>NC_057804.1:204034692-204735559 GCF_018294505.1 Triticum aestivum | reverse complement strand
CGGGGGCCGGCCTCGGGCTCCCGGGCCTCGGCGGCGGCGATGTGGGCCTCGGCCACGCGGCGGCGATGTGGGCCTCGGATCCGGACACGTCCGTCGGTGGCGGGGTTGATCTGTTTTTTTTTTAGGGTTACGGGGAGAGGGAGAGATCCGAAAACGGAGGGGTGTATATATAGGCATAGAGGGAGCTAGGAGAGTCCAAATGAGGTGCGGTTTTCGCCCACACGATCGTGATCGAACGCTCTAGGACATGGAGCAGAGTTTGGTGGGTTTTGGGCCAAATTTGGGGGGTGTTGGGCTGCAACACACACGAGGCCTTTTCGGTCCCTCGGTTAACCGTTGGAGTATCAAACGAAGTCCAAATGACCCGAAACTTGACAGGCGGTCTACCGGTAGTAAACCAAGGCCGCTTGACAAGTCTCGGTCCAATCCGGAAATGTTTAATCCCCACACGAGAAAGAAAGGTAGAAATGACCACCGGAGGAGAACGAAACGCCGGAATGCAAAACGGACAACGGGGGAAATGCTCGAATGCATGAGATGAACATGTATGCAAATGCAATGCACGTGATGACCTGATATGAGATGCATGAAAACGAAAACAACACACACGAAGACAAAGACCCAACCCGAGAAATAAATATAACTTAGCGCCGGAGACGACAAGAGTTGGATACAAATATGGAAAGTTACATCTGGGGCGTTACACCTCCGTCATGGGGTCGGCAGAGATGTCCGCCAATACTCGGTGGGCCGACCCCGCCGCCGACCTCCGGGAGGCGACGGAGCAAAATGCGCGAGAGAAGCATGAGGAGGAGGAGGCCGAATGTCTGGAGAAGGCGGAGGCCGACAGGGCGGCCGCCTCCGCCCAGAAGAAGCTGGAGGATGCCGAAGCCGCCCTTGCGGCGAGACGGTGTGCCAAGGAGGCCGGGCATTGTCGATCGGCGATGCTCGTCCCCCCACCGTCGTCTGCACCGCCGCCTCCGGAGTTCACGGGGCAGACCGGGGAGGCCGGCATTGAGAACCCCGTCGTGGAGAAGGAGAGCGGCGAGGCTTCTATGTCGAACACTCTCGTGCCACCACCGCCGCCTCCACCGACGTCTGGGAGACCGCACGACAAACAGCCGGTGGGTCCGTCGGAGCCGCCGGTCACGGACAAGGCCGAGGCACGGCTGCTTCTCCAAGTCGCCTCGCCGGTACGCCGCCGTCTTGAGAGGGCGACCTCGGCGCCGCGACCTCGGGAGACCGGCGCTGCTAGCTCGGCGACCCTAGACGCCGAGGCCACAAGTGCCACGCCCACCAGGTGGTTGCGCGGAGGCGGCACCGGGCCGCTGAATCAAGCGCTTCTGGACGTTCAGGCGAAGCTGCGCGCTGAAGGCGACGCCCTTCAAACTTGCACCAGGGTGCATCTGGCAGCGCGGACGGCCGTCCGAGTACGTTTCCTTCTTCTTTTTGATTCTTATTTTTCTCTGTTTGGGCACGCCAGCGCACCCACTGGGTGTAGTCCCCGAGTTTCGGGCCGGCTGCTGAGCAGGCGGCTCGGAACTCCCTTTGGCAAGTTCCAAGTACTTATTTTGTCTGACATCGTTGTTTGCAGGAGTATCACAACCTCCGCGCCACTGCCTTCAATCGCAATGTTGAGGAGTTGAGCAAGCGGACTGCTAACTTGACGGAAAGCCGGAGTAAGTTCTTTCTCTCTTGTTCGCGGGGGCGCGCTGGCGCACCCGCGGGCTGTAGTCCCCGAGATTCGGGCCGACTATTGACTAGTCGGGCCGGATCTTCCCGGTACCCTTCTTTCTTGATGACTTATTCTTTCGTGTTTCAGGGGCCAACGCCACTCTTTAGGAGCAGCTGGGCGAGGCCAATACCTCCCAGCGTGCCAAGGAGGAGGAGTGTGGCAATCTTGCCGCGGAGCGCGACCTGCTGGCGGCGCAGCTGGCCGAGCAGAAGGAGCTGCTCAAGAAGGCACAAGATGAGGCCGAGAAGAAGGAGGCCGCTCTCCTGGCCGAGTTCGAGAGCGAGCGTTCCTCCTGGACTGACAGGGAGGCGATGCTGAGCTCCGGCTTCCACGAGATCAAGGATATCGTTGATGGTAAGTTTCTTTCGTTTCTTCAGGCTTCCGACTATGTGTCAGGCCGACTTCTCATTTTTCGACTTGCTTCTTTTTTGTCTTGGCAGACTTCTTCCCTGGTCACTCGCAGGCAGTCCCTCTGGCCATCGAGGCTGCTCGTGAGGCACGAAGGGCAAACGGTGAGGAGATCGCCGCTAGTGCCCCCCCGAACCATCGATGAGCAGCTTCTGAGCATTGAAGCCCGTCTTCGTCCGGCTCACCGGCTGATGCGCTGGCTTCAGCGTGCCGGCGCCCAGGCGGTTGCCGCCCTGTGGCCAGGCACGCCGACTTTGCGCACCGCCAGCCGAACTGCCGACTGGCTGGAGGTCGCTGCCGGCCGTCTTGAGGCCTAGAAGGGCTCCTCGGCCCGGGCCGGAGCGCGCCGGGCCTTGGAGTTCGTCAAGGCGTGGTATCCAGGGCTGGACCTGGACCGCCTGGCCGCGTTCCGGTCAGAAGCCCAAGCCGAGCTGGAGGCCGTGGAGGGCGCCCTTATCGAGCGTGCGGCGGCCATCGCCGAGTACATGGACACCAGTGTCTTCGTCCCCAAGCGGGCTGAAGGCGGCGAGGAAGTGCCGCCAGAGTGGTTCGGGATGAACCCGAAGTATGGCGAGGACTTGGCGGAGGTGATCGACTCCAGCACCGAGGAGGAGGACGAGGCGGAGGACGAAGGCGAGGCGGAGGTGCCAGAAGACGGAGCAGGCGGCCAGCCTCAGCTCGACCGCGCCTCCAGCAACGAGCCACGTCGAGAGAAGGCGACTACCGCCGGAGGCGATCAAACCGAGACCGCCCAGCCGACTGCCCCGGCGCCTGACACTGCCGTCTCCTCCGATCCTCCGATCCCAGATGCCGCTTCCTAGGCTGCCTTTTTCGCCTCTGCTTGTCTGTCTTAGTAATCTTTTGAAAACTTTGTTAGATTCGAACAATTCCACCCCCGGGGTGTATCTTGAACTTCTATTCGAAGATTCGGCCAAGGGCCTATGTAAATATTTATCCGATTTCCGTGTTTCCTTGCTTACTGCTCTTTAGGCTTTTCCCTTTGCCGCCTTCCTTTAGTCGCTGCCTTGCCAGTCGGACAGCCGCTCTGCGGACTGTCGCTGGGTCGAGTGCTTGGCTACTTCGGGAACGCAAGTACTTGGCCGTTTAGAGTTTCTTTAGCACGACGGATAGAAAGCGACAGGCCGACTACCCAAGAGTCGGCCGTCCTTGATAGAGGCTAATAAAGACAGCAAGCCGGCTACTCATGAGTCAGCTTTTTGCTTCAGAAATGCTGGAGGCCGTCTTACACTATGTTCGTGCTTTAGGTCCTTAGCCATTTTTCGTGTGGGCGCCCGTTCTTCCTCACTCCTGCCCGCCTCTCAGTCGCTCTGCGAGCTGCGGCTTTGCCAGAAGGCGGATTGGGCACCGCGCACTACTTGTCTGACTGCGGGAAGCTCCTCATAGCGCAAGGCGGCGAGTCCCCGGGCCGACTAGTCTGGCCCGGTGCCATGCGGCTTGTAATGAAAGTAATGTACTCGAAGGCATAATTCTTATCATACAGATAGCAAAAAGGGCAGTCCCCGAGCTCGCCTCCGGGGCCCCAAAGTCTTAGTACTTTAATACAAAGGGGTAGTGTGATACATACTGCATCAACTGTAAAATCTTCGAAGAAGATTTGCATTCCACGGGCGCTCTGTCTCTTTGCCGGAGTCGTCCCTCTTGCGCGCTCGGGGCTTCTGAGCGTCGATCAGATAGTAGGCGTCATTCCCTAGCACCTTGCTGATGATAAAGGGGCATTCCCAAGGTGCCGACAGCTTGTGCTCGCCGGCTGTTCGCTGGGTCAGCCGGAGCACAAGGTCGCCTTCTTGGAAAGATCTTTGCCTTACCTTCCTGTTATAGTATGGACGCAGACTCTGCTGGTAGATGCTGGACCGGCTGAGTGCCAACAGCCGGCCCTCTTCCAGCAGATCGACGCTGTCTTGATGTGCTTCTTCTGCTTCTTCCTCGGTGTACATGGTGACTCGCGGGGAGTCCAACTCTATGTCCGTTGGGATGACGGCTTCGGCAACATAGACGAGGAAGGAGGGTGTGAAGCCGATTGACTTGTTTGGAGTCGTGCGCAGACTCCAGAGGACGGCTGGCAGCTCATCAAGCCAACAGCCGGCGGATCACTCCAGCGGTACGACAAGTCGAGGCTTGATGCCGGATAAGATGAGGCCGTTCGCTCGCTCCACCTGGCCGTTTGACTGCGGATGGGCAACGAACGCTAAGTCCAGTCGGATGCCCTGTGTGGCGCAGAAACGGGCCAAGGCGCCTTTGGCAAAATTTGTGCCATTGTCGGTGATGACGCTGTGTGGGATGCCGTACCGAGTTGTGATGTCAGCGATGAAGGTCACTGCAGTCGGACCATTCAACTTCTTGATGGGTTTCACCTCCACCCACTTGGTGAACTTGTCCACTGCGACAAGTAGGTGAGTCAAGCCACCTCGTGCCGTCTTGAATGGTCCCACCATGTCCTGTCCCCAGACTGCAAATGGCCAGGCAATGGGGATAGTCTTGAGTGCGGAAGCTGGCTGAAGTTGCTTGGAACGGAAAATCTGACACCCCTTGCACTTTTGGACTAACTCTTTGGCCTCTTCCAGGGCGGTTGGCCAGAAGAAACCGTGCCGGAAGGCTTTGCCGACGAGTGCCCTGGAGGCCGCATGGTGACCGCACTCGCCTTCATGGATGTCTCTGAGGATTGCTTGGCCTTGTTCTGCCTCGACGCAGCGTTGGAAGATGCCGGTAACGCTGCGCCTGACCAGCTCTCTGTTGACTATGGTGTAGGCTACTGCTCGGCGTTGCACTTGCCGAGCCAAGATTTCATCAGTTGGCAGCTCTCTGTTTACTAAGAACCTGAGGATGGGCTGGGCCCATGAAGGTGCTGCTATTTCTTCAACTGCCACTAGTGCGACTTGGACAAGGGTGGCCGGGCTGGGAGGCGGCGGGTTGGAGTTCGCAGCCGCTTGCTGATTTGACAAAGTCCCGGGGCCGACTGGAGCAGTCCCCGGGCCGAGCTCTGGAGTCTTCGATCTTGCCATTGCAGTCCCCGGGCCGGGTTCTGAAGTCCCCGGGCCGGCTTCGACTGTGTGTTTCTTGGAGTCGGATCCGTCTTCCTTAGGCGGAGCCGGCACAAAGATTGAATCTGATTTTGGTGACGGCTTGATAGAAGGCTTGAGGAGGCGCCGGAGGGCGACACCAGATGGTATTGCCTGGCGGGTGGAGCCGATTCGTGCCAAGGCGTCTGCTTGGTCGTTGTCGTTCCTTGGCACGTGCAGGAACTCGCACCCCTCGAAGTATCCGTTGAGTTGCTGGACGAGGAAACGGTAGCTCGCCATATTTGCGTCCTTGGCATCCCAATCGTCAGATGATTGCTGGACCACCAAGTCAGAGTCGCCATAACACAGGATCCGGCGAATGCCAAGTTCTTTCGCAAGCCGGAGCCCGTGGATGAGCGCCTCGTACTCGGCCACGTTGTTGGAGGCGGCGAAGTGGATCTGCAGCGCATATCTGAGCATGTCGCCCTTGCGGGAAGTGAGGACGACGCTGGCTCCCAAGCCGGTGTGCATTTTGGGGTCGTCGAAGTGCATCCGCCAATGGGTGGAGTCGGGCGCTGGCGGCAGATACTGGGTCTCGGCCCAGTCGACGAGGAAGTCGACCAGTGCTTGCGACTTGATGGCGGTGCGGGGCTCGTAGTAGATGGTGTAGGGGGCCAGGTCGATGGCCCATTTGGCCACTCGGCCAGAAGCATCTCGGCTTCCGATGATCTCGGATAGTGGAGCTGTGCAGACCACAGCGATTGGATGCTCCTGGAAGTAAGGCTTCAATTTCTTGGCGGCAAAATGCACGCCGTAGCACATCTTCTGGTAATGGGGGTAGTTCTGCTTGGAGGCTGACAGTACCTCGCTCAAGTAATATACCGGTCTCTGGACAGGTAGCGCCTTGCCTTCCTCCTTGCGCTCGACTACAATGACTGTGCTGACTACTCGGCTGGTGGCGGCAATGTATAGGAGCATGGGCTCTTTGGGAGTCGGAGCCGCCAGCACAGAGGGAGTAGTCAACATCTTCTTTAGTTGGAGAAAAGCCTCGTCCGCCTTGGGAGTCCACTCAAAGAAGGTCGTCTTCTTCATGAGCTGATACAAGGGGAGAGCCTTCTCGCCCAGCCGACTGATGAATCGGCTGATGGATGCCAAACAGCCGGTGAACTTCTGCACATCTAACAGTCGTTTGGGTGCTTCCATCCTCTCGATGGCCTTGATCTTCACAGGATTGCACTCTATGCCGCGTTTGGAGACCAGGAAACCGAGTAGCTGGCCGGCTGGTACTCCAAAAACCCACTTCTCTGGGTTGAGCTTGATCTGGAATTGGCGCAGATTCTCAAAGGTTTCCTTGAGGTCCTCCAGCAAGGTTCCACGCTTCTTCGTCTTCACCACTACATCATCCACATAGACGTGGGCATTTCTGCCGAGTTGCTTCAGGAGGCACTTCTGCATGCAACGCTGAAAGGTGGCGCCGGCATTTCTTAAGCCGAACGTCATGGTCAGGTAGCAGAAGGCTCCAAATGGCGTGATGAAGGCGGTCTTCAGTCTGTCAGCCGGGTTTAGCTTGATCTGGTGATATCCTGAATATGCATCTAGGAAACTCAACAGCTCGCATCCGGCTGTGGAGTCTATCACCTGATCGATTCTCGGCAGAGCAAATGGGTCCTTGGAGCAAGCTTTGTTGAGGCTCGTGTAATCAATGCACATCCACCACTACTTGTTCTTCTTCAACACCAGTACTAGGTTTGCCAGCCACTCTGGAAAAAACACTTCCATGATGAAGCCGGCTGCCAGGAGCCGGGCTATTTCTTCTCCAAGAACTCTTCTTTTTTCTTCTGACAGGCGGCGCAAGGGCTGCCTGACGGGCTTCATATCAGATCGGATGTGTAATTTGTGCTCGGCGAATTCTGTCGGGACAGCAGGCATGTCCTTGGGGGACCATGCGAAGATGTCGCGATTCTCACGGAGGAAATCAACTAACTCGCCTTCCTATTTGCTGTCAAGGCCTGTGCCCATGACAGCGTACCTCTTTGGGTGCTCCGGGTCCAACGGTATCTTCTTTGTTTCTTTGGCTGGCTTGAATGATCCTTCTACTTCCGACTCCTTGGGGTCGGGCGATAACTCGGGCTGCTTGCCGGCCATCGCCACGACCCGATCAAGAAGCCGTTTCTCAGCCGCGATCACCAAGGACTCGGCTAGCCGACTGCTTTCGGCCGCGCAAGCGGACGACTTCCTGTAGTCGCCGGACACGGTTAGGATTCCCTTGGAAATCGGCATCTTCATCTTGAGGTAGGCGTAGTGGGGGACCGCCATGAACTTGGCCAAGGCGGGTCGGCCAAGCAATGCATGATATGGGCTTTCAAGGTCCACCACCTCAAACCAAATTGGCTCTTGGCGGAAATGATCCTTGTCTTTGAAGAGGACATCTATCAGGATCTTGCCGATTGGTGAGCAGGAAAGGCCAGGGACAATTCCGTGGAACACAGTTCGGCTGCTCTAAAGCTGTCTTCGCTTGATTCCTAATTTCTCCATTGTATCCTTGTACAGGATGTTGATACTGCTGCCTCCGTCTATCAGTACTCGCGAGAAGCGAGCGGCCCGCCTATCTGTGGCGAGTGTGGCGCCTAAGACCAAGGCGTAGGAGCCTGGACTCGGCATCACCTCTGGGTGATCAGCTCTGCTCCAACTGATAGGCTTTTCGGACCAATGCATGAACTCTAGAGTACTTGATGCAACCGCATTCACTTCTTGCTGCTGTTGGCGCCTGCTGGGTCGGTCATCCGCTACGCTGGTGAACACCACATAGGCTCCATGCTCATCCAGGAACTCGTCTTGTATCACGCCGACTGGCCTGACGGCCGGCTTCTGGGGAGGCAGTGGAGGAGGCGGCCCAGCAGGAGGGGGAGGGAGCAGGCCGTCCCCCTTGGCGATTCTGGTCAGACAGTGGCATTTCCTGGTGGTGTGGTTTGACGGCTTCGCGCCGCTATGGAACTTGCAGGGACCATCTAGAGTCTGCTCATAGGAGAAAGCCGGCAGCCAGTTGGACTTGCCGCCCTTCTGTCGCTTCGCCGGAGGCGGTCCCTCCAACTTCTGGTCCTTTGCTATTGCCACTTGCCGACTGCTGGAAGTCGGCTGCGAGGCTTTGTGCTTCTGGTCATTCTGATGTTGCCGCCGACTGGTGTCTCCAGCCGGAGTTCATGGAGCCTGAGGGGCGACTTTGCCAGTTGTGCTGACCCGAATCTCCGCCTTCATGGAGGAGTCGGCCGTGGCGTACTTGTCCACTATGATCAGCAGCTCATCGAGGGTCTCCGTCTCGTCGCAGACGAGCTTGTGCTTGAGGAGGGTGCCTTCTCTGCACCCAGCAGTAAAGTACTCGATGGTCTGCACCTCGTGCACGCCCTCGCAGGAGTTCCGGAGATCGCCCCAGCGCGTGAGGTAGTCGCGAATAGACTCGTCAGGGCCTTGCACGCACAAGGAGAGTTGGTGTGGCTTGGGAGGTCGCTTGTACGTGCTCGTGAAGTTGCGGACGAAAGCCTCGGTGAAGTCGACCCAGCTGTTGATGCTGCGAGGCTTCAGACTATTCAACCACGTCCGGGCCGAGCCCTGGAGCATGAGCGGGACGTATCTTACGGCAACACGCTTGTTGCCGTTCGCTATGTTGACGGCTGTGGAGTAGTCGATCAGCCAATCTTCCGGCTTCACGGTGCCGGTATATTTGGGCGTGTCTCGGGGGAGCGTGAACCCTTGGGGGAAGGGCTCATCTCGGATGCGGGGTCCAAAGCAGGGGGGACCCAACTCGTCTTCTTCTTCCAGCGCCAGGGATCGGTGGAGTCAGTCGATCCGGTGGCGGGCGTCGTTCTCTCCGACTCCCTCTCGGCGGCCAAGGCGGTCGCCGAGAGTCGGATGTTCCACGGGCGGCGGGGAGACTCGCCTTTCTCTGCGAGGAGGGGGAGGCAGGTAGTCGTCCCGCCGTTCCACCGCTTTGGGGCGTCCGTCTTGGTCGCGCTCGATGGTGATGTGAGTCCGACTGTGGCTGACAGCCGGCTCCTTGTCCTTCTTCCCACGGGCCCCACCAGTCAGTGTCCGAGACGTCGCACCTTGGTCTCGGCGAGGCGGTGGGTCGTCGGTTTGGCGCTGCGGTGTCTCGGTGCGGTAGCCGACATCATTCTGCGCGGCAGCCGCGTCGAGGAGCTGCTGAACTCGCTCCGTCATTATGCGGCGCTCTTCACCTTCGAAGTAGTCGACATCATCTGCCGCCGCCTGGGCGGCACAGATATTCTCTACGGGCGTGGCATACACAGGGCGATCAGCCCCGAAGAGGTTGGCGATTGCCGCGCCGCGCTGTCGGACCGCGCCTAGGCGGCTAGGCCCGGTTGGAGCCGGCGAGCCGCCTACGGCGCGATCCATCTCGTGTTGGTAGGCTTCTGACAAGCGCCTCATGCTTGCCAGCTTCTTCGCACCCTCGACGAGCTGAAGGCGGAGCGCCTCCAGCGTCTCGGCTCGGTGTCTTCCGGAATCGGCGCTGCAAGGTCTCGCAGGGCCGTGTCAAGCGGGTCGTGCGCTCCTTCGTCGGAGTGCTCGCCGTGGTCGAGGACGAGGACCTCAGTGACGGTACTTCCGCCGCTCCCCGCATAAGAGAGCGGTTCGTTGTAGACCACCACGTTGGTGGGGAACGCGTCGAGCGACGCGGTGTCGGAGTCGACCAGCATCGGGTCGATGGATCCTATGGACTCCAGGTCCGCGGCAGGCTCGCCGGAGATGTGGAGTTGGTCGAGGAGGCCCGCGAGGAGGCTCTCGGGGCCACTCGTGCCTGCGTCAGACGCAGGCTCATCGGAGAGGCGAACCTCGCCGATAAGATCGGCGAGGCAGCTGGCCGACCAGGCGATCTCAGCGCCGTGCGGCGCGTCGGCACAGACGCCATCTGGCTTGCCGGGCTAGCTGTGCTCGCCGGGGAGGAACAGGGTTCCCGTCCAGAGCAGATCTCCGGACGACGGTGCACCTCGCCCCACGGTGGGCGCCAAATGTCGGGGGTTGGATACGACATATGCCAAAGGATGGCTTATCATGGTGGGAGCGAGTAGAACGTCGCCGGTGCCTAGAAGCGGGATGAGGGGAAGACATGCACGCCGGCGGAACTTACCCAGCTTCAGGGCTCTCATAGGAGATAAAACCCCTACTGCTGCTCTGCGGGGTCTCCGCATGATCACTAAGGCAAAGTGACTACAATGCTGCTGTTTCGGGAGGAAGCAGAGGGCAAGGCTAGCTCTCTCCTCCCTGTGCTATCTGGTCTATCTCTATCTAGGTCCGAACCCTTTGCATGGGTGCCCTGGAGGGTTTATATAGGCCTACCCCCTGGGGGTACAATAGTAATCCGGCTGGGCACGGGTCCCAGCCGTCTGTCGCTCAGGCCGCCGTCCTCCCCGCCGGCTTCTGGGGCCCACCGACTGGCGGGTCCCGCGGACAGGCTTGACACTGTAGCAGCACTCCTGATGACGCAGGCTTGGTCATTGGGTCATGGCAACAGTGCCGCCATCTATCGGGCGATCACTGTCGCCATTCCCCATCCTATCTGGTTAATGGCTCGTGGGGCCCTGGGGAGGAGTCGGCCGACTCCAGGGAGGCCGACTCCCACAGGTCCATCTTCGGGGCGCTCAGGCCGCCTTCGACCCACCCACTGACAGGCAGCCCCGCCGCCTTTGGGTTGTACAGGCCGGCGTCGTGGGCACAGTGCATTGCACATTGTGGCTGAGGTCAGGGCAGGCATGGCAACAGTGCCACGCCTCGCCGGAGATCTTCCAGCGATATGGCTCACTGTAGCCATGCCGTCCCTTCGTAAGCAGGGGGGAACAGCCACGCCGTGACCGTACCCTGCATCGTACTTCGAGATGAGGGAGGAGTCATGGGCCGATTCTCCATAGTCGGTCTCTCTGGAGGTCGCCAGCTTGGAGTCGGCTTATCTCGGAGTCGCCGTCTGGGACTCGGCTTGTCTTGGAGTCGCCGTCTGGGACTCAGCATATTTTGGGGTCGCTCCTGGGACTCGGCCTGAGGGGCGTGGCCTGCCCCGATGTCTTGAAAGGTCCTGGGACTCGGGTTAGCCTACCCGTGGCCCATTACTCCGACATTCCTGTGCTGGCCCATGTGGCAGTGGGTGAAAATAAGTAAACTAGAGGCCCATCTGACACGCGGTGAAGTAAACAAAGTTGAAACCACTCGGGGTAGCACCCCGCATGCTGGTAAATTGATGGCGCATTAAGGACACACTTGTTCCGCATGAAGGACGCACTCGATCACAATTCACCACTGCGTGGCGACATGCACAGAAGGACACACTCGCGCACACCCAGGAAAAACCACACAGCAGCACACGTGTACACCAGCGTCGCCGCTGGTCGATATGGACGTTGAGGCAGCCAACAAGCGGAGGCGGCTCGAGCCAAAACCGCATCCGGTGTGCCTGGACTTCATTAGCAGCCTCCCCAACAACATGCTGCTCGTCATCATTGGCCTCCTCCCCACCAAATATGCAATCTGGACCGCCCTACTATCCCGGGGGTGGTGCCCACTCCGGCGCCGCATCCCCCTCCACCTCACTGTCCACAGCTGCCCCTGCGATGGGGATTGCAAATGCATCGCCGCAGTCTAAAAGATCCTTTCATCGCACCCTAGGCTAGCCAGACGCCTTGACATCCGCATGTTCAGTACCAACTGCCAGGTCCAACCCAAGTTCGACAAGTGGTTCTTATCCCCCGCCCTAGATCAGCTCGAGGAGATCAGCTTTGAAGCTGGACAATGTTGCTCTCTGCCACCATCCATGCTCCGCCTCACGCCAACACTGCGTGGCGCCAGCTTCAGCTCCTGCTATCTTTGCCAGATTAATGTCGCGCCCGCCTTCTTCTCCATCAACTCAAGAAGTTCGACCTCTTCGATGTTATCATCTCGAAGAATGCTATGGAGCACCTGCTCCGCAGCTGTAGTGTGCTCGAGTACCTTCATCTTGAGCAGATCCACGGGTTCATTAGCCTCCACATCACCTCGACGAATCTCCGATGGGTTTATGTGTCTTGATGGGCCCACAACAAGACATCAATTGGGAAGAGATCACTCCAGCTGTTCCATGTTATGGCCATTGAGAATGCGCCTTTCCTTGTGAGATTGATTGTATCGGATCTAGAAGGTCCAACAAAAATCAGGGTCATTGATGCACCGAAATTGACAGCGTTGGTGTACTCGTCTGCCAAATTCTCCGAACTCTTTATTGGATCCTAATCGTTCAGGTACAACACTCATATTCTTCTTCATCTTCTTGAAATTCAAATTTTTAAATTTCTTCTTGATTTATTTACGACTGTCTTCCAGAAAATGATTCCCACAAGCTTGACCCAGTCTATGCGCATAGTGAAGATCTTGGCAATAAAATCTATCGGCCCCAATCTGGATCAAGTTGTTGGATTCCTTACATGCTTTCCGTGCATGGAGAAGCTACTCATCAAGGTGAAACTTCTTTCCTATTAGTAAACGGTAATCACATCGTAGCCCAATTTTTTTTGTAATTTTCCCAAATTACGATGACAAGTGTAGTGTTCAAAACTGCATCTACGCACTACACCGAAAGAAATGTTTTTAGTATTTTTTCTCACGTGATCACTTGCATCATTTTTTTGTTGTACTACTATAGTAGCCTAGGCTAGTCATAGTTGAAAGTAACTTAGACTAGTAACTCTATGGTTACCCTAAGAGCAAGTACTACCTCCGTCCTGGTTTACTCTTCCTATTTTGTAGTATCAAAATTTGACCATTGATTTAACTGACAAAATGTTAATGCATCTAACTAAGAACTACTCCGTCCGTCCCAAAATATAAGAATGTTTTTGACACTAGCATAGTGTCAAAAACATTCTTATATTTTGGGACAGAGGGAGTATATCGTTGGATTCATATTTGAACATAATTTCAAATGGTATAATTTTTAGTGACATGCATTGGCATTTTCGTAGGTAAATCTATGGTCAAAATTTTATACTAAATATGAGGTAGTACAGAAGTGGGTTATAACGTCCCTCCACTATGTAGGCCAAAACACGTGCCAAATTCACTTGTGATGCATTTGGTATCAATGCCCGTCCATTGCTCACCTGATGCCCCAATCTGGATCACCTACTTTGCTCCGGTGCCAAATTAACTCACACAATGAAAAAACACTTGCGTGGGAGAGAGAGAGAGAGAGAGGACCGAGGCAATAAAAAAACACTTGTTTGGGAGAGTGAGAGGCTGGTGTAGTTGGTTTGATTGATTTGTTTATACATGTGGGTCTATTTGCACAGCGGTGCCAACTCTCTCACATCGCGAGAGCGGTGCCAAAATCTTTTGATTTGACATCGATGAGTATTATGTGGCATACTTTTGAGAAATATGGCATTGGCCACATAGTGGAAGGCAACAAATGCCCAAGCTCTTCACGTGCTCCT
The DNA here is from genome assembly GCF_018294505.1 of Triticum aestivum. Lineage (NCBI taxonomy): Eukaryota > Viridiplantae > Streptophyta > Magnoliopsida > Poales > Poaceae > Triticum > Triticum aestivum. The sequence continues at coordinate 204,721,931 of NC_057804.1, read as the reverse complement.
AGGTAAATGAGAGAGAGAGAGAGAGAATATCACTAGCCAGCCAACCCTATCGTATGAGCGAATGATATTGGTACCTCTTGATGACACGACAATCTTATACAGCCAGCTGCTCTAATATGTTTTCTTCTTTTGCAGATAAAAAACACATGGAAGTGAAAAATGTGATGTACTATAACAATCTCAGGAATGCCTTGATCTCCATCTTACAGAAATTGATTTGATCGACTACCGAGGAAGGACATCTGAGATTAAATTGGCCAGGTTATTTGTTCTGGAGGCAAGTGTGCTCAAGGTAATGAGGTTTGTCATTCTCTAGCGCAACAATGAATGGCGTGCTGATCACCGCAAGTGTCTAAGCCTAAATGACAAAGTCTCCACAGAAGCTGAATTTGTTTTTGAAACATCAATTGGGCAGAGACTCGAAAACTTATTTACCCATTAGTGACTTGTCAGGGCGGTGTATTTTAGTTTGTACGATAATGATGCATCCACCTAAAGTAACGTAAGTTCTTACATAAACTTCCTAGTAATTCCCTCTTCATAGGTGCAACATTAATCCTAACATTTGTAATATCAGTTTGAAACTTGTAATATTGTCGTGTCCTATTCCTGCGTTTTCAAAGTCCTGCGAATCAAACAGGTCCTGAGTTGGTGATGATGTTGTGCCTTCCATCTTTCAAAAATAGCCGTCGAATCTAGATCTGACGCATACAAACCACACTTCTCCAGTTTTGCAAAAAGATGCCCGCACTTAACCCCTTTTACAAACAACTCCTTGTCTCTCATAATCAGCCTTATCTCCTCCCCACCACATCTAGAAGGCTATGGAAAAATCTGTCACGATGACAGCTACCGGCGCCGTCCACCCCCCAATCTTGGTGTTCCGTGCAATGCACGGGCATCTACGCACGGGAAATTATGTCGAACATGGCTAGTTGTAAGCAGGCTAGCTCTACAGCCATGATGATAGTGACTGCTGACGGTGAGGCTGACTGTGGTATGCCGAACATGGTGCCTATACTCAGGTGTCATCTTCGGTCTTGTCACTTCACTGTGAGGAACCACACATAATAATTTGACCAACGAGTAGTACAGTGCTACTACATTGGTAGTACTAATACTAGTACTAGCACCACCGTTTGGATTTAGTAGTACTACCACGGCCATCTGGATTTTAGTATTTGACTAGCAATATATAGTAATGGATGTCAGAAAAAATGTACTACTCCCTCTGTAAATAAATACATGGTGTATTGTTTTATTCCTATCAGTGAGAGAACTTAATGTCTTTTTGCTAATTAATAGGATTACATGCAATGAACTAACCACTGCATGTCATGTTTGGTAGTCTAAAGTCATTGAACGCATGCACAGCCCACATCTCTCATTGGTTGATATGTCACGAAATAAGAAACGAGGAGGCAGTTAATGTACCGTGCCTAAGTATTTCGGGATTATTTGGTTTTCATAAGGTGACATACACAACATTTTTGGTTACATGCATTAACATTAATTTTATTATTTAAATCAAAGGTCAAAACTTGGCGCAAAATGCAAAGGGGACCAATAAACCAGTAAACATCAAACTTCTCTTGTTTGGCCCCAACTAGAGGTCCGGTGAGATGACAATACCGCACCGGCACGGAGGGGGACACAACTTCATTGACTTACTGCACCTACCTTTGGGTGCATGACACGTGGGACCAACGAGTGGCTGGCCCGCCTATCATACAGCCAAAGCCAGGTGCAGTAGAGGGCCGAGGAGTAGATGGCCAACACGCACGTGAATTCAATGCAGTCTACACTTCTCATATAAAGGCTCCCCGCAAGTCCAATCTAGTACGAAATCCTACTCACCTACGCATGCTAACCAAGGGCAAGAGTGATCACTCCAATCGCAAGATCAGTCGACTAGAAGCTAAGCTAGACCCATGGAGGCGATGAGCGCGAGCATCAGCTGGCTGTGCCAGATAGTGCATGACGCCGGCCTGCGGCCCGGAACCGAGGAACGTCTACAGGTAGTGCTTGAGGCCGCCAGGGCGAGGGGCCGCTTGAACGACAACTTCGTTTCCTTGTTCGACGAGGTCCTCGTCGTATTCCTCGACAAGTTCACCGTCGTCAAGAAGCTCGCGGACGACCTTGATGTACGCCTCTAGCCGACGCTTCCAGGATCTGCGATGCTCGCCACCCTCAACGGCCACTATGGTGACAACCTCTTCGACGCACTGGTAGCTCTACGACTGCATGCCGTCGCGCTGGAGAATGTCCACCTCGAGGTCGCGCTCGCTGCGCAGCACCTGGCGCAGCAAGACACCATCAACATAATCACCCACGGCTACGCGTCAATCGTCCACAAGGACTACTACATGCAAGAGGAGGACGATAGGACACTGGCCTTCTTGGACCGCAGGGCACCCTTGGACGGCATTGTTTAGAAGCATGTTGAGCTCGCCGCCCACGCCGCTGCTCCTGACACGTCGCTTGGTGACCCGGTGCACTAGGACGTGAGGATGTTGTTGATGGATCCGTATGTATTTTTATATTTCCATCAAATCCATGTAGTAGTATATGATACTACTAGTAATTATCTTACCTTTTGCATGAACTTCATAATTTTCATATGTACTCCATGCATGAACCGCGCCAGAACCAAACTTCTCATTACTCCAGGGAAAATTGTTAGTTCTATCTATCGGTCATGCCATGTAGCAGAACCAAATTTTACAAGTTACAAGTTCAAAAGGAAAAGCCTGCCATGTTCGCGTCGCGCCCCCACACGGTTGGTCCGACATGCCGCTCAAGGGGGAAAGTGTACGGTGTTGCATTTTCACTTACAAGTGGGACCGTAGTTGAGCAAACCGACTATCGGCAAACCGCCACCCTGCCCACCGCCTGATGGCTGAGAAAGCAGGAGGGAGAAGAGATGTCTTTAGGACGGACTCCAAGAAAAGTTGTGTCGGATGGGACTCGTGTGGGTGGCGTGTGCCGTACTGCTAGACGTGATTGCTAGTTATGCCCCATTCCACCCCACTATATTGAGCCTATATCGAGGTGCTGGTTACGTAGAACAAATTTCCTAGAGTCCGTGCTTAGCCCTCCTCTATCTCTCTTCTCAGCCGGCCAGCAGACGCACGGAGCCCATCATCTGTTTGCTCATATGCGGTCCCACATGTCAGTGAAAACGCAAGAGGACCCACTGAACCTACCCATCTTTCACCTCAATGTGCTGGTAATGAAAAACAAATCCAATAAAGATCTTGAGTGGCCGCTTTTGGAGTTACTCAAGAGTAGTAAGATTATATTTATAGATTAACCCAAGATGCACCTCACGTGGCTTCAACTACCACTCTATTTTCATGCATGACACGACCTGGATGTTGGATGTCCCACGTGTCGGCAAAAGGAGGAAGAACTCGACCAAATCTTCAATTGTGGTCTCGGATTAGACTAGTTGTGCTAACATCAAATTTTATTGTGTAGAATGGATGCAAGTTTTGGTATTGGGAAGAAGAGTACATCAATATATTTATAGAGCGCAATTTAGTAGATGTTCTAGCACTTTTAGCTAGCATAGAGGCTAGAGATGAGACTAGTGCACATGTTGATAGAATAGAGTCTAGACATGAGACTAGATGCGAGGAAGCAACGTCTACTTCTTTACACTCGAAGAAGAAAGAAACACGCAAGATCGAGCCTCCGCAGATCAACAATGAATGCATCGAGAAGGCACTAATCCAACTTACAGGAGCAGTTATGGAAGTTGGATATCTTCTAAAATGTACTCTTGTGGTTCTTGCTTTCTTTGGTCTTTCTTTTCTAGTCAAATTTTAGTGATGTATTCCATGTACCAAAAATCAATGATGAAAAATAGATATGTGTTTGCAAAGAAAAATATACGCGGCCGGGATGCGTCCGCGTATTGGGCGCACGGCCACCGCATCCAAGAAATGGCCCGGCCACGATCCCATTGCCCTACCCAAATGGACAGAATCCAGGCAAAATGGAGGTCCACTTGGGGTCATGCGTTGGAGTTGGCCTTACAAGTGGGACCGCAGTTGAGGAAACCGACTATCAGCAAACCCCCACCTCGCCTGCCGCGTGATGGCTGAGTTAGAGAAAGGACGAGGTTGGAGAGATAGCTGTAGCACGGACTCGAAGAAATATGGTGTCAGATGGAAGTTGTGCTGGTGGCGTGTGTCGTGCTCCTGGACGTGAATGCTTGTTCTGGCCCATTCCACCCTACTACTATATAGTAGTAGTATCAAGGATTCGAGGTGCTAGTTACATAGAGCGAACACATTAACATATGGCCCACCTCACACTGTGGCCAAATTTCCTGGAGTCTGTGCTAGGTTAAAAAGTGTTCTTTGTGAGGGTGGGTGGCTGGTCTCAAGTTTAAAACTTGTTGTATTACTTATATGTAGACGTAGAGATAGTGCAACAGTTCTGAAAGTTTGAACCCAAACATCAGAATGCAATTTCTACTAGACTCATCTGAGGACCTAGGCTGATGGTATTCGCAGCTACAGTAAAAACACCCGCTCGACGCGCGAAGCATGTGAAGCTATTACAAATAGTGTACTATTGTTGATTGGCCTCATCCGATAACATGTTGCAATGCACGTACAATTATGTATCCGGGAAATATTTTTTTGCCTCGTCGCAGCACCCACTCAGAGAAGCAACTTGAAAGCCATTCATAAATTTAGTAAGTTTATCATAGGCATATCATTTTATTACATACAACAGGTCATCAACCCAAAACGACAATGAGGATACATTATAAATACTAAAGTTTCCTCACACAACAAATAACAAGCAATGAAATGATCTTCAACTCAACCAATCCTCGGTGTTGGAAATGCTTGCTTTGAACCACAAGTGATTCAACTGATCATCCATGCTGAAGCAGCCTACTATATCAGTACCAGGGTACGGAACCATCGAAATGTCCGAGGTATAGATAAACTTGCTTCTCATAAATGGTAGTAACGTTGTGTCAATAGTAGTTGGATCGCCTTTCACCATCATTGGATAGTTTTGTCCAAGGAAGAGCGAGTTTTCTCCAAGGCTGTCAATACTTTACCAGGGAGAAGGTGTTGGCGCTAGCACACTAGTATCCATCCCGAATACCATGCAACGGGTGTTGGAATAGGCCTGGAGAGTGCGACCATGGGAGACCACACTTACTTCCTTAGTAGTAACATCAGCAGTGCGCTGTATACATACAAGAAGGGGTGATCCATCGGAATAAGTTGCCAGGCGCCACTGAGTATATGGGCGCTCCTCATCCTCATGCTCGTGATCATCACCATCGTCAACTCCCCCTTGGTTATAAAAATTTTCAAGTATAGGTGGTGGAATGTTCACAGGACCTTGGAAACACAAGAAGAAGGTTAATTAGTAAAGGGAAACTTGCTAACCCGCATGCATCTGGATGAAACAATTATAATTACGATGGAAGAAAAACGTATTGAAACTACGAGGATCCCGCCAAAAACAGTGCCATGAGTGGTGGAAGCAAACACAAGACCCTCGTATTGAATTGCATCATAGTACCCATCCGTGTATAGAAACTGATTTTTGAGCAATATCCATCCAGTCGAACCATGAAGGACGACAACAAGCTTGTCGAAGATAGCAACAACTACATAGTTCCTGTAATGCCAAGAGAGGTTGGGAACTCAAAAAATTTCTATCTTCCATAGAATGGTTTTGAACGAACCTGCCATGCTAGCCGAGGTGATGACGTCGCACCGATCAATGAGTTCCTCCACCAGGTCATCTTTCACACCGGGGTAAGAATAATGGGGTCATTTCCGGCCTGTTCTCTCCATGGAGAAGACGATTGAACAATGGAAGAAGGAAGGGTGAAGGCAAATGGAGGAGGGAGGAAGAGCCTACGACAACAGTTCCAAATCAAGAGGGAAAGGCGAAGAGTCAATGGACGGTTGCTAATTTGCCAGGGTACATGAAGAGGCGCCCCTGCCTACACTTATGTTCGGAAATAGTACAAAAGGACTCGCTGTCGTCTCACTGACATGTTGGAACAAGACCACATGTCAACGAAACATGGTGTGTAATTTCTCGTGCAAAATGCGATCTGGCCGCGTTGGCCCGCGGTGCCGCATTAGTTATCAACCTTTATTTTTTTAACATAGAATCTGAGTGGCTAGCTCCTGTGGTCATCACACGTGAGCGGATATATAGGTGGGTTAGGTGGGCAGGCGGCAACAATCTGAGTGCTGAAAGAGTTGATCCAATGCTTTGTATTGTTTGGATTTTCCAACTATGACCATTGGATAGAGTGATTCAATGGCTTAGTATCAAAGTGATTCTCATACTATAGAATGGTATAGGAACGTGGAGAGATTTGGTTGATTTTATATAGCTGAATAATATAAAATATTATGAGTGCAGACGCTCCACCGCGAGGTTTGTTGCTCCTTCTTGGTCGTTGGGAATCTATGTTCTTCCACTCTTTCGTTTAAGACATGAGCTTTGCTCATCCTTTTGCCGACACGCGGGACATCTATATGTCTCCATTTTAAAAATCATACTATATGCCTCCATGAAACATGGGACATCTAGCATCAAGGTGGCGTGGCATGCAAGAAAATGGAGATATGTAGTGTGTAAGTGAGTCGTGCACTTTGATGGCACCTAGTATTATGTAATATGTTTTCTCCTCGATGACATGTGAATAGTGCATGTACTCAATGACAGAGCACGGGATGGTAGCCATGGACATGGTCGTCCCTTTTTGAAGAGAGTACTAATAAATAACTTTGATGTGTTTCGTCAACTCGCAGAATGACGAGAAGCTTACTTACTAAGAACGCCTTCTCCCTCGCCAACGCATGCGTGGTGGCTCGCAGCACGAGGAGAAACTTTTGCTTACAAGCGGTGGACGTGCAGCAGTTCATTTGGTGTCAGATTTCCAGAAGTACTATTGTAGTACCATCATTATTGTTCGACTTCCGGAACAGGAGTAGAGCCTAGCGCAAGGTCACCTACTAACCTACTACAGTACTACTATAGCCAAAGTTGGTCCACCTTTTTAGAGCATGGTTAATTAATATAGGTGGCTCTGGTAGCAGCATATCATTTAGAGCAAGTACTCTCTTCGTAGGAACAAAGGAATTGAAACAAAAGTTGGAGTGGATGCTAGACTGTCAAATTAAACATTATGACATAGGAAAAATCCTATAGCATTCTATCCTATGAATCAAATGACCAATGTAGGAAAATTATGAGGGGGGTCTCTCCACCAGTGTTCCTCGGCTCGCACCTAGCATCATGGTGGTCGAACTTGGAGTCATTCATCTGCTACACGTGGCATCTCAGATCTGGACACAAGGTGACGCGACCTCTCACTTCGTCCGCCATTTGATGCGGCGCACCGGTGGAGGACTAGCATACTCCAATATTAGGTCGGCTCCATGTGATGTGGCAACTTGATATACTAACCGGATGCTGGCTATACTACTATTGTACTCACACTCCAAGAAGTGAGTCGAAAACCATTCATAAATTGAGTCTATGACATGCATTTGCAAATGTACCATTCATTACATACAACAAGTCATCAACACACAACGACAATGAGGATACATGTCGGATTATATATTATTTCCAACAAAACATTCTACTAAATACTGAAGTTTTGATCACACAACAAATAACAAGAAATGAAATGAACTTCAACTCAACCAATCCTCGGTGTTGGAAACGCTTGCTTTCAACCATAGGTGCTTTGGGAAGGGCCAGCTATTGTCAATATCGAGAGCAACACAGGACTGATCATCCAGGGTGAAGTGGCATATATCAGGACCAGGGTAGGGAACCACTGCAATGTCCAAGGTATAGATACAGTTGCTTCTCATAAATGGTAGTAACATTGTGTCAATAGCAGCCCGATCGCCTTTAACCATCATTGGATAGTTTGGTCCAAGGAAGAGCGAGTTTTCTTCAAGACTATCAATACTGAACCAGGGAGAAGGTGTTGGTGCTAGCACACTAGTATCCATCCCGAATACCCTGCAACGGGTGTTGGAATAGGTCCGGAGAGGGCGACCATGGGAGACAACACGTGCTCCCTCAGTAGTAACAATCTCATTGCACTGTATATAGACAAGAAGAGGTCATCCATCGGAATTAGTTACCAGGCGCCACTGAGTATATAAGTCCTGCTTGTCCGCATGCTCGTGATCATCACCATCATCATCTCCCCTTTGGTTATAAATTTTTTCAAGTATAGGTGGTGGAATGTTCACAGGACCTTGGAAACACAAGAAGAAGGTTAATTAGTAAAGGGAAACTTGCTAAGCCGCATGCATGTGGATGAAACAATTATAATTACGGTGGAAGACAAACATACCGAAACTACGAGGATCCCATGCAAAAATAGTGCCACGAGTGGTGGAAGCGAACACAAGATCCTCGTATTCAATTGCATCATAGTACTCATCATCCGTGTACAGAAACTGATTTTTGAGCAATATCCATGGACGAACTATTGAATTAGTAATGACGACAACAAGCTTGTCGAATATAGCAACAACTTCATAGTTCTTGTAATTCCAAGAGCGGTTGGGAACTCAACAAATTGCTATCTTCTGTAAAAGACAGCCACCATGATCGTATTTGAACGTACGTAGATCATATGTGTGCTCAACCTCAGGGCACTCTGAGATTTTTGGAAGTGGAATCCGCTGACGAGTGTATACATTCACAAGTTCCCACTCACAGTTGTACCAAATATAAACAACCCAATCTCCATTTGCGCTAGCCCAAGCCTTACTCTTAAGCGATGGCATCTTGACATCACACGTATCATTATCAAGCCGCATCAACTTGCACAAGGTGAGGCCTCCGTCGTCCGCGCCCATGCGAACAGGCTTATAGCAAAGAAGATAAGGGAGATCAGACTGCTCGTGGACCCTTGGGTTCCCTGTAATGACATTATTAGTTGAGTCAAGAATGGTCTTGAACGAACCTGCCATGCTAGCCGAGGTGATGACGTCGCACCGATCAATGAGTTCCTCCACCACATCATCTTTCAGATTGGGGCAAGAATAACGGGGTCATTTCCAGCCTATTCCCTCCATGGAGAAGACGATCGAACAATGGCAGAAGGAAGGGTGAAGGCAAACGTAGGAGGGAGGAAGAGCGTGCGACAGTAGTTACAAATCGAGAGGGAAAGTCGAAGAGTCGATGGACGGTTCCTAGTTTGCCATGGTACACGAATACATGTCCATTCGGAAATAGTAGAAAAGGACTTGCCGCCGTCTCACTGACATGTTGGAACGGGACCACATGTCAATGAAACTTGGTGTGTAATTTCTCTTGCAGAATGCGATCTGGCCGCGTTGGCCCGAAGTGCCGCATTATTTCTCGACTTTATTATTTTAATGGTCTGCCGTTCAGTTTTGAAGCACGACTAGCTGGTATTGTATGCAGAGAAAATATAAACTACTCTACCACTACTCCACCTCTAGTACTAGTAGTATAAAAAAGATATATAGGCTGGAGCTTCAGCGCTTTCTTGCTAAGGGCTGCCCACTTGCTTCTCACACTATCACCCTCTCCCAGATCTAAAAAATATGGCCTCTCTCTCCCTCCTCACCGGTGGTCACAGATCCACCGGGAAAGAAAAGGACGTGCATCATTGATGCACTCGTCGTTAGCGAGCGTGGTCATGCACTAACGACAAGGCCGTCCTCTCAGACTAGCGCCCGCGCGGGATGGCCTCCGTCCCCATGCTTGCTGTCATAGTGTGTGCAGAGGACGACGACCACGAGCGAAGCCACTTCCCGCCGTCCTTCGGGTATCCCACCTCTTTTCGAACCATACCCTTGTTCTATTGCCCCATCTGCCACGTCGCTGCATGTGGATCTTTTTCCACTCCACCATCTTCCCAATTTGCTATCCTCTGCTCTGCTGGTCATGCAGACGAAAACCTTAATTTTCACTACTAAAGGAAACCCTACTTCATGCAGACTAATCCATGTCTGGGTTCAATAAGGAAAGGAAGGGAGACTGTACTGTCCAAAGAGAGTAGGCATCGAACCCGCATCTAGGTTGAAAAGGGGAAAACTAGTAGCTATGGAACGAGTCTCTTGTCTCTTGGTTGAAGAAGGATAGAAAGGCATGGCAACACAATAGAGAATGACCAGGTCGATCGGTTTGTTGTGCTCACATAGCAAAAAGGTGGCTAAAGAGAACAAAAATGGGACATAATCCACATATGTTGCCTGGATATGTGTTGCTCTGGGCAACCATACCTCCCTCACCAATCTATGCGTCCGTGGAGGGACATCATACTGGTGTGCCCACTATCCGAATGGGCCTCCCATGCTCTTATTGCCACTTTTTTGCTGTTAGTATAACGCCAGCAGTCAATTCAAGCAATGCTACTGCTAAAGTGATGCCACATTTAACTAATGTCTCACTCAGTCTAATGCCACCGATAAATTTAAGCAATGTCATTTAATGTCACTAGATTATTTCAGGGTTAGCTGTTTATTGTGGATGTATTAAAGATTTTTGCGCTAAGGCATTTTAATGTTGTTGCGCAACGAGTATATCAACGATGAATCTTGGTACTACCTTCAGATTTTTGCACTGTTAATGCTTATAGATTACATACCTCACTTTTGTGAGATGAGTCAATTTTTTGTACAGTGTCAAGAGGAAAGGTCAAGAGTGGTCACCTCCTCCTCCGGCTGTTCTCTTGATTTGTTTGATCAAGTTTTATGTTTGACCGGTTATCAAGATTGGCATAGCAATTTTTAGGTCCCCTCGAGTTCGAAATGATATTTACCTTGAAGGTACATGCTTTGACATTTTTTATACTGTCATCAGTTAATAATGATAGTTACCTTCAGACTTTTGTATTTGGTTTAATGCTCATGCATAGCTAGTATACCAATGGTGAAACTTGTTACCTTTACATTTTGTATTGTTAATTCTTATAGAAATCTTGCAGTGCTAAAGTTTATTGAAATCTGTTCAGTAAAACCATTGTACTGTACCTCGTAATAAAATAACTACTCTAATGTCACACTAGCCACTGGATTAGTGTATACGTGTAGTATTTGAATGGTGTTGCATTAGCGTATGGACATAAATAAAGTGTGGCAAGCTTTCCCAGATATGTGCTCAAGAAAACTACTACCTGTTTTTCTAAATACTAGACGTTTGGGTACTTTAAATTGAACTGCGAAAACGTCTTATATTAAGGAACTAAGGGTGTAGAGTTCACTCAAATTATCCTGTTAAATCTAGTCACACTTTTGTTAAAATTAATGTTCATTATGTTATTGGAGGAGGTATGTATGTTTGTCTCTAATGCCTGTCGACTACATACCTGACTTCATGATGTAATGTTAAGTCATTTCCTTTTGTACAGTGTCACTGAATTGTCAAGGCGGTGATGGCATTTTATTTTAGTTGAACTTCACAAAATATGCTTAAAAGAAGAGGAAAGGTCGGGAATCGATCATTCTTACAGAAAGAACTATATATGCCTTCCTCACATCAGCCATGGTTGCCTTATTTATTCCTTTAAACAGGTGGTTAGAAACAGTCTTGCTACCTTTTCCCATTAAGAAATTGGAATGCTTATATTTGTGAGTCTATGCTTCAACTAGTGCCACTTTTATAGTAACCACACTTTCAATATCTATGCAAACATGGCTGCTTTATTTTAGTGGAACTGCACAAAAAGTCCAAATGGTTCAACATTAGGAGCATGTTTTCTTCCAAACCTTTATATCCAATTGGTGGCACTACGAGTTGTTCATTACGAAGGTACATGGTTTGCTACTATCTTGCTACACTTTTTGTACTATCATTAGTTAGTAATACTAGTGGTTTGCATGTGAATTTATTGGCAGGGTGGACCTACATTGGAGGTGCAGGACAGGATTCAATTATTAGATGCTCAATTTCGGTTGTATCGATTTCACCTCTTCCATCACTGCGGACATGGATGTCCTTGGTCTGAAGAATAGGCGCTATATTTCTGCTTTGAAATAGCAAATCAATTCAGTATGAAATTGTCCAGGGCAAAACATGGCTGTATCAAATTATCCAGTGCAAAACATAACAGATGCTAAGCGGAAGAGACATGGTTAAACCGAAAATACAAGGTGGGGTATATGTTACTAGCTGGTTGATATTTGTGAAGACAGAGATGTCTGCCCGTTGCTATTTGGCAAACAAATAAAGTGACCGCAATTTTGGTTGAACTGCACAAGAGAATAGTATAGTCACTGCATGAAGTGCCATTTGAAAATAGACACAGAAAGATCGGATAGTCACTTCATGGATTGCAGAAAAGTAGAACTGTACTATTTATTGTCCAACACTAGGTGCTTCATTGCTTTGGTCTGATTATACAATGGGCATCATTTTGCCTAAGTTAAAGGTTGTATTCCGAAAATAGTCTCGCCGTGTGATCGAGAGAAGTCGAAATCATATTACAGTGGATGTTCATCCATCATGTGTGGTTCATTCTCATGGTTCCAACTATTGGTGAAACCACTTATGTTTTCAAGAGAATTGTGGACTTCACAAACAAATTTGTATTTCAATTTGTACTGAATGTTGGCCAAGAGAAGCATCCATGTTAGTACGAAGAACAGATGTTTTTTCTAGATCTTTGCTTTCGGAGCTACATATTTGTATATGATCTGTGAATCATTGAGATGCATTAACATGTTTATCTTATGTATGGGAATCGTACTAGTTGGTTTTGAATTTGGGCTACTAATGTGAACATATTACAATGCTAGGCCTGTGAGTCTCGTGTGAACATTTCGAACGGATGGGCTCTTATTGCTCTGCACAGCATGATCCTTATTTCTGTGTTCTCAGTGTTTACAAGTTACTAACAGTTCCTTATTTATGTTCGCTAAGTGTTTACAAGTTACTGATCGATCACTAGCTAGCCTACTAATGCACTCCTGGCAGTTTTAGTTGCGACGCAAGATCCGAAGTGGTAGTTTTTTGAATAAAAATGCCTACCTCTGAAGAAACATACAAGCTGCTCTGAAGAAAATGCCATGCAAATCTGAAGAAACTGCCAGCAAAAACGTTTGCAAATGCCTTATCTCCCAGCTAACGTTCATCAGCTAATGCGATCGTACACGTACACCATCCGTCCTACTCGATCCTACACGTACACTATCTGACCTACTCGATCCTACATGAATAAATAGCGGATCACGCACGTACTACCTCCTTTCCGGTTTGCATGGCTCAATTCAAGAAACGACCTACTCGATCCTACACGAATAAATAGCGGATCACACACGTACTAGTACCTCCTTTCCGGTTTGCAAGGCTTAATTCAAAAATCTCACCAACCAAGGTACGCCCTCCGTCTGGGTTTATAAGTCCTGTGAGCCAAGGAAGCAAGACTAGGGCTTGTCAATAATTAACTGCATGCAGAAGTTTAAGCCTAATTAATTCCAGCAATTTAAGTCGCTGCATGGGTGCCCTTGGCTGCGACTCGTCACATGCTTCTTCGCGTACTAGCTGCGAGCGATTCTGAGTGCTTGCATGCAGCCGGCCGTAATTAAGGCAGCTAACTGATCCAAAAAAGATGCGCTTTAATTGTTGCGGGCTTTTTAAATTTGTGGAATCATTATTGACAAGGAGGGAGTACATCATCTGGATGATTCGAGTGCACTCGTTTGACCATCATGCCGGCGTGCGACCCAGCACGGACGGGGCGGGACGACATAGTCATAATTTTAGTTTCTCTAGTTTTCCACGGCAAGCTGGCGTGCTAAGCCATGCCTGCTTATGCATTGAATTCCAATGATCGTCGCGCTACCTTCCGCCTATAAGTACTGTTTCCCGGCCTTCTCCGGTGGCACTGTGAGCCAACTCGCCCTATGCTCATAAGCCCCCACCGGCCCGACGTCGCTCGCCACTTATCCTTGCTCTCGCCACGTCCGCTGTGACCCCGCCCGTCCGAGATAGGCGAGGCCAGAGGCGGTCACCACCGGAACTAGTGTTTGGTTTTTCATCGGAAGGCAGAAGGAGGGAGGAGGCATTCTATAGGTCTTTAGATAGCAATGTGGAGATCGAGGACTTGTTGAAGCGTGACTGCCTGGCGGAGGAGCAGGAGTTGTTGGAGCGCGACCGCCTGGCGGAGGAGCAGCGTATCGCTGATTTGCGCTGTTAGCGGGACATGGAGCAGCAGCGCACCGACTCTCTAAGTCGCGAGCAGAGCGCCCGCAACTTGGCCGACTACATGGAGGCCGGCGCCCGGAAAATACCCCTGGAGGCTGTCGGGCATGCACGTGTTCGCGACACCGATTTTTACTACCAGCTCGTCATGTGGGTTTCCCGCTTAGAAGCCAAAGCTTCGGTGGACCACGCCGGCATGGAAAGGTCCAACGCGCATGAGCAACATGCCCTATCGCACCTCTAACTAGTCTGAGGCGAGGCGGAGGACGCCCGTGTCGGCATTTAGTGTGTACTGCAGATGGCGGCTGGCATCGTCTAGTTAGCTAAGAGTAAGTTAGTACATGTACGCTGCTAGACTATTAGTGGGCGTAGATAGTTAACTTGGCTATGATGGTTGTCAACATGGAAGTTCATTAGTCATATGTGGATCAGACCTGTTACTTTGCTCTGAATGTTGAACTTTCCGTTTGAACGTATGGAATGGGCTGTTATTTTTTTAAATGGGTTGTATTTGTCCACCACGGGTTTAGAGGCTGACTTGTGGGCCTACCAAGTTGGCGCGTACACAATCAAGAGATGATTGTACCTGGAGAGGATGACAACAGGGACCCACCAAGGTCATGGCAATACGCAAGCAAGTGTCTCCTTATTTCAAGCCAATAAAAAGTGGCTCCTACTAATGGATTTCTGACATCTGGGTCCCATGCCATTGTCAACATAGTCAATAAACGAGAGAATTGCACAACGAGCGGCTGACACCAGGGACCCAACAGCTCGCCCAATTATTTTTGTTTTGGGTTAATTTGATAAATGCCACTCCAAATCTGGTGTTTCCGAGAAATGCCACCGCAATTTCCAAACATTGAAAAATGCCATTTCATGCCATTACCAGTGGCATTTTTCGAAGTCTGGAGTGGCGTTTTTCAAAGTTTGCAAAAATTGCAGTGGCATTTTTCACAGTTTGGAAATTGCAGTGGCATTTTTATGAATCACCATAATTAGAGTGGCATTTATCAAATTTGATTTTGAGACAGAAGCAGGGTGTCAACTGGGTTGTGCGGGGCACTCTGGCCTGTCGAGACAACCTTTCCTTTTATGTTTACCACATACCAACCTAGTAGTTTTTTTTCTGGAAATGGCTAGCCCAGTTTTTTTGTGATTTGTCAAGTCGCTTTTCAGGCCTGTTGAGCTGCAAATATTTCAAGACGAGGAGAGCTTCATTCGGCTGGCCGAGAAAATGGCCTATCAGTAATGAGAATTGGGTTGTACATTTTAAAAAAACATCAAACCGACAATTAGTTTCAAATTTCTTTTTTTCATTTCGAGATTTTAAATTGTATTGATTTTTATGCGTGGACCATATGTTGGATTTTCTATTGATATACATTTATTTTTAAAATCAGTTTGAATGTGACTCGAAATTTTGGGATTAAAAACAGTTCGGACCGCACCGAAATATGCAGAATTTCGTATAATTTTTTAACCGTGGCCACAATATGGGTTGTAATGCTAACAAAAAGAATACGGGCTCCAAAAAACCCTTAAGAATTAGCAAATGGGCTGTAAATTATTAGAAATAATGGCCGATGGGTTGTATGCTGTTTTCCACAGATTTGAGGGTTTCCTAAAAAAACGGTTGACGCACAAGCAGTGACTGTTGGATGTCCATCCAAAGGCCGTCGTGCTTCTTCAATCTATGGTCTTCCTGCTCCAGCCGCTCAAACAAGCGTCGTCGGGACTGCCTGCTCCCTCCTCCCACGGCCGGCTGTGCTACCGCTCATGCCTCACCGCCCCACTGTACTCCCATCGCTGGCCTAGCCATCCCTCTACTCACCCACACCTGCTATTATTCTCCGGCGACGGTAGACGAACCAGTAAACCCACATAGAGTCATACTCCCCTCCGCGTTGGAAATAACTACCGAGTCTTCCTTGGCTCCGTGTCGTTCCCTTCCTAGGCCTCGCCATCGTCCACCTCCCTGGTGCTCTTGGCGCGGCGTGGTCAACATGGTCAACGATCGACGTGCCTCTGAAGTGGACTGTACGTGAAGAGGCTGGCAGCTGGGTCCACGGCCGCACGCAAGGAAATGCCTCCTTATTACGCGCAAAATAACGATTCCTCCACCTGACATATGGGACCCACCGAAAGGGCCTCTGTATTTCATGAAAAAAAGCATTACCGCTGCTGTAACATCCCAAATTTTCAATTTGGAATGTTATACATAGATCATCATTGCATTTCATAATTTTGTTGCATTGTTGGCTCGATCCTAGAAATTCCACGCAACTCAAGGACCCACGGAGAGAGTTGGGGATTTCGTTATTTTCTTATTTGAGTTTTCTCAAATTTTGAAAATAGGATCATTTGATTTTATTTATTTTATCTTCAATTATTTCTACTACCAAAACTTCAGAGAGGGAATAAAATGACTTTCCCAAAATAAAGAAATAATGAAGATTTAATAAAAAAATCAAATAAGATTTATGTTGGAGCTTTTCGCCTTTTATTTGAATTTAGGAAAAATGCGCGTTTTTCAAAAATGCATTTAGGCCCCAAATAAATGTTCATCTTGTCCGGTTTGATTTTAGAAGCCGGGGAAAATTTATTTCGGGATTTTTGGAGTCCGTTTAGTGTTTCTTTCTTTTTTTTCTTCTGTGCGGAATTATTTAAAAAAAACGCAAGCGACCTACGGGCCATGTACGTCTAGGACTCCCGGCCCGTGGGGCTTTATAAGCCGAGGGGGAGCCAGCCCGAGGCCCAGCCACCGCCCCACAAAACCCTAGCCGCCCCAGCCCCGCGCTGCCCCAGTCCCGCGCCACCGGTGCCCCGCCGCCGCCCGCCGTCGCCAGCCGCCGCCCCGCCCGCCGAGCCGCCACCGGACCCCGCCACCGTCGCCGACCTCGCCGG
Source organism: Triticum aestivum (assembly GCF_018294505.1). NCBI lineage: Eukaryota > Viridiplantae > Streptophyta > Magnoliopsida > Poales > Poaceae > Triticum > Triticum aestivum. The sequence goes on along the minus strand of NC_057804.1, from coordinate 204,704,819 downwards.
ACCCCGCCGACCCCGCCGCCCACACGCTCGCCGAGGTTCACCGCCGCCTCGACTTCCGTGCCGGTTTTTCTTAGAAAACCGATCGGTTTTCCGTCAGTTTATTTTCGGTTTTTTTATTAGATCGGTTTTTATTTTCGGTTTAGGTTAATTAGTGAGCGTTCGCTTGTTCGTTCGTCTTAACGAACGTATTCTTCATATTAGTTTAGTTAATGAACGTTCGTTCGTTAACCTGTTCGTCGTTTTTCTTTTTCTCGGATTTAATCCGCGATTTTTCTGATCGCGATTCCTGATCCGATTTTTGTTTTAGTTTAACTTTTCGCTCGTTTATCAGAATCAGGCGATTCAAGCGCCTGGAGTTTCATCTCGAAACCCTCTTTCCGAATAATCAACTTAAATAGGTTTTGCTTCTGTAAAATTTGACTTAGATCTAGATTAGTAGAACGAAGTTGTTTTCTTTTGCCGTTTGACTTTCCTTGCTTTGTTCGATTTGAATCTTTTTTCAAACCGGAGTTCTTAAATTGAACATTCTGGTTAGATCGTTTATTCGAGTTTTACCTGTGCATTAGATGGGTACTTATTGTATGCTTGTTGTTTGTCTGCGATAGAATACCCGGAGTGCGCCGCTTGTTACTTCGAGCCTCTAGGTTTCGCGGATCATCAGCAAGGCAAGTAACACTTTGATCATACCTTTTCTACTACCCAGTTTTTATGCATTAGATCAATCCTCAAACATTGCATGATTAGGATCTAATTAAATTGTGGGATGGGAAGTAGTTGAGGTAGTACCTATTACCTGTTTTATTATCAAACCTTTGGAAGTTACTTCTACGTTTCCTTATTATTATGCCATGCTATGCTAGTAGACGTGGATTGGGTGAGTGTATCCATGACAGATGTGAGATTGTTAATCAATGGTTTATTTAAGGTGGCAACTTAAACACACATCTGGGTGGATTGAGGCACCTGGTTTCTATCAGGACTTGCCTATATTTCTTCGGACCGCCACCCAGGCTCAAAGGGATCATGAGATTATTCAAACTAGAAACTTACGTGTGCAGCCACAAGCCATTATGGGCTCTGGCATAGTTGACTAAGTTGTGCGAACTCTTACGGGGTAGACTAGCAGATGTAGGGGAAAGTAGGTGTACCAGTCTACCCACATGTAAGGTGCTAGTGCTTCTGAAAGACTACGTCTCGGTCATCCGTTTCTCAAACACCATGTAGTGCGAGGAATCAAACAGAGGCGATCGAGTCTTGTGGGAAAAAGTGCACAAACTTCTGCGGAGTGTATAAACTAATCATGATTAGCCGTGTCCCCAGTTATGGACATCTTGAGTATCTAGAACTTGGATATCATGTGAATCTCATCATGTTACTCTAATTTTAATGTTGTTGGGTTTAATGAGTACTTTTAATTGGGATTGAGAATGCTGTCAACCATTCTCAATGTTTAACAACCACCATGATAGTTAAATAAATTTATTCCTTTGCAGTAGGGAAAAATTGGCTTTATGCAAAACTGTAACCGTAGAGCTTTTCCACCAGCCAAATATGCATGTAGTATAGCTTAATCCATTGTTATCCTCTATGTGTTACATTGCCAGCATATTCCATGTGCTGACCCATTTTCAGGCTGCAACGTTTCATGTTGCAGACTTTTCAGACGACGAGTAAGATGCTTTTAGGTCGTGGTTCTATACTCAGTGATGCCGTTGGAGTTGATGGACTCGCTTATTTTCCAAGACTTCCGATGTTATCGTTTTTAGATGGCCTTAAGCCATATTTATTTCAATAAGTTCTCTTTTGAGACATTCGATGTAATAAGTGTGTGATTGCTACTCTGTTATAAATCCTCCAAGTACTATGTGGTGTCAGCATTACTGATCCAGGGATGACACTGAGCACAGAGATCAGACTGTTTGAGGTCTGGTCGCTACAAAGGTGGTATCAGAGCACACGCTGACTGTAGGACACGGCCACTAAGCTTAAGCCCTAGATCACTACTCTTTCTTCTCATTTCTGACTCCTGATCTTTTCTATTCTTTAGGATGGCGGATGCAAGGATCAAGTTCACACAACCAGATGAGAACTCACCTTTTGGATATCACTTGAAGGAAGCCACTAGATACCTGAACATAGGAGTGCCAAGTTTCACCGGGACTTTCAATGCCACTTTACCCAAAGAGGAGCGCTGGAGGATTCAAGTCTACATTCCAGGAAGGACATTTGCACCAGCCACTGAGCCAATAGAGTTTACCTTTGATGTACCAACATGGAGCCTAGGAAAGAGCATGGCAGCTCACATCGCCATGGGACGAATTGGAGAAGTTTACCACAACGATCTCAAGAATACTATCTACCAGATTTGTGGGCGCCGACATGAGCATTGGGAGATGATCACCACCAGGAAGGACAGATCAATCGCAGCTTATATTCAGGAGTTAAACCAACACATCCGACGCCAGGAAAATCAGATGTGCGCAAATTTGGAGGATCTGCAGAAGGCTATGACCAAGATCAAGGAGCTAGAAGAAGAACTCAAGGCTACACGCAAAGATTATATGGAAAAAATCGTCGCTCTAGTAAGACAGAACGGTGACCTTAAGGAGAAGATTGGAGTATTCATGGGAGGATCAGCACCCAGAGGAGAAGAGGATGAACCTACTTGTCCAGATAACTATATCATCATCGACGACACCGACTCGGATCCCGACGACAGCGATGACGACTATGTTGATGAAGCTGGAGCAGATATCATGCAATCTGTATCGGAGCAGTTTTTCTAGTTGACCACCATAACAGTAGTAGAATTTTCCACCATTTAATTAGTTTTAGACCAAGCACTTTGTAAATGATAGTTAGACCATTGTATGCCCTTGTTTGATTGATTGGAATGATATTGTGTGTTTTTGTCTCATGTGCATATGGGTAGTGTTATCTCACTAGACCTCATTCTATTCTAAACTCTCGTCTTTTCTATAAACCCTCAGATGCCTCCGAGACGCGACCTCGAGTTTGTTTTCCCGCCAGAGATCACTCAGTTGATTCATAGCAGAACACCTTGATTCAAACATTAGTACAGAACCAAGGCAACAACGACAACAACCCACCACCACCACCACCTGTTGACCATCTGGCACGTTTCTTAAGGTTGAATCCGCCAGTGTTTTCCATTAGCACCGAGCTGATAGTAGCAGATGATTGGCTCCGTAAGATAGGGAGGGAGTTGACCACAGCAGGATGAACAGATGGAGAAAAGGTGAAGTTTGCCGCACATCAGCTTGACGGACCCGCAACAGCATGGTGGGAGAATTTCACAGCCACTTACCCTGTAGACACTGTCACATGGGATCAGTTTCAGCAAGCTTTTCGTACTGCCCATGTTTCAGCAGGAGCTATGGCCATGAAGAAGCGTGAGTTTCACAACTTACGCCAAGGAGGACGGACAGTTGGCCAGTATGTGGATGATTTCAGTAAGCTAGCACGTTATGCCCCAGATGACATTGCTACGGATGCAGCTAAGGAGGAGAAGTTTCTAGAAGGACTGATTGATGAGATGAGCATGCAGTTGATGGTAGCCACTTTTAATAACTACCAGGAGTTAGTAGATCGTGCTCTTATGATTGAGGGGAAGCAGCAGCAGATTGATAATCGTAAGAGGAAGTATGTACAAGGGAAGTACAATTCTGGAGCTCAGCAGAAACCACGCTTTACCCCAAAGTCAGGAGGACATTTTCAGCACACTCACGGAGGAGGCAGCTCGCATAATCATAATAGCACAAAGAATGGAAACGGGAATGGAGGAAGCAATGGACAAAGCCGCACCAACCCGTCAACACCATCCAAGGCAGACGTGAGCCATATCACTTGTTATAAGTGTCGTAAGACTGGGCATTATGCAAATGATTGCCCAGAAGCCCAAAATGGAAATGGCAATGGAAGCTCAGGGAAGAAGCCGAACCCTTTCAACAGGGGGCAAGTGAACCACGTTACCATGGAGGACGTTGAAGCTCAGCCAGATGCAGTAATAGGTAAGTTTTTGGTTAAGGCATTTACTGCAGTTGTTCTTTTCGATACTGGTGCATCGCATTCATACATATCAAGGGGATTTGTGGATAAGTTTAGCCTGCCCACTAAGATGCTTAAGACACCTATGCTAGTGAGTTCACCGGGAGCTGAGTTTATGGTCAGTCAAGGATACTTTCAGGTGCCATTAAGTATAGGAAGGCATGTTTTCCCAACGGATTTAATTATATTGGAATCCCAAGGTTTGGATGTAATTCTTGGCATGGATTGGCTGTCGATGTATGGCAGAAACATTGATTGCGCCAGCAGGACAATTTTGCTTACGACACTAGAAGGAATAAGAATCAAGTATGTATCACGGCATGAGCCGAGGAGAGCACATGTAAATTCCTTATCAGGAGTTGTGTAGGAGGAAGTACCAGTGGTAAAGGATTTCCCCGATGTATTTCCAGAAGAGTTGCCAGGCATGCCACCGGATAGAGACATTGAGTTCTTAGTTGAACTACTGCCAGGCACAGGGCCGATATCCAAGAGACCGTATAGGATGCCAGCCCAAGATTTGGAGGAAATTAAGAAGCAGATTAAGGAGCTGTTGGACAAAGGTTTTATTCGCCCAAGTTCTTCGCCTTGGGGATCGCCAGTACTTCTGGTGGAGAAGAAGGATGGATCGTTAAGAATGGTTGTTGATTATCGCGGATTGAATGAAGTAACAATCAAGAACAAGTACCCACTACCAATGATCAATGATCTGTTTGATCGGTTGCAAGGAGCTAAGGTGTTTTCCAAGATCGATTTGCGATCAGGATACCATCAGTTGAAGATTCGGGAGCAGGATATACCGAAGACGGCTTTTACCACCAGGTACGGGCTGTATGAGTATACCATTATGTCATTTGGTCTGACTAATGCCCCAGCCTATTTTATGAACATGATGAACAAGGTGTTTATGGAGTTTTTGGATAAGTTCGTCGTGGTGTTCATTGATGATATTTTGGTGTACTCGAAGAATGAAGAGGAACATAAGGAACACTTGCGTATGGTACTCGAGAAGCTCAGAGAACATCAGCTATACGCCAAGTTCAGCAAGTGTGAGTTTTGGCTGGAGGAAGTTGGATTTCTCGGACATGTTATATCCGGAGAAGGTATCGTAGTAGACCCCACTAAAGTTGTCACTGTAACAAATTGGGAAGCTCCAACAATAGTTGGAGAAATCTGGAGTTTCCTTGGACTCGCAGGATACTACCGGAGATTCATTGAAAATTTCTCGAATATTGTGAAGCCTATGATAGAGTTGTTGAAGAAGGATACTAAGTTCATTTGGACTGAGGAGTGTGAGGCTAGTTTCCAGGAATTGAAGAAACGTTTGGTTACCTCACCAGTATTAATTGTGCCAGATCAGACTAAGGATTATGAAGTGTATTGCAACGCTTCACGTCGAGGACTTGGAGCAGTGCTTATGCAGGAGGGAAGAGTTGTTTCGTATGCTTCACAATAGCTTAAGCCTCATGAGTTGAATTATCCTACTCATGATTTGGAGTTAGCATCTGTAGTGCACGCACTGAAAACATGGAGACATTTTCTCATAGGAAATCATTGTGAGGTGTACACGGATCACAAGAGTTTGAAGTACATCTTCACACAGAAGGAGTTAAATCTTAGGCAGAGGAGATGGTTGGAGCTTATTAAGGATTATGATATGAGATTGCATTATCACCCCGGGAAGGCTAACATTGTAGCAAACGCGTTGAGCCGTAAGAGCCACATCAATACACTAATGACGGGAGAAATACCAAAGGAGTTAGCCGAGGATCTTCGTGAACTATGTTTAGAGATAGTTCCGAGAGGCTATGTAGCAGCAATGGAGATTCAGTCTACGTTGATGGATAAAATCAGAGAAGCTCAAAAGACAGATAAGGAAGTTGCTTCCATTAAGGAGAAAATGAGCGAAGGGAAGGCTAAGGGATTTCATGAGGATGAGTACGATACCCTACGATTTGAGGACTGTGTTTATGTACCCAATGACCTGGAGATCAGGAAGTTGATTCTGCAAGAGGCACATGATTCACCATATTCGATTCACCCCGGAAATACCAAGATGTATTTGGATTTGAAGGAAACTTTCTGGTGGACCGGAATGAAGAAGGATATTGCAGAGTATGTAGCAGTTTGTGATGTATGTCAGAGGGTGAAAGCAGAACACCAGAAGCCAGCCGGATTGTTGCAGCCATTGCCTATACCCGAATAGAAGTGGGACAAACTAGGCATGGATTTCATCACGGGATTGCCCAGGACTCGTTTAGGCTATGACTCAATTTGGGTTGTAGTCGATCGTTTGACAAAGGTAGCTCATTTCATCCCAGTAAAGACTACCTACAGCAGTGCCAAACTGGCTATGGTATACATGACAAGGATTGTATGTTCGCATGGAGTTCCGAGGAGTATCATATCAGATAGAGGAACCCAATTCACCTCAAAGTTCTGGAAACAGTTGCCCGAAACATTGGGAACCAGGCTGGAGTTTATCACAACTTTCCACCCACAGACAGATGGACAGACCGAGAGAGTCAATCAGATTTTGGAGGATATGCTTAGAGCTTGTGTTTTGGATTATGGATCAAGTTGGGATGACAACTTGTCATACGTGGAGTTTTCTTACAACAACAGTTATCAGTCCAGTTTGAAGATGGCCCCTTTCGAAGCCTTGTACGGAAGGAGGTGCAGAACCCCGTTGTTGTGGGATGAGGTTGGAGACCGCCAGTTGTTTGGACCGGATTTGATTAAGGAGTCTGAACAGAAGGTAAAGTTGATTCGCTACAGGCTCAAGGTAGCCCAGTCAAGGCAGAAGAGCTATGCAGATTCAAAATGCAAGGAGACAGAATACAAAGTCGGAGACAGAGTTTATCTTCGGGTATCTCCACTTCGAGGAGTTAAGCGTTTTGTAGTTAAAGGGAAGTTAGCGCCACATTTTGTGGGACCATACAAAGTTTTGGAACGCATGGGAGAAGTAGCGTACAAGTTGGAATTACCTGAGGGATTGTCAGGAGTTTACGATGTGTTCCATGTTTCACAGTTGAAGAAATGTCACGCAGAGATGGCTGATATACCACTGAGAGATACAGTGTCTCTGGAAGCGATTCAGTTGAAAGATGATTTGACTTATGAAGAGAAACCAGTTAAGATTCTGGAATATGCCAGCCGAGTTACCCGCAGTAAGGTTATCAAGTTTTGCAAGGTTCGGTGGAGCCACCACACCGAGGAGGAAGACACCTGGGAGCGAGAGGAAGAGCTTCTCAAGGACCACCCTCACCTATTTGCTAGCCAACCCGAATCTCGAGGGCAAGATTCATCTTAAGGGGGGTAGGTTTGTAACATCCCAAATTTTCAATTTGGAATGTTATACATGGATCATCATTGCATATCATAATTTTGCTGCATTGTTGGCTCGATCCTAGAAATTCCATTCAACTCAAGGACCCACGGAGAGAGTTGGGGATTTCGTTATTTTCTTATTTGAGTTTTCTCAAATTTTGAAAATAGGATCATTTGATTTTATTTATTTTATCTTCAATTATTTCTACTACCAAAAATTCAGAGAGGGAATAAAATGACTTTCCCAAAATAAAGAAATAATGAAGATTTAATAAAAAAATCAAATAAGATTTATTTTGGAGTTTTTTGCCTTTTATTTGAATTTAGGAAAAATGCGCGATTTTCAAAAATGCATTTAGGCCCCAAATAAATGTTCATCTTGTCCGCCTTGATTTTAGAAGCTGGGGAAAATTTATTTCAGGATTTTTGCAGTCTGTTTAGTATTTCTTTCTTTTTTTTTCTTCTGCACGGAATTATTAAAAAACGCAACCGACCTACGGGCCGTATCCGTCTAGGACTCCCGGGCCGCGGGGCTTTATAAGCCGGGGGGGAGCCAGCCCGAGGCCCATCCGCTGGCCCCCAAAACCCTAGCCGCCCCAGCCCCGCGCCGCCGCCGCTAGTCGCCGCCGCCGCCAGCCGCCGCCCCGCGCCGCCGCCCCGCCCACCGAGCCGCCACCGGACCCCACCGCTGTCGCCGACCTCGCCGGAACCCGCTGACCCCGCCGCCCGCACGCTCGCCGAGGTTCGTCGCCGCCTCAACTTCCGTGCCGGTTTTTCTTAGAAAACCTATCGGTTTTCCGTCGGTTTATTTTCGTTTTTTTAGTTTCGTTTTTTTTATTAGATCGTTTTTTATTTTCGGTTTAGGTTAATTAGCAAGTGTTCGCTTGTATGTTCGTTTTAGCGAACGTATTCGTCAGATTAGTTTAGTTAATGAACGTTCGTTCGTTAACCCATTCGTCGTTTTTCTTTTCCTCAGATTTAATCCACGATTTTTCTAATCGCGATTCCTGGTCCGATTTTCGTTTTAGTTTAACTTTTCGCTCGTTTATCGGAATTAGGCGGTTCAAGCGCCTGGAGTTTCGTCTCGAAACCCTCTTTCCGAATAATCAACTTAAACAAGTTTTGCTTCTATAAAATTTGACTTAGATCCAGATTAGTAGAATGAAGCTGTTTTCTTTCGTCGTTTGACTTTCGTTGCTTTGTTCGATTTGAATCTTTTTGCAAACCGGAGTTCTTAAATTGAACATTCTAGTTAGATCGTTTATTCGAGCTTTACCTATGCATTAGATGAGTACTTATTGTATGCTTATTGTTGGTGTGCGATAGAATACCCGGAGTGCGGCGCCTGTTACTTCGAGTCTCTAGGTTTCGCGGATCATCACGAAGGCAAGTAACACTTTGATCATACCTTTTCTACTACCCAGTTTTTATGCATTAGATCAATCCTCAAACATTGCATGATTAGGATCTAATTAAATTTTGGTATGGGAAGTAGTTGAGGTAGTACCTATTACCTGTTTTATTATCAAACCTTTGGAAGTTACTTCTACGTATGCTTATTATGCCATGCTATGCTAGTAGACGTGGATTGGGTGAGTGTATCCATGACAGATGTGAGATTGTTAATCAATGGTTTATTTAAGGTGGCAACTTAAACACACATCTGGGTGGATTGAGGCACCTGGTTTCTATCAGGACTTGCCTGTATTTCTTCGGACCGCCACCCAGGCTCAAAGGGATCATGAGATTATTCAAACTAGAAACTTACGTGTGCAGCCACAAGCCATTATGGGCTCTGGCATAGTTGACTAAGTTGTGCGAACTCTTACGGGTAGACTAGCAGATGTAGGGGAAAGTAGGTGTACCGGTCTACCCACATGTAAGGTGCTAGTGCTTCCGAAAGACTATGTCTCGGTCATCCGTTTCTCAAACACCATGTAGTGCGAGGAATCAAACGGAGGCGATCGAGTCTTGTGGGGAAAAGTGCGCAAACCTCTGCAGAGTGTATAAACTAATCATGATTAGCCGTGTCCCCGGTTATGGACATCTTGAGTAGCTAGAACTTGGATATCATGTGAATCTCATCATGTTACTCTAATTTTAATGTTGTTGGGTTTAGTGAGTACTTTTAATTGGGATTGAGAATGCTGTCAACCATTCTCAATGTTTTACAACCACCATGATAGTTAAATAAATTTATTCCTTTGCAGTAGGGAAAAATTGGCTTTATGCAAAACTGTAACCATAGAGCTTTTCCAGCAGCCAAATATGCAGGTAGTATAGCTTAATCCATTGTTATCCTCTATGTGTTACATTGCCAGCATATTCCATGTGTTGACCCGTTTTCGGGCTGCAGCGTTTCATGTTGCAGACTCTTCAGACGACGAGTAAGATACTTTTAAGTCATGGTTCTATAATCAGTGATGCCGTTGGAGTTGATGGACTCGCTTATTTTCCAAGACTTCCTCTGTTATCGTTTTTAGATGGCCTTAAGCCATATTTATTTCAATAAGTTCTCTTTTGAGACATTCGATGTAATAAGTGTGTGATTGCTACTCTGTTATAAATCCTCCAAGTACTGTGTGGTGTCAGCATTACTGATCCAGGGATGACACTAAGCATAGAGATCAGACTGTTTGAGGTCTGGTCGCTACAGCCGCTGATAGCTCGGACCGACCAGCTATATCTTCGCACGCAAGGAAGTGCCTCCTTTTTACGCACAAAAAAATGAATACCCCCCTGCTAGCTGGGAACCAGTATAGTGGGAAGCTGACTTGGGGGCCTACTAAGTTGATTGGGACAGAGGGCTTTTTCAACTTAGTCAATATGCACCATTCTAGCTCCAGTGACCGTACGATGTCCATCCAACGGCCGTAGTGCTTCTTCAACCTCTGGTCTTCTTGCTCCAACTGTGCAAAGCAGCACCGGTTGTGCCACCTGCTCCTGCTTCCCATGGCCGGCTATGCTGCCGCGGAGGCCTCACCGCCCCCTACTACTCCCACCACTGGCCAGGCCATCCCTCCACTCAGCCACACCCCCTGTTATTCTTCGGCGCCGGGAGCCTCACACCGTAGCCGAACCAGTGAACCCTCGTACTCCTCTCCGCGTGGGCATCCACTGTCGCGTCTTCCCTAGCTCCGCGTCGTCCCCTTCCCTGGCCTCGTGGTTGTCCACCACCGTGGTGCTCTGGGCGCGGCGTGGTCAATGTGGTCAATGAACGACTTCCATCAAAAGAGTACTATACGTGGAGAGGCTGGCGGCTGGGTCCATGGCAGCCGCAAGGAAGTGCCTCCTTATTACTCGCAAAATAATTATTCCTCCACCTGACAGCGGGGACCCACCGGACGGAAAATCGTATTTCGTGAAAAAACGTTTCCCCCCTGACTGCTAGGACCCACCATCTACATCTACGCAAGCAACGAAGTGCGTCCGGGCAAGAAAAAAACGATTTGCCCCCCTGACTGCTGGGACCCACCAACTACATCTTCGCATGCAAGGAAGTGCCTGACAGTCGGGAACCACCTGGTCGAAGCGTAAATAGCGTTGTCATTTTGGTCGCGAATGTGTTCGTACATACTGGTCGATGTAGAGGCGCGCACGTGTCGTATTAGAGGCGCGCACGTGACGTAGTAGAGGCGCGCACATAGCATATACATGTACGTACAACGGCCAGAGTGCAAGAAAGTAAATACGGCCATGTACGTACATACGGACAGGGTCTTCAACGCCTACTCGCGCATACGTACGGCCAGGGCTCGTGTACATTGCTGGGTCGGAATGGAGAAACAGTGTCATTATCATCTTCATGGGGAGCCAACCGGCTAGGTCGAAACGGAATACGTCGTCGTGTTAATTAGGAGGGATCGAACGGAACAGCCGATGGAAATGAGGCCTGGCTTTCCATAGAACGGAGGAAACGGCCTAGTGTTTGACCGGCCACGTTCGAAACAAGATCTTGTTCATCGGGAGGGGTCTGGTGTGCCGCAAAACAGAGGAAACGAACTTCTGTTGGACCTCCTATGGTCGAAATGGGGTCCTGTTGATCGGGAGGGGTGTGGCGTACCACAAAACGGAGGAAACGGACTTGTGTTGGAGCTCTACGGTCCAAACGGGGGTCCTGTTCATTGGGAACGGTGTGGCATACCACAAAACGGGACTCCACAGGATACTGTTCATCTCCACCGTCGACCTCCTCCAGCCTCCATGTGCTACTGTTCATCCACCGTCGACCTCCTCCAGCCTCCACATGTCACTGTTCATCCACGGGCTCCTATTCATCCAGCCTCCACCGCGCGCTACTCCACTGGCTACTGTTCAACCAGCCCTCTCCACGGGGTCCTGTTCAACCACCCCTCCACAGGCTACTGTTCATCCATCCCTCCAGAGGGTCCTGTTCATCTAGCCCCAACCGGCTCGAGCGAGGTCTTGTTCATCCAGAGGAAACACCACGGGGTCCTGTTCATCCACCCCCCCCCCCTAGGAACTATTCATCCAAACCCCCCCAACAACGCTCACTGTTCATCAAGGGAAGGAGGCAGCAGGGTTCAATCGGCTTCAGTTCGCTGCAGTAGTAAACGAATCACTCGGGTTCAGTAACGTAGCTAGTGCAATCGCTTGGGCTTAGTTAGAGCCTAATGCCTCGCACACACGCGCGTACCTGTACAAGAGAAAAGCGCATCACTCGGCCCCCGACCACCCACAGTAACCTGAAACTCCCCTAAATTTTCATCGCCCTCGCTTCTACCATGGTTTTTTCCGTCATGGACGGCCCAAAGAATGTCATGCAGCTGCGTCTCCGGCCCGCCCAGGACGAAAACCCATTTTCTGTCTTGATTTTTTGGCATAGAAGTAGGAGCCCACCACATCTATGATGATACCTTTTTTTTCACAATTATCGTCATAGAAGTGTCATAAGTATGACAGAATTATTTTTTCGTTCGGCCCAAAATGTCACGGATGTGTCTTTTTTTAGTGCATGATGGTATTCTTGCACTCAGACAAGAATTATGACCCCACTATTCTGGAGTACGTAAAGCTCCTGCAGTACCATGATGTCAAGCATACAACAATCATGTCCATGCTATTTGAAGTTGAAGATGGAAGCTACTTCCTAAGCATGACCAGACGAGACCTACTAAACCAGTAATTATTCAAAAATGCACATACTGCAATGTACATAGCATCCTAAATCACAACCCTTTTCTAGCAAAAAATAACAAATGCATGTTTGCATATGGTTTGCAGGAAAGCAATGAATGCAAGGAAAGATGATTTGGATGATGTATTGAAACTTGTATCTTTCTTTAAAGACATGAAGGCAGTCAATGATGAGTTTTTCTATGACATACAAGTAGATAGCGACAAAACAGTTAATAACATTTTCTGGTCCAATGCAAGGTGTCGAGGAGCAGCATATCAAGACTTTGGTGATTGCATAAAATTCGACACAACTTAGAAGACCAACAGATTTCATATGCCATTGGGAGTGTTTGTTGGAACAAACCATAACTTGCAGTCAACGATATTTGCTGTTGCCCTGATTAGAGACGAAGATGCAAAGTCATTCAAGTAGTTGTTCGATACATTTGTATGGTTCATGAACAACAAACACCCAACTTGCATTCTAACAGGTAAGTTAAAAAAACTCTACAAGTTTGATTAATTTTTTAGTCTATGAGTTTGCATCTGGGTACACTAGTTCTATCTGAAAATAATGTAAAGCAAGCAGTTCAACCACTGTTAGCATAGAAGTCCAACAAAACATTATAAGAAGCAAAATTATATGTCACATGTTTAGAAAAAATATAGTTCTATACGTGAAGTTCAAATAGAGGAACCATAAAAGTTCAAGGACACTGCTGTAAGAAGAAACATTTAAAACATGTTCAGGAAAAATATAGTTATGTATGTGAAGTTCAAGCACTGTTACCACAGAAGTTCAACAACACTGTTGTAAGAAAAAATATATGTGACATTATTAGTTAGTAATAGTGCTACTTGTGAAGTTCAAGCACTAGTACCACAGAAGTTCAACAACACTACTGTAAGAAAAAATATATGTGAAATTATTAGTTAGTCCTACTGCTACTTGTGAAGTTCAAGTACTTGTATAACATAAGTTCGCCATCATAAAAAAGCAAGTTTCATTTTTTTAATTCATGCAGACCAGTGTTTGTCAATGGGGAAAGCTATACCGCAATCATTCCCAAACACCGTCCACAAGCTATGTCGATGGCACATCCTGAAGAAGGTCAAGCAATACCTCGCGTTGCTGTACAAAAAGTATAAAACATTCAAAGAGGTGTTCACCACAATCTTAAACTGGCCGCTAATGCCTACAGAGTTTGAAACTGCCTGGGCTACACTCGTGTAGAAGTACAACCTGCAGAACGACCAGATGATGATGCAGTTGTGGAATGCTAGGAAAATGTGGATTTCAGCATATTACAAGAACATTTTCTGTGCTAAAATGACTTCCACACAATGAAGCGAGAGCATGAATCATGTGCTCAAGAGAGGGTTTGTCAAGGGGACCCAAAACGTACACAAGTTTGCTAGGCGGGTAAATGCCTGCATGCAAACTCGAATGCAGAAGGAGAATGAGCATACAATGACCAGCATGGTATTAACACAAAAAAACATCCCCATCATATTGTGACTTCCTTCAACATGTGTACACTGTATTTAAAAAATGAAACCCATGACTCTGCTTCGACTAATATCTTATTTTTTGACATGTGTGCAGACCAATCCTATGAAAATAACAACTTACGGCTACGAGGACGACATGGCTATCAAGTACGCGAGAGCAATGTACACCGAGATGAGGACTAGGATGAGAAAAGCCATGCTATTTCGCGCAAAGCCTACAGCAGAGCCCACTAAGTACCTTGTGTACTACCACAACAAGGCTGTCCATGATGATGAAGAAAGATTTGCCTGGTCAAAGCATGAATTCCAGGTTGTAGCTGACCCAAATAATGAAATATATGAGTGTGAATGCAAGCTTTGGACACACACAGGTGAGCGGAAAAACAAACTCATTAAATACCTAAACTAGTAGTATCATATCAAATATATGGAACTCATTGCTGGCTCACAAACTATGTATTCTGGATTCATCACAAAAATGCAGGCCTGTTCTGCCTTCACATCATGAACATACTAGACTACCTGAAGCCTAACAAATTTCCAGACAAGTATATCCTCAAACGGTACACGAAGACTGCAAAATCACAACCAACATTTGATACAAGGGACTACAACACGACTGCATCGGATGGCAGCTCAAGACTATCGAAGCAAGACATCTTGTTGCAGCTAAATTTGATGGTTAACAAGAAAGCGATGAGATGTGACCAACAATATGACAGATCCTTCTATGTTCTCAAGAGGTCAGTGGAAGAGCTTGATGCAATACATTCATCAAATCGAGCGGATGCTGACCAAAGGATGGCTGAAGAGGATGCTGAAATTGAAGATGACCTTCATTATTATGCAGCTGAAATGCTCCAGGCCGCTTCTTAAGCCAATCAATGCAAGAAAGGTGTTGACCAATTAATGCAGCAGCGGCAGCAAGAGACGATGAAACTGCCGTTGTACTCTGAAACAAAGGGTAGGAAGAAATTTTCTGCAACAAAGAAAAGTGACAAGAGAGCTCAAATAAAGGCACCACCTGCAGGAAGAGTCGTCATGCTCGATGGGAACGGAGTGCCAGTTGGACACATGCAATGTAGTGTGTGCAAAAAGGTTGCAGGACACAACAAGCTCACCTATCCAACACTCTTAGAAAGAAACGGTGCTAAGGAGGTCAAGCAACCCAAAGTTCAAAAACAGCAGCCCAAAGTTATAGAGCAAAACAAGGGACCACACCCATAGAAAGCAAGCAACATACTTTGTAGCATATGCAAGGAGTATGAACCACATAATGCAAGAACATGCCCGAAGCGCGCAGATGCTGAAAAGAGAAGCAAAAAGCCAGAGAAGAAACAGAAAGCAAAACCTAGAGCCAGCAACAAGAAAGTGGTGGAAGATGAAGAGGAAGACGAAGATGAAGACACCAATGAAGAAGAGGAAGACGAAGAGGAAGAGGAAGCAGAATACGAGGGGGAAGAGGAAGAGGATGATGAACAGGAAGAGGACGATGAACAGGAAGAGGAAGATGAAGAGGAAAAAGGAAGAGGTATATGTCAAGTAAAAACCACTACAACCAAAGCCTAGGAGGAGCACAAGGCTGATGAACAGTTAGACTAGGTCAATTAAACAAAGCAAACTTATGTCATATCAATGTGCAGAATGTTATTCCACTTCTGAAACAGTATGCTAGGAGAAGAAGCTTACTTGAGCTTATATTGTTGAAGTTTCAAAGAAATTTTGAAGTAAAAGTTCAAGTAAGCTTACTGCAGAAGTCCTGGTATAGTATGACAGGAGGTGCTGGTGATGTATTGCATGAAAGAGCAAGCAATAATAAAAAGAAAAAAAAATACTTTGTAAAGTTCAAGTAATATTTCTGTAGAAGTCCTTGTATATTATGAGAGGAAGTGCTGTGATGGTGATGTATTCCATAAATGTGCAAGCAAGAATAAAAATGAAAAAATATACACTATGAAGTTGAAGTAAGCTTACAGTGGAAGTTCTGGTATATTATGACAAGATGTGCTGGTGGTGTATTCCAAAAAAGAGCAAGCAGGAATAATTATACAGTCTGAAGTCTAGGTTAGCTTACAAAAGAAGTTCTGGTATATAAATCGATGTAGGAAAAAATATGCTTAAAAAAATATTGCCATATGAACTAAGGTTAGCAAGCCTAAGACAACGCATTCAGATGTGAAGTTTTGTTTGGATACATGCAGAAGTTCATGTAGAATGAAAGAAATGGTGAACACAAACTATAAAGCATAGGTATTGAACAACCAGGATGAACAAAAACTTCTTGACAAACTCAGCAAAAGGATGTACATCAAATTAAAAAAAAGCAAAGAGTTATGAAAACCTAACAAACTTTGCGTTAAGAAGGTCTTCTCCCTTGCGAACAAACATTAGGAGGAGTTTAGCCGATGTTTTTTGCATCAAACTTTGGAACTGTTGCAGCGAAAAATCATACTCCAGGCAGTACTGTGCTTTCACCAAAACAGAATTAAAACAACATCCCAAATGCCACTACACCAAAACTAGAGCAAAAAAGGGAGACAGGGGTGCAAAGAACTAAAACCTATATGAAGTAGGGACTAAGTACAACCTTGTCAGCAGAAGAGAAGATCTCACAAGTCTCCGGCTTATCCTTCAAGAAGTTTATGAGATAATCCATTACATCTCCTTCCATCTACTGCTTTCACTGAAATGAGATAAAGGACACGTCCTGTGAGGTCAATCACGTTCCCACGGATGGTAAACATGCAATAGCTTGTGCTGCAGATTTAAAAGGATGGGAAAAAAATATTAGAAGTTAAGATACTAATACGACAAAAGTTTAGATACTATAAATCCAAAGGCAAGGAGAAATGAACAGAAGTTCAGATACTAATACAACCGAAGTTCAGAACAAAGTAGCATCTCTGGCAGCAACAAAAATAAGAAGAAGAAAACTCACTCAGAATACTTCTCCAGACAAACATCACTAAGCACATACTGTTTCACACTCTAGGCCTTGGATAGATGACGGTAACTATACTTATTTAGGGGAGCGACAGCAGAACACCACTTCAAAGGCAATCTTGATGCTCTCTTGGAGCAATTTATGTTGCCAGACTCAACTGTCGGTTTCCTCCTGGTGATGACAGCATTCTTCCCACCACTCCAAGCAACAGTACCAGTAGCAGATTTACCATTCTTCGGGTAAGCAATCTTCTCAAAATCATCATTCAATGAAATCACCTCTGCTTCGACTGCACCAACCTTCCTGGAGCAAGGGGTGTTGGGAGCACCACAAATACTAACAGCGTGCTTCCCCAACTTGGATGGAATAAGGGTTCGAGCGCTATCATCTTCTCTCAGAGTTGTACTCATCGATTCCTCCCTAAGCTGGAATTCCTGTGACCCGGGGAATAAGTAGTGATAATCGGTCAAGTCCAATGGCTCCACTGTCAAAGAGAAGGAAGACAAAAAGACCATTAAATATAACTGAAGTTCAGTTACAACAAAATGTACATTCCAACTAATATAGATGACATGGTGACTACTAAAGCTGACCTAAAAAATGTGTTGCATTTAAAAACTAAATGAAGTTCAGGCACAACCGAAGGCACAGTTCAAGATAAACTGGTGAACTGGAAAACATTCAACTACAACTAACAAAAGCATAAAAAGGTATCATCTCTGAAGTTCAAGTAGAAGAAATGCTCCTGTCCAAGAAGCAATGAAACGGAAAAAATACTGAAACAAAATACACAAGCAAAATAAAAAACATAAAAAATAAGTTCGTGTAGAATAAAAGATGAAGTACAGGCAAGCAGTCCAAGTGTCAAGGCTTACATGTATAGTAGCCAAACAGACATTGGAAGTCTTTTTCAAATAGGTTAGAAGAAGCAATTCAGTACAACCACGTCTTTTTGATATCCCGATATTATGATGGGAATAATTTGCAAGAACCCCTTCATGAAACGAATTAACATTCGTAAGCATCAAGAATCCGCAGTCGATACTGTCAACAAACAAAAAAATAACAGTGTTAAAACAAAAGAAAGCCAAAAGAATAAAAGATGTTGCAGCTTAGGTACAACTACAGTTAAAGCAGAAGTGATGGAGAGAAAAGTGAAACACATACTTGTTTTAATGCTGGGGCACATCAATTCAATCCAAAGGGAAATTGTCAATAGAAAGAGGACTGAAGGGTTCTCTCCCTGTCGGGGCTAGCATCATTCCAAAGCTTCTTGATGTTATCAGTCATCCACCGAAACAGGCGTACCGCACATTCATCGTTTGGTCCATAGTAGGAGTAGAGAAGCTGGAACCTGGAATTCTTGAGGTCAAGAAATATCGAAACCCAATAACCAACACCACCCAAGTGAGAAGGCATTTCAGGTGGGTCAAAAGTGGGGAAAACTACCTGAAGCAACAAAAACACACAAATCATTAAAAACTAAAAAATAATGTCAAATGGTACAAAGAAAAATAAAACAAAATAAACAGAGTGGATCGCAGTGCAAACTAATACGAAGACACAGAACAAGATATTGCTTACAGAATCATGTGCATCCATGCTATTTGGAAAAGTCGCCAAGAAGTAGTTCCTCACAGGGAATCAAATTGACCTCTGAAAATCTTGTCCTAAAATAATGCAGACAATAGCAACATATGATAATACAAATGAGACAAACAAGTTTTATCTAAAATGGTAAGGAAGAAAACATAAAAGAAATCACTATAGGGTTGACTTACACAAACCCAATATGGGAGAATGAGTTTATTTGATCCCTGCTATTTCGCACATAGACAATACAGTGCAATCTCAGCTACATTAGATCGAAGCATTCCGCGAGCAGAAAAAGATATTGCAACATCTTCAGCAGTAGCTTCACACTCATTGTTTTGGAACATAATCTTTGATCTAAAACAAGCATTAGAAATTGAAGAAGTTCAGCATCAGGAACTCAAGAAATTCATCACACATATAAGCACGGAAGTTCAGCTAGAGCACAACAGGCAGTACAAAAAGACTAGATGTTCAGCACCAGAAAATAAAAATAGAAGTTCAGCAACATAGAGTAAAGAAGTTCAGGTATGAAACAACAAGCAGCTCATAGTGGTAGATGGATGTAAATTCTGACCAACTGCACTCACCTCTTAGAACGATCATTCTTAAGCCTAGTAACATTGAAATAAAATTCATCAACCTTCTTTCGGATGACAACCAGTTCACTATTTGCTCATTAAAAGAAATAGAAATTAAGAGCAACATTCGAGCACAACATTCAAACACAAGCACATCTCAGCTGCTACACCAGAAAAGATAAAACCACAGGATTATAAACATCACAACCCATGCATTACACACCTTCCCCCACATAGAAACAAGTTCACTTAACTTTATTTACAAACCAAATGACAAAGCACAAACCAGAAGTGCAACTTGCACCACACAGGCTGTTCACGGGTATGGGGAAATAAGAGAGAAGCATGCTCCTCTCTTTATGGATTCTTGCCTAGTGCAGTCGCAGCACTGGAATGATCATCCTCCTTCCCACGCTATCGCTTCCAGTCTCTTCATTGTCATCTCCAGTAGACATTACATCATCATCGGCAAGGACACCAACAGCAGTTGGAGCAGCTGGAGAATCTGAAACAACAAAAACGGTTGGTTGTGCTACATTCGGAAAAACTGGAGAACCAGCATCAATAGCAGTTGATGGCTTTGCTGCAGGAGATTTCTCTGGGCCTGTAGCAGCACTACCACCAGTCTTAACAGCAGCCTCGATGGGATCTTTCTCCAAAATGATATCTCCAGCTGTCTTGCCCTGCTCAGCATCAAAAACCACAGCGCCAAAGGACGACTGAGGTTCAGTTGGCTCCACCCCATCGGAGCAGCCGGTACCTGACACGGTCTTGTCTGCAACCTTCTCTGGAGGAACACTAGCATCATCATTCTGCAGCAAAGAATACAAATTCATTACAAATGGGCACATAGTGATAAAATGAAAAAAACAAGTAAAATAAAAATGAGACAAATGGACAAAAAATGGTACTTTATTTTCACTTCCATGAACCTCATCAACTAATACATCACTCGCGGGAACAGGTTCATGCACAAGAGCAGTTGCGCTTTTAGGTAAAACATCCTCCTCAGCCCTAGCACCATCTTCAACAGCCTACAAAAAATCATGTAGAACACAAATGCCTAATCAGCATAAGTTCATATTACATAATAAAAGAAGGTGTGCTATGACAACTGACTGATATGTCCATTTTGCATCATGCTTTTGTATCAATATTTGTTGCATTATGGGCTGTTATTTCACGTTATGTCACAATACTTATGGCTATTCTCTCTTATTTTACAAGGTTTACATGAAGAGGGAGAATGCCGGCAGCTGTAATTCTGGGCTAGAAAAGGAGCAAATATTGGAGACCTATTCTGCGCAAGTCCAAAAGTCCTGAAACTCCACGGAATATCTTAAAATAAATAAAGAAAAATTGTCGCCAAAGATGAAGGCCAAGGGGCCCACACCCTGCTCACGAGGGTGGGCCCCCCTGGGGCACGCCCCCCTATCTCGTGGGCCCCCTGATGGCTCTCCGACGCCCATCTTCTCCTATATGAAGTCTTTCGATGAGAAAAAAATAGGAGGCAACCTTTCGGGACGAGACTCCACCGCCACGAGGTGGAACCTTGGCGGAACCAATCTAGGGCTCCGGCAGAGCTGTTCTGCCGGGGACACTTCCCTCCGGGAGAGGGAAATCATCACCATCGTCATCACCAACACTCCTCTCATCGGGAGAGGGCAATCTCCATCAACATCTTCACCAGCACCATCTCATCTCCAAACCCTAGTTCATCTCTTGTATCCAATTATTGTCTCCAAGTCCGGGATTAGTGCTAGTAGGTTGCTAGTAGTGTTGATTACTCCTTGTAGTTGATGCTAGTTGGTTTATTTGGTGGAAAATCATATGTTCAGATCCTTTATGCATATTATTACCCCTCTGATTATGAACATGAATATGCTTTGTGAGTATTTACGTTTGTTCCTGAGGACAAGGGAGAAGTCTTGCTATTAGTAGTCATGTGAATTTGGTATTCGTTCGATATTTTGATGAGATGTATGTTGTCTAGCCTCTAGTGGTGTTATGTGAACATCGACTACATAACACATCACCATTATTTGGGCCTAGAGGAAGGCATTGGGAAGTAATAAGTAGATGATGGGTTGCTAGAGTGACAATAGCTTAAACCCTAGTTTATGCGTTGCTTCGTAAGGGGCTGATTTGGATCCATATGTTTCATGCTATGGTTAGGTTTACCTTAATACTTTTGTTGTAGTTGCGGATGCTTGCAATAGAGGTTAATCATAAGTGGGATGCTTGTTCAAGTAAGAACAGCAGCCAAGCACCGGTCCACCCACATATCAAATTATCAAAGTACTGAACGCGAATCATATGAGTGTGATGAAAACTAGCTTGACGATATTCCCATGTGTCCTCGGGAGCACTTTTCATATTATAAGAGTTTGTCCAGGCTTGTCCTCTGCTACAAAAAGGATTGGGCCACCTTGCTGCACATTATTTACTTTTGTTACTTGTTGCTCGTTAAAATTTATCTCATCACAAAACTATCTGTTACCACTTATTTCAGTACTTGCAGAGAATACCTTGCTGAAAACTGCTTATCATTTCCTTCTGCTCCTCGTTGGGTTCGACACTCTTACTTATCGAAAGGACTACGATAGATCCCCTATACTTGTGGGTCATCAAGAATCTTTTCTGGCGCCATTGTCGGGGAGTGTAGCGCCTTTGGTAGGTGGAATTTGGTAAGGAAAAAGTTATTTAGTGTGCTGAAATTTTCTGTCACTTGTTACTATGGAAAGTAATTCTCTGAGGGGCTTGTTCGGGGTATCTTCAACCCATCCAGTAGAGCAAAGAGTTGCTCCTCAACCTACTGAACCTACTGAACCTATTGAAAATGAAACTCCTTTTGAAATTCCTTCGGGTATGATGGAAAAACTGCTAGCTAACACTTTTAAAGGAGATGGAACAAAGCATCCTGATGAACATCTACTCTATGTGGATGAAGTTTGTGGACTATTTAAGCTTGCAGGTGAAAGTGCAACTATCCCTAGGTGGTTTTGGTAATTCATAAAAACATATAGCTCTGTAATTGCAATGTAAACTCTCTGTTTCCCTTTTGTAACATTTCGGTCTCACCGAAAAGAGCAAACCGGTCCCACCGAGTTTACCTGACCAACTCTCTGGAAAGCTTATTACCAAAATCGGTCTCACCGAGTTTGTGTAATCGGTCTTACCGAGATTATGTTATGCCCTAACCCTAACTATATCGGTCCTACTGAGTTGCATGTCGGTCCCACCGAAATCCTAACGGTCACTAGGTTTACTGAATCGGTCCGACCGAGTTTGTTGATTCGGTCCCACCGAGTTTGGTAAATTGTGTGTAACGGTTAGATTTTGTGTGGATGCTATATATACCCCTCCGCCTCCTCTTCGTTCGTGGAGAGAGCCATCAGAACAAACCTACACTTCCAACTTACCATTTCTAAGAGAGAACCACCTACTCATGTGTTGAGGCCAAGATATTCCATTCCTACCATATGAATCTTGATCTTTAGCCTTCCCCAAGTTGCTTTCCACTCAAATCTTCTTTCCACTAGATCCAAATCCTATGAGAGAGAGTTGAGTGTTGGGGAGACTATCATTTGAAGCACAAGAGCAAGGAGTTCATCATCAACACACCATTTGTTACTTCTTGGAGAGTGGTGTCTCCTAGATTGGCTAGGTGTCACATGGGAGCCTCCGACAAGATTGTGGAGTTGAACCAAGGAGTTTGTAAGGGCAAGGAGATCTCCTACTTCATGAAGATCTACCGCTAGTGAGGCAAGTCCTTCGTGGGCGACGGCCATGGTGGGATAGACAAGGTTGCTTCTTCATGGACCCTTCGTGGGTGGAGCCCTCCTTGGACTCGCGCAACCGTTACCCTTCGTGGGTTGAAGTCTCCATCAATGTGGATGTACGATAGCACCACCTATCGGAACCACGCCAAAAACATCCATGTCTCCAATTGCGTTTGAATCCTCCAAACCCTTCCCTTTACTTTCTTGCAAGTTGCATGCTTTAATTTCCGCTGCCTATATACTCTTTGCATGCTTGCTTGATTTGTGTGATGATTGCTTGACTTGTCCTAAGATAGCTAAAATCTGCCAAACTCTAAAATTGGGAAAAGGCTAAATTTTTAATTGGTCAAGTAGTCTAATCACCCCCCTCTAGACATACTTCAAGGTCCTACAAGTGGTATCAGAGCTTTGGTCTCCATTTGCTTTGATTCCCATAGCTTTTGGTGGTCATAGCCTTGGTTTCACAACCTAGGAGAGTTTGGCGTCTAGCAAGGGAAATTATCACCATAGAGGTCCTCACTTTGATGGCACTAATTTTGCTAGTTGGAAACATAAGATGAAAATACATATTCTTGGACATAACACCGCCGTTTGGGCTATTATTTGTATTGGATTGCAAGGTGAATTCTTTGATGGGAGAGAGCCGAACCGTGAAGCTAATGCGGAAGAATTGAAGATGCTGCAATACAACGCTCAAGCCTATGATATCATCTTCAACGGATTGTGGCCTGAATAATTCAACAAAATCAGCCGTCTTGAGAATGCAAAGGAAATTTGGGATGCTTTGATTGATATGCATGAAGGTACTGACTCCGTCAAGGAATCCAAGCTGGATGTGCTCCAAAGTCAGCTTGACAATTTCAAGATGAAGGATGGTAAAGGTGTCGCTGAAATGTACTCTAGGCTTACACTTATCACAAATGAGATTGTCGGCTTAGGGAGTGAAGAGATGACCGACAGATTCATCATCCAGAAGATCCTAAGAGCATTGGATGGAAAATATGATACCGTGTGCACATTGATCCAAATGATCCCAAACTACAAAGATCTCAAGCCAACGGAAGTCATTGGAAGAATTGTTGCTCATGAGATGTCACTCAAGGATAAGGAAGAACTTCACAACAAGTTAAGTGGTACTTACAAAGCCTCATGTGAAGCTCCCACATCATCAAGTGAGAAACAAACCTTCAATGAAGAATTGAGCTTAATGGTGAAGAACTTCAACAAATTCTACAAGAGTAGAAGCAAAGTAAGAAGCTCCAAGTCAAGGTCATACAATGACAAAAGATCTTCTAGTCAAGAGCGCAATTGCTACAATCGTGGGAGGCCTGGACACTACTCCAATGAGTGTACGACACCCTACAAAAGAAGAGACGATTCTCCAAAAAGAAGAAGCAAAACAGAAGAATCACCACCAAGAGAGAGGAGGAGTAGAGATGATCGTTATGAACGAAGACCCTCACGGAGAAGCAAGGATTCGGAAAGGAAGGACAAGTCATCAAGGAGCTACACAAAATGAAGACATCAAGCTCATGTTGGTGAATGGGTATCCGACTCCGACTCCGACCATCACTCCGAGAGAAGCTATCACTCCGACTCCGAATATACTCAAGATGAAGGTGTTGCCGGTCTAGCACTTGTGTCAACCAACTCCTACGACATATTTGACTCACCAAATGAAGGAATTGGAAGATGCTTCATGGCCAAAGGCCCGAAGGTAACACATCCCGAGTATGTTGATTTCAATAGTGATGAAGATGACTTGCTAGGTGATGATGATTTACTTGTTGACAACTCTAGTGATGAATACTATGATGAAACGTCAATTAATCATGTTAATCAAGATAAAACGAATGACAATGATAAGGAGAAGATTGAGATTCTAACTAAAGAACTAAATACTCTTAAGTTACATGAAACTATCTTCGAAGATCATCGAGAACTTTTAAGGGCTCATGATAAGTTAAGCTTTGAAAAGCTCAATCTTGAGCACGAGCATGAGTTCTTAAAAGCAATCAATGATGATCTCCATAAGAAAAGTTCTTCTTACTTTGCCAAGCGTTTACTCTTATCTACTTACATGCCTCAAGTCAAATCTAGTAACAAGTACAAGAAAGATCCTTCCTCTAGGAGTAACAATAATTATGCTAAATCAAATATTGTTGCTTCTAGTAGTTCTCTTGATTCCACTAATGATTCTCTTAGCCAAGTTACACTTGAGCAAGAAAATATCTTATTGAAGGGAATTATAGAGAAAGGTGTATACAAGAGCCTTGCCGGGAGTAAGCAATTCAAGGAAATTGTACGCAAGCAAGGAAGGCACCGGAGGAATCAAAGTGTTGGTTTTGAACGAAAGTTCAATGCCAATGGAGTTGAGTGGGAAGAAGATCAATACCCCAAGACAAAGTTTGTTCCTCAACAAGAAAATTATGATCCCACTTCCTTCAAGGGAACACAAGCACAAGATGATCTTCCACCACAAGACCACAAGAACAAAGGCAAGGACAAGCTTCAAGAGGAGATTGATGCATTTGCAGAAGCACCCAAGGCCTTGGTCAAGTGGGTTCCCAAGACTATGTCAAGTTCTACTTCATCAAGTACAACTACAACTCCCAGGATTCCCATCAAGATGATGTGGATCCCGAAGAAGAAGAACTAGAGAGTTCTTGAGGGTGACTCCGCCAACATTCTTCACTCATATCATTATGGCAAGGACAAGTGCAATCAACTTCCATATCTTGCACTAGTTCAAGGAGTCACAAGCCCTCATGTTGGTAAGGCAAGGCACAAGGTAACCTAATGATTTCATGGACATCATCTTGTGTGTGCATCACTCTATGTCTATGGATACTCTTGTTTGTTCCTTGTGGGACTAACCCATGTAGGCATGTTGAAAGTGCAACTCACTCCAAAGGATTGCTCCAAATGATCTACGTCAACATTGAGCATCCACATCTTCAACACCTACATGAAGTCATCCTCGACAAAACACAAGGTTAGTTCATCCCTCTAAAAGGGGATCTCACATCTAGGGGGAGCTTAACTCTAAGAAATGAGTCAAAGCAACTCTAATGGTGTGAACACATCAATGCATTATGTAAAAGTGGAAACCCCACTTGAGCTTAAACGATGAGTATGACCTATGATCAAATGTTCTCATTTGACTCCTACGTCAATATACTCATATATAGATGACCTAGTCATCGCAAATTGTTTGATAGATGCTAGAATTGGTTGTGCATGCTTTGCCACATATTTCATTTGCCATTCTATTGTGTGAGCATGTTAGTTGCATACTTTACTCATTCGAGAACATCCACTTGTTGCTTTGTTCGTTTGGGTTCTTTTTCTTTTGCCAAGTGGATGAACAAGAATGCCTAAGAACCTTCTCTAGCTATCTATGCTTTTCTCGTCTCAAACACTATTCATGCTACATCACAAAATTTGATCAAGTCAGATTCGAACCACTCTGTGTGAGGAGCACTCAGAGTCCCCGATTCGTCATAGACTTAAACTTCCAAAACTTCTTTGTGATTCTCGGTCTAACCGATTCCTCCATTTCGGTCCTACCGAGATCACTAAGTCGATCTAGGTTTTCAATCTCGGTGCAACCGATTTGAACTTTTTGGTCACACCGAGTTGATGTAACTGTATACAGTTATGCATCTCGGTGCCACCGAGTTGTTCCACTCGGTCACACCGACAGGGTCGGGCTATATATACTCATGGGGAAAAATTTGGAAATTTCTCCGAACGTATTCGCCCGCGCAATGGCTCACTCTGCCACCAGGGTCTCCGGATCATCTCCTCGTCGCCAGCCGCCTCCTATCGCTGGTCTCCACCGCTGTCAACGGATTTCAACCCCGCTGTTGCCGCCATAGCGACTTGATCGCCAAGCTATGGTATGGACTCGATCACAGTGCTATCCTCATCCAATTTCTAGCACATTGTGTTCATAATGATTCTTGCCACGATTGAAACACTCTTATCCAGTCAATACAATCCTTAGATTAGATGGTATTTGAAAATTTAGGGTTAGGTTTCTGCCGAAATCATCTCGGACCCACCGAGTTGAAAAACTCGGTCCCACCAATTTGGCTAACGCCATTGCACTAGTAACTCTCGGTCTGACCGAGAATTACAAATCGGTGTGACCGATTTTAGAACTTTGTGAAACCCTAGCAGTCTCGGTGCCACTAAACTATGACTCGGTCCCACCAAGTTCACCAGTTTAGGTTCCAAAACTGCTTCGGTATCACCAAGTTTGAAAATCGGTTGATCCAAAATGCTTTCTGTGGAAAACTAAAACTGAATTTTTGAATCATTCTTTTGCAAAAATCTCTGCATTTTGTGATGCTCATCCATTCTATCTCATCTATAACTATTCACAGGGTCAGCAGTCAGTGATTTGCAGCATGTCAGACCAAAGTGATAGTCAGAACAAGTCAGAAGAGCAGATGCACATGAGTGAGGGCACTAGTCCCTCTAGCAGTTCAGATGAAGGAAGCAGAAGCACCCCAAGCAATCTGCCTAAAGCTGCCACCAGGTCAAGGAAGAAGAGAACCTCAGAATCTGAGGATGAGGATTATTTGGCAGAAGAAGATGAGGCTACTTCCAAGAAGGTAGTGCTCAAAAAGGAGTATGGCTCAGCAAAGACCACTAAACCTGGACTTAATAGGAAGGTCCTTGCCAAGAGGACACCTATGCTGAAGGTCAGAGGGTCAACTCAAATACCTGAAAAGCCTGATTCCAAAGAGCCTGCTGCTGAAGGAAAGAAAAGGAAGGAAAGGGTCAAAAAGACCATAGCCAGAGTTGTTGGGCAACCTTCCATGTTGGAAGAGGAAGAAGAGGTTGTTGCACCAGCACCCAAGGCACAAAAGCTGATGGGTGATGCTATAAGATCAGGGGCTGCAACATCAAAGCCCAAAGAAGCACCCAAAGCTGCCCCCAAGCCCAAGAATGCACCAAAGAGGAATACCAGGAGTATTCCAGCTGCTGAGAAGAACAAGGCCCCAGTGCCTGAAGTTGCTGATGAGGAAGATGAAGAAGGACAAGTCCTGAGGAAGCTCAAGCCCAAGATTCCAGACCACAATGATACTCATCCTGTGGCTGAGGACATGAATATCAGGAGAGACTCAGGGTTGAGGCTATGGAGAATGACAGATCCATATGCCACCAGGAGAAGGACTGCTGTTGATTACAGGTTCCATACAAAGGAACAGCAGGACTTCTATGAGACAATCTTGTTGGACAAGAAGCCCATAGTGTGTGATATGAGGTGGGTCGACTGGACCTACATGAAGGAAAATGAAGAACACTATCCTGGAGTGTATGACAGTTTTGAAGCTTGTGGAGTTGCAGATTTTGTTGGGCAGAAGCTCACCAACTGGAATGATGAACTCATTATGCAATTCTACTCCACAGCACACTTCTATCCAGATGGCAGGATAGTGTGGATGTCAGAAGGTACGAGGTACCAGTCAACCATAGAGGAATGGGCTAGTCTGATCAATGCCCCCAAGGAGAGTGAAGATGACTTGGATGTCTATGCCAAGAAGAAAATGGGACACAATACTATGTCACCTATGTACAAGGAGATCCCAAACAAAGCTCTTGAGACTTTCAAGTTTGGATCAATCCACTTTCTTCTGTCAGGGCTACCTACGATCAACTGGATTCCAAGGCACACTCTTTTGCCCAAGTCAGGTGACCACAACATGATTAGAGGGCATGCTATCAACTTGCTGCACTTGTTTGATGTGCCACAGAAATTCAAGGTCATGAGCCTTATGGTTGAGACCATCAAGAGGACTGCAGCAGACCAGAAGAGAAGTTGTGGATATGCCCCACAGATTCAGGAGTTGATTAACTCAAAGATGGGCACAGGGAAATATCTGTTGGATAAGGAACATTTTGCTCTTTATCCAGACTTTGAGGACAATCAGGTTGTCATGAATGAGAATGAACCATCATTAGTGCAAGCTCAAGAGCAGAAGGAGAAAGCAAAGAGAGAGAAGGCTGCCAAGATGCCAACTCAAGAGGAGGCATCTGAGTACTTTTTGAAGAACAAGCAGGAGCAGCTTGGTTACTTGATAGCATCAACACTGAGGATTCGGAAGGGGTTGGCCACCCTAACTCAAAACCAGGAGATCTTGGAAAGAATCATGGAACAAAAATTCTGTGATCTAGATGTCAAAGTAACTGAGATTCAGTCAGTTGTGGAGCAGCTTTAGGATGACATGCAGGAGAGGAAGGGCAAGACTACCACTAATGTATTTTCTAGAGTGCCTAGAGCTCAGAGGTCAGCGGTCGTGCCTGTGACAGACACTAGAGCCACATCATCTGCACCAGCTACAACTCCTACAGCTCTAGGGCAACCAGCTCCAACACCAACTCCTCCATCTCCCTCTACTTCAACTGAAGCGTTCGTCCAAGGAGACATTTGTACACCACCACCTGAAGGTCAAGCCTGAGAGTCGATCTAGCACTATGCATTTTCTATGAACTTTTTGGTAACTTGTTGCCAAAGGGGGAGAAAAATGTATAGATCATAGGCTTTGAGAGAGAGAGAGTGTTGCTTTTGTTCTCTCTTGCTTTGGTGGTTAAACTTTGTTTGCTTTTCATTGCTTGAGATACTATGCTATTATCTGTGAGACATTGATGATCATGTGTTTGATCATAAGCTACACTTATGCAAGTTTGATGATATTTTCTTACCTATCCTTATATGATCATTCACTTTGCTTGGTGATGAGTGCATGTATTCAATCTTTATTATTTTGAGCACTCCACCAAGATGTACATGACGTGGAAGAGTAACCCATGAGCCTAATTCCTTGTGCATTTGAAGTCCAAAGCAAATCCTAAACTATGCACAAATTTAGGGGGAGCTCTTGCTTATCACATACTTCTCAAAGCGACGATGTTTTTCAATCTTATTATCATTTGTCGAAGCTTTGATCTATATGTTGTCATCAATTACCAAAAAGGGGGAGATTGAAAGTGCAACTATCCCTAGGTGGTTTTGGTAATTCATAACAACATATAGCTCATTGAGCTAATGCTATTCCAAGACTATTATTTCAGGAAAGCTCAATGAATGGCATGGCATGGATGATGAAAGTGGAACCCTCAAAATACTAAGGACAAAGGATTGGCTCAAGCTCAAAAGCTCAAGACTCTTCATTTTATATTTTAGTGATCCAAGATCACATTGAGTCTATAGGAAAAGCCAATACTATCAAGGAGGGATGAGGTGTTGCTTAATGAGCATCTTGCTTCATGTGCTTAGTGATATGCTCCAAATACCCTCAACTACTTTCTCACATCCTCATATGACCTAAACCTAAAGCCAAAATCGGTCACACCGATTCTTTCTATCCGGCGCCACCGAGTTCATATGTCATAGCCACTGCCACAAACCCTAGGCAAATCGGTCTTACCGATAGGGATCTCGGTCTCACCGAGATGGGATTGTAATCTCTCTGTTTCCCTTCGTAACGTTTCGGTCTAACCGAAGTGAGCGATCGGTCCCACCGAGATTGCAATGTAAACTCTCTGTTTCCCCTTTGTAACATTTCGGTCTCACCGAAAAGAGCAAATCGGTCCCACCGAGTTTACCTGACCAACTCTCTGGTAAGCTTATTACCAAAATCGGTCTCACCGAGTTTGTGTAATCGGTCTTACCGAGATTACGTTATGCCCTAACCCTAACCATATCGGTCCTACCAAGTTGCATGTCAGTCCCACCGAAAAGCCTAACGGTCACTAGGTTTACTAAATTAGTCTGACCGAGTTTGTTGATTCGGTCCCACCGAGTTTGGTAAATTGTGTGTAACGGTTAGATTTTGTGTGGAGGCTATATATACCCCTCCACCTCCTCTTCATTCGTGGAGAGAGCCATCAGAACAAACCTACACTTCCAACTTACCATTTCTGAGAGAGAACCACCTACTCATGTGTTGAGGCCAAGATATTCCATTCCTACCATATGAATCTTGATCTCTAGCCTTCCCCAAGTTGCTTTCCACTCAAATCTTCTTTCCACCAGATCCATATCCTATGAGAGAGAGTTGAGTGTTGGGGAGACTATCATTTGAAGCACAAGAGCAAGGAGTTCATCATCAACGCACCATTTGTTACTTCTTGTAGAGTGGTGTCTCCTAGATTGGCTAGGTGTCACTTGGGAGCCTCTGACAAGATTGTGGAGTTGAACCAAGGAGTTTGTAAGGGCAAGGAGATCTCCTACTTCTTGAAGATCTACCGCTAGTCAGGCAAGTCCTTCGTGGGCGACGACCATGGTGGGATAGACAAGGTTGCTTCTTCGTGGACCCTTCGTGGGTGGAGCCCTCCGTGGACTCGCGCAAGTGTTACCCTTCGTGGGTTGAAGTCTCCATCAACGTGGATGTACGATAGCACCACCTATCGAAACCACGCCAAAAACATCCATGTCTCCAATTGCGTTTGAATCCTCCAAACCCTTCCCTTTACTTTCTTGCAAGTTGCATGCTTTAATTTCTGCTGCCTATATACTCTTTGCATGCTTGCTTGATTTGTGTGATGATTGCTTGATTGTCCTAAGATAGCTAAAATCTGCCAAACTCTAAAATTGGGAAAAGGCTAAGTTTTTAATTGGTCAAGTAGTGTAATCACCCCCCTCTAGACATACTTCAAGGTCCTACAGCAGGTATACCTGATGATGTTGTTAAGAAGAAGGCCTTCCCTTTATCTTTGAAGGGAGACACATTGACATGGTATAGGATATGTGATGATATGAGATCATGGAACTATAAAAGATTGAAATTGGAATTTCATCAAAAGTATTACCCTATGCATCTTGTTCATCGTGATCACAATTATATATATAATTTTTGGCCCCACGAAGGAGAAAGCATCGCTCAAGCTTGGGGGCGGCTTAAATCAATGTTATATTCATGCCCCAATCATGAGCTCTCAAGAGAAGTAATTATGCAAAGTTTTTATGCTCGGCTTTCTGATAGCAATCGCACCATGCTCGATACTTCTTGTGCTGGCTCTTTTATGATGAAGACTATTGAATTTAAATGGAATTTATTGGATAGAATTAAATGCAACTCTGAAGATTGGGACCTCGATGAAGGTAAGGAGTCAGGTATTACACCTAAGTTCAATTGTGTTAAATCTTTTATGGATACCAACATTTTCCGTAAGTTTAGCACTAAATATGGACTTGACTCTGAGATAGTAGCTTCTTTCTGTGAATCTTTTGCTACTTATGTTGATCTCCCCAAGGAGAAGTGGTTTAAATATCATCCTCCCATAGAAGTAAAAGTAGCTTCACCTATTAAAGTTGAAGAAAAGACTGTCACTTATAATGATCCTATTGTTCCCACTTCTTATGTTGAGAAACCACCTTTCCCCGCTAGAATGAAGGATCATGCTAAAGCTTCAACTGTTGTTTGTTAAAGCAATATTAGAACTTATACACCTCCTGAGCAAGTCAAAGTAGAACCTAATATTGCTATTGTTAAAGATCTCTTGTCTGATAATATTGATGGGCATGTTATTCAATTCTGTGGTGAAACTGCTATAATTGTTGAACCTTGTGCTAGAGATAAACATAGACCTGTGGTAGGCGTGCCTGTTATTTATGTTAAAATAGGAGATTATTGTTATCATGGTTTATGTGATATGGGTGCTAGTGCTAGTGTTATACCTATTACCTTGTATGAAGAAATTATGCATGATATTGCACCTGTTGAGTTAGAAGATATTGATGTTACAATTAAACTTGCCAATAGAGATACTCTTGATGATCTTAAGGGCATCAGTCCCACTCTGTGTCAACATAAAATAAATTTGGAAGCGGATGCCAAACCACTTCGTGATCCTCAATGATGTTTGAATCCTAAAATGAAAGAAGTGGTAAGAAAAAAAATACTCAAGCTTCTGGAGGCAGGTATAATTTATCCCGTTGCTGATAGTCAGTGGGTAAGTCCTGTTCATTGTGTCCCTAAGAAGGGAGGTATTACTGTTGTCCCTAATGATAAAGATGAATTGATTCCGCAAAGAATTATCACAGGTTATAGGATGGTAATTGATTTCCGCAAATTACATAAGGCTACTAAGAAAGATCATTACCCCTTACCTTTTATTGATCAAATGCTAGAAAGATTATGCAAACATACACACTACTGCTTTCTAGATGGTTATTCTGGTTTCTCTCAAATACCTGTGTTGGCTAGAGATCAATCAAAGACTACTTTTACATGCCCTTTTGGTACTTTTTCTTATAGACGTATGCCTTTCGGTTTATGTAATGCACCTGCTACCTTTCAAAGATGCATGATGGCTATATTCTCTGATTTTTGTGAAAAAATTTGTGAGGTTTTCATGGACGATTTTTCCGTCTATGGTTCCTCTTTTGATGATTGCTTGAGAAATCTTGATTGAGTTTTGCAGAGATGTGAAGAAACTAATCTTGTCTTGAATTGGGAAAATTGCCACTTTATGGTTAATGAAGGTATTGTCTTGTGGCACAAAGTTTTTGAAAGAGGTATTGAAGTTGATAAAGCCAAGGTTGATGCTATTGAAAAGATGCCATGTCCCAAGGACATCAAAGGTATAAGATGTTTCCTTGGTCATGCCGGATTTTATAGGAGGTTCATTAAGGACTTCTCAAAAATTGCTCGGCCTCTGACTAATTTACTACAAAAAGATGTACCATTTGTCTTTTATGATGACTGTGTAGAAGCATTTGAAATACTTAAGAAAGCATTAGTCTCTGCACCTATTGTTCACCCACCTGACTAGAATTTACCCTTTGAAATAATGTGTGACGCCAGTGATTATGATGTAGGTGTTGTTCTAGGGCAAAGAGTTGATAAGAAATTAAATGTTATCCATTATGCTAGTAAGACTCTAGACAATGCTCAAAGAAATTATGCTACTACCGAAAAGGAACTTTTAGCAGTTGTATTTGCTTGTGAAAATTCAGACCCTATATTGTTGATTCTAAAGTAACTATTCACACTGATCATGCTGCTACTACATATCTTATGGAAAAGAAAGATGCAAAACCTAGACTTATTAGATGGGTTCTCTTGCTGCAAGAATTTGATTTGCATATTGTTGATAGAAAAGGAGCTGAGAACCCCGTTGCAGATAACTTATCTAGGTTAGAGAATGTTATTGATGACCCACTACCTATTGATGATAGCTTTCCTGATGAACAACTAAATGTCATAAGCACTTCTCGTAGCACTCCATGGTATGCTGATTATGCTAATTATATTGTTGCTAAATTTATACCACCTAGCTTCACATTCCAACAAAAGAAAAAGTTTTTCTATGATTTGCGACATTACTTTTGGGATGACCCACATCTTTATAAAGAAGGAGTAGATGGTGTTATTAGACGTTGTGCACCTCAGCATGAACAGGAACAGATCCTACGCAAGTGTCACTCCGAAGCTTATGGAGGACACCACGCTGGAGATTGAACTGCACATAAGGTATTGCAATCCAGTTTTTATTGGCCTACTCTCTTCAAGGATGCCTGTAAGTTTGTTTTTTTCTTGCGATGAATGTCCAAGAATTGGTAATATTAGTAGACGTCAAGAAATGCCTATGAATTATTCACTTGTTATTGAACCATTTGATGTTTGGGGCTTTGATTATATGGGACCTTTTCCTGCCTCTAATGGATATAAACATATTTTAGTTGCTGTTGATTACGTTACTAAGTGGGTAGAAGATATTCCAACTAGTAGTGCTGATCATAACACCTCTATTAAAATGCTTAAGGAAGTTATTTTTCCGAGGTTTGGAGTCCCTAGATATTTAATGACTGATGGTGGTTCACACTTTATTCATGGTGATTTCCGTAAAATGATTGCTAAATATGATGTTAATCATAGAATTGCATCTCCATATCACCCGCAGTCTAGTGGTCAAGTAGAATTGAGCAATAGAGAGCTCAAATTAATTTTGCAAAAGACTGTCAATAGGTCTAGAAAGAATTGGTCCAAGAAACTAAATGACGCATTATGGGCCTATAGAACTGCATATAAGAATCCTATGGGTATGTCTCCGTATAAAATGGTTTATGGAAAAGCATGTTACTTACCTCTCGAACTAGAACATAAGGCATATTGGGCTATTAAAGAGCTCAACTATGATTTCAAACTTGCCGGTGAGAGGAGGTTATTTGATATTAGCTCACTCGATGAATGGAGAACCCAAGCTTATGAAAATGCCAAGCTATTTAAAGAAAAAGTTAAAATATGGCATGACAAAAGGATACAAAAGCGTGACTTTAATGTAGGTGATTATGTGTTGCTATACAACTCTCGTTTAAGATTTTTTGCAGGAAAACTTCTCTCTAAATGGGAAGGTCCCTACGTTATCGAGGAGGTCTATCGTTCCGGTGCCATAAAAATCAACAACTTCGAAGGCACAAATCCGAAGGTGGTAAACGGTCAAAGGATCAAACACTATATCTCAGGTAATCATATAAATGTTGAAACCAATATTATTGAAACCGTAACCCCTGGGGAATACATAAGGGACACTTTCCAGACCGTTCCAGACTCCGAAAAGGAATAGGTATGTTGTACGGTAAGTAAACCAACTCCAAAAAAAAATTTTAAGGCATTATTTCTCCATTTTGGAATATTTAGAAAAATAGAAAATAAGTAGCAGTCCGGGAAGGACACTAGGCCTCCACGAGGGTGGAGGGCCCGCCCTACCACCTGGGCGCGCCCCCTACCTCGTGAGCACCTCGTGCGCCCTACGGACTCCGTCTCCTTGCACGATACGTATTTTGGTCGGTAAAAATTCATTATATATACTCCCGAAGGTTTTAACTCCCGTATCATGCAAATATCCTCTGTTTTTGTTTCGAGTTGTTGCTGCTGCAGATTAGAGCAAGATGTCTTCTCAAGAGCCACTCGAGGAGAGCCGGGTATCTAACCTAGCACCGGAACCAAGGGCAAACAGCGACGCTGACCACTTTGGGCCAGCCACGGAGGAAGAGATGGAGGCTGACCTGATGAGGGTAGATGCCATGGAAGATCAAGAAGTCACCTCTCACCTCCGAGCTGGGTTTATGATGGGGGAACTACAGAGCTCAGCTATTCCAAACTTGGTTATCCCTTCCAATGTTAGATTTCTTTCTTATGAAAATATGAGGAGGAGTGTCTCTTGTTCTCCCGCAGCTATGCAACACCCTTGGGTGAAAGGAGCTTTAGCCGTTACAGGAAAGCTTCACAAGGAAATAATGGACCTCAAGAAGCAAGTCAATAAGCTCGAGGAGGAGAACCGCATTTTGAGGGGAATCATCACCAAGAATATTACACCAACAACAAAGAAGTAGAAATAATCACATGGGTATGGGCACTCCCCTTGGGAACTGCCAAGCTTGGGGGAGGCGCCCTGGTATCGTATCACCATCACAACTCCTATCTTTACCGTTTTTCTTAGTTCGATCCTTTTAGTAGTATCTTGCTTTAGTAAACTAAAGTCATGGCATGATCTAGTTTTGAGTTTTGCTTTATGATCCTTCTTTGTATTCGAGTTCGTGAGCTATATAATAAAAATTAGTGTTGAGTCAAGGGCTTGATTATTTTGCCATGATCTTGGGTGAATAAAAGAAAAGAAGAAAAAGAATAGAAAGAATCAAAGAATTCATATTGATCTTATTGAAAGTAATGACTTCACATAGAAAGAGTATGATGATTAAAAGTTGTTGGGAGTTGGCAAATATAGATTTGGTCATCGTTGCAATTAATAGGAAGAAATAAGGAAAGAGAGGTTTCACATATAGATATATTATCATTAAAATATTTTATGATTGGGAGCACTCATTAAAATATGACATGCTAAATAGTTGAGGTTGGACAAGGAAGACAACGTAATGAGTTATGTTTTCTTACATCTGAGATATATTATCAATGTATGTTGTCATGGAACCTCTAACGTGTTGAGCTTGCCTTTCCCCCTCATGCTAGCCAAATTCTCAGCACCAAGTAGAAATACTACTTGTGCTTCCAATACCCTTAAACCAGTTTTGCCATGAGAGTCCACCATATCTTCCTATGGATTGAGTAAGATCCTTCAAGTAAGTTGTCATCGGTGCAAGCAATAAAAATTGCTCTCTAAATATGCATGACTTATTAGTGCAGAGAAAATAATCTTTGTACGAACTTGTTGTGGACGTAATAAAAGCGACGGACTGCATAATAAAGGTCCACGTACAAGGGGCAATATAAAGTGAGGTTCTTTTGCATTAAGATTTTGTGCATCAACCCTAAACGCGCATGACAACCTCTACTTCCCTCTGTGAAGGGCCTATCTTTTACTATTATCCTCTACCTTATGCAAGAGTCACGGTGATATTCACTTTTCCTTTTTCATTTTATCCTTTGGCCAGCTCAGCATGTTGGAAAGAACATGATATATATATATATATATATATATATATATATATATATATATATCTATCTAATTGGATGTAGGGGAGCATGAATTATTACAGTTGACATTACCCTTGAGGTAAAAAGTTGTGGGGCAAAACTGTAAGCCCCTAACTTCTCTGTGTCTGATTAAAACTCCGTAACCACAAGTATTGCGTGAGTGTTAGCAATTATGAAGGACTAAGTGATAGTTGAGTATGTGGTCATCACACGTGAGCGGATATATAGGTGGGCTAGGTGGGCAGGCGGCAACAATCTGAGTGCTAAAAGAGTTGATCCAATGCTTGGTTTTGTTTGGACTTTCCATCTATGACCATTGGATAGAGTGAATCAATGGCTTACGTTCAAAGTGATTCTCATACTATAGAATGGTATAGGAATGTGCAGAGATTTGGTTGATTTTATATCGTTGAATAATATAAAATATTATGAGTGCAGACGCTCCACCGTGAGGTATGTTGCTCCTTCTCGGGCATCGGGAATCTATGTTCTTCCACTCTTTCGTTTAAGACATGCTCTTTGTTCATCCCTTTGCCGACACGTGAGACATCTATATGTCTCCATTTAAAAAAAATACTATATGCTTCCATGACACATGGGACATCTAGCATCAAGGTGGCGTGTCATGCAAGAAAATGGAGATATGCAGTGTGTAAGTGAGTCATGCACTTCGATGGCACCTAGTACTACGCAATATGTTTTCTCCTCAATGGCATGTGAATAGTGCACGTACTCAATGATAGAGCACGGGATGGTAGCCATGGACATGGTCAGCCCTTTTTGAAGAGAACACTGATAAATAGCTTTGATTTGTCCCGCCAACTCGCAGAACGACAAGAAGCTTACTTACTAATTACGCCTTCTCCCTCGCCAATGCGTGCACGGTGGCTCGCAGCATGAGGAGAAACTTTTGCTTACAAGCAGTGGACGTGCAACAGTTCATTTGGTGTCAGATTTCCAGAAGTACTATTGTAGTACCATCATTATTGTTCCACTTCCGGAAGAGGAGAAGAGCCGAGCGGAAGGTCACCTACTAACCTACTATAGTACTACTATAGCCAAAGTTGGTCCACCTTTTTAGAGCATGGTTAATTAATACAGGCGGCTCTTGCAGTGGCACATCATTTAGAGCAAGTACTCTCTTCATAGGAACAAAGGAATTGAAACAAAAGTTGGAGTAGATGCTAGACTGCCAATTAAAACATGATTACATAGGAAAAAAATCCTATATCATTCTATCCTACGAATCAAATGACCAATGTAGGAAAATTATGAGGGGGGTCTCTCCAACAGTGTTCCTCGGCTCGCACCTAGAATCATGGTGACCGAACTTGGAGTCATTCATCTGGTACACGTGGCATCTCGGATCTGGACACAAGGTGACGTGACCTCTCACTTCGTCCGCCATTTGAAGCGGCGCTCCGGTGGAGGACTAGCATACACCAATATAAGGTTGGATCCATGTGATGTGGCAACTTGAAATACTAACCGGATGCTCGCTATACTACTACGGTACTCACACTCCAAGAAGTGACTCGAAAACCATTCATAAATTGAGTCTATGACATGCATTTGCAAATGTACCACTCATTACATACAACAAGTCATCAACACACAACGACAACGAGGATACATGTTGGATTATAGATTATTTCCAACAAAAAATTCTAGTAAATACTGAAGTTTTCATCACACAACAAATAACAAGAAATGAAATGAACTTCAACTCAACCAATCCTCGGAGTTGGAAACGCTTGCTTTCATCCATAGGTGCTCTGGGAAGGGCCAGCTATTGTCGATATCGAGAGCAACACAGGTCCAAGCTGAAGCGGCATATATCAGGAGCAGGGTAGGGAACCACTGCAATGTCTGAGGTATAGATACAGTTGCTTCTCATAAATGTTAGTAACGTTGTGTCAATAGCAGCCAGATCGCCTTTAACCATCATTGGATAGTTTGGTCCAAGGAAGAGCGAGTTTTCTCCAAGACTATCAATACTGAACCAGGGAGAAAGTGTTGGTGCTAGCACACTAGTATCCATCCCGAATACCCTGCAACGGGTGTTGGAATACGTCCGGAGAGGGCGACCATGGGAGACAACACATGCTCCCTCAGTAGTAACAATCTCAGTGCACTGTATATAGACAAGAAGAGGTGATCCATAGGAATTAGTTGCCAGGCGCCACTGAGTATATAAGTCCTGCTTGTCCTCATGCTCGTGATCATCACCATCATCATATCCCCCTTGGTTATAATTTTTTTCTTGTATAGGTGGTGGAATGTTCACAGGACCTTGGAAACACAATAAGAAGGTTAATTAGTAAAGGGAAACTTGCTAACCCGCATGCATGTGGATGAAACAATTATAATTATGGTGGAAGACAAACGTACCGAAACTACGAGGATCCCATGCAAAAATAGTGCCACGAGTGGTGGAAGCAAACACAAGATCCTCGTATTCAATTGCATCATAGTACTCATCATCCGTGTACATAAATTGATTTTTGAGCAATATCCATGGACGAACCATGGAATTAGTAACGATCTCAGGGCCTCCCCCGGCAGTGGACCTGTGGTCGTTGGGGGAACCGCTGGCGACCGCTCTATCCCATCGGTGGCGTCCTCGGCCTCCAGCCGTCATCGGTGGCGATAGAGTGTGGCTCAAGGCGGGCCCCTCGTCTGGCGATATGAAGCAAGGCCGGTACCTGTGAAGAAGGCCCAGTTCCTGTGAAGCTCGCCGCCCCGTAACTCTCTCACGTAATAATGAGTGGGGCTGTACACGCCCCGGAGTCTCCGGAGAGCCGCCCTCGGGCCTCGGGGGCTCCCGCCCACGCCCAGTGGCAGCACTTAGCTCCGCGCTGGTGAGAAGACGTCGACGACTAGACTAGGTGCCGGACACGGCCTTTCTGCTTTTTTGCCTTTCCTTTGGTTGTCATTTTTTCCTGTTCGGATCTAAGTTGGATTTGAACTTGAGACTTGTGTGTGTTCGAGGAAGGGGTGTTTAGTCTTGTTCGAGCAATCTCTCGCGTTCTGGTTATCACTTTATGTCCATCCAGCTTCAACTATCTCCCCTCGTGAGCCCCTCGCGAGCCAGGCTAGGCCCAGCAGGCGCGCAGCCCAGACTGCCGGCACCTCGCCCTCTTAGGAGGTTCTCATTACATCAACAGGCTCGATCAGGAGGCATCCAGGGCGCCACGGCCCTCCGCACGCTAGCTCGGTGCCCACGCGGGTCAAAGGTAAACCAGTCAGTCGACTCATCACGAGACGAGCCGCCTGGCGCAGGCATACGAGTGAAATCATGTCTACAAATACGCTAACTGAAAGTTTTTACACGAGGGGCTCCCCCTCCCAAAATACTCTTACAACCTTCTGGGCCAAGCCTGAACTCTCTCTGGCGCAGGGTAAAAGCAGGAACAGCACGCGCTCAATTGGATAAATCCCCCAATGCATCCTCAGGGACACCTCCGGAGTTGTCACTAGCATCGCTGGCCTCGCCATCACCTTCCACGTCACCATCACCAGCACCTGGGTCGTTCACCATGCCGCCCTCATCAGCAACCACGACCACACCGTCATCATCAGCGGTGAAGGCCCTAAAAGGGCGTCCATGTTGTCTTCCACCCAACGCGCCAGGTTGCCCCGGATGGCCAGTGGCACCGGTGCGATGGCGGCATCGAAGTCAAAGTGGGGTTCCATGTTCTGAAGATGGCTGAAGACACGAGAAAAAGCACGCCCAAGCAGGGAACGACTCCTCTCCTCCACCAACCTGTCGGCTCTGCCTGACCGAGGCTCCAGCTGCATCACCACGTCGGTGAAGAACTGAAGGTTGCCAGCATAGTTGACCACATGAGGCTCCCCAACGGCTGCCTCGCAGATGTTGCCCAAGGCCGTGTTAGCTCTCCCCCAGAGTGCGTTGAGCATGGGGGCATGCATGTGCTCCAAGGTCTGCTGCTGGCGTGTCTCGTCCTCGCTCCGCCGCGCGACGGCCTCGGCCGCGTCCACCCTTTGATGGAGAAGAAGCACCTCAGCGCGGGAGGAAGCCAGCTCTGCCTGTGCCGCGCCAAGCGCGGCCCCAGTAGCGTCCGCACGCCGCGTCACTTCATCCAGCTTTGACTTCAGGGCGGCGGTCCTGCCCTCTGCTTCGACCTTGATGAACTCCAGCCTCTCCCTGAACTCGTGCTCGAGGTTCGAGCGAGCCGCCACCACCCGGCGATCTACCTCTTCTGAGGCTCGGGCTTCCCTCGCGGCAAC
The DNA here is from genome assembly GCF_018294505.1 of Triticum aestivum. NCBI lineage: Eukaryota > Viridiplantae > Streptophyta > Magnoliopsida > Poales > Poaceae > Triticum > Triticum aestivum. The sequence goes on along the minus strand of NC_057804.1, from coordinate 204,663,169 downwards.
ATCATCCTCCGCCTGCTCCACCAGGCGCTCCCTCGTCTCCAATCTCTCGAGGTCCAGGGTGTGCTCGGTGGCCTCCAGCGTCAGCGCCTCCTCATGTTTTTGAAGCTCCGCCCGGTCGATCGAGTCCCCCTTCATCGACCCAAAGGCCGCCTCACGCAACTCCACCTGCTGCTCCAGGGAGCTACTCCAGCCCCGGAGCTCCCACGCCCGCTCTTCTGCGGCCCTGCGCCGCTGGTCAGCCTCCTGAGCATCCAAGACGGCCCGGGAGCAAGCCTCCCAAGAAGCCACCAGCGACACCTCGGCTTTCTCATTATCGAGGTTGCACTGCTGGCGCGCAAGGTCAATGGCCACCTTCAGCTTGCGCCTCTCCTCAGCTAGGCGCAGGCCCTCGGCCTCAAGGTGCGCATCCTCGTCAGCGAGCTCTACACCAAGCTGGCTCACTTCGTCCGCCGGCCTCCGGGGGAACCCTTGGCAGAGGGCGCGGCGCTCCCGAGCGCGCTCGAGCACGTCTTCCGCATCACCCTCCGCCCCGGGCGCACGCGGAGGGCCACAAACTAGCGCTCCCCCTCTGGGCAGGGGGCTGGGGGCTGGCGCCCTCGCGATGGCCGGACGCGCCTCGCCAGAAGCCTGGCCCAGAGCCGGTTCGTCCTCCAAGGAAGAACGCAAGATCGACCTTAGCCAGCCGCCATCCACGACCAATCGAAGAGCCCAGGGCAGGATGGCTATGCTCAGGGAGGGCTCGCGAAGGATGGTCGCGAGGTGCGCAGAATCATGACGCGTCACAGGATGGACCACCTGTCCAACCGGCCTCACCACAAGGGCAGTGCTTGAGCTCGGGGCGCTTGGGGACGATGGAGAGGGCGAGGCCTGGAGGGATGGCTCCTCATCCATCTCCGTGAACTCGGCAGGAAGAGCCCTGCAGGGCAATGATTAGCTGAAGCAGCAGGGAAGTAAGGGACTGAGAAAGGGGAAGGCTTACTCATCAGTGGCGAAGTACTTCCTGCACTTCAATAGGCGGCAAGGGTAATCGTCACATAAGGCCTCCCTCCTCTTTCGAAGAGCCTCGAAGTCCACACGGAAGCGGCCCAGGAGCTCAGCGTAGGATCAGCCTGCGACGAGGAAGAAGCGCCAATGCGACCGGCGTCAGGGACATCGCCCTGGCGCACGCCACCAGACGCCGCACCAAGAAAGGTGGCCGGGGCCTTAGGGTCCTCTGCCACGGGAGCCGCGGACCGCGGCTCAACACCTTCAGCTGCCGCAGGGCAGGCCTTAGGAGTTCTGCATGATGTCATCGTCCCGACGGTGGCCCCCTCAGCCCCCGACGACCCTTGCCTCCCAGCTCCGCCAATCGAGGAAGGACCATCGCGGGCAACCGGAAGGGCCACCACCACAACTGGGTTCTCGTGAGGTCCCTTGAGGCCTGCGGGGCGCAACCCCCATTCATTGAAGCTGGGCATCTGCTTCACAAAATCAGCCCTGTTTGAGCAAAGGTACAACAGGGCACCCCCTTGCCGGATGCTGCCAGGGGAAGGGACCCCAGTCAAGATCATGAGAACCTTCCTCAGCACTTCAGGCGTCAGATCTTCCTCTTGGAGCCTCATGCGGTCTTCACGCCCCCCGAAGGCCCACATCCGGCGGGAATAGTGTTGGAGAGGGGCAATGCAGCACAGGAGGAACTCCTTCACCACCTTGGGTGCCGTCACACCGAGCGCCCTAAGTTCGCGAAGCGATGCCAGACGAAGACGAGTCGGGGGCTCGTGAGCGTCTCCTGGCCCCAGCCCGAATTGGGAATAGCGGGCAAGGTTGGCTCCGAAAGCAGGGGGCTGGGCACTCCGACATCCACGTACAACCACCGCTCACGGAACCCAGTCGCAGGCGGAGGAAGGCTGAAATCAATCCCCGAGGCCGCTGTTTCAGGTGCGGCAAGGAAGCTCACGCACCCCAACCATTGGGTGGGATCGCTGAGGCGGAGAGAGAAGAAGTGGCGCAGCAAGGCAACTGAAGGAGGAATGCCCATCACTGCCTCGCAGACAAAAGCAAAAACGACAAGAAGAGTAATGGATTTGGGGCCCAAATGCATCATATGGATCTAGTAATGGGAAAGTACAGCGTTGAAGAAATCAGAAAAGGGGGGAACCATTCCCGCCCACAGGGCATCGGCGAAGTACCGAACCTCGGTGACTATTCTGTCAATGGAGAAGTGAGATGCGGGCCAGACCATCGTCCTCCCGCACTCATTGTAGATGGTGACAAGGGCAGAACTGACCTTGTCCAAGCCTTCCCGGCTGAGTATGATCGACCGGTCGACAGCAGAAGCCGTCAACGACGACGGGCGAGGCGAGGGCGCATGGTTTCGCCCTTTCCCCTTCTTTGTTGGAGCCATGGCGATAGAAAGGGGGAGGATTCGAGATTGGATTGGAAGCGGAGGTTGGAGCTCGAGAGAAGGAAGAGAAGGAGGCGCGCAAGCGGTGAGAAGAGGGGTGACTGTGTGCAACCGCGGGTCCGCCTAGCTGAGTGCAAAATAAGGAGGCGCGGGGGAACAGGGACGCCCATGTCCAATCAACCGCCACGCGGCACCCAAGGCCGCAGGCTATTAGGGCCCGTGGCGCTTCGCACTTGCCCCTTCGCTCAAGTGGCTCAAGGAGTGACCCAGTACGGCCCATCTTCATCAACACATGCTCAAGACCCTCGCGAGGGGCCAAGCCTCACGGGGCGGACGACAGGAGGCTTCCTTGGACATAGCCTCGTCAGGCTGGCTCGCGAGGAGGCGGAGAGATCAAGGCGGGGTACCTCGCGAGGTGCCCATGACGCAAGCCATGACGACCAAGTCCAGGCGGGCGCCAGGCGGGTACCAGCCTGCGCAGAGTCCTTGTTTCCTCTTTGGTGCAAAGGGGGCAAGCGCAGGCGAGAGTATCCAGCAAAGGCAACCATTTCGGTGCAACAAGACCAAGACCAGCAGGACGGCAGAATGGAGGTCATCGTGGAGCCCAAGCCGGCGTCATCGTCAGGGTCTTTGGCAGGCTAGGACCAACTTTAGTCAGGATAAGTGTACTAGATGTTCCCCTTCAAAATGGCCAATTGTTGGCGCCCTTCCCTCTCAATATTTGGGAAGAGGCCCGGGGCCTTCGCCTGTAAATAGGACTAGCCACCCACAGGGTAGAGGGATCCGCATCGGTAGATGGATGAGACTAGAGGCATCTGATACACAGAGAGAGAGAGAGAGAGAGGCGACTGAACTCCCCTAGCAGTTCATTGCTCCAGCCAAGAACAGACCCTCGCGAGGTTGTTCTTCCATTGTACTGTTCATCATCAGCCCCTGAGGCAATCCACACACCACAAACTGGAGTAGGGTATTACACCACAATGGTGGCCTAAACCAGTATAAACCTCGTGTCCTCTGTGTTGTTCTTCGTGTAGTTTAGATCCTTGCAAGGCGGCGAGACATGGGTAGGCAGGGGGTGTGATCTCCGCGTGCACCCCAGAGTTCGAACCTTGCGGGTCTGCCGGAACCCGAAATCCGACAGGTGTGTATCTACAGGGTCAAGGTGGGCCGCGGCCCACCCTGGGATTTTGGGTTGGCCCGGGCCGTGATTCCCCTCTGTTCTGCTGCGCTTCTGATCTCTACTCGCCCCTAGCCGCCTGCCTCACCGGTGACTTACCGTCCTCGGACAACATGACTCTAGGAGAAGATGCCGGACTAACAAGAGGTTAGGAGCCGCTCGCCCAATAGTGTCACCGCTGCCCGTGCGCGCCACTGTCCCTACCTTCCCAGTCCGTTCAGGGCTCAGGCCTGCAGCAGCCACTAAGACAACCCGTTTTATCCTGAGATACGTCCTCAACATTCAGCAGCCACTCCTCATCACCCATTTTATAATTGATTAATTACTCATTCGGAAGGACTGTCAATAGGATTTGTTGTGTACTGAGTGCTACCTACACTTAATGGTTCAGATGTATTTCAGTAATCTTTAGTACCTGTAAAGTTCACAGGGTTTCAAAATTCCAGCCCTAGGAAAAGACACTAGTCATTTTGGATTGTTGGTCATAGTGACCCAGATTACTACTGCAAGCCAGGTTTATTGACAATTTTACTTGTCTTTTTTACTCATCCGATATGAAATCCAATTATTCATGTCGATTAGTTGCAAACAATAAGTGCTAGACCAACTTCTTGATTTAGCTTTTGGACGGTCTCTTACTGCAGTTACGATTCTGCATACTTGTCCTAGTAAGCTCACAAGTAATTATTGATTCACTACATCTATACTCGCCTTGTCATATTTGTTGTCAATATTCTTTTAGGGTGGATCACCCTGTTACAAAATACTGGAACGCAGACATGAGTGAATAGTATTTATCTGTGTGCTCTTTTCCATCATGCGTGGGCAACGAACACTGCATTGTATAGAAAGAAAGTGTCATTTCCACCTTTTACATATACTATGATCTTTTACATGGAATACACTCTGCCTACTTTCTTTGTGTCGCACTACCAGCACTCCACCCTTGAACTTAAACATTATGCGAAACATAATTCCTTAGTTTATTTGTTCAAATACGAAATTGATATGATTCTAATGTTCCTACTTCAGTTTTGAAATGTGTGTATGCCTGTTATAAAGACATAAGAGGTTTGTATTTCTGTGTGTGGTCTGATCAGCATGGTTGGGGGTGAACTTTGCATATGAAGGGGTTTATAGGGAGACACTCTTCGAGTTGCATCCGCAATGCATTCCATAGATAATCTGTCTAATTTTTATGTTTTCATGTATCTCAGATATTGAATAGCATCATAATGATTATGAGCTTGCGCGCATGAAAAGAATAAAGAAGAACAATGCCATGGATGTCAAACTTTTCATTAAGGGACTGAAGTCAAGTCTGGATGCAATGCAATGCAAACGCTCTCCACCTATAGATTCATGCTCAGAATATGATCCTAACAGTGATTCTGAGCTAGAGGGAGACCTAAGTCAATGTAGCTCCCTAGTGGAGGACTCAGAGGCAGATGCCCTATCTTATTCACCCATCAAGGTGCTTGCTCTAACTTTCAGGGGTCATATTGGTCGCACATATCTTGCAACTGATGCTTTGCATTGCTTCTACTTTGTTGCACTACCATTATCTTAGTTTACACTTTGTGTATGTGAATATGCCCTGCCTATCCATTTTCAGTACATATTCCATATGTCATCATACCATATTTATCCATTCAAATGTTGTTCTTATGTATCAGACATTCAAAAGTAAGAGGGTTATTGCTGATCACGGAGGAGCACGAACAAAGTATTTGGAAAAGGTAGTGACACCTAATAAATCAAATAGCCCATTAGGTGTAGTTGCAATATCACCAGACCCAGAAAACATGGCCACAACTCTAGTAGACTCTAGTCCTACTACACTGGCCATCTCTGATGCCCCAACTCAGCAAACCCCAACTGCCGCAAACAGTTTGATGATGCCAGTTGACATAGCACCACCTCTATGATGCAAGACCCCCATTCCAGCAAAGAGTACATCAAATTCAGTTGACATAGCACCACCTGTACGATGCAAGACCCCCATTCCAGCAAAGAGTACACCAAACTTTTTCGAACGAGAGAGAGCCCCAATTGTAGCAAATAGGACTCCTGTTCCACTTCTTCCCAGTTTATAAGACGAAGCTTATATTGTTGTCAGGAACTTTGTGCGCATCTTTCCATGAAGGAAAGATTGTACCACAGATAAATCAATCTTCCTCTGCCACTTATGCGTAACTAATCTACTAATATTATTCATGGTAATTACCGCATATGTTTCTGTAGACAGAAGACACAAGATTTCATTCTTTTAAATAGGCAAGGACCAAACTGGATTTTCAAGACCAGCAAGGGTAGGTTTCACATTTCAAGCACTCATTGATGAAGTATCATTCCTACCTGAGGCAAGCGCACTTCAATGGAAAGCCTCTAATCGAAATTTCTATAAAGTCTTCGGTGCTACATTTATCAGACAGTGACTGGAATAATCTTGTTACACATTGGTCTCGTCTGCAGCGTAAGGTACTGTCTATGATATCACATCAAAATTTGAACTATATTTCTGCATGTGCCTTAACATCTCACTTGTACGAAAACTATTTGCAGAAGAACATTCAGTCTCAAGGAACCACAGAATCTCGCAACTATACTGCACACTATATTGCTCTTGTGAGTACCTCCTACCCTCTATGACCATGCTTACTTTCACATGTTAGCCTCATTATCGTCCATTTGGTGGACATTATAAGATCCATATGGACTCTTACATAAATTTAGAATCAACCCAATGCTTTTGAAGAGGTTTAGCTCTACAGTCCTCTTGTAAGGACTGAACGTCGTCTATCACTGCACTTACATTAACAACTACTCCCTTAATCCCATAATATAAGAACATTTTCTACAGTACACCAGGGTTCAAAACACTTATATATGGGAAGAGGGATTGGTTCATTGTGTAGCATTCTGCATCTTATCTCCCTCATCCACCATTTACTAAAAAATATCAGATCTATATTTAATCTTACCAATAAGTTGAATACACAGACAATGCCAGTAAAGAAGTGTAGCCCATTGCTCTTGTTAGTACATTTTGTCCTGTAACGCTTGTATTTCTAGGGATTGGTAGTTGATTATATAGCATCAATCTGCATCTTATCTTCATTATCCTCTATCCCTTCCAGTATTATCATATCTATAATTACTCTCTACAAAATATAGAGTACAGGCAATGCTTATGAAGAAGATTTTGTGCTGAAATTCTTGAGTTATCCTTCCCTTGACATGGAGAAGGGCATTATAAAGCCGGTGTTAACTGTTAATGTAAGTCAGTCCTTCTAATGCCTTTATCCTCAAGTGTTGTTTATTTGCTCATACTCCCTATTGTTACCTATTGTTTAGTTTGTTGTTTCTATCAAAATGCATGTTCGCAACAACCGTAAGTTCCAACTTTTACTTGTAAAACCAAATTCCTTATTCATAGCATGCACATTACTCAATACTCCCTATACGTATGCTTGTTTTTTGTGGATCTATAATCCAGTGTGTGGTGAAGGAGCCCATGTTTGCACCCTGTCATCTCCTGTTTTATCTTACTGATGTGGCTGATGATATGAACAACATGCCATGCACATTAACCAAAATAGATACAATGATTGAATTTTCCCTTCATCTATGCTTGTTATGTTGACATGGTAATACAGTAGTGTGGTGAAGCTCCCCGCATTATGAACAATGCCAAATTATGCTATTGATATTTGAACTTACTCTTTTTTTCTAATTTGAAATTGGATGGAATTAACAACACAGTAATCATCTTTGTTTATACACGTGCAAAACCTGTAATCTCTCTGCTTGTTTCAGGGTGAGATGCCTGATGGCATGCACAAGTCTTTTGATGGCTGTGAGATAAACCCAACATATATTGCAGCAAAGAAGGTAAAACATCTTGAAGAAAGCGAGACGACCCCAAAGTCTTGTGTTGATGCAGTGTTCATGTTACTTGAGACTAGCAATCAGACAAGCTCACATAATTCGCTGTCTGAATCACTTCAACTTCTTCACTCCCAAGTTCTAGCAGAAAGACATTCTGCAACTCAACTTCGACCTGAAGTCCTATCTCTAAGAAAGATTGCGGAGAACACCAATGAGAACCTCATTGATAAACAACTACACCTGGAAGCTATGACCTACATGCTAGGACGGTCTCATAGCCTTGCACAGCAGCTTGCGCAGCAATTCTTGCGCAAGACTAAACTTTCTTGAACTGTCTTGGAAGTGGTCTTGGTTTAGTATTATTTTGTTACACTGCAATGGCGCACAATTTTTGTAATCTGCTTCTTCGTTGCGCTTTATGATCACTAGTGGCGAACTTCGATGCCCAGTGTATGTAATATACCATAAATCATTTATTGTATAGTCTTGGTTTATTCTAAGTTACTATGCCATAATTTCTTTATTTTGTAGAGTAGGTTTGTTCTTAATTCCTACTAGTTACTGCCATCATTCGCTATCCAAAAATAAATGGAGAATGTCTGATGTAGTCCACCGGGCCGAAACATTCTTCTCTAACGGGCCTGCTTTTTAGCATGCCACAATTGGGCCGGCCTGCAACTTTCTTGGGGTTGAAAGGTCATTGGGGCCTGCACACTTTGCGTGAGGCCCACAACTTACAAGGGCCTACATTCGGCCCATACTTTATTTGGGCATTTAGTGGACCCAAAGCTTAGTTGGGCCCATGTAGCTTTGGACCATCAACATGCTGAATATCGTGATGGCCTATTATGGCCCAGAAGTAACTAAGGGCCTTTAGCAGGCCGAAATGCATGTTAGGCCTCAATTTTCACTAGTCGTCGATGGGCCTTCAGCAGGATAAAATGTAGATCGGGCCTTTTTTTGCCCAATTATATGACGGGCCATTACCAGGCCGAAACATATCTCGGGCCTTAGTTGGCCCACTAGTATCATGGGACTTTAACAGGCCGAAAGCTTTGTAGTGGCATCAATATGACGAATTATACGACAGGCCTTTAACAGGCCCAAACTCACGTTGGGTTGAATTGTTGTCACCTTTATCACGGGCTGTTAGAGGGGTAGATGTCGCGTCAGACCATAATGGTCCATGGGCAGCATGGGCCATTCCCAGGCCGAAAGACACACCGGGCTAAACTGGGCCCAATCTACATCGGGCCTCTAACAGGTTGTAATGTCACTGGGCCGTAATTGGGCCCAAATATTCAGCGAACAATTAACGGGCCAGATCTGGCTTTGGACCGTAAACGGGCCATGTTTAAACATGTCATTATTGGGCTGGCCCACTAGTACCTGATTAAATACTATGGGCCTTTGACTGGGCCGACCTTTTTAACCTATATGGGCGTCGGTTGGGCAATGCCACATGTCAGCATGTCTCCTCCATTGGATAGATAACATCTGGCCCACCTAGGAGCCGACACGTGTTTCATCTAGCCAATGATGATTTTACACATGGAAAATCCCCATTGGTTCGGGATGTTAACGGGTTATCGGATGCAAACTAGAACACGATAGCTTAACGACGACCCGTTATGGTGGATGCCACGTGTTGGTCACCCTTGACGAAAGCACCTCTATGACGCGCGATTTATCATCATGGAAGTGGACACTTTCGTGATGATAATTTTGGTAATGTCATGGAACACTTCTATGACATCACAGGTATGACTATCTTGATTCTGCATAAAATCGTCATGGATGTTCATGCATAACAAAAAACGTGACATACTGTGACAAACACGTATCATCATGTAAGTGTACTTTTTTGTAGTGTAGACATCATCACGGAGGGGTTCATCGACTGCAAATTAAAATTTCCTACACGTAGAACAACCAAGAACATGCTACAGGAGATGGATCACAGTTTGTTACCACTAGACGCGCAGTGCCGTGCAGCGGAAGAAGAGTTGGGGCAGCGCGTCCGTGTGGATTGTCTCCACCTCGTCCGATCTCCGTCGAACAGCCGGTCGTCTGATCCCACGTACAAGTTCGCCGGAGTGGCGCAAGTGCACCCCCTCTAACGGTATCCGCGTGTGCAGGAGGAACACCGTGCGACAAACTGCTAGGTCCGATCACATAGTCGGCGGCGAGTGGAGGTGGCTATTTGCAACACATGCAAACCCTAGTGACAGCGCCGAACCGATCAAACGCATGAGTGTGCCATACCTCCACTTTATATAGGCATCCGTCACGGGCTCAACACTAGGGCCTCGCACGGACCCTAAAGCCCACAAGTCTACTCGGCCACAATCCGTATACAGCTCGAATCATATCCGACCAGTGTCCTCGGATCCGACCTTGTAGGTTCCTTCCCTTAAGCGCGCGACACCTTAGGTTCAAGTCGGCTTGGTCACAGTTCGGATTACCTCCGAGCTGCCCGGTTGGTAGCAGCCACTAGCAAGGCGTGCCGACCACCAAGCAGACTATGAAACTGGTTAGGCGAACCTGTACAATGTGTCACACTTCTGTTCCCTTTGCCTCACGATATATGTTGTCGGACTTAAGGCGAGACTGTCATCCTTGTGCTAGCCCGACCTCTTTCTCGTTCAAGTGATAACGACGACAAACCGGATTATCTCATAATCCTTGCCGCATGGCTGTGCTTATCCTGGTCGGATCACACGAGGGGCCCAGAGTATATATCTCCTGATCGGAGGGGCAAATCCCATCTTGCTGGACCATGTCTCGCAACATGGAACTGGACAAACCCGAAACCTACCTCTGTAACTACCCAGCCACGGAGTAGCGTTTGGTCGGCCCAAAGCAAGTCTGTCACCATCCCGAGTACATGCACCAGCTCAGGTCTTAGGACATAGAACGTATGTTGTACTGGAGACTCACAGATGACATATTGCTGTGTCTCATAGTTGGGACTGTCCGACTCAGACCTTATCTCGACTCTGATCCGACTACGTCGAATCCGACCAGACCTTTCCAAGTCCATATTATCCGGTTAGCATCGAATGCTCCATGGCTAGTGAGACGAAGCCATCGACCGTGTCATATGCTAGTCTAGTCGGCTGCGCGTCAACATAGCCCTTTCGACTAGGGACCTTTTAGGACAGTCATCATACAATGCATAGTCCCACAAACAAGTCACGTACTTGTTGATACACATCATTGATAATGTACAAGGACTATCTTTATTCATAAACACATAGGAAATGTCATCATACATGATTGCCTCTAGGGCATATCTCCAACAGTCTCCCACTTGCACTAGAGTCAATCAAATAGACATCGAATGCCCATAGCTCTAACGTGCCCCTCATGCTTGGGTTGTGGAAGCGGCTTAGTCAACGGATCTGCAACATTTGCATCTGTGTGAATCTTGCGTAACTCTACATCACCATTCTTTACAATCTTTCGTATAAGGTGATATTTCTGATCTATGTGTCTAACCTTGTGGTGATTCCTCGGCTCCTTGGCTTGTGCGATGGCACCAGAATTATCATAATAAAGGTCCAACGGTTTCACCGAGGCTGCGATAATACCAAGATCATGCAGAAAATTACGGATCCAAACACCTTCCTTTGCAGCTTCACAAGACGCAATGTATTCGGCTTCTGTGGTAGAATCGGCCACCGTATCCTGCTTGGGTCTCATCCAGTGCACTGCTCCTCCGTTCAGGAAGTACACGAATCCGGACTGTGATCGACAATCATCTATGTCGGTTTGGAAACTAGCATCGGCGTAACCCCTTACGACGAGCTCTTCCTCACCTCCATAAACTAGGAACATATCTTTAGTCCTTTTCAGGTAATTCAAAATAGTCTTTTCCGCTGCCCAGTGACTCTCATCTGGGTTGGCCTGGTATTTGCTTGTTAGGCTTATTGCAAAAGCAACAAAAGGCCTTGTACATATCATGGCATACATGATGGATCCGATTGCCGAGGCATACGGAATCCTACTCATCCTGCTTCACTCATCAGATGTCGAAGGGCTCCGAGACTCGCTTAGCATTACACCATGTGAGAGTGGCAAGAACCCTTTCTTCGCCTCACTCATGTAGAACCGTTTCAACACTTTATCTATGTACGTGCTGTGGCTTAAGCCAAGCAGCCTCCTCGATCTATATCAATAGATCTTAATGCCTAAATTATAGACTGCCTCACCAAGGTCCTTCATTGAAAACTTGCCATTCAATGATTCCTTGACCGAGTTTAGCATCAAAACATTGTTCCTGGTCAACAATATGTCATCCACATACAAGATCAAAAACACTATCGAGCTCCCACTTAACTTCGTGTATAAAAAGAGTCCTCTTCGCTTTTGATGAAACCAAGACCAATGATGACCTCATCAAAACGAATGTTCCAACTCCGAGATGCTTGCTTCAACCCATAAATGGATCTCTTGAGCTCGCAAACCTTACTAGTGCTAGTCGGATCGACAAATCCCTCAGGATGTATCATATACACGTCCTCGGTTAAATTTCCGTGAAGGAAAGCCGTTTTGACATCCATCTGCCATATCTCGCAATCGAAATATGCAGCTATAGCTAGTACGATCCTCACCGATTTCAGCATCGCTACCGGCAAGTAAGTCTCGTTGTAGTCAATTCCTTGAACTTGTCCATAACCCTTAGCGACAAGCCGAGCTTTGTGGATCTGAACATTTCCATCCACATCGGTTTTCTTCTTAAAGACCCATTTACATCCAATGGCTGTTACGCCAGGTGGTGGATCAACCAAGTCCCAGACTTGATTCTCATCCATGGACTTTAACTTGGATCTCATGGCCTCTAGCCATGCCTCGGAATCTGGGCTCACCATCGCTTCCGCATACGTGGCCGGCTCGTCGCTTTCTAGCAACAATACATCGGCCACTCTGCGTAATCTTTCCGACCTTCGTGGTTCCGGTGCCACTTCCACTACCGGTTCCCTGACTAACTCCGGTATGATCTCATCATTAGCTGAGCCGTCCCCGAGTGGTCCTCGAATTTCTTCGAGTCGAACCGTCCTCCCACTGGCCAACCGACTGAGAAACTCTTTCTCAAGGAAAATCCCATTTCAAGCAACAAACACTTTGTTCTCTTCCCGGTTGTAGAAGCTATATCCCAAGGTTTCCCTTGGGTATCCCACAAATATGCATTTATACGATTTAGGTGTAAGCTTGTCTGACATAAGTCGCTTCACAACCCCAAATCTTTAGAAAAGACAAACTGGTACTCTTCCTGGTCCACATCTCATGTGGTGTCTTGTCTACGGATTTTGATGGTACCCTGTTAAGTGTGAAAGCTGCTGTTTCTAGAGTGTATCCCCAGAATGACAAGGGTAAATCCGATTTGCTCATCATAGATCGGACCATGTCCAACAAGATCCTATTCCTCAGTTCTGACACGCCGTTTCTCTATGGCGTACCTGGAGCTGTGAGTTGAGGTACTATACCTCGGCTTTTCAGATGATCATCAAACTCCTGACTCATGTATTCACCTCCACGATCAGATCATAGAAGGTTTGTAGTCTTGCTGAGCTAATTCTCAACCTCATTCTGAATCTCTTTGAACTTTTCAAAAGTTTCCGACTTGTGCCTCATCAAATAGATATATCCATATCTACTCAAGTCGTCGGTAAAAGTCATGAAGTACTGATAGCCATCTCTAGAAGTTGTGCTCATTGGACCACACACATCACTGTGTATAAGCTCCAATAGCTCGGACGCCCTCTCGCAACTCTTTGTGAAAGGAGACTTAGTCATCTTGCCGAGCAAGCATGATTCGCATGTCTCGAATGACTCAAAGTCGGACGAAGTTAGCAGCCCATCATCATGGAGCTTCTTCATCCGTTTCAGACTAATGTGTCCAAGCTGGCAATGCCAGAAGTATGTCGGATTTATCTCATTAGACTTATGCCTCTTGACATTCACGTTATAGACCGGTTCCTATTCTAGATTCAATATAAATAGCCCATCAATAATGGGTGCATAGCCGTGGAACATACCATTCAAAAATATTGAACAACCATTGTCCTTTAAATTGAATTCATAACCTTGACTCATCAAACATGAGGCAGAAATAATGTTCCGACTAAGTGTAGGAATATAATAACAATTATTCAATTCCATAATGAATCCAGAAGGAAGCTGGAGCTGCATCGTGCCGACCTCCAACGCAGCAACTCTTGCTTTGTTGCCAAACCTGATGTCAATCTCCCCTTGTGCCACATGCCTAGTTCTTACCAGCCCCTGCATCGAGTTGCAAATATGAACAACCGATCCTATATCAAATACCCAAGAGCTACTAGGTATGTTAGCAAGGTAAAGGCCTATAACATATGCAACAAGTGTACCTTTGCCTCAAGAAGCATTTCCGGCCTTCTTGCCATGCTCTACAAGCCACTTGCTATAGTTCCTCTTCCAGTGACCGGTCTCCGTGCAGTGATAGCAAACGGTCTTCGAGTCCGGTCCAAACTTTGGCGCAACAGCGGAGGTTGCCATCTCCGTACCCTTTGTCTTAGCCTTTTTCTTGGACCAACTCTTCTTGAACTTAGCCGATTTCTACACCATTAACACTTGATGCGTGACTTTCTTAATATCCTGCTCTGCCACTTTGAGCATCCCATGCAATTCAGTGAGCTTCTTATCCATGCCATGCATATGATTGTTCGAGATGAACGTCCCATAGCTGGGCGGAAGAGAACCCAGAACAACATCAGTAGCCAGCTCATCCAAGAGCGGGAAGACCAAACGATCCAAAGCTTGCACATATCCGATCATATTGATCACATGCAGGCTCAGTGGATCACATTCCTTCAGTTTGCAATCCATCAAGTATTGACAGACGTTGAATCTTTCGGTCCTATCATGTGTCTGAAACATGCTCTTGAGACTCTCGATCATATCGTAAGCCTCAACATTTTCGAAATGCTGTTGCAAATCGGGCTCCATACAAGCCAACATCATACATCTGATCTCAGTTGATTCATCAACGAGTTTATGGTAGGCATTTTTAGTTGTGGCATTAGCATTATCGGCAGGTTCCTCTAGAAGTGGATCCTCTAGAACATGTTCCTTTTTATCATGCTTGAGAACAATTCTCATATTTCTATACCAGGTGGTAAAGTTTGTTCCATTCATTTTATCCATTTCCAGAATTGATTTCAATGCAAAGTTGGGTTGAGCAGGTGGTGCCATTGATCTATAACAGAAAATACGCAATCACTAAGCAATGTGTTTATGTAGAGTAGTTCAAGCCTAAATAGAAATACTCCCACTGAAGTTAGCATCCCTCTGCAAACTCTCAGTGATTCAGGATCCGAGTAGCGCATGCGACTAGTGAGCTTTAGCATCACTGCTAGCCAACATACCTATCCGGTAAGCAACTCCTTGCTAATCGTATCTCTATATGACTCCTGTCGGTCGGGAAGGTATCTCATACCCCGGCGCCCAACCTTCTTTGCCACAAGGCCCAAAACCGTTTTGATAGACTTGTCAAGCTAACCTGATGCAGTGCGTGTCCGTGTCCGACACGAACCCTTCAGTTCAAGTATACCTAGCAGCACCCCAATTTTATGACCCAACTAATATACGTACTTGACGTGTGAAGGTGCAACATCGGGGATGGCAATTTGCTTGATATTCATGAGGGATCATTCTATCATGCATAGAAACAAAGAATCATAACAATCACAAATAAACACATATTGTGAAATAGTGTGGCTCCTTCATGGACATTCTTCCAGGTCGGCTCCGACTCCGATGACCATCTACGAACTCCACCTTGTTTGTCACGCTGGGACGCCAAGCCACCAACCTGATCTCTATTATCCAACTACTACAAGTAGTAATGAATTTTACATAGAGTCACAAGTCGACACGCAGGTCGTTATAGAATATAATGACAGCACTTTGGCTCCTGCCAGCTGACAAACATGACACACAGGCCAAGTATAAATTACACACATGCATCAAATACACATAAGCCATACTATTCACATCAAACCTGCAGAAAAATAGTTATGCATAGAATCGCATTCTACCGGTTTGTGTGTCGGGTACGAAATACACGGCGCTACACACACGGAGGTCCCATGACGTTTTCGGAAATCACAGATCACATCTAAACTCTGATCACGCCAAATTCTCTGATCTGACCGGTCTTATCGATCATTGCGAACCCGATTCGGATTTACGTTTCATTGTTAACCCCGATGGCGGATAACCGACCGGTAGGGGTAGGTCGTGTCACGACCTCATCGATCCCGATTGACAGAAAACATAGCCTCAATGATCCCCATGTGCAGTTGATCACATCAACCGTGCACATAGCCGATCTCATCAACGACAACAGATCTCATCTGCTGCCTCCACATATCTAATATGCATACGATCTGAAACCAAAACCTATAGCAGAGGCTCTGATAGCACTATCGGGTTCTACGGTAGGGTGCGTCGACTACAAATTAAAATTTCCTACGCGCAGAACAACCAAGAACATGCTACAGGAGATGGATCATAGTTTGTTACCACTAGACACGAAGTGCCGTGCAGCGGAAGAAGAGTTGGGGCAGCGCGTCCATGTGGATCGTCTCCTCCTCGTCCGATCTCCCTCGAACAGCCGATCATCCGATCCCACGTACAAGTTTGCCAGAGCGGCGCAAGGTCACGGCCTCTAACGGTATTCGCGCGTGCAGGAGGAACACCATGCAGCGGACTGCTAGGTCCAATCACACAGTCGGCAGCGAGTGGAGGTGGCTATTCGCAACACATGCAAACCCTAGTGATAGTGCCGAAGCGATCAAACGCATGAGTGTGCCGTACCTCCCCTTTATATAGGCGTCCGTCGCAGGCTCAACACTTGGGCCTCGCACGGACCCTAAAGCTGTCACATCCCTAGCTTCTGGTGCTGCCTGGTGTTTGCATCATGTCTAAATTTCTGAAACTTGAACTGAGGAAATTTGGAAGCCTCAAAAATTTAAATAAAAGAGGGGCAAAGAATCCTGGAAAATGCATTCAATGTTTCCAAAATGGCCTTAACTAATGTTGGTTATATTTTGGCAAGGGTTTTACACCAAACCAAAAATAATGAACATTTTTGAGGAATATTTTGAGCATTGAATTTAAATCATATTCTATTTTTAATTTGGAATCCTATTCATAATATATAATGAATATATTTTCAAATACCCCTGAAATATTTTATGAGCTTTTGGAAAAGTCCATCTAGTCAAACAAAAATATTCAGAGGAGTTTTTGGCATTGTTTGAATTATTTTAAATTCAAAACAGTGGCAAAAGAATTAAATAAAAATAAAACAGAACAGAAAAGTAAACCAGAACAGAAACTTACCTGGACTTACCTGGTGCTCACCAAAGCCCACCTGGACGGCCCAACACTTCTGGCCCAGCCCATCTCCACTCCTCCCCTGTCGTCTTCCTCCCCCTCGCCCCGAAGCTGCTCGGTGGCGAGCGCCGACGCCGCCCCGGGCCACCTCCTGCTTGCCGCTTCGCCCTGGCCTCTTCGGGTGACGCCACGCAGCCCCCTCGCTCCTCTCTCTCACTCTCTCCCGACCCCTGCTCCCTTCTCTGCTCTCCCCCTCTCGCGCCCGAGCGCGCTCGTCGCCGCCGTCCACTGCCACCACGGCCACCGGGCCTCCCTCGCTTCCCCGACTAGCCCAGAGGCTCCGCCTCGACCCCCTCTTCCTCTCCACCGAGCCACGAGGTCCCGGACGCGCTGCAACGCCGCCACCATCGCCGTTCCCGTCGCCGGCCACCGAAGCTCACCGCCGTCGATTCGCGACGTCTGGCGCGTCCCCGAGCCCACTGAGCCACCCTGCTGCCTCCCTGTGAGCTTGCCGTCGTTTCCCCTCACCTCTCTCTCTCGCGCGCGCCCTGTAGCCGCCGCCCCACGAGCACCCGAAGCCGCCGTCCGCCATGGCCGGTGAGCTTCGTGCTCCCGAGCTCCTCCACCTGCGCTCGTTGCCTCCGAGTGCTCCTGACGACCCCAGTAACCCGTAGAGGCCCTCAGCTGATCTCGCCGTGCCGGGTAACACCGAACCCGAGCACGCCCGAGCTCCGGCCACCGCTGCCGAGCTCGAGGCCATCGTCTCCGGCGGCCCTAGCTGCTGCTGCTTGCTGAAACGGGCGCGGGTGAGCTCCAGCTCTCCGTAGCCGCTCTCCTCCGTCCATTTGGACGCCGTAGGAGCGAGCCCGAGCCCTCCGCTGCGTCTGTTGCCACCGGCGACTAACCGCCGGCGGGTTAGGCCCTGTTGACCAGGGGTTTGACCTCCCCTGGGTCGATGACAGGTGGGGCCAGCCCCCTGTTAATTAGTTTAGTTTTTTTTTCTAATTTTTTTAGCCACTGTTTCACTGACAGGTGGGCCCAGAGCCCTGCTAATGTTAGCTTAGTACTAATTAACTTTTAGCTAACCCACTAAGTGACTGACGTGTGGACCCGCCCCTGTTAGTTATTAGTTAGGATTAGTTAGTGCTAATTAACCTAGATTAGTATTTAACCTAACACTAACTAATTCGGTTAGTTAGTAGTGTCACTCATCAGTGGACCCCACTGGTCAGGTTTGACCTGGGGCGCCCAGTTGACCTGCTGACATCAGCATGACCTAGTGCTGACGCAATAAATCATTTTCTGGATTTATTTTTATTCAGAAAATTCCAGAAAATTGTATAAACTTCTAAAATTCATAGAAATTCAACCGTAACTCCAAATTAAATAAATTATATATGAAAAATTATCAGAAAAATTCGAGGAATCCATCTGTACCATTTTCATGCATGTTAGAACAACTTATAGCTGCTGTTTAGCACAAATCAATTAAATGGCATTTGAATAATCACATATGGAGTTTGAATTTGAATCTTGTATTCAAACCAACTTCATTTAATCTGTTGCTAGTTGCATTAGCTCAAAACACATTCATATTGCCATGTCATGAGCATGCATCATATTGTGCATTGCATTGATTGTATTTCTTCCTTGTTGCCGGTATCTGTTCCCTCCCGATAGACGATGTTCCGACGTTGTGATCGTTGACACTGATGAAGACTCAATGTTATCTTCAGAAGTGCCAGGCAAGCAAAACCCCCTTGTTCATTCCGATAAAATCCCACTCTCTCGCTCCTGCTCTCTTTTACTGCATTAGGACAACAACGACATATTTGTTACTTGCTGCGGTAGCTGAACCCCTTTATCCTTTGCATGACCTGTCATTGCCACAGTAAATAGATGAAACCCACTAGCATGAGTAGGAGTTGTTTGAGCCCTGTTGTGCCTACTCATTCATGTTCGTTTGTCATGCCTGCTACTGCTTAGAGTTGAGTCAGGTCTGATTCATCGGGGATGAATCAGAGGTGTGTGAACATGTCCTACTGTGTGTGAGCTAAGTGTGTGAACACGATTTGGTAAAGGTAGCGGTGAGAGGCCATGTAGGAGTACATGGTGGGTTGTCTCATTGCAGCCGTCCTCAGGAACTGAGTTCTGTGTTTGTGATCCATGATCAGTTACTACCACACATTGGGCTCCGGGCGCTCCAAGCTCTCTCGACTTATTAATCAACATGATCTCTGTCCAGGAGTTGCAACTAGTTTCTGGTGTTTGTAGGTAGTGTTAGTAGTCTACCAAGTGGCACCCGGTACAGGTGGGCTTGGGACAGACTAGGCACAGTGGCACGGTGTACCAAGCGTACATCCACCCGTCGAGGTGGGCTTGGGAACCCTGCACACATCGTTTGGGGCCGTAAGCGACACCCCGGCCGGATCTCCTTGCGGATGGAACCCGAATAGGCGATAAACCTGGACTAGAGACTTGTTCGGTTAGTCAGGTCGTGGCCGACTCCCTCGCCCGGCTTCCGCTTGAAGGTTGCCGAGGTACATGACGTGTACAGGGCGATAAGTGGCGAAAGCGTGTGTGAAGAAGTACACCCCTGCAGGGTTATCATTATCTATTCGAATAGCCGGATTCCTCGGATATGGAAACTTGGACCCCTTGCATAGTTCATAGACAAGTGAAAGTGGATACTCTAAAATACGCAAGATAAGCGTGAGTGCTATGGATGGCGTTCTCGTAGGGAGACGGGAGCGGTTCCATAGTGGTGTATTGGTTGGTGAATATGTGGACTCGTGTGCGCCACCTCAAAGAGTTACTTGCAGTCGTAGTTCAGGTTAGCCACCGAGTCAAAGCTGGCTTGCTGCAGTTAAACTCCACCACCCCCTTTGTTGATAATGATGCATATGTAGATAGATCTGATGTAAGTCTTGCTGGGTACATTTGTACTCACGTTTGCCTATTTTATGTTTTTGCAGAGAGACTTCAGTCTCACTAGTAGTTCCGCTTGGACTTCAACGTTTAGCTTGTTACCTCAGCTACGATCTTGTGCCCTCGGCAGGATCTGGTAGATAGTCAGGCTTCTCAGCCTTTTCATTTATAGATGTCTGTACTCAGACATGTTAAGCTTCCGCATGTGCTTTGACTTGTATGCTCTGATTGTTGGGTCATGAGACCCATGATTGTAATATCTCGCTCCTCGGAGCCTATTGAATAAACTACTTGAGTCGTAGAGTCATTTTGTGATGCCATGTTGTATTGCACATATCGAGCATATTGTGTGTATGTTATTGAAATGCTTGGTATGTGTGGGATCTGACTATCTAGTTGTTTATCCTTAGTAGCCTCTCTTACCGGGAAATGTCTCCTAGTGTTTCCACTGAGCCATGGTAGCTTGCTACTGCTCCGGAACACTTAGGCTGGCCGGCATGTGTCCTTCTTCGTTCCTGTGTCTGTCCCTTCGGGGAAATGTCACGCGATGAATACCGGAGTCCTGTTAGCCCGCTACAGCCCGGTTCACCGGAGTCCTGCTAGCCTAGTGCTACAGCCTGGATTCACTCGCTGATGACCGACACGTTCGATGCTGGGTCATGGATGCCTGTCCCTGTAAGTTTGTGCCACTTTGGGTTTACGACTAGCCATGTCAGCCCGGGCTCCTTATCATATGGATGCTAGCGACACTATCATATACGTGTGCCAAAAGGCGCAAACGGTCCCGGGCAAGGTAAGGCGACACCCGTGGGAATACCGTGCGTGAGGCCGCAAAGTGATATGAGGTGTTACATGCTAGATCGATGTGGCATTGAGTCGGGGTCCTGACAGCGTTGGTATCAGAGCTTGACTGCCTGTAGGTTTACCAAGCCAAACTGGTCGAAGTTGAGTCTAGAAATTCTTTAGTTCTATAAGGGAATTGATTGTGGGATGGAACGTAAGGCTCTTTTTACTCCTTATACCTTATGCCCTTCTGATCTGAGTCATCTTATCTTTCCTACGGGGATTAAGAACTAGGCTATCTCTTCTTTCTATCAGGATCACGTGTTACTATTCCGTAGACTTATAAGATTGATGGATTAAGCCTCAGTTCAGTTTCTACTACTTCCATATGTTAATTGTTGATCTCGAAACCTTGATATTGTGCTTTTGAGTGGTTATGCCACCATTTTTGTGAATGTCTCAAGTCTTCTCTGAGCATTTACAGCCGTTACGCTGTCCGAGTCATCCCAGGTTTCTAAATAGTCTGATGCATTTGCAAAATCCTTTTCCTCTGGTTTCAATGTCTTTCTAGGCCAGGTTAATCACACAAATTGTTGAGTTGAGGTACTCTACCGCCTCGACCTTTATGTTGGAGTTATTAATATGACCCTAGGTGTCTCAGGGGATCATCTAGTAGTCTAGCCATGTTTTGTGTTCCCAGCGTGATGATTCTGGCCTTTATTCTCGAAAGCATCCCGTGATGCCACTTAGTAGTAGGTATTCTACTCCTTGGGTTTTGAACCCGAGATTCACCCTACTTACTTCATGTTGTTAGTAATTGCTAGTGCCTTTAGGATATTAGTAACCTTTGCGATAGTCCTTGAAGTCTGTGGTATCTTCTTCTTCCAAATACCATGAACTACTTTTGGCAGAAGTTCCTCGTTGAACTGAACGATCACAACAGGAGTGCTCTCGATGGGTTCTCCATTCTACATTGTGACTCTGCCAGTTCAACCTTTCTGCATAGGTTATCCGGAAGAAACATGTTGAGCTCTGCTCAACATACTAATCTATGCATCCACAACTCAGAAAATTGTATGTTCCTTTGAGTTGTCCCTCTTTAGTTGTCTTCTGACCCTTGTTTATCAATTGATAGTCAAGAGTATGCGTGCTATCGTTCATCGATACCTATTATTCTTGTGGTCCGTCAAGCCATTCTATTCCAGAATGACTAGGAGAAACAAACTCCAGTACCTCATCCATATCTAGGATTGGGACAAAGCAATTGTGCTCCGCAGATCAAAATGCCAACCAACTTTTGATTCTATTCTACCCTGAAGTATTACCGTCTTTATGTCAGGATTTTCATGCGAATGGCACCGGCTCTTGTGAATTCTTGATGTAGTGATACTTCTTGCCATCATTGTTCATTCCTTGGTTCCCGTGTTATTGTAAACGGAATGCCGACAAATGAATCATGGCGTGTGAAATCAATACTGCTAGCAACTCTGTTGCCCGGTAGTTAAATGGATGATAATTTCATTCTTAGCGTGTTGGTTCTTGAATCATCATTCTAAGACTGATCGTGCTATCTAGTCCTTATTTCCGGTGCACCCTTCGATCAATGAGTTAGGATTTTGGCAATCCCTCGCTCTTTTGATCATATCGTCTTGCCCTCAAAAGCGAGATTGTTCTCGAGCTTAGTAACATACCGGTGGTTCGTGATTTTTCGAAGATCTTCCCGGAAGTATTACCAGGTTGTCACCTGACCGCTATGTTGAGCTCGTGATCAAGTTGGTTTCTTGTGAACCACTCTCTCTCCAAGATCGGTGTTAGATATCCCTGAGCTAGTTGGTTAAGCTAGACAACAACTTGGAGAGTTGGAAGATAAAAGCTTGCCTGACTTAGTTCGTTCCAAAGGGATATTCTTGTGTAGTGTGTGTTGAAGAAAGATGATATCTTCATCGATTGGTCCCTGTGATCAGTTGCTGGACCTATTGTCTCATCAATCCTTTGATTTGAGTGTGGGCTATCGTCAAATCAAATCAGTACCAATGATGTTTGTAATGTTGTGTTACTCGTGGTTTTTCCTTGAGCATACACCATTATATTCTTTGGGTCTGACCAATGCTATCACCCGTTCACATAATTAGGGAATTCCATCCTCATGGGAATCTGGATGAATTGTTGTTGAGCCCATTGACAACATCCTTATCTCCTCCATAATTTTGCTGAACATCAAGCTAGTGTTGGAAACTTTTGAAAGCATTTGTTCATGCTAGCTCATGAAGCATATGTTCGGATGTAAGGAGTGACTTCCTCTAGTTCATGTGCATTGGATGCAAGTTGCCGCCGTGGACTCGAGAAAGTCAATGTTGTTTCCTTTGGAATCATCCCAAATCAGTCATGCACGTGCGAAGAATTCTGTGGTCTGTTAGACTGATCATCTTCATTCCATATGGATATCCTAGCACACCAAGCCACTGATTGAGTTGTTCAAAGATAAAGGAGTCTGTCCAAGGTGAACTCTTTGGACTTCCACGCGTGGAGACTTCGATGTCATTAATAATGGTTCCCCACCTGAACTCAGTAGTGTGTTATTGTAAGACTACCATGTGATAATGTTTGTCTGGGACAACGTGTTCACATGTGTGTAGCAGAACCAGCTCATGTTTTGGAGCTTGCTATCATAGTTCATTTCCTGAGAATCTCGCAACGTCATCTTGTCGATTTGTGTTGCAAACTTTCATTTTTCTTCCTAGACTCGATGAGTCTGGAATATCCTGACACCAACCAGATCTGAATCTCAGGCAGATATGATGGTTGGAACATTTCCCAAGAACTATAATATTGGTCCCTCGATAACCGGTAAAGTGGATGTCGTGGCCAACACACCCAGCCGGAAGACCTATTATTGTAGTATCTTGTTTGAGGAAGTTGGCCACCTCCCCATAAGGATTTCGTAGGATTTACCTCCGTAACTGTTCCTTATGGATTCTATTGCTCCCGAAGTCCGACCTTTACCTGATGTTCTAGTTATCAAACCATATCTATGAATGGGATACACTAGCACGTCAAGGAGAACATTAGAAGCCGAGTGCTAAATGTCTCTCGGTCGATCATCCAGATTTTATTTCCTTGGCCCCGCCAAGGGTGAAATCTGAGAAAGTGTTATCCTCCTTTGCATCTGCATCATCCATCTCTGGTCATCATGGTAGTATGTTGTGTTGTCAGCACCCTTGACATGGATGTTGGTAAAACCTTGATGATTGTGGAAATGCTCAAGTTCTTGAGAGCACGCGCAAGTGCTAGGTTTGATCGTCGGCATTAACTGTATAGTGCTCTCAGTTTCCTCGGCAATGCTATGACCTTTTCAAACAATGAATTCACTCTCTATTGTTGGGTTCTTCCCCAGTTACCAGAATCATTCCCAGGATTTGCATTTTGTTCCCAGCTTGCACCGCCAATGTGCCATTCTACCATGGATCTCTTCCATTTCCGGTGATAAGCAAATTCATCCATTACGTTGTCTTCAACAAGGTAATCCACATCATCCAAGTTCGAGTATGCCATTCTACCGACCCCCGCCAATCGATTGCTGTGATTTGCCTTAGGCTGATATAGAGAGTCTCAATGATCTCTATATCAAAGGTAATTCTTTTTGCCACTTAAGGTAATAATCTACGAATCACCCTCCTCCAGGATGTTTCGTCGTGGTATCATGGCAACTCAACTCCTCGCTACGTTGACAATCGTTTACCACCTTCTTAGGTGTGGAATTGTTGTCTACCTAGTGAACCCTCGTCATCTGTTCCACTCCATCCCTCTAGATGTGTGCTTCGTGTCTCAGTTCGAGAGATTTTGTTCTGCCTCATTCTGTGAGTTAATCCTGAGTTGTTCGATCTTCGAGAAGATCGACCCTTCTAGAGTCTCCTTCTTCTCTCCATGTCATGTTGGCAGGATTTCTCAGAGCAAGACTTCGAGACAATGATGGTGAACGAATCAACGTTCAATTGAAGTGCAACCTGGATCGTGAAGATTGTGCTAGTTTACGTTCCCCCTTCATCTTACCCTACGCTTGAATCTCGAGACGAGATTCTTGTTTAGTGGGGGTGAGTTGTCACATCCCTAGCTTCTGGTGCTGCCTGGTGTTTGCATCATGTCTAAATTTCTGAAACTTGAACTGAGGAAATTTGGAAGCCTAAAAAATTTAAATAAAAGAGGGGCAAAGAACCCTGGAAAATGCATTCAATGTTTCCAAAATGGCCTTAACTAATGTTGGTTATATTTTGGCAAGGGTTTTACACCAAACCAAAAATAATGAACATTTTTGAGGAATATTTTGAGCATTGAATTTAAATCATATTCTATTTTGAATTTGGAATTATATTCATAATATATAATGAATATATTTTCAAATACCCCTGAAATATTTTATGAGCTTTTGGAAAAGTCCTCTAGCCAAACAAAAATATTCAGAGGAGTTTTTGGCATTGTTTGAATTATTTTAAATTCAAAACAGTGGCAAAAGAATTAAATAAAAATAAAACAGAACAGAAAAGTAAAACAGAACAGAAACTTACCTGGACTTACCTGGCGCTCACCGAAGCCCACCTGGACGGCCCAACACTTCCGGCCCAGCCCATCTCCACTCCTCCCCTGTCGTCTTCCTCCCCCTCGCCCCGAAGCTGCTCGGTGGCGAGCGCCGACGCCGCCCCGGGCCACCTCCTGCTTGCCGCTTCGCCCTGGCCTCTTCAGGTGACGCCACGCAGCCCCCTCGCTCCTCTCTCTCACTCTCTCCCGACCCCTGCTCCCTTCTCTGCTCTCCCCCTCTCGCGCCCGAGCGCGCTCGTCACCGCCGTCCACTGCCACCACGGCCACCGGGCCTCCCTCGCTTCCCCGACTAGCCCAGAGGCTCCGCCTCGACCCCCTCTTCCTCTCCACCGAGCCACGAGGTCCCGGACGCGCTGCAACGCCGCCACCATCATCGTTCCCGTCGCCGGCCACCGAAGCTCACCGCCGTCGATTCGCGACGTCTGCCGCGTCCCCGAGCCCACTGAGCCACCCTACTGCCTCCCTGTGAGCTTGCCGTCGTTTCCCCTCACCTCTCTCTCTCGCGCGCGCCCTGTAGCCGCCGCCCCACGAGCACCCAAAGCCGCCGTCCGCCATGGCCGGTGAGCTTCGTGCTCCCGAGCTCCTCCACCTGCGCTCGTTGCCTCCTAGTGCTCCTGACGACCCCAGTAACCCGTAGAGGCCCTCAGCTGATCTCGCCGTGCCGGGTAACGCCGAACCAGAGCACGCCCGAGCTCCGGCCACCGCTGCCGAGCTCGAGGCCATCGTCTCCGGCCGCCCTAGCTGCTGCTGCTTGCTGAAACGGGCGCGTGTGAGCTCCAGGTCTCCGTAGCCGCTCTCCTCCGTCCATTTGGACGCCAGAGGAGCGAGCCCGAGCCCTCCGCCGCGTCTGTTGCCACCAGCGACTAACCGCCGGCGGGTTAGGCCCTGTTGACCAGGGGTTTGACCTCCCCTGGGTCGATGACAGGTGGGGCCAGCCCTGCTAATGTTAGCTTAGTACTAATTAACTTTTAGCTAACCCACTAAGTCACTGACGTGTGGACCCGCCCCTGTTGGTTATTAGTTAGGATTAGTTAGTGCTAATTAACCTAGATTAGTATTTAACCTAACACTAACGAATTCGGTTAGTTAGTAGTGTCACTGATCAGTGGACCCCACTGGTCAGGTTTGACCTGGGGCGCCCAGTTGACCTGCTGACATCAGGATGACCTAGTGCTGACGCAATAAATCATTTTCTGGATTTATTTTTATTCAGAAAATTCCAGAAAATTGTATAAACTTCTAAAATTCATAGAAATTCAACCGTAACTCCAAATTAAATAAATTATATATGAAAAATTATCAGAAAAATTCGAGGAATCCATCTGTACCATTTTCATGCATGTTAGAACAACTTATAGCTGCTGTTTAGCACAAATCAATTAAATGGCATTTGAATAATCACATATGGAGTTTGAATTTGAATCTTGTATTCAAACCAACTTCATTTAATCTGTTGCTAGTTGCATTAGCTCAAAACACATTCATATTGCCATGTCATGAGCATGCATCATATTGTGCATTGCATTGATTGTATTTCTTCCTTGTTGCCGGTATCTGTTCCCTCCCGATAGACGATGTTCCGACGTTGTGATCGTTGACACTGATGAAGACTCAATGTTATCTTCAGAAGTGCCAGGCAAGCAAAACCCCCTTGTTCATTCCGATAAAATCCCACTCTCTCGCTCCTGCTCTCTTTTACTGCATTAGGACAACAACGACATATTTGTTACTTGCTGCGGTAGCTGAACCCCTTTATCCTTTGCATGACCTGTCATTGCCACAGTAAATAGATGAAACCCACTAGCATGAGTAGGAGTTGTTTGAGCCCTGTTGTGCCTACTCATTCATGTTCGTTTGTCATGCCTGCTACTGCTTAGAGTTGAGTCAGGTCTGATTCATCGGGGATGAATCAGAGGTGTGTGAACATGTCCTACTGTGTGTGAGCTAAGTGTGTGAACACGATTTGGTAAAGGTAGCGGTGAGAGGCCATGTAGGAGTACATGGTGGGTTGTCTCATTGCAGCCGTCCTCAGGAACTGAGTTCTGTGTTTGTGATCCATGATCAGTTACTACCACACATTGGGCTCCGGGCGCTCCAAGCTCTCTCGACTTATTAATCAACATGATCTCTGTCCAGGAGTTGCAACTAGTTTCTGGTGTTTGTAGGTAGTGTTAGTAGTCTACCAAGTGGCACCCGGTACAGGTGGGCTTGGGACAGACTAGGCACAGTGGCACGGTGTACCAAGCGTACATCCACCCGTCGAGGTGGGCTTGGGAACCCTGCACACATCGTTTGGGGCCGTAAGCGACACCCCGGCCGGATCTCCTTGCGGATGGAACCCGAATAGGCGATAAACCTGGACTAGAGACTTGTTCGGTTAGTCAGGTCGTGGCCGACTCCCTCGCCCGGCTTCCGCTTGAAGGTTGCCGAGGTACATGACGTGTACAGGGCGATAAGTGGCGAAAGCGTGTGTGAAGAAGTACACCCCTGCAGGGAAATCATTATCTATTCGAATAGCCGGATTCCTCGGATATGGAAACTTGGACCCCTTGCATAGTTCATAGACAAGTGAAAGTGGATACTCTAAAATACGCAAGATAAGCGTGAGTGCTATGGATGGCGTTCTCGTAGGGAGACGGGAGCGGATCCATAGTGGTGTATTGATATGGTGAATATGTGGACTCGTGTGCGCCACCTCAAAAGAGTTACTTGCAGTCGTAGTTCAGGTTAGCCACCGAGTCAAAGCTGGCTTGCTGCAGTTAAACTCCACCACCCCCTTTGTTGATAATGATGCATATGTAGATAGATCTGATGTAAGTCTTCCTGGGTACATTTGTACTCATGTTTGCCTATTTTATGTTTTTGCAGAGAGACTTCAGTCTCACTAGTAGTTCCGCTTGGACTTCGACGTTTAGCTTGTTACCTCAGCTACGATCTTGTGCCCTCGGCAGGATCTGGTAGATAGTCAGGCTTCTCAGCCTTTTTCATTTATAGTTGTCTGTACTCAGACATGTTAAGCTTCCGCATGTGCTTTGATTTGTATGCTCTGAGTGTTGGGTCATGAGACCCATGTTTGTAATATCTCGCTCCTCGGAGCCTATTGAATAAAACTACTTGAGTCGTAGAGTCATTTTGTGATGCCATGTTGTATTGCACATATCGAGCATATTGTGTGTATGTTATTGAAATGCTTGGTATGTGTGGGATCTGACTATCTAGTTGTTTATCCTTAGTAGCCTCTCTTACCGGGAAATGTCTCCTAGTGTTTCCACCGAGCCATGGTAGCTTGCTACTGCTCCGGAACACTTAGGCTGGCCGGCATGTGTCCTTCTTCGTTCCTGTGTCTGTCCCTTCGGGGAAATGTCACGCGATGAATACCGGAGTCCTGTTAGCCCGCTACAGCCCGGTTCACCGGAGTCCTGCTAGCCCAGTGCTACAGCCTGGATTCACTCGCTGATGACCGACACGTTCGATGCTGGGTCATGGATGCCTGTCCCTGTAAGTTTGTGCCACTTTGGGTTTACGACTAGCCATGTCAGCCCGGGCTCCTTATCATATGGATGCTAGCGACACTGTCATATACGTGTGCCAAAAGGCGCAAACGGTCCCGGGCAAGGTAAGGCGACAACCCGTGGAATACCGTGCGTGAGGCCGCAAAGTGATATGAGGTGTTACATGTTAGATCGATGTGGCATTGAGTCAGGGTCCTGACAAAAGCCCACAAGTCTACTCGGCCACAATCCAAATACAACTCGAATCATATCCGACTAGTGTCCTCGGATCCGACCTCGTAGGTTCCTTCCCTTAAGCGCGCGACCCCTTAGGTTCAAGCGGCTTGGTCACAGTTTGGATCACCTCCGACCTGCCCGGTTGGTAGCGGCCTCTAGCAAGGCTTGCCGACCACCAAGCAGACTATGAAACTGGTTAGGCGAACCTGTACAACGTTTCACACTTATGTTCCCTTTGCCTCACGATATATGTTGTCGGACTAAAGGCGAGACTGTCATCTTTGTGCTAGCCCGACCTCTTTCTCGTTCCAGTGATACCGACCACAAACCGGATTATCTCATAATCCTTGTCGCATGGCCATGCTTATCCTGGTCGAATCACACGAGGGGCCCAGAGTATATCTCTCCTGATCGGAGGGGAAAATCCCATCTTGCTCGACCATGTCTCGCAGCATGGAACTGGACAAACCCGAAACCTACCTTTGTAACTACCTAGTCACAAAGTAGCGTTTGGTCAGCCCAAAGCAAGTCTGTCACCATCCCGAGTACATGCGCCAGCTCAGGTCTTAGGACATAGAACGTATGTTGTACTAGAGACTCACAGATGACATATCGTTGTGTCTCATAGTTGGGTCTGTCCGACTCAGACCTTATCTCGACTCGGGTCTGACTACGTCGAATCCGACCAGACCTTTCCAAGTCTATGTTATCTGGTTAGCATCCAATGCTTCATGGCTAGTGAGACCAAGCCATTGGCCGTGTCATATGCTAGTCTAGTCGGCTGCGCGTCCACACAGCCCTTTTGACTAGGGACCTTCTAGGACAGTCATCATACAATGCATAGTTCCACAAACAAGTCACGTACTTGTTGATACACTTCATTGATATTGTCCAAGGACTATCTTTATTCATAAACACATAGGAAATATCATCATACATGATTGCCTCTAGGGCATATCTCCAACAATCCTCATTGGTGCCTCTCTGATGATGCGTGAGTAGTTCATTGTAGACCTTCGGGTCCATAGTTAGTAGCTACACGGCTTCCTCTCTCTCTTTTGGTTCTCAATACAATGGTCTCTTGGAGATTTATTTGATGTAACTCTTTTTGCGGTGTGTTTGTTGGGATCCGATGAACTTTGAGTTTACGATGACATCTATTTTATACATGAAAGTTATTTGAGTTTCGATCTCTTATATGCATGATTACTTATAGCATCGTATTTTTTCTTTGAATCTTTGCTTTAGTTAGGACAAGTAGATCATTTTTCTTGCCATAGTAAGAGGTGCTTTGTGATGGGTTCGATCTTACGATGCTCAATCCCAGTGATAGAAGGGGACACGACACATATGTATCGTTCCTATTAAGGATAACAAGATGGGGTCTATTCCTACATGAATAGATCTTGTCTACATCATGTCATCATTCTTATTGGATTACTCTGTTTCTCCATGAACTTAATACACTACATGCTTGGTGGATAACGATCAACGTGTGGAGTAATAGTAGTAGATGCAGGTAGGAGTTTGTCTACTAATCTTAGACGTGATGCCTATATAATGATCATTGCTTGGATATCATCATAATTAATTGAAGTGCTATCAATTACCCAACAGTAAAAATTTTACCCACCATATGCTATTTTTCTCGAGAGAATCCACTAGTCAAATCTACGCCCCCCTGTTCTATTGTTTATCATATTTGCCTTCGAGATTAATTTTTATTCGCTTTTATTTTTAGATCTGTTATTACAAAAACTCCAAAATACCTTGTTGCACTTATTATTTTGCCTTATCGCTAGATCTATTTATCCAATCAACTAGAAAACAAATCTATCTTTTACCCGGGAGGGATTGACAACCCCTCTTACGCGTCGAGTTGAAAGTATTTGTTCTTTGTGTGCAGGTAGCGTTTACATAGTGTTGCTTGGTTCTCCTACTGGTTTGATAACCTTGGTCTCATCACTGAGGGAAATACCTACCATTTTTGTGTTGCATCATCCCTTCCTCTTTGGTGAAATACCGACGTAGTTCAAGCCGCATCAAAAGGAATTTCTGGCACCGTTGCTGGGGAGATATCATCAACATCTATCAGGTTCCTAATCACTAATCTCATCTCCTTGCAATTTACATTATTTTCCATTTTCCTATCATTTACATCTCCCCCATTTCACAAAAATTTGCTATTTTATTCGCCCTCTTTTTCGTTCGTCTTTTTCTCGCCAGACCTGTTTTTCTGTGCAATCTTGTTTGCGTAGTCACGATGACTCAAGAGAACACCAAGTTGTGTGGTTTTTCCAATACCAATAATAATGATTTTATCAGCTCTCTGATTGCTCCTCCTGCCACTATTGCGGAATCTTGTGATACTAATGCCGCTTTGTTGAATCATGTTATGAAAGATTAGTTTTCCCTTACTCTTAATGAGGATGTTGCGTCGCATCTAAACACTTCATATAATTATGCGATATGAAAAAGGAAAAAAATGTGGACAATGATATTGTGAAGTTGAAATTATTTCTATTTTTTGCGATATTGTGCAAAAAATTGTTTTTCTTTCCCTCGCAATAGTATCAATTCTTGGGATAAGTGTAAAGATGCTTTTATTAATGAGTAACCCACACAAATTATTTCCCTTAGGACACAAATCATGAATTTTAAGAAACTTGAGCATGAACATGTTGCACAATCTTGGGAAAAATGAAATTGATGCTAAGAAATTATCCTACTCATGGTTTAAATCTTTGGATGATCATACAATTTTTTTATGAGGGATTGACATTTGTTTCTAGGAATCTTTTAGATTCTACCATGGGTGGTAATTTTATGGAAATTACTTTGGGTGATGAACTAAATTGCTTGATAACATTATGGCAAATTATTCACAATGGCATACCGAAAGAGCTCCTACTAGTAAAAGGGTCAATTCGGTTGAAGAAATAAATTCTTGGAGTGAAAAGGTTGATGCTCTTATGAAGTTGGTTTGTAATAAAAGTGCTCCTATTGATCTCAATGATGTGCCTTTGTCTACTTTGATTGAGCAAAATAGTGATTCCATATATGTGAAGTTTTCTCATGAAACAATTTCAATAACAATGCTTATAGAGGTATTATTATCCTAGGCCTTTTCCTGGAAATTCCTTTAATAATTGGTGGTTCCTATGGTAATCCTTCTTATAGTAATAATAGGAACAACTCTGATCTTGAGAATAATATTAAAAATATATCAATGCTCAAAAGATTTTCAATACTACGATAGAAGAAAAGCTGAATAAGATCGATGATATGTCTAGAAGCATTGATAGAATTTCTCACGATGTAGAAAATCTCAAGATGAATTTTTTTCCCAAGGTTGAGGAATCAGTTAAAGCTTTATGTATTTCTATGGATGAAAGTAAGAAAATAACTGCTATGCTTAGAGCTAAAAGAGAGTTTTTAGAAAAAAATAACGTTTTCTAGTGATTGCTTTCATAAAAATGATGAAGATCTTAAAATCATTGGTGTTTCTTCTATTGATTCACTTTTTAGTAAAATTAAGATTGATGATAAAGGGACTAAAGAAGAGTCAACTTTAGCTAGAAGGTGTCCCAATAATTCAGAGGGTGAAAATCTTGTTGAGAAAAATGATAAAAGTGGGTTTGGAGAGGTCAAAACTTTGACTAGTGATGTGCCCACTCTTTTGGATTACAAAGACTTTAATTATGATAATTGTAATTTGATTGATTGTATTTCTTTGTTGCAATCCATGATTAATTCAGCCCATGCTTATGAACAAAATAAAGCTTTTTCTAAATATATCGTAGATGCCAAGATGAAAGCTTTGGAAGAAAAGTTGGAATTAGAGATCTCAATTCCTAGAAAACTACATGATGAATGGGAGCCCACCATTAAAGTCAAAACTAAAAACTATGAGTGTTTTGCCAAATGTGATTTGGCTGCTAGTGTTTCCCCAATTATGAACACTTTATGTGATGTGCTTGGTCTTGCCGATATTGAAGAGTGTTCTTCAAATTTGCACTTGGCGGATTCTACTATTAAAAAGCATTTGGGAATAATTAATGATGTTCTTATCCTTGCAAATAGGAATTATGTGCCCATAGATTTTATTGATCTTGATATTGATTGCAATTCGTCTTGTCACATTATACTTGGTAGACCATTTTTATGTATTATTAGTGCCATGATTGATATGAAAGAAGGCAATATTAAGTTCAAATATCCACTGAGAAATGGAATGGAACACTGCCCTAGAAAAAGAATTAAGCCACCATATGAATCAATCATGAGGGCATCTTATGGATCTAGAAATGAAGATGATAATACTTAGACCTTTGCATTATGCCTAGCTGGGGGCATAAAACAATAGCGCTTGTTGGGAGGCAACCCAATGAATAAAATTTATTTTTGCCTTTTTCTTTCTGTTCTTGAGTGTTTGCACAAATATGCTACTGTTATGATTGTGTTTTTGATGTTTTAATTCGTGTTCGTGCCAAGCAAAGCCTTTGGGATCATATTGGGTGATATGTTCTTTGATCTTGTTGAAAAACAGAAACTTTGTGCGCCAGTCACATAATTATTAAAAATCAATGAAGCAGGATAAAATTCTGATTTTTTTACACAAGATTTATGTTCAAATTTCCCACGTTGTCCTTGTTCAGAATTTCTGGAATTACAGAATTATTCGAAGTTTTCAGATTTCAACAGACTATTTTGTTTTTGACAGATTCTGTTTTCTTTGCGTTGTGTACTTATTTTGATGAATCTATGGTTTGTATTGGAGAGTATAAGCCATGTTAAAGTTGGAATATAGTAGATATAATGCAAAAATAAAATATGAATGGGTTTGCAACAGTACTTAGAGTAGTGATTTTCTTTGTTATACTAACCGATCTCACAAAGATTTTGTCGAGTTTTGTGTGATTGAAGTTTTCATGTTTTGGGTGAGATCACGATGGATGGAGGAATAAGAGTAAGAAGAGCCTAAGCTTTGGGATGCCTATTGGCACCCCAAGTTATTATCCAAAGAGGAACAAGCTACCAAGCTTGGGGATACCCCGAGTGGCATCCCCTCTTTCTTCTAACGACCATCGGTATACTTGGAGCTATATTTTTATTCATCACATATCATGAGTTTTTCTTAGAGCGTCTTGTATTCTATGAGCCTTTACTTGTTTTGATTTTTGTTTTGTGCCAAGTATCCTTGCTGAACACACCTATTTGAGAGAGCCAAAATTATGCTATGATTTGTTAGAATTGCTCTATATGCTTCACCTAAATCTTTTGAGCTATGGAATTGCTCTAGTGCTTCACTTATATCTTTTTGAGAATGGTGTGCTTTATTATTTTTGAAGAAATTCTCTTATTCCTCACTTAGATTTATTTGAGAGTTTGTAAAATTATGAAGAAATTCTCTCATGCTTCGCTTATATTATTTTGAGAGAAGAAATTTTTTTATGCTTATGTTCTTCACTTAGATTCGTTTGAGCTATCAAAAGCAACATATGAAATTAGTCCCAAAGTGATAGATATTCAAGAGGGACATATTAAAAAATTTCATGAAGATCATTGGACAAAATAAACTTGATTCTTTGTAGTAGTTTTGCGATATGATGATAGTGATATGTGAGTCATGTTGAAGAGTAATTATGGTTTAATAAGAATATTGATGTTAAGCTTTGTGATTCCCTATGCAAGCACGAAAGTAAATAGTTATGCAATGAAATTACATCCTACTTGTGATGCATTATTCAATGTTATTTATGCTTAATGCTCGCTTATGTGATTTTTCGTTTCTTGGTTGGATGCTTCTCAATCTTTTGCTAGCCTTCACTTGTACTAAGTGGGATTATTACTTGTGCATCCAAAATCCTTCAACCTAGTTTTGCCATATGAGTCCACTATACCTACCTATATGCGATATTTTCATGCCGTTCTAAGCTAATTTGTATGTGCCATCTATATTTTCAAAACAAATTTCCTTTTTGTGTGCTCATACCGGTCATGAAACGGTAGGGGGTGGCTGATATTTTTCCATGCTAGATGTGTTATTCTCAGGATGAGTGTTTATTCACTTGTCATTGCAAGAGAGTACGACAAAGGTATTAGGGATGCCGGTGCGAAAATGAAAATGAATTTACTTTATGTTGTCAAATAATAAATTCCTTTGAAAGTGTTTGTATGGATGGCACCCATGGATACGGCGAGTTGTGGAGTGTGAAAGTATGGTGGAAAAAGGAATAAACTTTATTTTCTCTTTGGGAAACGCCTATGATACATCTAGCATGGAAAGTATTGGGAACAACTCGATCGTTTTCGTTGACAGGAAAAGCATGCCACCCAAAATGTTTTATCTCTATCTTTTTCTTCTTTGAGCTCCGGCACCTCTACAAATCCCTACTTCCCTCTGCGAAGGGCCTTTCCTTTTACTTTATGCAATTTTTATTTAAGTGCCCACCTTCTCTTATAAAAGCACCAACTAAGGGGACTATGATTGTAATCGAGCATTGGGTGTAGTTAATTTGCGAGGGTGTTTCATGAATGGATCAATGATTGAGCATAATGGGCTAGGGATAACTTGCTTTAGTGTTGATATTTTGAAAGAGATGGTTTCTTATTGACATGCTTGAGTATTGAAATATTCATGTCAAAACTAGATTATTGCTTTGAATCATATAAAAGTCCAAATCTCCATGATACAAAACAAAAGAATATGTGATGAACACGATAGGCAGCATTCCACATCAAAAAATTTGTTTTTATCATTTACCTACTCAAGGTCGAGCAAGAATTAAGCTTGGGATTGCTGATACATCTCCAACGTATCTACAATTTTCTATTGTTCCATGCTGTTATAGTACCATTCTTGGATGTTCTACAATCATTTTATAGCAACTCTATATCATTTTTTGGGACTAACCTATTGACATAGTGCCCAATGCCAATTGTTGTTTTTGCTTGTTTTTTTACTTCGCAGAAAATCAATACCAAACGGAGTCCAAATGCAGCAAAACTTTTTGGAGATTTTTTGGGACTAGAAGACAGAAGATGGGCCGAAGAAGTACCAGAGGGGTGCCCCAAGTCGGGCACAACCCGTGACGGCGTGCTTGGGGGCCCAGGCGCGCCCTCGTGGGTTGTGCCCACCTCTGTGGCCTCCCGCACCGCCTCTTTTCTCTATAAATACCCCAAAAATCCAAGAACCCAAGGGGAGTCGACGAAGCACAATTCCAGCCACCGCAAGTTCCATAAACACTAGATCCAGTCTATACACCATCACGGAGGGGTTCATCACATTATTGGTGCCTCTCCTATGAGGCGTGAGTAGTTCATTGTAGACCTTCGGGTATGTAGTTAGTAGCTAGATGTCTTCCTCTCTCTATTTTTATTCTCAATGCGATGGTCTCGTGGAGATCTATTTGATGTAACTCTTTTTGTGGTGTGTTTGTTGGGATATGATGAACTTTGAGTTTATGATAAGATCTATTTTATCCATGACAGTTATTTGAGTTTTGATCTCTTATATGCATTATTACTTATAGCCTCGTATTTATTCTTTGAATATTTTCTTTAGTTAGGCCAACTACATCGATTTTTCTTGCCATGGGAAGAGGTGCTTTGTGATGGGTTCGATCTTACGGTGCTCAATCATAGTGACAGAAGGGGACATGACATGTATGTATCATTGCTATTAAGGATAACAAGATGGGGTCTATTCCTACATGAATAGATCTTGTCTACATCATCTCATCATGTCGGTGTACTAGAGTAGGGGTACCCTAGTATCCCGAACTTGTGCACGGGCAGTTGCAGCACCCCGTGGCAAGGCTTGTCGGGCGACCGCCAATGTCCTCCGTGGTTACCTTGGAGCCATTCAAGAACAAAGTATTTAAGCCAAGGAGACAAGGCCCCGGCAAGAGGAGCTTGCCGGGAAGGCCAATCAAGGCATCACAAGGAACTTGCTGCGACGCACCGCGCGTCCCGGCAAGGCCTGGTGAGCGACAAGCTTCCGGGTGCGGCAAGACAACGACCGCGGCAAGCGGCCGCTCTGTACCCACGCTCCAGCACATCCACCAAGGTGTCGCCCTGGGGCCTTTCCCGACGCGCGTGGCAAGAGGCTGTGCAGCTAGCGGTGCACGGTGGCATGCGACGCTGACAAGATTGCCATCGTGGCAAGCGGTGGCGCCCCTGACGGTCCTTTTCTGCACTGTTTGGGCACCTTGTCCCCTGCCGTCACGGTTAGGTAGGATGCACTATACAAGTAACTGTACCAACGACCTCTCTTTTTCCATTTTTACCCTTGCCTACGTTGCCACCTGTCGGTGACCCCTTGAGCATTTAAAAGGAGGCCCATGCGCAACGTAGAGGGGGTTCGAACCCAGAAAACACTCACGCTCGGTCTCGTCAGCAGCTCGCGTGTTCTGTAGCACTCAGCGCTCCCGAGCAAGAACACAATACAATCAGACAAGCAGAAGTAGGAGTATTATCTCTCCGGAGAGCTCCGAAGCTGGGTAAACTGCTCGTGTGTTTCGCCTCGATCTGCTCTTTGTGCGATCTCCGCCCCCCGCCGAACCGAAAGGGGCTCGGTCCGCCGGCCCAATAGGTGTTCGTGGATCAGCTTCCCCGACATCTTTGGCACGAACGAGTGGTGGGGCAGACGTCGACAGGAGAACGGACATCGACGAGAAAGCTCACGACGCTGCCAGGTCCAAGGACAAGGCTGCGCAAACCTCGGCATCCGTACATGTTCCGCGCCCATCTTAGGAGGCGCAGGACCGACAGCGTCATGGTACTCGCAGTACCATATGTTTGTTGAGCCAAGATCAAGCTGGTGGATCTCGGGGTGCTCAAGACCAGCATGCACGCCAACATGCTGGCACAAGCGAGGCGCGGTCGCCTGGAAGGGATAGTGCTCCTTCTAACATAGTTAGAAGTCCGAGCATATCCCGCTCCTCGCACCGTTCGCCACTGCCTCCCACCACTCCAGCAGAAGCTTTGGCGCGAGCTCAACTGCTCCTGGATTACCCTCCAACGGAAGACAAGATTGACGGATGGAGGGCCACCATTCAAAGTCTCATCGGCTTCGCCAACGGCGACACTCCGCGGCAGCCAAGTACATCGAGGCCGCAGCAGGACTGCCACGCATGAGCCGATGGCGATGAAACCGGTAAGGGTACAACCACCATGCACTCTCCACCCCGAAGGCCAAGATCGCCGACTCGTCGGATCCACCTCGACAGCGACTCAACGGCATCATCAGATCCACGAGATCGTCGCGATCAGCGCCAAGTTCTTCACGAACGATAGTAAGAAGACGCTCGTACTCGCATCGAGCACCAAAGAGAAGCGCGACGTCAATCCGACAAGCGCGCTGGGCCCTCTGTTGACATGCATGCGCCAGGGGAACCAGGCGACTTGCCGTACGCGGTAGGTTGCCCTGCGTTCACTCGTGAGCTGTGCAAGTCTAGTGGCCCAGCATGAAGAATTTCAAGCCAGATGTACCAGAGAAGTACGATGGCAAGTCGCATCCGTCGGAGTTCCTCAGCATCTACACCATCGCGGTACAAGCTGCTGGGGGGCGGGACGACAAGATCCTTGCCAACTACTTCCCGCTGGTGCTCAAGCCCAATGTCAGATCCTGGCTCATGCACTTGCCGGACAACTCCATATCCTCCTGGGCTGACCTGTGCCATCAGTTTGTCGGCGCCTTTACAGGGGGCCACAAGCCTCATGGCCAAGAGAGCGACCTTCATCTGCTCGCCCAGAAGGAAGGAGAGCCCTTGCGCAAGTACATTCAGAGATTCAGCCGTGTACAGCACAACATCCCAGATGTCCACCCTGCTGCGGTAATCAGCGCGTTCCATCAGAACATGCGAAACGCAGGATGCGGGAGGAGATGGCGATGTGCAAAATCAGAGACGTCAGTGAGCTATATGCCCTGGCCGACAAGTGTGCACGTGCTGAGGAAGGGAGGAAACTCCCCGGAGAGAATGTAGGAGAAGGAGGATCTGATAGTGAGGAGACTGCCCCGGCAAGGAAAAACCGGCGGCGGAACAACAGAAAGAAGAAAGGCAAAGAGGTGCTAGTCGTTGAGCAGTCCGGCAAGAAAGCCAAAGCTGGTAGCTCCGGCAAGGAGATTGCCGCGGGAACCAACCACCAGGATGTGGCGGTCGCCGACAAGCAGGACAGCACCAACAAGCAGTACTGCAAGATCCACCGCACCAAGGGCCATGACCTCCAGAGCTGCAAGAAGGTCGAGCAGCTTGTCGAGCAGCAAAAGGCTGAATACGAGCGACGCGACAAGGAGAAAGCCCAGGAAGGTGCTGGAGGAGCTGGCAAGAAGCGTCCCGGCCGAGGAGGACGCCGCGGCAAGGCCAAGCAGCGGCAAGGAGACAGACCTCCCCGCGGCCGCGACCAGGATGAAGATGACGACGACGATGAAGATATGGATGATGACGAGACCGATGAGAAGGAGTTCCAGAAAGCCACAGAGGTCCTGCGCGTTGACTGTGGTGCTTCTCTGCATACTTCACACCGCCAACTCAAGCAGTGGGTGCGGGAAGTCAATGCAGCAGAACCACCCGTCGAGTCACGCAAGCCTCTGAAATGGTCCAGCACGCCTATCATCTTTGATATTGAGGACCACCCTGATCGCATAACTGCGGTCGGGTGCTTGCCGATGTTGGTTTCACCAACTATCCGCAACCTCAAAGTCACTAAGATGCTAGTTGACGGCGGGGCCGTCTTGAACCTGATCTCCTCCGCGGTGCTCCAGAAACTCCAGATCCCTGATGGCGAGCTCGAAGAAACCGGCACATTCCAAGGAATCAATCCGGGAAGGAGCAGGCCGAAGGGAAAGATCACGTTGCCAGTGACATTTGGCAGCGAGTTGAACTTCAGGACTGAGAGGGTCACTTTTGACGTTGCTGATTTTCCATTACCTAACAATGGGATACTCGGCCGTCCAGCGCTCGCCAAATTCATGGCGGCCTCTCATTATGCATACAACGTACTGAAAATGCCAGGCCCGATGAGTGTCATCTCTGTCCCTGGCGACAAGAAGGATACTCTTATCTGCACCGACAAGATCTACCGGGAACCAGCAGCAGCAACAAATTGCAAGTCACTTGCCTTTGAAGCTCCCGGGGCAAAGAAGAAGACCAAGTCCGGCAAGAGCTCTGATGCCCACTCCGGCAAGCGCACCTCTTTGGAGTGCTGCGCTACCGTCGAGGACGCACCATCGAGCTCCACCGGCAAGTGTAAGAAGACAATGGCAGCCCCACCAGAGACCAAGAAGGTGTCCGCCAAGGAGGACGGCACTGGTGGTACCTTCACCATCAGTGCCACTCTCGACCCTAAATAGGAAAGCGCGCTCGTTGCTTTCCTGCGGGCGAACGTCGACGTGTTTGCGTGGCAACCGCCTGACATCCCCTGTGTTCCCAGGAAAGTAATCGAGCACCATCTTGTCGTTCGTCCTCATGCGTGGCCCGTCAAGCAGAAAGTCAGGAAACAGGCAGTGGAGCGCCAAGAAGTCATTACAGAAGAAAGCAAGAAATTGGAAGCAGCAGGCCTTGACAGAGGAGTGCTCCATCCTACGTGGTTGGCCAACCCTATAGTCGTGCGCAAGGCAAACGGGAAATGGAGGCTTTGTATCGACTTTACCAATGTCAATAAAGCTTGTCCCAAAGACCCATTTCCCTTGCTGCGCATCGACCAGATTGTTGACTCCACGGCCGGATGTGACTTGCTTTCATTTCTTGATGCATACTCAGGATACCATCAGATCTTCATGGTAGAAGAGGATGAGGAGAAGACTGCATTCATCACCCCATGTGGCACATACTGTTTTGTACGGACGCCCTTCGGTTTAAAGAATGCTGGTTCAACATTTGCAAGGGTAGTACATGACGCTTTTGAGCCGCAAATGCACAGAAATGTGGAAGCCTACATGGATGACATAGTGGTCAAGAGCAAGGACAAGGCAACTCTGATTCAAGATTTAGACGAAACCTTTGCAAGTCTGCGCAAGATCAACCTCAAGCTTAACCCCGAGAAGTGTGTGTTTGGAGTCCCCTCCGGCAAGCTTCTCGAGTTCTTTGTGTCTCAACGCGGAATTGAGGCCAATCCCGACAAGATCAAGGCCATTGAGCAGATTGAAGCACCGAAGCGCGTCAAGGATGTACGAAGACTTGCCGATTGTGTAGCTGCTCTCAGCAGGTTTATCTCTAGGTCTGCTGAGCGCGCCCTACCATTTTTCAAAATATTGAAAAAGGCGGGTCCAATGAAATGGACTTCGGAAGCGGAGGCTGCGCTCCAGGACTTAAAGAGATACCTGTCCTCCACTCCAACAGTTGTCACACCTAAACCACAAGAGAAGTTGCTGCTGTATATAGCGGCGACCAATCAAGTGGTTAGTGCTGCGTTAGTAGCGGAGAGGGAGGTGGATGATGAGCCAGCAACCCCGGCAGATGCATCCAGCGACAAGCACAGGACTTCACCGGCAAGCTCTGGTCCCGACAAGGATGGATCTACGCAGGAGCATGAGAAGATGCAGAAAAGAATGGTGCAGCGCCCAGTTTACTTTGTCAGTTCCCTTCTGCAGGGGGCTAGGTCAAGGTACTCTGGTGTGCAGAAATTGCTTTTCGGCCTTCTCATGGCCTCAAGAAAGCTGCGCCATTACTTCCAAGCACATGAGATCACAGTCGTCACTCGTTTTCTGCTGAAGAGGATACTGCAAAATCGAGAAGCAACAGGCAGGATTGTTGAGTGGGCACTGGAAGTGTCAAGCTTTGGCCTCAAGTTTGAGAGCACCTCAACTATCCAAAGAAGAGCACTAGCAGAGTTCATAGCGGAGTGGACGCCAACACAAGATGAAGAAATTCCAGAAACGAGCATCCCCGTCAAGCAAGCAAGCAAAGAGTGGCTAATGTACTTTGATGGTGCCTTCTCGCTGCAAGGCGCCGGTGCAGGTGTGCTACTTGTAGCACCCACCGGAGAGCACCTCAAGTACGTAGTCCAGATGCACTTTCCCAAGGAGCAAGCAACAAACAATACTGCAGAGTATGAAGGTTTGCTTACCGGTCTCAGGATCGCAGCAGACCTTGGGATTAAGAAGCTCATTGTCAGGGGTGACTCACAGCTTGTCATCCACCAAGTGAACAAGAATTATCAGAGTCCATTGATGGAAGCTTACGTTGATGAAGTGAGAAAGCTAGAAGAGCGCTTTGACGGCCTACAGATGGAACATGTTCCAAGAGCTCAGAATGACATTACCGATGGCCTGTCGAAGTGCGCTGCACTTAAGTTACCTGTGGAACTAGGGATCTTTGTGCTCAAGCCGACTCAACCATCCGTAACACCACCAACTGGACAGAGCAAGAAGAGGAAATTGATTTCTGGTGACTACTTCCCGGCAGAGCTCCCCGAAGCCGCCGCCAAGAAGGTCCCCAAAATCAACACCAAGGATGCTGAGGAGAAGTCTGCTCCGACAAGCCTTAGGGTTTGTTCCATTGAAGCAGACGCTCCCGACAAGTTTTGCTCCGGCAAGCTTGACGGGGAACATCAAGCTCCGGCAGAGCCACAGGTTCTCGCCGTAGAAGCTGATGTTCCCACAGCAGCAGATGTGCCTTTAGTCCTTGTTGTCGAGCCGCAAGCTCCAGCATGGGCACAGCAGATTGTCCGTTTCCTTCAGACAGGAGAACTTCCCGAAGAGCAAGAAGAAGCGGAAAGAGTAGCCCGGCAGTCAAGTATGTACCAGTTGGTTGACAGCACACTGTACAGAAGAAGACTCAACGGCGTGAAATTGAAGTGTATTCGCCGGGAAGAAGGACAAGAGCTGTTGGCAGAGATACATGGAGGCATATGTGGTCACCACATTGGCGCAAGAGCACTTGCCGGCAAAGCGTTCCGGCAAGGTTTCTTTTGGCCGACAGCCCTCCAGGATGCAACTGCACAAGTAACCAAGTGTGAATCATGCCATTTCCATTCCAAGCAGATACACCAGCCAGCTCAAGCTCTCCAGACGATCCCTTTATCCTGGCCACTTTCGGTCTGGGGGCTCGACATCCTCGGCCCCTTTCCCCGAGCTGTCGGGGGCTTTGAGTACTTGTACGTTGCAATCGACAAGTTCACAAAGTGGCCGGAAGTGGAAGCAGTGAGGAAGTTGACAGCACAGTCAGCAGTCGCGTTCTTCAGGTCGATTGTTTGCGGCTTCGGGATGCCTAACAGGATCATCACCGACAATGGCACGCAATTCACGAGCCGCACCTTCATGCGGAACATCCAAGATCTTGGCGCCAAGGTCTGCTTCGCTTCTCTTGCTCATCCGAGAAGCAACGGTCAAGCGGAGAGGGCAAATGCTGAAGTGCTGCGCAGGCTCAAGACCAGAACTTTTGACAGGCTGCACAAGTGCGGAAAGAACTGGATCGAGGAGCTGCCTGTGGCTCTTTGGTCGATCAGGACGACACCAAATCGAGCCACTGGCCAGACACCTTTCGCTCCAGTCTATGGAGCAGAGGCAGTTCTCCCCACGGAACTCGTATACGGGTCACCTCGAGTGCTCGCTTATGATGAGCTTGAGCAAGAGTAGCTGCGGAAAGATGACGCGCTGCTCCTTGAGGAAGACTGTCTTCAGGCCGCTGTACGAGCTGCTCAATACCAGCAAGCTTTGCGCCGCTACCATAGCCGCAAAGTTAGTGCCAGAAGTCTCGAGGAAGGCGACCTTGTTCTTCGGCGCATTCAATCCGCCAAGAATTCCAACAAGTTGACGCCAAAGTGGGAAGGCCCTTATCGGGTGAAACGAGTCACTAGGCCTGGCGCTGTCCGCCTTGAGACCGAAGATGGCATTCCGGTGAGCAACTCCTGGAACATTGAGCATCTTCGTAAGTTTTACCCATAGGGCGCGGTTGCCGAAACCTGTTCCGGCAACCACCTTTTGTGCTAGTCTTGCCGATGTTGCATGTAATCCTTTGTACAAAGCCGGGCGCAGACCCGTGCATAAGTAAAACTCATGTGCTCTGCACATCTTGTCAATATCATGCTTTCTACTTTATTTTTGCATGCCTTATCTGACACTTTGTGCATCACCTACCCCCGGTAAGCAATAACGAGCCGTAAGGCTCCATATCTTTATTTTCTCTTCTTTCTCTTTCTCAAAGGAAAGGAAGGTTCCCTCGCACACAAGTTTGCCGGGGGGGGGAGGAGAAGATAATGGTGTGGACCAGGCATCGTTCAAGGAAGTTTCGCCTTACCGGAAAACAAACGACAGAAAAGCTAAGTTGCCAGAGTTTGAGCAATCAGTTTTAAATTTTTAAGTTATCTTCCTTGAACGACCGTGCTTTGTATGGAAAACCTGTGCACGGAGGAACCAACTCGTAGCTAGTT
The DNA here is from genome assembly GCF_018294505.1 of Triticum aestivum. Taxonomy (NCBI): domain Eukaryota; kingdom Viridiplantae; phylum Streptophyta; class Magnoliopsida; order Poales; family Poaceae; genus Triticum; species Triticum aestivum. The sequence goes on along the minus strand of NC_057804.1, from coordinate 204,618,930 downwards.
GCGCCCTTACTTTGTTTCGAGTCCGCTCAACAATTTAAGTGAGCTGCGACTAGTTGCGACAAGGTTTCTTGTCGGTAGTGGCACCGCCAGCAGGCTGCTGACGTCTCGCACTCAGCGCTCGCGGCTAAGGTGCCTGCGCTGGCAAGTTCCCTAAAAGCGTAGGGCAGTAACATACAAAGGAAGGAATCAAGTAAAGGAAATAACATAGCAAATCTCTACCCAAAATAGAGTTATATTACAAGATAGCTTGTCGCAGCTCTAATAGATTGTTCTCATGACATGACTAGCAGCGACAAGGAGAAAGAGAAAACGGGCGACCTAATCTACGCGATCGCCCTCAACCCTCTTGATTCCGCTCACCTTGTCCACAATGGGTGCGACAAGGGCCTTGAGCGCTTCCAGATCAGCATCCGGCGGCAAGGACTTGAGGACGTTGGTGAAGTTGAGGCCTGGGTTGCGGAAGGCCACCTTCATCAGCACCTTCTGGAGAGCTCCTGCGCAGATCTTGCGCGACTCGTCGGCCAGCTGCTTTGGGATCTTCTCCCGGAGTCGCTGGAGAGCCGTCGCCAGGCCTTTGAAGAACAAGCTGAGCTTGGCGCTAGGTTGGAGGTGCTCGTCAGAGGAGTACCAGAGATCCTCCATCCCCAGCTGCACCAGCTCCCCGTCGATGGCGGCGGCAAGATCCACAAGACCCTCAGTCCAGTGCTCCACGGTCTCCCTGAAGGCGTCATGGGCGGTAGCAGCATTCGCCAGCAGCGCCTCGTCGGCCTTGATCTTCTCCGACAAGGCCACCTCCCGCTCCCTGGCGCCATCCAGCATTTGAGTCAAAGTAGCCAACTTCAACTCGAGATCTGCATTGGAATCCTTGATGGTGCTGAGCTCCTTGCTCCTCTCAGCGGGAACACCCTGCAGCTCACCCTAAGCAGTAGCGTCCTTCTCGTGCTCACACTTGAGCGGGGCAAGCTCCTCGCCGCTCGCCCTGAGATCGGCTTCCAGCTGCGCCACCTTCATCCCCAGCTCCTTCTTGGCGGCCTCGGTAGCTGCGGCAGCATCATTTGGTTCCTTGAGACCCCCGCCAATTGCTTGCTCCCGTGCGGCAAGCTCCTCCTCGTGGCTGTCAAGGTTGACCTTGCGCTGCGCCAACTCTCCTTCCTGCGCAAATAGATTTTCGGTGACAAGACGTTGCTTCTCTTCAACTTCAGCCTTCTCGAGGAGGAAGGCTTTCCGCTCCTTGAGAAGTTGCTCCCGCTCCTCCGCCAGGGACCGGAGAGCTTCCTGCCTGAGACCCCGGAGCTCCTCCGCGCGCTTCTCAATATCCACTCCCGCTTTCCCGACAAGTGCCTCTCAGGATGCCAGCTTGGCTTGTCGGGCGCGGTAGAGCGACAGGAGCTTCCGCAGCAACCGCTCCTCCTCAGGCTCGTCCCTGCTGCTGCTTGGCGCGTCGACCAGCACCAGCCCAGCGGAGGCGAGCACCTCTTCATCAAAAGTTTCTCCTTAGACCGGCGCCCTGGAGCTTGACGCCCAGGGGAGCTTGATGAAGACGCCATCGCCGGCCTTCAAATAGGCGCCGGGCTGGGGCTCTTCGGAGCCTGGCGCTGCAGCATCGGTGGAGGGATCGGCGGTCGGCGTAGCGCCTGGCGCTCCTGCGGCCTCGGGGCCGTCAGTGCGATCGCCGGATCCCTCGCCCGCTTCTGCGGTGGCAGCCTTGGCGGCCTCTTCGCCGGCGGGATCATCAGCACCGGCCTCTTCTTCGATGGCCGCGGTGTCATCGTTGTTGCCGCGCGCGTTCTCCTCGCCGGCGGCCTCGGTTTCCATCGGCTCCGTGGCAGGTGGATCTGACGACCGAAGAGGGGAGAAAGGTCAAGCAAATATTCAAAAAGAAAATTGGAAGAAGAAGAATCCAAGGGAAGTTTTTCAAGGAAGAGGATTACCTGTATCTGCAGTCGTGGTGTCAACCACCGGAGGATCGCTGGTGCTGCCCCTTGCCGGAGAACTGTCCCTTACCGGAGAATTCTCCCTTGCCAGAGAACGCTCCCTTGCCGGGGAGTCCATCCTTGACGGTGTAGTCGAGGCAGATGGCACTTCGGGAGCGGCTTCCGGGCTCTCCTGGTGAGGCTGCTCTGCTCCTGCACGAACCAACACTCAGATATCAGCAAAGGAAGAGCACCCACGCACGCCTGAAAGCAGGAAGTAAACTATGTACTTACGTGGAGGGCTGCGCTGGGGGCTGCTTTGAGGAATGGTTGCCGGGTCCGACAAGGTGGTCTCGGACATGTCCTCTGCCGTCGTGGTGGGGTCGTCCTCGATGACAATCACTGGGGCCTTGGCCCTCTTTGCCGCTCTTTGGGCCAGAGTCCTGAAAAGGAATGAGTTCAGAGTAAAGCAAATCAGATACAAGACGAAACAACAAAAATTGAAGAACTACAAGTACAGCAAGGAGTCTTACTCTTCTTCTTCCTCGTCGGAGCTGAGCGCGGAGAGATCGAAGTCCGGCTCACCTCCGGTGCGACGAGGCGGAGGAGTAGGCTCCCTTGTCCGCTTGGCGGGAGCAGTAGCGGTGGACCAGGAAGACCCCGCTCCGGTTGCCGCAGCGGTGTGAGGCGCTCCCGCGGCAACAGTGCTTGCCGCGGTAGAGCGTGTCGCGCGGCTCGGCGGCTGTTGACCCGTCTGCCGCCCCGCTACGTCCGAGGCCTTGTGGAGACGCCTTCTTGGCGGGGCCGGGGGATCCACCTACGGCAAGCTGTCCGAAGGTTCGGGTCCGACAGGCTCTCCCTTGCCGGGCTCGCTCGGTTCAGCTTCAGGTCCGGCAAGCTCTTCCTCGCCGGCGAACTCCTCTCGCTCGGCAAGGCTTGCCGCCTCTCCTGGCTCTGCCTCCTCCCCGGTGAATCCAAATACGCCCGCGGCAGCGGCTGCTGCCGCCTCTTCCAGCCTGGTGGCGATGCGCTGCATCTCATCATCGGTGGTGTCGTGGATGAGGCTCTTCTGCTCATCAGCGCGGACCGGCACTTCTACCAAGCCGTCAAAGAAATGCCGCACGACGTCGTCTGCAGGCTCTTGCCAAGTCGGGACGATTCCGTGCGAGTCACACAACGGCATCATGGCGCGGATGCGGTCGAGCGAGGAGTTGTTGCACAACGGAACGACACTCCTGGCAACATGAATGGATGTTGAGGATCGCGCTTGAATAGCTCCAGGAGCATCGCATCCAGCTCCAGGACGGTGAAGTTGAAGTTTAGGCCCGGGCGCAGCCTCATGATATCGGTTGAGTTCTGGAACTCCCAGGCTGGTCTCCTCCTCTCCTGTAGGGGGGCGATGCAGCGGCGAAGAAAATCTGCGCCAACTGCGCCTACAGTGAGCCCGGCAAGCCTGAGGCGAAGGATACGGGTGACAGCAATCTTTAGACTATCATCTTCCGAGGCCACGTTGCTCCAATCGTTGCCGCGCACTACTGGGGCTTGGCGTAGGGCGGTAAATGGCTGCGGGTTCTCCTCGACAATCCAGCACCACTCTGCTCTCCATTCTTCCCATTTGCTGCGGAGCTCTCCCTCCAGATAAGCATCCTTCTTGCCAGTTCTCGAGATCCAAGCGATTCCGCCGGCAAGGGGCTCTCCTCTCTGGCCTTGGGGCATAAAGAAGTGGCGGAAGAGGGCTACGTTTGGATGGACTCCGACAAAGTTTTCGCACAGATGTGCGAAAACTGCCATGGTCAGGACAACATTGGGGGTGAAGTCAAGGAGGCGGAACCCGTAGGTGTTCATGATGTCACAGAAAAATTCAGAGTAGGGCGGGCAGAGCCCGCAGTAGAAGAACAGCGCAAAGGAGGGATACCCGTTCGGAGCCAGTCTCGAAGCGGTAGCCAGGAGTACCTTCGTGCGCGGATGCACTCGCGTCTCCGTCGACCAGAAAAGGTAGTAGTACTCCCTCAGCTCCTTTGCGTCAAGCTGAGGGGGGAAGATGTGTCAGGACCCCGGCTCAATGCCACACCGATCTAGCATGTAACACATCATATCACTTTACGGCCTCACGCACGGTATTCCCACGGGTGCCACCTTACCTGGCCCGGGACCGTTTGCGCCTTTTGGCTCACGTATATGATAGTGTCACTAGCATCCATATGACAAAGAACCCGGGCTGACATGGCTAGTCGTGAACCCAAAGTGGCACTAACTTACAGGGACAGGCATCCATGACCCAGCATCGAACGTGTCGGTCATCAGCGAGTGAATCCAGGCTGTAGCACTGGGCTAGCAGGACTCCGGTGAACCGGGCTGTAGTGGGCTAACAGGACTCCGGTATTCATCGCGTGACATTTCCCCGAAAGGACAGACACGGGAACGAAGAAGGACACATGCCGGCCAGCCTAAGTGTTCCGGAGCAGTAGCAAGCTACCATGGCTCAGTGGAAACACTAGGAGACATTTCCCGGTAAGAGAGGCTACTAAGGATAAACAACTAGATAGTCAGATCCCACACATACCAAGCATTTCAATAACATACACACAATATGCTCGATATGTGCAAATACAACATGGCATCACAACATGACTCTACAACTCAAGTAATTTATTCAACAGGCTCCGAGGAGCGAGACATTACAAACATGGGTCTCATGACCCAACAATCAGAGCATACAAGTCAAAGCACAAGCGGAAGCTATCATGTCTGAGTACAGACATCTATAAATGAAAAAGGCTGAGAAGCCTGACTATCTAACAGATCCTGCCGAGGGCACAAGATCGTAGCTGAGGTAACAAGCTAAACGTCGAAGACCACGCGGAATTACTAGTGAGACTGAAGTCTCTCTGCAAAAACATAAAATAGGCAAACGTGAGTACAAATGTACCCAGCAAGACTTACATCAGAACTAACTACATATGCATCATTATCAACAAGGGGATGGTGGGGTTTAACTGCAGCAAGCCAGCTTTGACTCGGTGGCTATCCTGAACTACGACTACAAGTAACTCTTTTGAGGTGGCACACACGAGTCGACATATTCACCATATCAATACACCACTATGGATCCGCTCCCGTCTCCCTACGAGAACGCCATCCATAGCACTCACGCTTATCTTGCGTATTTTAGAGTATCCACTTTCACTTGTCTATGAACTGATATAAGCAACCCAGAAGTCCTTTACCGCGGACACGGCTATTCGAATAGATGATGTTAACCCTGCAGGGGTGTACTTCTTCATACATGTTTCCACCACTTAGCGTCTGCACACGACATGTGCTCGGCAGACTTCAAGCGAAAGCCGACGTGGGTGTAGACCACGACCTACCTAAACACTCAAGTCTCTAGTCCAGGTTTATCGCCTATTCGGGTTCCATCCATGAGGAGATCCGGCCGGAGTTTCGCTCACAGCCCCAAACGATGTGAACAGGGTTCCGTGACACCAAACGGGCGCCCGGTTTACCCGGCCACGTGCCTACCGCATCACAGCCCACCCCTACGGTCAGCGCTGTCCACGGCCTCTAGCATACTACAAACACCAGAAACTACTTGCAACTCCTGGACAGAGGACAAGGGTGAATAAGAAGTCGAGCGGGGTCATATTTCAGGGCCCAATGTATGGTAGTAACTGAATCATGGATCACAAACACAGAACTCAGTTCCTGAGGATGGCTGCAATGAGACAACCCACCATGTACTCCTACATGGCCTCTCACCGCTACCTTTACCAAATCGTGTTCACACACTTAGCTCACACACAGTAGGACATGTTCACACGCCTCTGATTCATCCCCGATGAATCAGACCTGACTCAACTCTAAGCAGTAGCAGGCATGACAAACAAGCAAGAATGAGTAGGCACAACAAGGCTCAAACAACTCCTACTCATGCTAGTGGGTTTCATCTATTTACTGTGGAATGACAGGTCATGCAAAGGATAAAGGGGTTCAGCTACCGCAGCAAGTAACAGATGAATCGTTGTTGTCCTAATGCAGTAAAAGAGAGTAGGAGCGAGAGAGTGGGATTGTATCGGAATGAACAAGGGGGTTTTGCTTGCCTGGCACTTCTGAAGATAACATTGAGTCTTCATCAGTGTCAACGATCACATCCTCGGTATCACGTCTATTGGGAGGGGACAAATACCGGCAACACAGAAGGGAACACAATCAATGCAATGCACAATATGATGCATGATCATGACATGGCAAGATGAATGTGTTTTGAGCTAATGCAACTAGCAACAGATTAAATGAAGTTGGTTTGAATACAAGATTCAAATTCAAACTCCATATGTGATTATTCAAATGCCATTTAAATGATTTGTGCTAAACAGCAGTTATAAGTTGTTCTAACATGCATGAAAATGGTACAGATGGATTCCTTGAATTTTTCTGATAATTTTTCATATATAAATTATTTAATTTGGAGTTACGGTTAATTTTCTATGATTTATAGAAGTTTTAGGCATTTTCTGGAATTTCCTGAATATAAACAAATCCAGAAACAATACTGCGTCAGCATGACGTTGGCATGACGTCAGAAAGTCAACAGGGGCCGGCTCGGGTCAAACCTGACGTGTGGGGTCCACACGTCAGTGACACAGGGGCTAATCCCGCGTTGACTCGGGCTTTGACCCGCTACGGGGCCCGCTGTCAGTGTCACAAGGTTAGTTAGCAGGGTCATTAGCCCCTAACGACGACGCCACGTCAGCACGCCGGAGACCAGCCGACGGCGACCACAGAACACGGCGGGGCACGCCGGACTTGCGCTAGAGGCGTCAGTTTGGCGCGCTGAGGGCACCAGGGGATGGCCCTTGCTCCCGCGCATCCAGAGGACCGAGTGGGAGGTCGTGGGGTCGCCGGAACTCATGCCGGCGACGAGCTTTGGCGGCGATGGTGTTCGGTGGTGCTCGGGCGCGTCACTACGGTGCATCAGTGAGCAAATGGAGAGGCTGGGCAGCACCTGCTAGACATGGGGAGCACTAAGAGCAGCTCAGTGAGGCCAGGGGAGCATGGAGGCTATGCGTGCAGCAGCAATGGCGGACGGTGGCTTCGGTGCTCGTGGGGAACGGCGCTACGGCACGGAGGGGAGCATGCTGAGTTAGGGGAGAGGGTCAGTGACTCACGGCGATGACGAGGGGACGCTCGGCGAGGTCGGGGACGGTCCGGAGCCGGCGAATTTGACGAAGATGGCTGGCGGTCCCGAGGTTTAAGAAGGCATCGAGGGCGGTGTTGTGGCACGTCCGGGGCCTCGTGGCTCGTTGAGGAGGTAGAGGGAGGACCGGCGGAGCTTCCTGGGGCGTCGGTGAGCTGTGGGGTGGCCAGTAGCCACGGTGGCTCTCGTCGGTGGCGGCGGCTCCGTTCGGTCGCGGGAGGGGAAACAGAGGAGCGAGGGGGAGGGAGGTCCAGAGAGCGAGGGAGAAGTGAGAGGGGGGGTCGGGGCTGCGTGGCATCGCGGGAGGGACCAGGGAAGGAGGAGGCAGCCAGGCAGGGAGGAGGTGGCCTCCTCGGCCGCGCGCGTGCGAGCACGCAGCTGCTTTGCCTCTGCCTACTGGTAGAGGTTGAAGACAGCCGCTCTGCCCCGGTGGGCTGGACTGGTGCTGCTGGGCCGGCTACAGGTAAGTGGCCCAGGTAGGCTTCTGTTCTATTTTATTTTTTTCTTCTGTTTTGTTTTATTTAATTTATTTTGCCACTGTTTTGAATTTAAAATAATTCAAACAATGCCAAAAACTCCTCTGAATATTTTATATTGCTAGATGGACTTTTCCAAAAGCTTATAAAATATTTCAGGGGTATTTGAAATTATATTCTAATTATATGAATATAATTCAAATTCAAATAGCTAATGAATTAAATCCAAAGTCCCAAAAATAAATCCTTAAAAATGTTCAATATTTTGGTTGGGACCAGAACCCTTACCAAAAATTATCAAACATTTAAAAGGGCATTTTTGGAGCAATGAATGAGATTTCTAGGGTTTTTGCCTCTCTTTTATTTAAGTTTTTGAGGCTTCCAAAATCCCTCAGTTCAAGTTTCAAAAATATAGACATGATGCACACATGAACTAGCCTAGAGCACTACCAGCAGCTAGGGATGTGACAAGATGGCCCGCTCCTTTCGCAGCGCCGCGAGCCGCTGCGCCTCGGCCGACTTCACGCCCTTCCCCTTGTCGGCTTTCGGAGCCATGGCGGAGGTGGCGGGGGAGATCGACGGCGTTGGTGGCGCCGTTGGCGATGGGGGGCGGAGCGCTGCTCTCTTTCGGCTTTGAGAAGGAGGGGGGAGCGGCGGAGATTTTCGAGAATGGAGTAACAACCGGCGAAGTGGGCAAACTGCGCCTCTTTTCCCTGCTTATAAAGAGGGAGGGGGCGGACGTTTCGCCCTTCCGAATAAAGAAACCACCCCACGATCTCCCCCACGATGCCGCATTCAACGCGTGCCGTTCGGGGAGGGCGCGGTGGATACGGAGTAAGATACGGCGTGACCCAGGCCGCACGTGCTCGTGCCCTGCTTTGGGCCTGGCCCAACAGTGCTCGGCGCCGTGTGTGGCCCAGGCACGGGGGCTCCAGTCGGTGTACTAGAGTAGGGGTACCCTAGTATCCCGAACTTGTGCACGGGCAGTTGTAGCACCCCGCGGCAAGGCTTGCCGGGCGACCGCCAAGGTCCTCCTTGGTTCCCTTGGAGCCATTCAAGGACAAAGTATTTAAGCCAAGGAGACAAGGCCCCGGCAAGAGGAGCTTACCGGGAAGGCCAATCAAGGCATCACAAGGAACTTGCCGCGATGCGTGGCGCGTCCCGGCAAGGCCCGTTGAGCGACAAGCTTCCGGGCGCGGCAAGACAACGACCGCGGCAAGGCGCTTGCCGCGGCAAGCAGCCACTCTGTACCCACGCTCCAGCACATCCACCAACGTGTCGCCCTGGGGCCTTTCCAGACGCGCGTGGCGAGCGGCTGTGCAGCCAGCGGTGCGCGGTGGCATGCGACGCTGACAAGATTGCCATCGTGGCAAGCGGTGGCGCCCCTGACGGTCCTTTTCTGCACTGTTTGGGCGACGCGGACGGGCATTTAATGCCCTTGTCCCCTACCGTCAGGTTTAGGTAGGATGCACTGTACAAGTAACTGTACCAACCATCTCTCTTTTTCCATTTTTGCCCTTGCCTACGTTGCCACCTGTCGGTGACCCCTTGAGCATATAAAAGGAGGCCCATGCACAACGTAGAGGGGGTTCGAACCCAGAAAACACTCTCGCTCAGTCTCGTCAGCAGCTCGTGTGTACTATAGCACTCAGCGCTCCCGAGCAAGAACACAATACAATCAGACAACCAGCAGTAGGAGTATTATCTCTCCGGAGAGCTCCGAAGTTGGGTAAACTGCTCGTGTGTTTCGCCTCGATCTGCTCTTTGTGCGATCTCCGCCCCCCGCCGAACCGAAAGGGGCTCGGTCCGCCGGCCCCATAGGTGTTCGTGGATCAGCTTCCCCGACACATCGTTCTTGTTGCATTACCTCGTTTCTCCATCAACTTAATATACTAGATGCATGCTGGAAACAGTCGATGTGTGGAGTAATAGTAGTATATGCAGGCAAGAGTCGGTCTACTAATCCTGGGCGTGATGCCTATATAATGATCATTGTGTGGATATTGTCATAATTAATTGAAGTTCTATCAAATGCCCAAAAGTAATTTTTTACCCATCGTATGCTATTTTTCTCGAGAGAAGCAACTAGTGAAATCTATGGCCCCCTGGTCTATTCTTTATCATATTTTCCTTCAAGATCTATTTTTATTCGTTTTTATTTTTAGATCGATTATTACAAACACCAAAAAATACCTTGCTGAACTTTTCCTTTATTTATTTTATTTTGCTTTATTGCGAGATCTATTTATCAAATCTACTAAAAAATAAATCTATCTTTTACCCTGGAGGGATTGACAACCCCTCTTACGTGTCGGGTTCCAAGTATTTGTTCTCTGTGTGCATGTACCATTTACATGTGTTGCTTGGTTCTCTGATGACCCACAAGTGTAGGGGATCTATCATAGTCCTTTTGATAAGTAAGAGTGTCGAACCCAACGAGGAGCAGAAGGAAATGATAAGCGGTTTTCAGTAAGGTTTTCTCTGCAAGCACTGAAATTGTAGGTGATAGATAGTTTTGTGATAAGATAAATAGTAACGAGTAACAAGTAAATAAAGTAAATAAAGTGCAGCAAGGTGGCCCAATCCTTTATGTAGCAAAGGATAAGCCTGGACAATTTCTAATAATGATAAAGGAGCTCCCGAGGACACATTGGGAATTATCGTCAAGCTAGTTTTCATCAGGTTCATATGATTCGGGTTCGGTACTTTGATAATTTGATATGTGGGTGGACCGGTACTTGGGTACTTCCCTAACTTGGACAAGCATCCCACTTATGATTAACCCCTATTTCAAGCATCCGCAACTACAAAAGAAGTATTAAGGTAAACCTAACCACAACATTAAACATATGGATCCATATAAGCCCCTAACGATGCAACGCATAAACTAGGGTTTAAGCTTCTGTCACTCTAGCAACCCATCATCTACTTATTACTTCCCCATGGCTTCCTCTAGGCCCAAATAATGGTGAAGTGTCATGTAGTTGACGTTCACATAACACCACTAGAGGAAAAGACAACATACATCTCATCAAAATATCGAACGAATACCAAATTCACATGACTACTAATAGCAAGACTTCACCCATGTCCTCAGGAACAAACGTAACTACTCACAAAGCATATTCATGTTCATAATCAGAGGAGTAACAATATGTATAAAGGATCTGAACATATGATCTTCCACCAAGTAAACCAATTAGCAGCAACTACAACGAGTAATCAACACTACTAGCAACCCATGGGTACCAATTTGTGGTTTTGATACAAGATTGGATACAAGAGATGAACTAGGGTTTTGAGAGGAGATGGTGCTGGTGAAGATGTTGATGGAGATTGACCCCCTCCCGATGAGAGGATCGTTGGTGATGATTTCCCCCTCTCGGAGGGAAGTGTCCCCGGCAGAATAGCTCTGTCAGAGCCCTAGATTGATTCGGCCAAGGTTCTGCTTCGTGGCGGCGGAGTTTCGTCCTGTAAGCTTGCACACGATTTTTTCCAGGGTAAAAGTGATGATATAGCAGAAGATGGACGCCGGAGGCCCACCAGGTGCCCAGGAGATAGGTGGCGCGCCCTATAGGGGGGATGTCATAGTTCAAAGTCTGACAGTAGAATAGGGGGGTAAGAATGGAGAGGCAAGATCCTAGGTATGGAGTAGTTGTATATGCAAGATGTTTACGAGTTCAGGCCCTTCTCGGAGGAAGTAACAGCCCTATGTCTTGAAGCCCAGAGGCAGTTGACTGGATTATGAGCGTATGAGTTACAGGGGTGCAAACCATTGACACTGAGGAGGGGGTGGCTTATATAGAGTTTGCCAGACCCCTCCGACCCTCAGTTATGTAGGGTTTAAAGTACATTAAGTCCGGGGGTTACTGGTAATGCCCCACATAAAGTGTTGTGATGACCATAAAAGCTACTTAATGACCGACCGTTCGTGCGCAGACTGACTTTAGATCTCCTGGCGGTCGAGTGGTTGGCTTCATGGTCGAGTATCTTCAAGTCCGTTGAGTGGAATCCTTCCAGGTCGACTGAAAAGTGGTTTCTTCTAGAGATGTCCTTGGGGAGGGTATCTTGGACAGGTCCATGACCCTACACTAGGTACATGGCTTCATCATTAGCCCCCGAATGGATCGAGGTTTGAGTGGGGAAGGAGTTGAGAACTCTTCCGACCCATTTTTCGTGCTATGAGTATGTCTTGTTCTGGATCAATGAACTTAGGTGACGGCATCAACTTCTTCTTCAGTCGCCTTGATACATTCTTTGTATTCGTCGAGTGAATTTTTTGTACTTGAAGATCTCTGAACGACAGAGCGGAGGAAATCTCCCGTTTGACAAGTTGCTCTGCAGTTCACGGATTTAGCGGGATCCGAATTTTGGGAAGCGCGCGAGGCGAAGGAGGCCGGGTACTTGGATGGGATAAGGCAGGAACGCCTTGATCTCTGCGCCACCTTTTTCGCCACGTATCGCACACGCGACTGTTGCGGGATTTGACAGGATCGTCCGGGCCTACAAGTTAGTCACTTGGAAGCAACCTCATATAAGCGCCGGATGGGGGTTTTTGAACAGTGTGCCCTCATTTCCCTCTCCCTCTTCCTCAGGCTCATCCGCCGCGTTCGCCTCCATCCCAGCGCTGCTGCTCCGTGCACGCTTCGCCGACGACGATGGTGAAGGAGAGGACATCGGCTTTGGAGCAGGCGAAGAAGGTGACGGCGAAGGCGAAGGGAAGGGCGACCAGTCGGGGCGGATCCTCGTCTAGGGCCGGCCTGCCGCGGGGCTGGATCCAGGGTGACTGGATCCGCTTGGTGATCCGTCAGAAAGATCTTGACGACCTGGCTAATGAAGGGCTGATCCCCCATGGATCAGCGCGGCTCCCAGGGAAGGAGTCGGAGCCGCAGCCTCAAGAGGGTGAGTGTGTCCTCTTGGCCACCCATGTTGACCGCGGGTTTTCTTTGCCTCCTCACCCTTTCTTTCGGGGATTTCTGAACTTCTTTGGGGCACAAATCCACCACTTCACACCCAACTCCATCGTGTATCTCGCTACTTTCGTGTCCTTGTGTGAGAATTTCTTGGGTTGTCGGCCTCATTGGGGCCTTTTCAAATACATTTTCACATGTCGCTCCCAGACGGTGAAAAAGGCCAATCCGAGTGACGAGAGAACCCAAGTGTTTCAGATGTGTGGGGGTCTTGGGGTTCAAATGAGGGGAAAAAGTGCCTTTCCGGCCATGGTCCTTCGTGAGTCGGTCCGTGGGTGGCAGTCGACCTGGTTCTACTGCCAAGACCAGCCGACGCCAGGGCAGAGTACTGGACTCCCTCCTTTTTCCATGGACCGAGTGAGGAAGACGTCCTCTTTGAAGGTGGTCCCGGAGGAGAAGGCGCAGGTTAAGGTGCTGGTCGAGCGTGTAGTCCAGCTTATCCATGACGGGGTGACCGACATGGATCTCTTGGAGGTCTTCCTCCGACGATGCATCCAGCCGCTTCAATATCGAGACCATCCGATGCGGATGTATTCTGGCTCGACCGCATCCGTGCAATGATGCCGCTGTGCGATTCGCATGGGATTGTCCCAACTTGGCAAGAGCCTGCACACGACGTCGTGCAGAAGTTTTTTGACGGCTTGGTAGAAGTGCCGGTCCGCTCCGATGAACAGAAGAGCCTTACTCGCGACACCACCGATGCGGAGATGCAGCGCATCGCCACTAGGCTGGAAGAGGCGGCAGCAGCCGCTGCCGCGGGCGAGTTCGGATTCACCGTGGAGGAGGCAGAAGCAGCAGAGGCAGCAAGCCTTGCCAAGCGAGAGGAGCTTGTCGGCGAGGAAGAGCTTGTCGGGCCTGAAGCTGAGTCGAGCGAGCCCGCCGAGGGCGCGAGCGACTCGTTGAAGATCGGCTCCTCCTCCTCCCCACCTTCAGCCAGCTCGCCGCAAGCGGAGCCCCCAGCTCCACCAAGAAGGCGTCTCCGCAAGGCCGGGGACGTAGCGGGGCGGAAGACGAGTCAACAGCCGCCGTGCCGCGCGACACGCTCTACCGCGGCAAGCACTGTTGCCACGGGAGCGCCTCACGCCGCTGCGGCAACTAGAGCGGGGTCTTCCCGGTCCGCCGCTACTGCTCCTGCCAAGCGGACAAGGGAACCTACACCTCCGCCTCGTCGCACCGGAGGCGAGCCGGACTTCGATCTCTCCACGCTCAGCTCCGACGAGGAAGAAAAAGAGTAAGATTCTTTGTTGTACTTGTAGTTCTTCAATTCTTGCTGTTTTGTCTTGTATCTGATTTGCTTTACTCCGAACCCATTCCTTTTCAAGACGCTGGCCCAGAGAGCGGCGAAGAGAGCCAAGGTCCCGGTGATTGTCATCGAGGACGAACCCACCACGACAGCAGGGGGCGTGTCCGAGACCACCTTGCCGGACCCGGCAACTTTTCCCCAAAGCAGCCCCCAGCGCAGCCCCCAGCATAAGTATATGGTTTACTTCTTGCTGTCAGGCGCACATGGGTGCTCTTTCTTTGCTGATATCTGACTATTGGTTTGTGTAGGAGCAGAGGAGCCTCACCAGGAGTGCCCGGAAGCCGCTCCCGAAATGCCATCTGCTTCGGCTACACCGCCAAGGGAGGATTCCCCGGCAAGGGAGCGTTCTCCGGCAAGGGAGAATTCTCCGGCAAGGAACGGTTCTCCGGCAAGGGACAGCACTAGCGACCCTCCGGTGGTTGAGACGATGACTGCAGATCCTAGTACAGGTAATCCTCTTGCTTGAAAACTTCCCTTGGGTTCTTCTTCTTCTGATTTTCTTTTTGGATATTTGCTTGACTTTTCTCCTTTTTCCGTTCGTCAGATCCATCTGCCACGGAGCCGATGGGAACCGAGGTCGCCGGCGAGGAGAACGCGCGCAGCAATACCGACGACGTTGTTGCCATCGATGGAGAAGCCAGCGCTGATGATCCCGCCGGCGAAGAGGCCGCCAAAGCTGCCGCCGCAGAAGCTGGCGAGGGATCAGGCGATCGCACTGACGGCCCCGAGGCTGCAGGAGCGCCAGGCGCTATGCCGACCGCCGATCCCTCCGTCGCTGCTGCAGCGCCAGGCTCCGAAGAGCCCCAGCCCGGCGCCTATTTGAAGGCCGGCGACGGCATCTTCATCAAGCTCTCCTGGGCATCAAGCTCCAGGGCGTCGGTCGAAGGAGAGATCTTGGATGGAGAGGTGCTCGCCTCCGCTGGGTTGACGCTGGTCGACGCGCCAAGCAGCAGCAGCGACGAGCCTGAGGAGGAGCGGCTGCTGCGGAAGCTGTTGTCGCTCTACCGCGCCCGACAGGCCAAGCTGGTATCCCGAGAAGCACTTGTCGCGAAGGCGGGAGTGGACATCGAGAAGCGCGCGGAGGAGCTCCGGGGCTTCAACTAGGAAGCTCTCCGGTCCCTGGCAGAGGTGCGGGAGCAAGTCGCCGAGGAGCGGAAAGTCTTCCTCCTCGAGAAGGTTGAAGTTGAAGAGCAACAGCGGCTCATTGACGAGAAGCTATCTACGCAGGAAGGCGAGTTGGCGCAGCGCAAGGTCAACCTTGACAGCCACGAGGAGGAGCTTGCCGCGTGCGAGCAAACATTTGGCGGGGCTCTCAAGGAAGCAGAGGATGCTGCCGCAGCTGCCAAGGCCGCCA
Organism: Triticum aestivum; assembly: GCF_018294505.1. Lineage (NCBI taxonomy): Eukaryota > Viridiplantae > Streptophyta > Magnoliopsida > Poales > Poaceae > Triticum > Triticum aestivum. Next base: position 204,603,717 of record NC_057804.1, on the reverse strand, counting down.
AGAAGGAGCTGGAGACGAAGATGGCGCAGCTGGAGGCCGATCTCAAGGCGAGCGGCGAGGAGCTTGCTGCGCTCAAGCGTGAGCGCGAGAAGGACACCGCCGCTCATGGTGAGCTGCAGGGTCGTCTCGCCGAGAGGAGCAAGGAGCTTAGTGCCGCCAAGGACTCCAACGCAGATCTTGAATTGAAGCTGGCCACTTTTACCAAGACGCTGGACGGTGCCAGGGAGCATGAGGTGGCCTTGAAGGAGAAGATCAAGGCCGACGAGGCGCTGCTGGCGAATGCTGCTGCCGCCCAGAACACTTTTAGGGAGAACGTGGAGCACTGGACCGAGGGTCTCGTAGATGTTGCCGCAGCCATCGACGGGGAGCTGGCGCAGCTGGGGATGGAGGATCTCGGGTATTCCTCCGATGAGCACCTCCAACCCAGCGCCAAGCTCAGCTTGTTCTTCAAAGGTGTGGCGACAGCCCTCCAGCGACTCCGGGAGAAGATCCCAAAGCAGCTGGCCGACGAGTCGTGCAAGATTTGCGCGGGAGCTCTTCAAAAGGTGCTGGTGAAGGTGGCCTTCGGCAACCCAGGCCTCAACCTCAGCAACGTCCTCAAGACCTTGCCGCCGGATGCTGATCTGGAAGCGCTCAAGGCCCTTGTCGCACCCATTATGGACAAGGTGAGTGGGATCAAGAGGGTTGAGGGCGATCGCGTAGATTAGGCCGCCCGTTTTCTCTTTTTCTTGTCGCTGCTGGTCATGTTATGAGAACAATCTGTTAGAGCTGCGTTCTTGTAATATGACTCTATTTTCGGTAGCGATTGCTATGTTATTTCCTTTACTTGATTCCTTCCTTTGTATGTTTTTGCCCTATGCTTTTAGGGAACTTGTCGGTGCAGGCACCTGGGCCGCGAGCGCTGAGTGCGGGACGTCAGCAGCCTGCTGGTGATGCCGCTTCCGACAAGAAACCTTGTCGCAACTAGTCGCAGCTCACTTAAGTTGTAGAGCGGACTCGAAACAAAGTAAGGGCGCAACTAGCTACGAGTTGGTTCCTCCGCGCACAGGTTTTCCATACAAAGCACGATCGTTCGAGGAAGATAACTTAAAAATTAAAACTGATTGCTCAAACTTTGGCAACTTAGCTTTTCTGTCGTTTGCTTTCCGATAAGGCGAAACTTCCTTCAACGACGCCTGGTCCACACCATTATCTTCTCCTTTCCCCCCAGCAAACTTGTGGGCGAGGGATCCTTCCTTTCCTTGAGAAAGAGAAAGAAGTTAAAATAAAGATATGGAGCCTTACGGCTCGTTATTGCTTACCTGGGGTAGGTGCTGCACAAAGTGTCAGATAACGCATGCAAAGTAAAAAGCATGAAATTGAAAAGATGTGCGGAGCACATGAGCTTTACTTATGCACGGGGTCTGCGCCCGGCTTCGTACAAACGATTACATGCAACATCGGCAAGACTTGTACAAAAGGTGGTTGCCGGAACAGGTTCCGGCAACCGCGCCCTACGGCTAAAACTTACGAAGATGCTGAATGTTCCAGGAGTTGCTCACCGGAATGCCATCTTCGGTCTCAAGGCGGACAGCGCCAGGCCTATTGACTCGTTTCACCCGGTAAGGGCCTTCCCACTTCGGCGTCAACTTGTTGGAATTCTTGGCGGACTAAACGCGCCGAAGAACAAGGTCGCCTTCCTCGAGACTTCTGGCATTAACTTTGCGGCTATGGTAGCAGCGCAAAGCTTGCTGGTATCGAGCAGCTCGTACAGCGGCCTGAAGATGGTCCTCCTCAAGGAGCGGCGCGTCATCTTGTCGCAACTGCTCTTGCTCAAGCTCATCATAAGCGAGCACTCGAGGTGACCCGTATACGAGTTCCGTGGGGAGAACTGCCTCTGCTCCATAGACTAGAGCGAAAGGTGTCTGGCCAGTGGCTCGATTTGGCGTCGTCCTGATCGACCAAAGAACCACTGGCAGCTCCTAAATCCAGTTCTTTCCGCACTTGCGCAGCCTGTCTAAAGTCCTGGTCTTGAGCCTGCGCAGCACTTCAGCATTCGCCCTCTCGGCTTGACCGTTACTTCTCGGATGAGCAACAGAAGCGAAGCAGACCTTGGCGCCAAGGTTTGGACGTACTGCATGAAGGTGCGGCTCGTGAATTGCGTGCCGTTGTCGGTGATGATCCTGTTAGGGATCCCGAAGCGGCAAACAATCGACCTGAAGAACTTGACTGCTGACTGTGCTGTCACCTTCCTCACTGCTTCCACTTCCGGCCACTTTGTGAACATGTCGATTGCAACGTACAAATACTCAAAGCCCCCGACAGCTCGGGGAAAGGGGCCGAGGATGTCGATCCCCCAGACCGAAAATGGCCAGGATAAATGGATCGTCTGGAGAGCTTGAGCTTGCTGGTGTATCTGTTTGGAATGGAACTGGCACGCTTCACACTTGGTTACTTGTGCAGTTGCATCGTGGAGGGCTGTCGGCCAAAAGAAACCTTGCCGGAACGCTTTGCCGGCAAGTGCTCTCGCGCCAATGTGGTGACCACATATGCCTCCATGTATCTCTGCCAACAGCTTTTGTCCGTCTTCCCGGGGAATACACTTCAATTTCACGCTGTTGAGTCTTCTTCTGTACAGTGTGTTGTCGACAAACTGGTACATACTTGACTGCCGGGCTACTCTTTCCACTTCTTCTTGCTCTTCGGGAAGTTCTCCTGTCTGAAGGAAACGGACAATCTGTTGTGCCCATGCTGGAGCTTGCGGCTCGACAACAAGGACTAAAGGCACATCTGCTGCTGCGGGAGCATCCGCTTCTACGGCGAGAACATGCGGCTCAGCCGGAGCTTGACGTTCCCCGGCAAGCTTGCCGGAGAAAAACTTGTCGGGAGCGTCTGCTTCAACGGAACAAACCCTAGGGCTTGCTAGAGCAGACTGCTCCTCAACACCCTTGGTGTTGATTTTGAGGACCTTCTTGGCGGCGGCTTCGGGGAGCTCTGCCGGAAAATAGTCACCAGAAATCAACTTCCTCTTCTTGCTCTGTCCAGTTGATGGCGTTACAGACGGTTGAGTCCGTTTGAGCACAAAGATCCCTGGTTCCACAGGTAACTTAAGTGCGGCGCACTTCGACAGGCCATCGGCAATGTCATTCTGAGCTCTTGGAACATGTTCCATCTGTAGGCCGTCAAAGTGCTCTTCTAGCTTTCTCACTTATCAACGTAAGCTTCCATCAACGGACTCTGATAATTCTTGTTCACTTGGCGGATGACAAGCTGTGAGTCACCCCTGACAATGAGCTTCTTGATCCCAAGGTCTGCTGCGATCCTGAGACCGGCAAGCAAACCTTCATACTCTGCGGTATTGTTCGTTGCTTGCTCCTTGGGAAAGTGCATCTGGACTACGTACTTGAGGTGCTCTCCGGTGGGTACAACAAGTAGCACGCCCGCACTGGCGCCTTGCAGCGAGAAGGCACCATCAAAGTACATCAGCCACTCTTTGCTTGCTTCCTTGACGGGGATGCTCGTTTCTAGAATTTCTTCGTCTTGTGTTGGCGTCCATTCTGCTATGAACTCCGCCAATGCTCTGCTTTGGATAGTTGAAGTGCTCTCAAACTTGAGTCCAAAGCTTGACAGTTCCAGTGCCCACTCGACAATCCTGCCTGTTGCTTATGGATTTTGCAGTATCCTCTTCAGCGGAAAACGAGTGACGACTGTGATCTCATGTGCTTGGAAGTAATGGCACAACTTTCTCGAGGCCATGAGAAGGCCGAAAAGCAATTTCTGCACACCAGAGTACCTTGACCTAGCCCCCTGCAGAAGGGAACTGACAAAGTAAACTGGGCGTTGCACCATTCTTTTCTGCATCTTCTCACGCGTCTGCGCAGATCCATCTTTGTCGGGACCAGAGCTTGCCGGTGAAGTCCCCTGCTTGTCGCTGGATGCATCTACCGTGGTTCCTGGCTCATCATGCGCTTCCCTCTCCGCTACTAACGCAGCACTAACCACTTGATTGGTTGCCACTATATACAGCAGCAACTTCTCTTGTGGCCTAGGTGCGACAAGTGTTGGAGTGGAGGACAGGTATCTCTTTAAGTCCTGCAGGGCAGCCTCCGCTTCTGGAGTCCATTTCATTGGTCCTGCCTTTTTCAATATTTTGAAAAATGGCAGGGCGCGCTCAGCAGACCTACAGATAAACCTGCTGAGAGCAGCTACGCAACCGGCAAGTCTTCATACATCCTTGACACGCTTTGGTGCTTCAATCTGCTCAATGGCCTTGATCTTGTCGGGGTTGGCTTCAATTCCCCACTGAGACACGAAGAACCCGAGAAGCTTGCCGGAGGGGACTCCAAACACACACTTCTCGGGGTTAAGCTTGAGGTTGATCTTGCGCAGATTTGTGAAGGTTTCGTCTAAATCTTGAATCAGAGTCGCCTTGTCCTTGCTCTTGACCACTATGTCATCCATGTAGGCTTCCACATTTCTGTGTATTTTCGGCTCAAAAGCATCATGGACTACCCTTGCAAATGTTGAACCAGCATTCTTTAAACCGAAAGGCATCCGTACGAAACAGTATGTGCCACATGGGGTGATGAATGCGGTCTTCTCCTCATCCTCTTCTGCCATGAAGATCTGATGGTATCCTGAGTATGCATCAAGAAATGAAAGCAAGTTACATCCGGCCCTGGAGTCAACAATCTGGTCGATGCGCGGCAAGGGAAATGGGTCTTTGGGACAAGCTTTATTGACATCGGTAAAGTCGATACAAAGCCTCCATTTCCCGTTTGCCTTGCGCACGACTATAGGGTTGGCCAACCACGTAGGATGGAGCACTCCTCTCACAAGGCCTGCTGCTTCCAATTTCTTGATTTCTTCTGCGATGAATTCTTGGCGCTCCACTGCCTGTTTCCTGACTTTCTGCTTGACGGGCCGCGCATGAGGACAGACGGCAAGATGGTGCTCGATTACTTTCCTGGGAACACCGGGAATGTTAGATGGTTGCCACGCAAATACGTCGACGTTCGCCCGCAGGAAAGCAACGAGCGCGCTTTCCTATTTAGGGTCGAGAGTGGCACTGATGGTGAAAGTTCCACCAGTGCCATCCTCCTTGTCGGACACCTTCTTGGTCTCTGGTGGAGCTGCCATTGTCTTCTTACACTTGCCGGTGGAGCTCGATGGTGCGTCCTCGACGGTAGCGCAGCACTCCGAAGAGGTGCGCTTGCCGGACTGGGCATCAGAACTCTTGCCGGACTTGGTCTTCTTCTTCGCCCCGGGAGCTTCAACGGCAAGTGACTTGCGATCTGTTGCGGCTGCTGCTTCCTGGTAGATCTTGTCGGCGCAGATAAGAGCATCCTTCTTGTCTCAAGGGACAGAGATGACACTTATCGGGCCTGGCATCTTCAGCATGTTGTATGCATAGTGAGAGGCTGCCATGAATTTGGCGAGCGCTGGACGGCCGAGTATCCAATTGTAAGGCAATGGAAAGTCAGCAACGTCAAAAGTAACCCTCTCAGTTCTGAAGTTCAACTCGCTGCCAAATGTCACCGGCAACGTGATCTTTCCCTTTGGCTTGCTCCTTCCAGGATTGATTCCTTGGAATGTGCCGGTCTCTTCGAGCTCGCTATCAGGGATCTGGAGTTTCTGGAGTACCGCGGAGGAGATCAGGTTCAAGCTGGCCCCGCCGTCAACTAGCATCTTAGTGACCTTGAGGTTGTGGATAGTTGGTGAAACCAACATCGGCAAGCACCCGACCGTAGTTATGCGATCAGGGTGGTCCTCAATATCAAAGATGATAGGCGTGCTGGACCATTTCAGGGGCTTGCGTGACTCGACGGGTGGTTCTGCCGCATTGACTTCTCGCACCCACTGCTTGAGCTGGCAGTGTGAAGTATGCAGAGAAGCACCGCCGTCAAAGGCACAGGACCTCTGTGGCTTTCTGGAACTCCTGCTCATCGGTCTCGTCATCATCCATATCTTCATCGTCGTCGTCATCTTCATCCTTGTCGCGGCCGCGGGGAGGTCTGTCTCCTTGCCGCTGCTTGGCCTTGCCGCGGCGTCCTCCTCGGCCGGGGCGTTTCTTGCCGGCTCCTCCAGCACCTTCCTGGGCCTTCTCCTTGTCGCGTCGCTCGTATTCAGCCTTTTGCTGCTCGACAAGCTGCTCGACCTTCTTGCAGCTCTGGAGGTCATGGCCCTTGGTGCGGTGGATCTTGCAGTACTGCTTGTTGGTGCCGTCCTACTTGTCGGCGACCGCCAGAGCCTGGTAATTGGTGCCTGCGGCAATCTTCTCGCCGGAGCTACCAGCTTTGGCTTTCTTGGCGCCACCTCCATTGCCGGACTGCTCAACGACTAGCACATCTTTGCCTTTCTTTTTCCTGTTGTTCCGCCGCCGGTTTCTCTTTGCCGGGGCAGCCTCCTCATGATCAGATCCTCCTACTTCTGTATTCTCTCTGGGGAGTTTCCTCCCTTCCTCAGCACGTGCACACTTGTCGGCCAGGGCATATAGCTCACTGACGTCTCTGATCTTGCACATCGCCATCTCCTCCCGCATCCTGCGGTTTCGCACGTTCTGATGGAACGCGCTGATTACCGCGGCAGGGTGGACATCTGGGATGTTGTGTTGTACGCGGCTGAATCTCTGAATGCACTTGCGCAGGGGATCTCCTTCCTTCTGGGTGAGCAGATGAAGGTCACTCTCTTGGCGATGAGGCTTGTGGCCGCCTGTGAAGGCGCCGACAAACTGATGGCATAGGTCTGCCCAGGAGGATATGGAGTTGTCCGGCAAGTGCATGAGCCAGGATCTGACATTGGGCTTGAGCACCAGCGGGAAGTAGTTGGCTAGGATCTTGTCATCCCGGCCCCCGGCAGCTTGCACCGCAATGGTGTAGATGCTTAGGAACTCTGACGGATGCGACTTGCCGTCGTACTTCTCTGGTACGTCTGGCTTGAAATTCTTCGTGCTGGGCCACTGGACTTGCCGCAGCTCACGAGTGAACGCAGGGCAACCTACCGCGTACGACAAGCCGCCTGGTTCCCCTGGTGCATGCATGTCGACAGAGGGTCCAGCACGCTGGTCCGATTGACGCCGCGCTTCTCTTCGGCGCTCGATGCGAGTACGAGCGTCTTCTTGCTAGCGTTCGTGAAGAACTTGGCGCTGATCGCGACGAGCTCCTGGATCTGATGATGCGGTGGAGTCGCTGTCGAGGTGGATGCGGCGAGTCGGCGATATTGGCCTTCGGGGTGGAGAGTGCATGGTAGTTGCACCCCCACCGGTTTTGTTGCCATCGGCTCGTGCCTGGCAGTCCTGCCGCGGCAGCGATGCACTCGGCTGCCGCAGAGTGTCGCCGTTGGCGAAGCTGATGAGACTCTGAATGGTGGCCCTCCATCCATCGATCTTGTCTGCCGTTGGAGGCTAATCCAGGAGCAGTTGAGCTCGCGCCAAAGCTTCTGCTGGAGTGGTGGGCGGCAGTGGCGAACGGTGCGAGGAGCGGGATATGCTCGGACTTCTAACTATGTTAGAAGGAGCAGTATCGCGTCCAGGCGACCGTGTCTCGCTCGTGCCAGCATGTTGGCGTGCATGCTGGTCTTGAGCACCCCGAGATCCACGAGCTCGATCTTGGTCCAACAAACGTATGGCACTGCAAATACCATGACGCTGTCGGTCCTGCGCTTCCTGAGATGGGCGCGGTGCATGTACGGACGCCGAGGTCTGCCCGGCCTTGTCCTTGGACCTAGCAGCACCATGAGCTCCCTCGTCGATGCCCGTTCTTCCGCCGGTGTCTACCCCACCACTCGTTTGCTCCGGTGGTGGTGGGATCGACGTGGACGGAATAGCTGCTGCCGAAGCCTTCTTCTTCGGTGGCATGTCGATGAAGAAGATGAAGATCTAGCTCGTGTGAACGCCGGATCAGGTTCACACAACCTCGACGCCCCCCTACCTGGCGCGCCAAAGATGTCGGGGAAGCTGATCCACGAACACCTATGGGACCGGCGAACCGAGCCCCTTTCGGTTCGGCGGGGGGCAGAGATCGCACGAAGAGCAGATCCAGGCGAAACACACGAGCAGTTTACCCAGCTTCGGAGCTCTCCGGAGAGATAACACTCCTACTGTTGCATGTCTGAGTATATTGAGTTCTTGCTCGGGAGCGCTGAGTGCTACAGTACACACTAGCTGCTAACGAGACCGAGCGTGAGTGTTTTTCTGCCTTCCCCCCCCCCCCTCTACATTGCGCATGGGCCTCCTTTTATATGCTAAAGGGGTCTCCGACAGGTGGCAACGTAGACAAGGGTAAAAATGGAAAAGGAATTGCGGTTGGTACAACTACCTGTACAGTGTATCATACCTAACCCTGACGGCAGGGGACAAAGGCATTAAATGCCCGTCTACGTCACCCAAATAGTGCAAAAAGGGACCGTCAGGGACGCCACCGCTCGCCACGATGGCAGTCTTGTCAGCGTCGCTTGCCACCGCGCACCGCTGGCTGCACGGCCTCTCGCCACGCACGCCTGGAAAGGCCCCAGGGCGACACGTTGGTGGATGTGCTGGAGCGTGGGTACAGAGTGGTCGCTTGCCGTGGCAAGCGCCTTGCCGCGGTCGTTGTCTTGTTGCGTCCGGAAGCTTGTCGCTCACCGGGCCTCGCCGGGACGCGTGGCGCGCCACGGCAAGTTCCTTGAGATGCCTTGGTTGGCCTTCCCGGCAAGCTCCTCTTGCCGGGGCCTTGTCTCATTGGCTTGAATACTTTGTTCTTGAATGGCTCCAAAGGAACTACGGAGGACCTTGGCGGTCACCCGGCAAGCCTTGCCGCGGGGTGCTGCGACTGCCCGTGCATAAGTTCGGGACACTAGGGTACCCCTACTCTAGTGCGCTGAGTGCTACAGTACACACTAGCTGCTAACGAGACCGAGCGTGAGTGTTTTTCTGCCTTCCCCCCCTCTATGTTGCGCATGGGCCTCCTTTTATATGCTAAAGGGGTCTCCGACAGGTGGCAACATAGACAAGGGTAAAAATGGAAAAGGAATTGCGGTTGGTACAACTACCTGTACAGTGTATCATACCTAACCCTAACGGCAGGGGACAAAGGCATTAAATGCCCGTCTGCGTCGCCCAAATAGTGCAAAAAGGGACCGTCAGGGACGCCACCGCTCGCCACGATGGGAGTCTTGTCATTGTCGCTTGCCACCGCGCACCGCTGGCTGCACGGCCTCTCGCCACGCGCGCCTTGAAAGGCCCCAGGGCGACACGTTGGTGGATGTGCTGGAGCGTGGGTACAGAGTGGTCGCTTGCCGCGACAAGCGCCTTGCCGCGGTCGTTGTCTTGTCGCGTCCGGAAGCTTGTCGCTCACCGGGCCTCGCTGGGACGCGTGGCGCGCCGCGGCAAGTTCCTTGAGATGCCTTGGTTGGCCTTCCCGGCAAGCTCCTCTTGCCGGGGCCTTGTCTCCTTGGCTTGAATACTTTGTTCTTGAATGGCTCCAAAGGAACCATGGAGGACCTTGGCGGTCACCTGGCAAGCCTTGCCACGGGGTGCTGCGACTGCCCGTGCATAAGTTCGGGATACTAGGGTACCCCTACTCTAGTACACCGACAGCGTCGATTCCTCATTCGGAAACGAGAAAACCGAGCAACTTTCCACCAGGAACTCCGAATGTGTAGTTTGATGGATTAAGCTTGATATCATACCTCCTGAGGTTGGCAAATGTTTCAGCAAGGTCAGTCAACAGGTCGGAAGCCTTCCGTGATTTGACCACAATATCATCCATGTATGCTTCCACATTCCGACTGATTTGAGTGAGCAAACACTTCTGAATCATCCTCATGAACGTGGCTCTGGCATTCTTGAGGCCGAATGGCATGGTGACATAGCAGAAGCACCCGAATGGAGTGATGAAAGCTGTTTTAATCTCGTCGGGTCCATACAGACGGATCTGATGGTAACCGGAGTCGGTGTCTAAAAAAGACAGCGCTCACATCCCGCAGTTGAGTCAACTATTTGGTCGATGCGGTGGAGAGGAAAATGATCCTTCGGGCAGGCCCGATTAATATGCTTGAAGTCAATGCACATGCGAAGTGACTTGTCCTTCTTGGGGACCATGACAACATGGGCGAGCCACTCGGAGTGGTAAATCTCTCAGATAAACTCTGCTACTAAGAACCGAGCCACCTCCTCGCCAATGGCCTTTCTCTTCTGGACGGCAGACCGTCGAAGATGTTCCTTGACAAGTTTCACTTTTGAGTCGACTCTTAGACGATGCTCAGCCAGCCCCCAGGGAACACCCGGCATGTCAGCAGGCTTCCATGCAAAGATGTCCCAGTTCTCACGGAGGAACTGGATGAGCGCTTCTTCCTATTTGGAGTCGAGTGTTGTAGAGATATGAGTCGGACAACACTGGGGTCGGTCGGGTGAATGTGAACTGGCTTTGTCTCACCGGACGACTGAAACGCTGACTCTATAGCAGGCTTCTTGGCTCGCAGCAAATCACTCGGATCTGCAGTTTTTTGGTATTCCTGCAGCTCTACCACTGCCATCTGAGCATCGACGATCTTTGAGCCTTTCTGAAAGCACTCTTCCGCCTTCTTCCGATTGCCAGTAATAGTGATCACACCTTTGGGACCAGGCAACTTCATTTTGAGGTACAAATAGCATGGTCGAGCCATGAAACGTGCATATGCTGGCCTGCCCAAAATAGCGTGATAAGCACTCTGGAAATCAACCACTTCAAATGTCAACTTTTCTTTGCGGTAATTCTTGGAATCACCAAAAACAACATCAAGAGCAATTTGGCCGAGTGACTCAGCCTTCTTTCCAGGAATGACTCCATGGAAACTCATGTTGCTGGTACTGAGTCTGGACATCGGAATGCCCATCCCTTTCAGCGTCTCTGCATACAATATATTCAGACCACTGCCACCATCCATCAAGACTTTAGTTAGTCGAGTGCCCTCGACGACTGGATGGACCACCAAAGCTTGCCTCCCAAGGGTGGCTATGTGCGTTGGATGATCGGACTGGTCGAATGTGATGGCAGTCTGAGACCATTTCAGATAACTAGGCGTCACCGGAGCAACCATATTCACCTCTCTGTTTATAACTTTCAACCGACTTTTGCTTTCAACATCAGCAAAAATCATCAGGGTGGAATTGACCTGGGGATATCCATCATCACTATCTTCTTTATCTTCAACTTTGTCCGACTCCTTTTCCTTATCCTTGGATTGTTTTCCCTGGAATTGCTGGATCAAGAGCCGACACTGTCGAGTGGTATGTTTCGGATAAATGAATTTCCCTCCTCATCTTTCTTCGTGTGGATGTGGCACGGCAAATCCATTACGTCATTCCCTTCCTTGTCCTTCACCTTCTTAGGGTTCCAAGACCCTTTGGGCTTTCCTTTAAACTTTCCTTGAGTCACGGCCAAGGCTTCTCTAGGAGCAGCTGGCTCAGATTTCCGCTTATGCTTCCGACTGCAGTTCCCTCCCCCGGTTTCATGGGCAGCTGACTTGTACTTGCCACTCCGGAGTCAATCCTCTTCTTCACAATTAGCATATTTGGTGGCAATCTCCATCATTCGACTCAGACTCATGTCACCGGTTTGACCGAATTTCAGACTCAGCTCTCTGTTCTTAACGCCTTCCTTGAAGGCACAGACTGCCTGGTGATCAGATACATTCTCTACTGTGGGATGCAATGTGATCCATCTCTAGATGTAATCTCTCAGAGTTTCATTCGACTTTTGCACACAAGACTGCAGCTCTGTCAACCCTGCTGGTCGCTTGCAAGTTCCTTCAAATGTTCTGACAAACACTCGGGCAAGATCTTCCCAACTGTAAATGCTGCTAGGTGCCAACTGATTCAGCCATGCTCTCGCCGAGCCGTCCAACGTAAGAGGTAGGTGTTTCATGGCCACCTCATCATTGCCGCCGCCAATATGAACAGCCACTCGGTAGTCCTCAAGACAAGTATCGGGCTTGGACTCACCAGTGAACTTACTGACTCCAGTCGCCAACCTGAAGTTGGGAGGAATCACTGCGGCCCTGATGGCTCTGCTAAAACACTCTGGTCCTGAGACGTGAGCTCTGCTGCTGGTGGGCACATCTCTGTCATGGCCTTCTCGGTGAGCTCTGTTCCTATTGACCAAACCTTGAACGATAATGGATCTCGCATCAAAGCCTGGTTCCTTGGGGTCGACTGGAATCCTTCGCCCAACACAGTGATGGCGTTTGTCATCCTGCTATCGAGGCGCGTATGACCCACCCCTTGGGGGGGGGAGTGGGCACTCGATGTCGATCATCACAATCGAATCGGTCATCATACTAATCACGCCGGCCTCCACGTCCCTCACGCCTCGGGGGCGATCTTGGGCTATGGGCCGACTAGACTGTATTCGCAGCGACGGATCTGCTGTGAATCCTGTTCCGTGACTATGATACAGCTGAATTTTGATCTCCTGCTGCCCAGAGTAAATCTCTGATCTGTAGCAAGCCTCTGCCAGCCTCTGACTGGGAAGGCTGAATCGACTCTGCTATATGGGCTGCAGCTGCTAGATTCTGAATTGGAGTTCGATATACCTGAGTCGATGGTGGAAAGAGGTGACGTCGACTAGAGTCTGGAACCCGTTGCTGCGCGCGCTCGTCGAGTGCTCGCTGGAGGTTCTCCAGACGAGTGCACTCAGCCAAGTTGGCCAAACACGCATCCTCTAAGGCACGAGCCTCGGGGGTTTCTCCAATGATAGGAGTATGCAGCGCATCCATGTTCCGGCGGCGAAGCTCTTCCCTTTGTAGTGACGTGAGGGGCTCGGGCTGATATTCTTCATGGGCGTGCACCGGATCGCCTCCTCCATCAACTCCGTCGGAGTGGGGAAAACCGGGAGGACTGCGTGGTCCATTGACATTCAGAACCTCCGCCACTGGATCACTGCTGTCGCACTCGGATGCAGTCTCTACGGAGCCAGTCGAACAGGACGTAGAGAGATTCGTCGGGCTCGATCGCCGCGACTTGGGGAGTGGCCGACTGGTGAGCCACCGCGTGCCTCACCCACCGCTGAAGCCTCGACCGACCGGAGCGCTTGCGCCGGTAGGAAACAGGGAGGGAGGACGACATAGGGGTCGACCGATACTGGGTCGATGGTTGCCGCAGGAGGACGCCGCGAACGCACGCACGAAAGTGCGTCGCCCCGCGGACGGGGAGCGCGTCGATGTCGAGTGGAGACTCCTGAAGCCAAGCGGAGTCGTCGGTGATGAACGTGAGCATGCTGAGACAGATCTCGCGGCCCTCAACCAAAACTCTGCCTGAAACGATGATGAAGGAGATCGGAAAAATCATAACTTCTCCAATAAGTCGCTAAGACACCAGCCCCAAGGTGGGCGCCAACTGTCGTGGTTCTAAGTCTGACAGTAGAATAGGGGGGTAGGAATGGAGAGGCAAGATCCTAGCTATGGAGTAGTTGTATTCACCAGATGTTTACGAGTTCAGCCCCTTCTCGGAGGAAGTAACAACCCTACATCTCGGAGCCCGGAGGCGGTCGACTGGATTATGAGCGTATGAGTTACAGGGGTGCGAACCCTTGACACTGAGGAGGGGGTGGCTTATATAGAGTTCGCCATACCCCTCCGGCCCTCAGTTATGTAGGGTTTAAAGTACATTAAGATCGGGGGTTACTGGTAACGCCCCACATAAAGTGTTGTGATGACCATAAAAGCTACTAAATGACCGACCGTTTGTGCACAAACTGACTTTAGATCTCCTGGCGGTCGAGTGGTTGGCTTCATGGTCGAGTGTCTTCAAGTCCGTCGAGTGGAATCCTTCCAGGTGTACTAACAAGTGGTTTCTTCTAGAGATGTCCTTGGGGAGGGTATCTTGGACAGGTCCATGACCCTACCCTAGGTACATGGCTTCATCAGGGGGCGCCCCCTGTCTCCTGCACAGGGTGTGGGCCCCCCTGGCATATTTCTTTCGCTCAGAAATTCTTATTAGTTCCAAAAAGTTGTTTCGTGGAGTTTCAGGACTTTTGGAGCTATGCAGAATAGGTTTCCAACGTTTGCTCCTTTTCCAGCCAAAATTCCAGCTACTGGCATTCCCCCTCTTCATGGTAAACCTTGTAAAATAAGAGAGAATATCCATAAGTATTGAGATATAATGTGTAATAACATCCCATAATGGAATAAATATTGATATAAAAGCATGATGCAAAATGGACGTATCAACTCCCCCAAGCTTAGACCCCGCTTGTCCTCAAGCGGAAGTCGAAATCGAAAAATATGTCCACATGTTTAGAGATAGAGGTGTCGATAAAAATAAAATACGGACATGAGGGCATCATGATCATTCTAATAACAGATACATATATAGATTTTGTCATATGATTCTCTATGCTCAAGCAACAAGCAATTCACAATGTCAAGTATGGTTCAAAAACTTCATTAGGAACTAACAAACTATAATCTCAGTCATTGAAGCAATTGCAATTTATCGTAACATCAGAAAGAGTCAATAATAGAGCTTTTCAGCAAGCTCACATACTCAACTATCTCGTAGTCTTCTACAATGTCTAACACTCACGCAGTACTTGTGGTTATAGAGTTTCAGCCGGACACTAAGAAAGATAGGGGCTTATTGTGTTGCCTCCCAACGTATTCACCTTTAGGTGATGTCAACAATAATAGCCCATTCTAACTTACATCCAATTGGATATATATATATCATGATCTTTTAAACACGAGGAGCTTGCCAAAGGATAAAATGAAAAAGGGACAGGTGAGGATCACCTTGACTCAAGCATAACGTAAAAACATAAAGTAAAAGATAGGCCCTTCGCAGAGGGAAGCACAGGTTGTCATGTGCGATTAGGGTTGATGCACAAAATCTTAATGCAAAAGAACGTCACTTTATATTTCCCCTTGTATGTGGACCTTAATTATGCAGTCCGTCGCTTTTATTACTTCGACAACAAGTTCGTACAAAGCTTATTTTCTCTGCACTAATGAGTCATACATATTTAGGTAGCAATTTTTATCGATTGCAACATGAAAACTTACTTGAAGGATCTTACTCAATCCATAGGTAGGTATGGTGGACTCTCATGGCAAAACTGGGTTTAAGGGTATTCCAATATACTTTAACTGACAATATACTTTAACTGAGATGTCAGAAAACATAGACCATTACGTTGTCTTCCTTGTCCAACATCAACTCTTTTAGCATGTCATAATTAATGAGTGCTTCACAATCATAAAAGATGTCCAAGATAATATATTTAAATGTGAACCCCTCTTTCCTTATCACTTCCTATTAATTGCAACGATGACAGAGGCTATGTTCATCAACTCTCAACAATTTTTAGCCTCATACTTTCTATGTGTGAAGTTATCACTATCCATAAGATCAATATGAACTCCATTATTCTTTCTACTTTCTCAAGATCATAGCAACATAGCAAGGCCCTTGACTCAACACTAATCTTTATTATAGATAACTCACGGACTCGATTACAAAAACAGATCACAAAGCAAAACTCAAAACTACTTGATACCTAAATTTCAATCTACTAGATCAAGATACTACTAAAAGGATCGAACTAAATAAAGCGGTAAAGATAAGAGTGTGATGGTGATACGATACCGGAGCACCTCCCCCAAGCTTGGCAGTTGCCAAGGGGAGTGCCCATACCCAAGTGATTATTTCTCCTTCTTCACGGTTGGTGTTATGATCCTCTTGGCGATGATGCCCTTCAGGATACGGTTCTCCTCCTCGAGCTTATTGACTTGTTGTTTGAGGTCCATATTTTCTTTACGGAGCTTGCCCATAACAGCCAAAGCTCCTTGTACCAAGGATGCTGCATAGCTTCTGGAGAACAAGTGAAACTCTTTTTCATATTTTCATAAGAAAGAAATCTAGAGTTGGAAAGGGTGACCGTAGTAGGGACAGCCAGGCTAGGTAGTTACCCCATAGTGAATTCTGCTTGGAGATGAGAGGTAACTTCTTGATCCCCCTCCATAGCATCTATTATTTTCAAATCAGCCTCCATCTCATCCTCCGTTGATCGTCCAAAGTGATAGGCATCGCTATTTGCTCATGGACCTGGCGTTGGGTGAGACACCTGACTCTCCCCGACTGATTCCTGAGAAGACATCTTGCTTTATTCTGCAATAGGAATAGCTCAAAACGAAAACAGAGGATATTTGCATGATACGGTGGTCAAAACCTTCGGGAGTATATATAATGAATTTTTACCGACCAAAATATGTAACGTGCAAGAAAACGGAGTCCGGGAGGCACACGAGGTGCCCATGAGACAGGGGGGCACGCCCTACAGGGGGGCACCCTCCACTCTCGTGGGGGCCTCGTGTCCCTTTTGGACTACTTCTTTCTTCCTAAAATTCTTAAATAATCCAAAACTGATAAAAATTGCCATTAGAGTTGTTTTGGAGTCGGTTCACTTACCGTACCACATACCTATACCTTTTCGGAGTCTGGAACGTTCTGGAAAGTGTCCCTTATGTATTCCTCGGGGGTTACGATTTCAATAATATTAGTTTCAACATTGATAGGATTACCTAAAATATAATGTTTAATTCTTTGACCGTTTACCACCCTCGGATTTGTGCCTTCGAAGTTGTTGATTTTTATAGCACCAGAACCATAGACCTCCTCGATAACGTAGGGACCTTCCCATTTTGAGAGAAGTTTTCCTGCAAAAAATCTTAAACGAGAGTTGAATAATAACACATAATATCCTAAGTTAAACTCACGCTTTTGTATCCTCTTATCATGCCAGCGTTTGACTTTTTCTTCGAAAAGCTTGGCATTCTCATAGGCTTGCGTTCTCCATTCATCAAGTGAGCTAATATCAAACAACCTATTCTCACCGGCAAGCTTGAAGTCATAATTGAGCTCTTTAATAGCCCAATATGCCTTATGTTCAAGTTCAAGAGGTAAATGACACGCTTTTCCATAAACCATCTTATATGGAGACATACCCATAGGATTTTTGTATGCAGTTCTATAGGCCCATAATGCATTATCAAGTTTTTTGGACCAATTCTTTCTAGATCCATTTACAGTATTTTGCAAAATTAATTTGAGCTCTCTATTGCTCAACTCTACTTGACCACTAGACTGTGGATGATAAGGAGATGCTATTCTATGATTGACATCATACTTAGCAAGCATCTTACGGAAAGCACCATGAATAAAATGTGAACCACCATCAGTCATAAGATATCTAGGGACTCCAAACCTCGGAAAAATAACTTCTTTAAGCATTTTAATAGAAGTGTTATGATCAGCACTACTAGTTGGAATAGCTTCTACCCACTTAGTAACGTAATCAACAACAACTAAAATATGTGTATAACCATTAGAGGCAGGAAAAGGTCCCATATAATCAAAGCCCCAAACATCAAACGGTTCAATAACAAGAGAATAATTCATAGGCATTTCTTGACGTCTACTAATGTTACCTATTCTTTGACATTCATCACAAGATAAGACAAACTTACGAGCATCTTTGAAGAGAGTAGGCCAATAAAAACCAGATTGTAGTACCTTGTGTGCAGTTCTATCTCCAGCGTGGTGTCCTCCATAAGATTCAGAGTGACACTTGCGTAGAATCTGTTCCTGTTCATGCTCAGGCACACAACGTCTAATAACACCATCTACTCCTTTGTAAAGGTGTGGATCATCCCAGAAGTAATGTCTTAAATCATAAAAGAACTTTTTCTTTTGCTGGTATGTGAAACTAGGCGGTATATATTTAGCAACAATGTAATTAGCATAATCAGCATACCAAGGAGCAGTACGAGAAGCATTGACGACCGCTAATTGTTCATCAGGAAAGCTATCATTAATAGGCAGTGGGTCATCAAGAACATTCTCTAACCTAGACAAGTTGTCGGCAACGGGGTTCTCAGCTCCCTTTCTATCAATAATATGCAAGTCAAATTCTTGGAGCAAGAGAACCCATCTAATGAGTCTAGGCTTAGCATCTTTCTTTTCCATAAGATATTTAATAGCAGCATGATCAGTGTGAATAGTAACTTTGGAATCAACAATATAAGGTCTAAACTTATCACATGCAAACACAACTGCTAAGAACTCTTTTTCAGTAGTAGCATAATTTCTCTGGGCAGTATCAAGAGTCTTACTAGCATACTGGATAACATTCAATTTCTTATCGACTCTTTGCCCTAAAACAGCACCTACAGCATAATCAC
This sequence comes from Triticum aestivum, assembly GCF_018294505.1. Classification (NCBI taxonomy): domain Eukaryota; kingdom Viridiplantae; phylum Streptophyta; class Magnoliopsida; order Poales; family Poaceae; genus Triticum; species Triticum aestivum. The sequence goes on along the minus strand of NC_057804.1, from coordinate 204,585,546 downwards.
TAGCATCGCACATAATTTCAAAAGGTAAATTCCAATCAGGCGGCTGAACAATAGGTGCAGTGATCAAAGCTTTCTTAAGTACTTCAAATGCTTCTACACAATCATCATCAAAGACAAAAGGAATATCTTTTTGCAATAAATTAGTCAGAGGCCTAGAGATTTTAGAAAAGTCCTTAATGAACCTCCTATAAAAACCGGCGTGACCAAGGAAACTTCTTATACCTTTTATGTCCTTGGGACATGGCATCTTTTCAATAGCATCAACTTTGGCTTATCAACTTCAATACCTCTCTCGGAGATCTTGTGCCCCAAGACAATGCCTTCATTAACCATAAAGTGACACTTTCCCAATTCAGGACGAGACTAGTTTCTTCGCATCTCTGCAAAACTCGATCAAGGTTGCTCAAACAATCATCAAAAGAGGATCCATAGACGGAGAAGTCATCCATGAATACCTCACAAATCTTTTCACAAAAATCAGAGAATATAGCCATCATGCATCTTTGAAAGGTAGCAGGTGCATTACATAAACCAAAAGGCATACGTCTATAAGCAAAAGTACCAAAAGGGCAAGTAAAAGTAGTTTTAGATTGATCCTTCGCTGACACAGGTATCTGAGAGAAACCAGAATAACCATCTAGAAAGCAAAAATGTGTGTGTTTGGATAGTCTTTCTAGCATTTGATCAATAAAAGGTAAAGGGTAATGATCTTTCTTAGTAGCTTTATTTAACTTACGGAAATCAATTACCATCCTATAACATGTAATAATTCTTTGCGGGATCAATTCATCTTTATCCTTAGGAACAACGGTAATACCTCCCTTTTTAGGAACACAATGAACAGGGCTTACCCATTCACTATCAGCAACAGGATAAATAATACCTGCCTCAAGGAGCTTTAGTATCTCCTTTCTTACCACTTCCTTCATCTTGGGATTTAATCGTCTTTGAGGATCTCTAACTGGTTTGCCATCTTTCTCCACTGAAATTTTGTGTTGACATAATGTGGGACTAATGCCCTTAAGATCATCTAGAGTATATCCAATAGCTGCTCGGTGCTTCTTCGGAATTTTCAATAATCTTTCTTCTTCTTTCTCTGAAAGGTCAGCACTAATAATAACAGGATATATTTATTTTTCATCAAGATAAGCATACTTAAGATTATCAGGTAAGGGTTTAGGTTCAAACACGGGATCACCCTTAGGTGGAGGGGGATCCCCAAGAATTTCAACGGGAAGGTTATGTTTCAGCATAGGTTCCTGTTTAAGGAACACTTCATCTATTTCCTCCATTTCCTTCATAAACATATCGTTTTCATGGTCTAGCAAATATTGTTCTAATGGATCAGTTGGAGGAACAACAATGGAAGCAAGACCAATAATTTCAACCTTACTAGGTGGTTCCCTTTCACGAGGTTGTCTACTAAACTTAGCGAAATTAAACTCATGAGACATACCATCAATGCCAATAGTGACAATATTCTTTGCACAATTGATCTTAGCACTAGCAGTATTCAAGAAGGGTCTACCAAAAATAATGGGACAAAAATCATCTGGTGGGGAACCAAGAACAAGAAAATCAGCAGGGTATTTAACCTTCCCACACATAACTTCAACATCTCTAACAATCCCAATATGTTTAATGGTATCCCTATTAGCAAGCTTAATAGTATCATCAATGTCTTCTAATTCAACGGGTGCAATGTCATGCATAATTTCTTTATATAAATCATAAGGTATCGCACTAGCACTAGCACCCATATCACATAATCCATGATAACAATGGTCTCCTATTTTAACAGAAATAACAGGCATGCCTACGACAGGTCTACGTGTCTTAGTATCAGGTCTAGCAATATTGGCAGTCTCACCCAAGAAAGAAATAGCATGCCCATCTAAATCCTCATCCAAGAGATCTTTAACCATAGCAATACTAGGTTCAACATTAATTTGCTCAGGAGGTGTATAAGTCCTAGTATTACTCTTATGAACAACAGTCGAAGCTTTAGCATGATCTTTATCCTAACAGGAAAAGGAGGTTTTTCAACATAAGCAGTAGGAACAATAGGATCACTATAGGTAATAGTCTTTTCTTCGACTGTAATAGGTGCAACTACTTTCACTTCAATAGGGGGATTATATTTAAACCACTTCTCTTTAGGGAGATCAACGTGAGTAGCAAAAGATTCATAGAAAGTAGCTACTATCTCAGAGTCAAGTCCATACTTAGCGCTAAATCCACGGAAAGCATCGGTATCCATAAAAGATTTAACACAATCGAACTTAGGTGTCATACCTGACTCCTTACCATCGTCGGAACCCCAATCTTCAGAGTTGCGTTTAATTCTTTCCAATAAGTCCCATTTGAAATCAATAGTCTTCAGCATATAAGAACCAACACAGGAAGTATCGAGCAGGTTGCGATTATCAAGAGAAAGCCGAGCATAAAAGTTCTGAATAATCATTTCCCGAGAGAGCTCATGATTGGGGCATGAATATAACATTGACTTAAGCCTCCCCCAAGCTTGAGCGATGCTTTCTCCTTCGCGAGGCCAGAAATTATATATGTAATTACGATCACGATGAACAAGATGCATAGGATAGAACTTCTGGTGAAATTCCAACTTCAATCGCTTATAATTCCAAGATCCCGTATCATCACATAGCCTATACCATGTCAATGCATCTCCCTTCAAAGATAAAGGGAAGACCTTCCTTTTGACAACATCATCGGGAATACCTGCAAGCTTAAATAATCCACAAACTTCATCCACAAAGATAAGGTGTAAATCGGGATGCAATGTTCCGTCTCCTGCAAATGGATTAGCTAGCAGTTTTTCTATCATACCCGAAGGAATCTCAAAGTAAATATTTTCATAAAGTTCAGTAGGTTGAGGAGCAACTCTTTGCTCTTCTGGTTGGGGTGAAGATACCCCAAACAAGCCCCTCAAAGGATTAGTTTCCATAGTGACAAGTAACAGAAAATTTCAGCACACTATATAAATGTTTCCTTACCAAGTTCCACTCACCAAAAGCGCTACACTCCCCGGCAACGGCGCCAGAAAAGAGTCTTGATGACCCACAAGTGTAGGGGATCTATCGTAGTCCTTTCGATAAGTAAGAGTGTCAAACCCAACGAGGAGCAGAAGGAAATGATAAGCGGTTTTCAGTAGGTTTTCTCTGCAAGCACTGAAACTGTAGGTGATAGATAGTTTTGTGATAAGATAAATAGTAACGAGTAACAAGTAAATAAAGTAAATAAAGTGCAGCAAGGTGGCCCAATCCTTTATGTAGCAAAGAATAAGCCTGGACAATTTCTAATAATGATAAAGGAGCTCCCGAGGACACATTGGGAATTATCGTCAAGCTAGTTTTCATCACGTTCATATGATTCGCGTTCGGTACTTTGATAATTTGATATGTGGGTGGACCGGTACTTGGGTACTGCCCTAACTTGGACAAGCATCCCACTTATGATTAACCCCTATTGCAAGCATTAGCAACTACAAAAGAAGTATTAAGGTAAACCTAACCACAACATTAAACATATGGATCCATATAAGCCCCTAACGAAGCAACGCATAAACTAGGGTTTAAGCTTCTGTCACTCTAGCAACCCATCATCTACTTATTACTTCCCCATGCCTTCCTCTAGGCCCAAATAATGGTGAAGTGTCATGTAGTCGACGTTCACATAACACCACTAGAGGAAAAGACAACATACATCTCATCAAAATATCGAACGAATACCAAATTCACATGACTACTAATAGCAAGACTTCACCCATGTCCTCAGGAACAAACGTAACTACTCACAAAGCATATTCATGTTCATAATCAGAGGAGTAATAATATGCATAAAGGATCTGAACATATGATCTTCCACCAAGTAAACCAATTAGCATCAACTACAAGGAGTAATCAACACTACTAGCAACCCACAGGTACCAATTTGTGGTTTTGATACAAGATTGGATACAAGAGATGAACTAGGGTTTTGAGAGGAGATGGTGCTGGTGAAGATGTTGATGGAGATTGACCCCCTCCCGATGAGAGGATCGTTGGTGATGACGTTGGTGATGATTTCCCCCTCCCGGAGGGAAGTGTCCCCGGCAGAACAGCTCCGCTAGAGCCCTAGATTGATTCCGCCAAGGTTCCGCCTCGTGGCGGCGGAGTTTCGTCCCGTAAGCTTGCCCACGATTTTTTCCAGGGTAAAAGTGATGATATAGCAGAAGATGGACGCCGGAGGCCCACCAGGGGGGCCAGGAGATAGGGGGGCGCGCCCTATAGGGGGGGGCGCCCCCTGTCTCCTGGACAGGGTGTGGGCCCCCTGGCATATTTCTTTTGCTCAGAAATTCTTATTAATTCCAAAAAGTTGTTTCGTGGAGTTTCTGGACTTTTGGAGCTGTCCAGAATAGGTTTCCAACGTTTGCTCCTTTTCCAGCCAGAATTCCAGCTGCCGACATTCCCCCTCTTCATGGTAAACCTTCTAAAATAAGAGAGAATAGCCATAAGTATTGAGATATAATGTGTAATAACAGCCCATAATGTAATAAATATTGATATAAAACCATGATGCAAAATGGACGTATCATTCTCCTACTGGTTCGATAACAATGATCTCATCACTAAGGGAAATACCTAGCGTAGTTGTGCTGCATCATCCCTTCCTCTTTGGGGAAATACTGACGTAGTTCAAGCCGCATCACTCCTTTCTGGTCCAGAATTCCAGCTGCCGGCATTCTCCCTCTTCATGTAAATCTTGTAAAATAAGAGAGAAAGGCACAAGTATTATACCATAATGTGTAATAACATCCTATAATGCAGTAAATATCAATATAAAAGCATGATGCAAAATGGACGTATCAACTCCCCCAAGCTTAGACCTCGCTTGTCCTCAAGCGAAAGCCGAAATCGATAAATATGTCCACATGTTTAGAGAGGTGTCGATAAAATAAAATACGGACATGAGGGCATCATGATCATCCTTATAATAGCAACATATATTGTCATATAATTTCTTATGCTAAAAGTAACAATTCGTTTACAAGGTGGAGTATAAATTAGAAACTTCATTGAAAACTAACACACTATGATCTTAGTCATTGAAGAAATTGCAATTTATCATAATATTGGAAAGAGTCACTGTAAGAGATTTTGTATAGCAAGTGCACACACTCAACCGTCTTTTAGTCTTTCACAATTGCTAACACTCACGCGGTACTTAAGAGATCAAAGCCTCAATCGGACACAGAGAAAGATAGGGGCCTATAGTTTTGACTCCCAACCTTTTACCTCAAGGGAAACGTCAATGATAATAGTTTATGAACACCTACATCCGAGTGGATATATATATCTAGATCTTCCCCAACATATAGTGCTTGCCAAAAATAAAAAGTGTAAAAAGGAAAGGTGAAGATCATCATGACTCTTGTATCATGGTAGAAGGTAAAAGTAAAAGATAGGCCCTTCACAGTGGGAAGCAGATGTTGTCATGCGCTTTTATGGTTTGATGCACAAAATCTTAATGCAAAGAATGTCACTCTATATTGCCCCTTGTGGTAAAGAACTTTATTATGCAGTCTGTCACTTTTATTTCTTCCATATCACAAGTTCGTATAAAGTTTATTTTCTTCACTCTAAAAGATCGTACATATTTAGAGAGCAATTTTTATTGCTTGCACCGATGCCAACTTACTTGAAGGATCTTAGTCAATCCATAGGTAGGTATGGTGGACTCTCATGGCAAAACTAGTTTAAGGGATATTAGGATGCACAAGTAGTATCTCTACTTGGTGCAAAAGATTTGGCTAGCATGGGATGGGAAGCAAGCGCAACATGTTGGAGGATCCATGACAATATAACTTCTATTTGGATATAAGAAAACATAACCCATTATGTTGTCTTTCTTATCCAACACCAACCTTTTAGCATATATTATTTTAATGAGTGCTCACAATCACAAAAGATTTCCAAGATAATATATTTATATGTGAAACCTCTCTTCTTTATTACTTCCTATTAATTACAAGAATGACCAAAACTACGTTTGTCAACTCTCAACAAATTTTATTCATGATACTCTTTATATGTGAAGTCATCCTTCTCCATAAGATCATTATATAATCTTTTTACTTCTTTTATTCTTTTCTCTTTTCTTTAGATCATAGCAATAAAGTAAAGCCCTCAACTCAAAACTACTCTTTATTATATAACTCACGGACTTGATTACATAGATAGATCACAAAGCAAAAATCAAAACTAAATCATAGTAAACATGTTATTCTATTAGATCAAGATATAACCAAAATGCCTGAACTAAGAAAAACAATAAAGGTAAAGATGTGATCGTGATATGAGACCGGGATACCACCCGCAAGCTTAGCACAAGCTAAGGGAGGTGTCCATACCCATATACTCAATTTTCCTTCCTCGAAGGTGGTGATGATTGTGGAGATGATGTGGAAGGCTTGTCCTCTGTCTTCCAAGGCATAGGTTCACCATCGTAAAAGGATGATCGAGTCTCCGGGATCCTCAAATCTGCAGCCAAACTCATCCTCTTAAATTTGTATTCATACTCACAGTTTTGGTTTTGCTGGTCATAGACTTGGGCTTGGAGATGCTCGATTTTCTCGTGAAACTTGAAGATGGCCTCTCTGATGTTCTTGGCGTATAACTTGTGGTCAAGGGTAAATTCCGTGATCATGGAGTGATTGGCATTGAGTCCGCATTCCACCATCCCTTGGCACTTGAAGACTTGCTCCTCCATTGCTTCGAGCCTTGTCTCCACGCTTCCGGTCCTCCTTGCCCCTTGAACATCACACATGTGCAGCACCCCCTCACGCATCTCAATGGTTTGAGGGTATTGCAGCACCTCCGCAAGGTAGGGGTTGATGACCTTCTCAAAGAACTTGTCCTTCAGAGCGCTTGGGGACATCATGGCGATCTAAATCTGCTAGAAAAATAGCTCAAAACGAGAATAGAGGATATTGCCGTGGTACGATGGTCAAAACCCTCGGGAGATTATATAATGAATTTTTACTTACCAAAACAAGTATTCTGCAAGAAAAAGGAGTCCGAAAGGCACACGAGGTAGCCACAAGCCTGGGAGGCGCACCCCCAAGGCTTGTTGCCTCCTCGTGCACTTTTCAGACTACTTTTTATTTTCCTATTTTTAAAAAATATTCCAAATCATAGTTAAATTGCCATTGGAAAAGTTTTGGAGTAGGTTTGCTTACCATATCACATACCTATTCCTTTTCACGGGTCTGGAGTGTTCTAATAGGTCTCCCTTATGTACTCCTCTAGTGTTACGATATCAATAATATTGGTTTCAACATTTATGGCAGTACCTGAGATATAATGTTTGATTATTTGCCTGTTTAGCACCTTTGGCGTTGTTGATTTCTATGGCACCGGAATGATAAACTTCCTCGATAATGTAAGGCCCTTCCCATTTAGAGAGATGTTTTCCAGCAAAAAATCTTAAATGAGAGTTGTATAGAAAGACATGGTCACCTACATTGAATTCACGCTTTTGTATCCTTTTGTCATGCCATATTTTAAGATTTTCTTTAAATAGTTTGGCATTTTCATAAGCTTGGGTTCTCCATTCGTCAAGTGAACTAATGTCGAATAACCTCTTCTCACCGGCAAGTTTGAAATCATAGTTAAGCTCTCTAATTTCCCAATAAGCTGTATGTTCTAGTTCTAGAGGCAAGTGACATGCTTTTCCATAAACCATTTTATATGGAAACATACCCATAGGGTTCTTAGTCTTAGCATCCTTCAGATTATTCATAGTGATAATTTCATAATAATCCCAAGTGACTCCCCAAATATAGCTATGCTCCCCGGCAACGACGCCAGAAAAAGGTCTTGATAACCCACAAGTATATGGGATCACAACAATTTTCAAGGGTAGAGTATTCAACCCAAATTTATTGATTCCACACAAGGGGAGCCAAGGAATATTTGGAAGTATTAGCAGCTGAGTTATCAATTCAACCACACCTGGAGATTAATTATCTGTAGAAAAGTGATCAGTAGCAAAGTAGTATGGTAGTTTTGATAGTAGTAGCAATAGCAATAGTAACAGTAACAGTGATAGCATTGATTTTGTAGCAAGTGCAATAGTGACAGTAGTAGTAGTAACTTAGCAACAACAGTATGAGAGAAATTCGTAGGCAATGGATCGGTGAATTTGTCGGATGATATTCTTCATATAATAGTCATAACCTAGGGCGATATGGCACTTGCTCCAGTTCATAAATATAATGTAGGCACATATTCCGTAAATAGTCATATGTGCTTATGGAAAGAACTTGCATGATATCTTTTGTCCTACCCTCCCGTGGCAGCGGGGTCCTATCAGAAACTAAGGGATATTAAGGCCTCCTTTTAATAGAGAATGGAAAAAAGCATTAATACACGGTGAATACATGAACTCCTCAAACTACGGTCATCAGCCAGGAAGTGTCCCGACTTCTATCACTCTGGGTTCGCCGGATCATAACATGTAGTAGGTGATGATAACTTCCAAGATCAGATCTAGAATATAGATATAATGGTGATAACATAAACGGTTTAGATCTGAAATCATGGCACCCGGGCCCAAAGTGACAAGTATTAAGCGTGGCAAAGTCGTAGCAACATCAATCTCGGAACATAATGGATACTAGGGATCAAGCCCTAACAAAACTAACTCGATTACATTATGAATCTCATCCAACCCCTCACCGACCAGTGAGCCTACGAAGGAATTACTCACTCTTGATGGGGAGCATCATGAATTGGCAATGGAGAAGAGTTGGTGATGACGAAGATCAAAGATCCCCCTCTCCGGAGCCCCAAACGGACTCTAGATCTGGCCTGCTGATGAAGAACAAGAGATGGCTGATACGTCTCCAACGTATCTATAATTTTTGATTGTTCCATGCTATTATATTACCTGTTTTGGATGTGTATGGGCTTTACTATACAGTTTTATATCACTTTTGGGACTAACCTATTAACCGGAGGCCCAGGCCAAATTGCTGTTTTTTTACCTATTTCAGTCTTTCGCATAAAAGGAATATCAAACGGAGTCCAAATGGAATGAAACCATCGGGAGAGATATTTGTGGAACAAACGCAATCTAGGAGACTTGGAGTGGACGTCAAGAAGTAAATGAGGAAGCCACAAGGTAGGGAGGCGCGCCCCCCACCCTCGTGGGCCCCTCCTGGCCCCCCTGACCGACTTCCTTCACCTATATATACTTGCATACCCTGCAAACATCCAAGAGCACCATGAAACCCTATTTCCACCACCGCAACCTTCTATACCCATGAGATCCCATCTTGGGGCCTTTTCCGGCTCTCCGCTGGAGGGGGAATAAATCATGGAGGGCTTCTACATCAACACCATAGCATCTCCGAGGAAGTGTGAGTAGTTTACCACAGACCTTTGGGTCCATAGTTATTAGCTAGATGGATTCTTCTCTCTCTTTGAATCTCAATACAAAGTTCTCCTCGATCTTCTTGGTGATCTATTTGATGTAACTATTTTTGCGGTGTGTTTGTCGAGATCCGATGAATTGTGGGTTTATGATCAAGTTTATCTATGAGAAATATTTGAATCTCCTCTGAATTCTTTTATGTATGATTGGTTATCTTTGCAAGTCTCTTCGAATTATTAGTTTGGTTTGGCCTACTAGATTGATCTTTCTTGCCATAGGAGCAGTGCTTAGCTTTGGGTTCAATCTTGCGGTGTCCTTTCCCAGTGACAGCAGGGGAAGCAAGGCACGTATTGTATTGTTGCCATCGAGGATAAAAAGACGGGGTTTATATCATATTGCTTGAGTTTATCCCTGTACATCATGTCATCTTGCCTAATGCGTTACTCTGTTCTTTTATGAACTTAATACTCTAGATGCATGCTGGATAGCGGGCGATGTGTGGAGTAATAGTAGTAGATGCAGAATTGTTTTGGTCTACTTGTCGCGGACGTGATGCCTATATACATGATCATGCCTAGATATTCTCATAACTATGCACTTTTCTATCAATTGCTCAACAGTAGTTTGTTCACCCACCGTAATATTTATGCTATCTTGAGAGAAGCAACTAGTGAGACCTATGGCCCCCGGGTCTATTTTCCATCATATAAGTTTCCAATCTACTTTATTTTGCAATCTTACTTTCCAATCTATATCATAAAAATACCAAAAATATTTATCTTATTATTATCTCTATCATATCTCACTTTTGCAAGTGGCCGTGAAGGGATTGACAACCCCTTTATCGCATTGGTTGCGAGGTTCTTATTTTTTTGTGTAGGTGCGAGGGACTTGTGTGTAGCCTCCTACTAGATTGATACCTTGGTTCTCAAAACTGAGGGAAATACTTACGCTACTTTGATGCATCACCCTTTCCTCTTCAAGGGAAAACCAACGCAATGCTCAAGAGGTAGCAAGAAGGATTTCTGGCGCCGTTGCTGGGGAGGTCTACGCACAAGTCAAGACATACCAAGTACCCATCACAAACTCTATCCCTCGCATTATATTATTTTCCATTTGCCTCTCGTTTTCCTCTCCCCCACTTCACCTTTGCCTTTTCTTGGCCCTTCTTTTGTTCAATCTTATGGTTGCTTGTGCCTCCATGTTCCTTCTATGTGCTTGCATCTTTGCTTGCTAAAAATCTATTGATATGGATCCACTTAAAGTGTTCTACTTGGATCATCTTTGATCCTTATGCGCTCATGCTGAAACGCCAACTAGTCTAGTTGATGGGAAATCTTTAGATGACCATGCTCATTTCGTGCGTCACCGTTTGTCTGAAAAGGGGAGACTCTTATGGGATCAAATAAACAGATTGTTGTGTTATGCTTGGAATCTTTGTGAAATTTATGATTTTACTTGTTGCTCTAAGAACCCTAAAAAACACCTTCCCTACCTATGTGAGTTTAATGATAATGAAATCTTATCTTCTTATGCAAAGGGTGTTTATAGTTACTATGATATCGAACAAATTGAATAATTTGTTGCTTTTAAGGGTTCTTATGAAGTTTCTTCTTTGATTGAAAAGTATGATATTACTCTCTACGAATCTGAAAATTTTGACATACTTAAATATTGCTATGAAAACTATGCTCATAATGTCTATGTCAAAGAATTTCTTGAAAGAATGACCGTTGCTTTGGAAGAAAATAATGATATGCATGAATCTATAGATAATTATGATTCCGATGATTTGATTGAAATATCCCTTGATGAACATGATGCTTGCTATTCTTGTGGCAATGATGCCAATATTTATGAACATGAATTTGCTATAGTTCCTTATGTTAAACATGAGATCGTTGCTATTGCACCCATACTTGATAGTTCCTTTGATGAAAAGCATGATTGCAATGATGTTATTACAAATTCTCTTGATGTCAATTGTACTAATAATATGCAAAACCTTAAGCTTGGGGATGCTAGTTTTGCTATGTCTACTACTTGTTGCAATGATCATGATTGGGGTGATTCTTCTTATGATCTTGAAAATTTATTTAAGCCCCATGATGAATATGAGATTGATAATATAATTTGCGATATTTTTGATAAAAGTGGGTTTGGAGAGGTCATGACTTTAGTTAATGTTAATCCCACTATTTTGGAAGAGTGTCAACTTTGCATGCATGTGGATCATGTTGAAAATACGTTTTGTGATAGATATTTTGTTGAATTAGCTTATTATCCCACATGTAATTATTATGAGAGAGGAAAATATGGTTGTAGAAATTTTCATGTTACTAAATTACCTCTCGTTATGTTGAGATTGCTATTGTTTCTTTCCGCGTCCTTGCATATGCTAGTTTTTGCTTGCTATGATAATTTGTTTGCCTATAAGATGCCTATGCATAGGAAGTATGTTATACTTAGATGGGTTTTTCACGTGTTTCATGATGCTCTCTTTGTGCTTCAATTCTTGTCTTTCATGTGAGCATCATTAATATTATCAATGCCTAGCTAAAAAGGGCGTTAAACGCTAGCGCTTGTTGGGAGGCAACCCAATTTTATTTTTGTTCTTTACTTTTTGCTCCTGTAGTAATAGATAATTCATGTAGCTTCTGTTTAGATGTGGTTTTATGTTTTAATTAGTGTTTGTGCCAAGTAGAACCTAAAGTATCATCTTGGGTGATAGTTAATTTGATCTTGCTGAAAAACAGAAACTTTTGTGCGGACGAGAATAATTTTAATAAATCACAGAAACGTGATTTTCAGTTGATTCGTTTTGAAGTAGATTAATAGACAAATTTCCTAGGACTTCCTATTTTTTTAGGATTTTTAGGGTTCCAGAAGTATTTGAAAGTTACAGATTGCTACAGACCGTTCTGTTTTTGACAGATTCTGTTTTTCGTGTGTTGTTTGCTTATTTTGATGAATCTATGGCTAGTATCGGGTGGTATGAACCATAGATAAGTTGGAATACAGTATGTTTAACACCAATGAAAATAAAGAATCAGTTAATTACAGTACCTGAAAGTGGTGGTTTGCTTTCTTGCACTAACGGAGCTCATGAGATTTTCTGTTGAGTTTTGTGTTGTGAAGTTTTCAAGTTTTGGGTAAAGATTTGATGGACTATGAAATAAGGAGTGGCAAGAGCCTAATCTTGGGTATGCCGAAGGCACCCCAAGTTAAAATTCAAGGAAAACCAAAAGACTAAGCTTGGGGATGCCCCGGAAGGCATCCCCTCTTTCGTCTTCATCTATCGGTAACTTTACTTGGAGCTATATTTTTATTCACCACATGATATGTGTTTTGCTTGGAGCATCTTGTATGATTTGAGTCTTTGCCTTTTAGTTTACCACAATCATCCTTGTTGTACACACATTTTGGGACAGACACACATGATTCGGAATATATTAGAATACTCTATGTGCTTCACTTATATCTTTTGAGCTAGACAATTTTGCTCTAGTGCTTCACTTATATCATTTTAGAGCACGGCGGTGGTTTTATTTTCTAGAAATTATTGATCTCTCATGCTTCACTTATATTATTTTTGGAGTCTTTTAGAACAGCATGGTATTTGCTTTGGTTATAAAATTGGTCCTAAAATGAAGGGCATCCAAGTTGGGTATAATAAAAACTATCATATAGAGTGCATTGAACACTATGATCAATTTCATACTTGATAATTGTTTTGAGATATAAAGGTGATAATGTTAGAGTCATGCTAGTTGGGTAATTATGAAATTGATAAATACTTGTGTTGAAGTTGGCAAGTCCCATAGCATGCACGTATGGTAAAAGTTGCGTGGCAAATTTGTAGCATGGGGTGCTCTTTGATTGCCTTCCTTATGCGTGGAGGTCGGGATCGCACGATGGTTAACTCCTACCAACCCTTCCCCTAGGAGCATGCGTAGTAGTACTTTGCTTCTAGGGCTAATAAACTTTTGCAATAAGTATATGAGTTCTTTATGACTAATGTGAGTCCATGGATTATACGCACTCTCACCCTTCCATCATTGCTAGCCTCTACGTTACCGTGCATTGCCCTTTCTCACCTTGAGAGTTGGTGGAAGCTTCGCTGGTGCATCCAAATACCGTGATACGATACGCTCTATCACACATAAACCTCCTTATATCTTCCTCAAAACAGCCACCATACCTACCTATTATGGCATTTCCATAGCCATTCTGAGATATATTGCCATGCAACTGTCCACCGTTCCATTTATTATGACACATTCCATCATTGTCATACTGCTTTTGCATGATCATGTAGTTGACATAGTATTTGTGGCAAGGCCACCTTCATAATTCTATCATACATGTCTCTCTTGATTCATTGCATATCCCGGTATACTGCCGGAGGCATTCACATAGAATCATATTTTGTTCTAAGTATTGAGTTGTAACTCTTGATTTGTAAATAAATAAAAGTGTGATGATCTTCATTATTAGAGCATTGTCCCAAGTGAGGAAAGGATGATGGAGCCTATGATTCCCCCACAAGTCGGGATGAGACTTCGGACTTCATGAAAAATAAAAGAGGCCAAAGAAGCCCACCAAAATAAAAAAATGAGAGAAAAAGAGAGATGGGACAATGTTACTATCCTTTTACCACATTTGTGCTTCAAATTAGCACCATGATCTTCATGATAGAGAGTCTCCTATGTTGTCACTTTCATATACTAGTGGGAATTTTTCATAGAACTTGGCTTGTATATTCCAATGATGGGCTTCCTCAGAATGCCCTAGGTCTTCGTGAGCAAGCAAGTTGGATGCACACCCACTTACACTACTGGAATCAACTTCTTTGTCGTCCGCCATGGCAGACGGCAAAGGCAGAGATCCCGGATGACAAACTTCTTTGTCGTCCGCCAGCAGAAGGCAAACTGTCTGTCTGAACAGGTGCCAGCAAAGGCCTTGTTTGTCGTCCGCTTCCATGAAACGGACATCAAAGGATTGTGTCATCCGCCATCTGAGGCCAGCAGACGGCAAAGACAACGTACGGTAGTGGGGTGGCGTCAGAGTCGTTAGGGGGTCAACGGCGCTCTTTGCCGTCCACCAGCAGACGGCATAGAGTCGACGCTCTTTGCCGTTGGCTGACGGACGACAAAGAGCTCAGTTAGGCCAGCACTGGGAAGCTGCCATGTGGCCAGCTATGCCGTCTGCCAGCAGACGACAAAGATTCAAAGGTCTTTGCCATCCGCCAGCGGACGGCAAATTGTCCAAATAGGCAGCCAGTGCTCCAAGTTTCTATAGGTAGTTGCAACGTGTCCTCTTTGACTTCTGCTAGCGGACGGCAAAGAAGCTATATATGCCCTAGTTTTAGTTATATCCATTTAATTTCACTAGAATTCACACACAGATATACATATATATATATATATATATATATATATATATATAGTTTCACAGGCACAGCAGACATATGATGTATCCAACACATAGCTCCATCCATGACAACATACATACATAAGAAACAAAGTTTCATCCATACATCTTACACTAATATCACAATGTTCATCCAACACATTGTTCCATGCATCCATATAACAAGTTCCATAATATTCTTCGATACAAACAAAAAGAAGAAACAGAGAAACAAGAACTCCATCCATGCAAGCTTCCATATAGTGAATTAAATCTGCAAAATGGGAAACAAGAAAGTTAGAAGAAGAAGAAAACTAGAGGAAGAAGAAGAAGAAGAAGAAGAAGAAGAAGAAGAAGGAGAAAAACAATACTAGAAGAGGAGGACTAAATAGGCTAAATAGGCTAAATTATGTCATTTGTGGACTAAATAGGCTAAATTATGTCATAAATGGACTAAATAGGCTAAATAAGAAGAAAATGCCATTTTTTAGCTAACGTAGCAAATTATGCCATTTTTGACCTAACTAAGCTTATTGTGTCATTTTAGAGAACAACAAGCTAAGTATATGACATTTATGAGGTTAGCAAGGTTATGATGCCATTTACGAATAAAAACAAGTAAGAGGAGGAACACGAAGAAGAAGAAGAAGAAGGAGAAAAAGAAGGAGAAGTTCTACTTAGAAGAAGAAGAAGAAGAAGGAGAAGAAGTAGAACTTCTCCTTCTTCTTCTTCTTCTTCTAAGTAGAACTTCTCCTTCTTCTTCTTCTTCTTCTTCTTCTTCTTCTTATTCTTATTCTTCTTCTCCTTCTTCTTCTTTTCTTCCTATTCCTTCTTTTATTCCTCTTCCTTGATTTTCTTTATCTTATTATGTCATTTGTGGACAAAGTAGGCTAAATTATGTCATAAATGGACTAAATAGGCTAAATAAGAAGAAAAATGCCATTTTTGTGCTAACGCGGCAAATTATGCGATTTTTTTACCTGACTAAGCTTATTGTGTCATTTTAGAGGACAACAAGCTAAGTATATGACATTTATGAGGTTAGCAAGGTTATAACTTCTTCTTCTTCTTCTTTTCTTCCTATTCCTTCTTTCCGTCCTCTTCCTTGATTTTCTTCATCTTATTATGTCATTTGTGGACTAAATAGGCTAAATTATGTCATAAATGGACTAAACAGGCAAAATAAGCAGAAAAATACCGTTATCACGGAGGTGTAGGAATGGTCGGGGCTGCGCCAGTGCCAGACGAAGGTGAAGGACCGGGTCGGGGTGCCAACATTGGCAGACGCACAAGGATTGGTCGATGCTTGTCGGAAGCCATGCTGAACCAAAGATGATTTCCAATAATGTCTCGTTAGCATGATGCAAACTGAAATGTGAATATTAGTAACTAAGGACCATTCAAATCAAACTCACCGTGGCCGCCGCAGCAATCTAGGGCATCGGCGGAGGGGCCTGACCGTTTTTCTCGCACATGGTGTGCACATTTGGTTCTCACGAGTCAGTCATATTAGTTAGTAATGCGAACATTATGTGCATGATTGGGCTGATATGCACGAGAAACGTACCACGATGAGCACAAATAGGGCTCGGTGAGACGCCTCGTTCCGGTTTCTCTCCTCCTGCAATAGCTTAGTTGCCCTCTCCTCCCTCTCCCTCTCCCTCTCCGCCGCCTCCCTTTTTGCCTCCTCCAAAATCGTCTGGGTCTTCAATCTCTCTTTGTTAACCACTGCCTGCAACACAGCACTCCTCCTTTGCATTGTAATCATCGACGGACGCACACACAATGTAACAGAGGAAAGGTCAGAGAGTCCGTATAACTAACCACCATGTCGAGCTCCGTGGG
Source organism: Triticum aestivum (assembly GCF_018294505.1). Taxonomy (NCBI): domain Eukaryota; kingdom Viridiplantae; phylum Streptophyta; class Magnoliopsida; order Poales; family Poaceae; genus Triticum; species Triticum aestivum. The sequence goes on along the minus strand of NC_057804.1, from coordinate 204,568,854 downwards.
TCGTGCACGAGGAGTTATCTTAGGATCAGAGATACTCAGGCGCTTCTTCATCTGCGGGAGAGTCTTAGGACAACGTATCAGTCCATCACAAATGGCTTGAGAGCCATGGGACCTCCCGCCACCAGATATCACCGCCAGCTCTGTATCAAAAGGATCCTGGCTCGGGTTAAAGTCCTCCCCTTTCCTCGTCTTCCCCTCGTCTCTGTACTTCACAAGCTTGTGGTGGGAGGAGATGTTGGTGAAGCTCTCTGGATGATCTAGGTAAGACTCCGTGGATGCCTTGGCCTTCCTGTACGGGGCCATATGGGCCCTGCCATAGAGGTCGAAAATACTTGGCACAAGCTTCTTGTGGTACTGCGCCTGAGAGAGAGGAACAAAATATTAGTTAAGGGCTCAAGCTTGCATGAAGAATGATATTGCTATGTAAATAGGTCATTTTGGAGCTAAGAAGGGTTATTATGTCATTTTCGAGGAAAATAATCTAAGTTTAGGTCATTTTCAAGGTAACCAAGATTATTATGCCATTTTTGACGAAAGTATGCTAATTGTGTCATTATTGAGCTATCCAAGGTAGTTATGCTATTTTTTTAGCTAACTATAACATATTTAGGCATTCTATAGAGCTATCTAAGGTTATTATGTCATTTTAGAGCTAATTATGTCATGAATGAACTAGCTAAGATTATTTTAGGTCGTTATTGAGCTATCGAAGGTAGTTATGCCATTTTTTGACTAACTAAAGCATATTAAGTCATTTTATAGAGCTATCTAAAGGTTATTATGTCATTTTAGAGCTAAATATGTCATAACTGAACTATCCAAGGTAGTTATGCCTTTTTTTAACTAACTAAGCATATTAGGTCATTTTGGAAAGGATAAATGCTACCATGAAGAATGAGATTGCATGAATCATGTAGCAAACCACATACCCAGTTATCCCCGTACTCAACTAGGTTGGAGCTCCCTTAATGGTGTAGAACACCTTCCATTTGGTCGCACTTATCCTTGGCCCTTTGGTGTTCGACAAGCCATTGGGGAGAGCACCACGCATCCACCAACGCCTCACAACAGTCCATCTTATCCACACACCATCTCGGGGGCACCTAAGTGAGTCAAGAGAAATTTCAGTGCTACGAATCAAATCAAGAAAACTAAGTTCAAGGACTTAAGAATAGGTATAATTACCACCAAGTACTTCTCCCTACTCAGAAACTTGTCATGACACTTCTTCTTGGCCCTCCTAATACCCTTCAAGGCGTAGTAGTCTCGAACGGCCTGCACCCAAGCCTCATGCCGTAAGTTCTGAAGTAGGCGCTTGCACTCGGCTTCGACAACCATAGCTGCGGCCTCCTGTTCTCCCTCTGAAACCCTATAGAAGGTCTGCAATCAAAGAAGACAACAATGATTAGTACAATCACTAGCTAGGTAGTGTTCATTTTTAATTCTGTAAAGGAGAAATTACCCAAAACCGACGGAACACAATGTCGGCCACCATCTCGCATGCGACACCGGCGACCATCTCCCTCAGAGGGGCAGGCGCAATAGAGTACAACTCCCAGCTCAGTGCTAGCTGTGGAACCAGACCCTCACTGGGCATCGTGACCCACCCAGGGAAGTGCTGCCGGCAAAGCGTGCCAAGGACCTGGTTGGGCCTGCGGACACCATGGTCACGGGGGTATACCCAGCCCCTGCAGTATGACAAGGCCAACACATTAGATATTAATTTGAAGGAACATGAAGGAAAAATGTGAAAAAAAATACTAAATGCAATTACTTCAACCCTTTAGGCGCAATCAACCACCTCTGGTCGTGGGTCGTCGGCACGGGCGGGAGCTTTTTACAACCACGCTTGTAGACCATCATGCCCTCCTCAACCAGATCGTCGTCGCTATAGCTATCATCTGAAAAGTTGTCCTCGCTACCATCCTCCAAGCCACTAGCCTCCGGAGTCTCATGGGAAGAAGACGGCGGGACCGGAGTCTTCTGGGATGAAGGAACGAAGACTCTGGGACCGGACTCACGTGGGGCGAAGGATCAGCGACCCGAGTCTGGTGGGGTGAAGGATCAGCGACCGAAGGCTCATGAACCGGAGTCTGAGACGGGTCCACGTTAGAGGGAACAGTCCTGTGGTCGGGTGAATCAGCTGAGGGTGGCGGAGAGGAAGGCGTAGCAGCCTTCCTACCTCTCCCGGTGCCACATCCAACTCTACCAGCCTTCTTTGTCCTCCCCCGACCTCAACCAGCCGAAGAAGAAGCGCCCGCCGTAGTTGTCTGCATACTATCTAGCAGCACTCTCCGGAGGGGCTGGGGTGGAATAATGGAACCACCCCTCCCAGTAGCGCTTACAGGAGGCTTGGGGCGCTCTGGACCCTTGTCCACCATTCTGTCAACACCTGCAATGACAAAGAGTAAACGAAATTAGTACAAGATAAAAAATTGGATACCTGACATGAACATAATAATATTTATATAATTTAAGTGTATCATCATCATGAACATAATAAAAATACACCCGATCAACACAAATATATATGATGTTTTTGTATCATCATCATGCCCGGGGTCGATCGGGGTGTCAGGGTGTCGGGGTCGGGGTCGGTGTCGGTGTCAAAACCGGTGGATCTCGGGTGAGGGGTCCCGATCTATGCATCTTAGGCTGATGGTAACAGGAAGCAAGGGACACAATGTTTACCCAGGTTCGGGCCCTCTCGATGGAGGTAAAACCCTACTTCCTGCTTGATTAATATTGATGATATGAGTAGTACAAGAGTAGATCTACCATGAGATCGTAGAGGCTAAACCCTAGAAGCTAGCCTATGATGATTATGATTCTAATTGTGATCGGCCTTCTAAGGACCAACCTCTCTGGTTTATATAGACACCAGAGAGGGCTAGGGTTTACATGGAGTCGGTTACAAGGAAGGAAATACAATATCCGGATCACCAAGCTTTCCTTCCACGCAAAGGAGAGTCCCATCCGGACGCAGGCCAGAGTCTTGAGTCTTGTATCTTCACGCTCCAATAGTCCGGACGATGTATATAGTCCGGTTGTCCGGAAACCCCCTAATCCAGGACTCCCTAAGTAGCCCCTGAACCAGGCTTCAATGACGATGAGTCCGGCGCATAGTCTTGTTTTCGGCATTGCAAGGCGGGTTCCTTCTCCGAATACTCCAATGTACCTGCTACGAGGAATAGTGTCCGGCTTCCCATCAATGTTGTACTCCTCGGCTTCAGTGCCTCAATAATGACCATCTCCACGTGTCGAGCGAATGCGAGGAGCCGAGGCATTTTTGCATTTGCCACCCTCAATCCTTCGGGCTGACCGTCTATTTGAAGAGACGGGGATTCTCATATCCAAAACTCACTCCCCCCCCCTCGAGCAAGCATCCAACAGAGCGCTCCGGAAAAACCATTCCAACATGGCCGATCGTCGCAGCTCTTTTGCTCGCTCTCCTCGCTCCAAGTCGGGGGACTGGGAAGAGTGTTCAGTTCCTAATAGCCGTTTGATAGAGTTACAAACCCAAGGGTTTCTCCCACCGACGTTCATGGTCCCCGTCCGAGCCGGAATAGCCATGTCTAACGGCGGGGAACAGGCGGAGGGATCTACCAATCCATCTCCAGAGGAGTGGATATGCCTCATCTCGCATGTGCTAAGGGGCGTCGGGTTTCCCATCCATCCGTTCCTTTGCGGGCTCCTGGAGTTCCACGGCCTCTAGTTGCACAACTTTACCCTTGCCTCTATACTACACATAGCAGGGAACGTTGCCCTTTGTGAACTATTTCTAGGCTGCGAGGCTCACGTCGGGTTATGGAAGAAGTTGTTCTGCCTTGTCCCCCGCAACCAGGGAGAATCCCTATGTCAAGTGGGAGGGGCTGATGTATGGCGCATTGCCGAGACCGGATACCTATCCGGCACTCCCAAGAAGGCACCAGAGAACTGGCCTTCAGAGTCATTTTATATTGATGATGTTCCCCTTCCGGATCCAGTCCGGACAGGTCTCCCCAATTTCAGTAACGCTCTGCTGAAGACACGTCTAAGCTGGCGCACCGGAGGCCCCCAAGAGGAGGATACCAGGGAAATATATTTCCTGATGAGCAGGATAAAGTTACTGGCCAAATCCGGACTGATGATAGTCGAGGTTATGGAAATATGCATAATACGGGGAGTGCAACCTCTTCAATATCGAGGGAAACCCATGTGGCACTTCAACAAGGAAGATGATGTCACCCGCTGTGGTTGTAAGGGCCCGGACTCCACCACTTCTCTAGCAAGGATATTATCCAATTTATACAAAGGAGAAGAGGAAGAATTCCTTCACATTAAACCGCGGGATGGATTCTCCATGTACAACCCCCCAAACTGGGTAAGTCTTTATTCCTTTCCCTGCTTCACTTATTGCGGCGTTCTTCGCTAAGATTATCTGCTTTGATATTTCCGAGCAGGAATTGAGGAGGGCCGTAGAAGGAATCTCCAACCCCTCCCCGCAGCCAGAGGACCCCGGAAGGGCCCTAGATCCAGGACTCGAAGAAGATCCGGATATTACCGTGGAGCTTGTCAACGGGATATTTCATCAAGCGAGTTGCGATGGTGCCTTAGTGGCCATTATTGCCGACTATCCCGGAATGTTAGCTATGTCGCGTGTAAGCCAAGCTGAAAAACCCTATCCTCCGAAGAGGACTCCCTTCAGATGTCATACCTTACCCTTGAAGTGTCGTGTTTTTTGAAGAGACGATGGTCGGAGCGCGGGGCAAGCCCCTAGGGACTCGTCGACCACGGGCGTCCGGATCGGGCAGGCTCAAGAGGAAGGCGGTAAGGTTCGACACGCTGCTGCAGAGGTAAGGCAAAAACCTGTCCTGCGATTGTGGTATTTGAAGTATAATAGCGCCCTTTGTGTCCTGGTAGGAAGAGGAGTAGCCGGACTATATCTGGGGATCCTGCCAATCATGCCTCCACCAGCCGGATTCCAGAACCGGCTTCGAGAGCGGAGGCGGACGTGGGGCCGATGCCGCATAGTTCTCCGGCAGAGGACGCGGATATGCTCTCGGCCACGAACTCCAAAGTAGAGAGTGCCATGAATCACCGGCGCCGATGGGCCGTGCTTCGGAACAACATCTTTTCCTAAGAGGCATTTAATGCCTTCAATTCGGGAGACGCATACATCCGAGCTACACAAGGCGGGCTTGCCCGAGCGACGGACTAGTATACCAAAGATATGCGTGTAAGAAAATTTGATAAGCATGTATAGCAGTAGCCCCTGAGACTTGAAATGGTTGGAACAACTATTTCAAGGATAAATTTATGCACAAGTCCTGGTAGATAAGAATGAGCAATTGGCTCGGGAGCTGGAGGAATGCAAGGCCCAGCTGAGGGACATGGTTGCCAAGTTAGAGGAATCCCAGAAGGCCTCATCTGGTAACATTTGTTTCAATTGTACGAAGATGCACTAGTTAGTAAATGGTTTGTATAACAAGTCTAACAGAGAATTCTGAAGACAATCTCGGGGTGAATCCGGAGGGCGTAAGAGATGACGACTCGCATCTCAAAAGGTAGCTAAAGTCTGGCGAGCGCATTCTTATGCAAGTTAGGCAGGAGAAGAACAATCTTCAAGATGCCAATGTCCAGCTGGACGTAGAATTAAAAGACGTCCGCGCCCAGCTGGCGGACTCCATGAAGAAGAACAAAAGGCTTCAATGCGGCATTTATGGTGAGTGCCTAGACGAACTGTATGATAGTTCAGCGAGGAAGTATATTGAAAGAATTTTTCTTGCAGGAACATTAACGGGTCGCCCTGAGGAGGAGATGCCCTCATCTGCAAGTGATTTACTGCAAGACCTCTCACAACTACATGAGCGACCTCGACAAGTGATGCAGGGTGTTGCTCAGGCCTTGTGTCCATCAAGCATACTGCCGAATGGCATGGGGAGCTTGTGGATATGCTTCAAGGAGCACGGCGGCGCTTCCGATTGTGGAAGATGTCAGCTTGCTGGCAAGGTGCAAGAGAAGCCTGGGCTATGGTGAAGACGTGCTACACCAAGCTGGACCTGAACCATATGGCCGAAGTAGGACCGGCGGGGCCCGATGGGAAAGAAATTCCTGTGAGTCTGGTATATGACCAGGTAGCGTTAGCCGCCAAGTATTCTCAACAGGATTGTAAGCTAGATAGCCTATTGGATGGTATAGAGGAGGAATATAGTCAGTCCAAGTGACTGTGTAATTCAATGGACATAATTAGTCCCTAGCAGATTAAAATCATTCGTCATGGCGGACCTTTTCGCTTCAGCCCCTGGATCCTACAGTCCGGGGTGTGTCTGAATACCCGATCAGTTATACAGAACCGGGGTATGCATGGAAACCAAGCGTAGGGGTCATAAGTGCTTGAACAGACAAGTACCCAACTAGTAATGTTATATTACATGGATAGTAAGAAACATCTTCCAGGGAGAATAGTTCCGTCAGGGGTTCCTTTCCCTGGGTACGCATGCGCCGATGCACATGCCCGGACTGCGAACAATGGCGTAGGATACAAGACTTCTGGGGATTTATGTTGTAATAAATGAATACATCTTTTGTTCACTGACCGAATATTCTCTTAGGGAGTTCGGCTTCTGTCCATTCGGCGACTAAGTCAGCCAATACTTGCGACTTGATGGCCCGCCGTGGTTTGTATGTTATGTCGAACAGAAGGAGTTCGATGGCCCATTTAGCGATCCGGCCCGTAGCGTCGCGGTTATTTATTATGTCATTGAGTGGTACTTCGGAGGCAACCGTAATCAAACACTCTTGAAAGTAGTGTCGTAGCTTCCGGGATGCCATGAAGACCGCGTATGCTATTTTTTGATAGTGTGGGTATCGGGATTTGCATGGGGTGAGGACCGTGGATACGTAATAAACCATCTTTTGGAGCGGGAATTTGTATCCTTCAACTTCTCGTTCAATGACGAGCACTCCGCTTACAACTTGATGTGTTCCAACTATGTACAACAGCATTGGTTCGCCGATATATGGCGCTGTTAGGACTGGGTTGCTAGCCAATAAGGTCTTTATTTCATCGAGTCCGCCCGCAGCTGCATCCGTCCACACGAAGTGTTCGGTGCGCCGAAGAAGGCGATAAAGAGGTAATGCCTTTTCTCCTAATTTGGAGATAAAGTGGCTCAAAGCAGCTACGCATCCAGGTAGTTTTTGGATGTGCTTGAGGTCTGTTGGTATAGCCAACTGCGACAAAGCTCGGATTTTTGCCGGATTCGCTTCAATTCCTCTATTGGAAACAATGAAGCCCAGCAGTTTCCCAGAGGGGACGCCAAAAACGCATTTTTCAGGGTTCAGCTTGATGTCGTATGTTCGGAGGTTATCGAACGTAAGCCTCTAGTCCTCTATTAGGGTTTCGACGTGTCTTGTTTTTATGACCACGTCGTCCACATATGCCTCCACTGTTTTGCCGATTTGCTTTTCGAGGCATGTTTGAATCATGCGTTGGTAGGTTGCGTCGGCATTCTTAAGCCCGAAAGGCATATTGTTGAAGCAGAAAGGGCCATATGGCGTTATGAAAGCTGTTGCAGCTTGGTCGGACTCTGCCATCTTTTTTTGATGATATCCAGAGTATGCATCAAGGAAACACAGCGAGTCGTGTCCTGCTGTGGCATCGGTGATTTTATCGATGCGAGGGAGGGGAAAGGGATCCTTGCGGCAAGCCTTGTTGAGGTCTTTGAAGTCGACGCATAGGTGCCAGGATTTGTCCTTCTTTGGTACCATCACCAGATTTGCCAGCCAATCCAGATGCTTGATATCTCTAATGAATCCGGCCTCGAGTAGCTTGGCTAGCTCTTCCCCCATGTCTTGCCGCTTAGGCTCCGAAAACCGCCTTAGAGTCTGCTTGACAGGTTTGTATCCTTTCAGTATATTGACGTTGTGTTCGGCCAATTTGCGTGGGATGCCCGGCATGTCCGATGGGTGCTAGGTGAAAATGTCCCGATTCTCGCGTAAGAAGTCTCGCAGTGTGGCGCCCATTGCGGGGCTCAACTGAGTCCCGATGGAAGCTGTCTTCGTGGGGTCCGTTGGATGGACTTGGAATTTCTATCTCGCTTGCGGGTTTGAATGAGGTGGACTTGCGTCGCTTCTCAAGTATCACGTCGTCCCTGTCCACGGTGGCATGCAGTGTCATTAAATCTTCGGTTGCTAGGGCTTCGGATAATGCTTCCAGGGCTAGTGTTGCGGTTTTATTTTCGGTGCGAAGTGCGACGTCCGGATCACTGCCTAGATTGATGATTCCATTGGGTCCGGGCATTTTAAGCTTCATGTACCTGTAATGGGGTATAGCTTGGAAGCTTGTAAACGCGTCTCACCCTAGAAGGGCGTGGTATCCGCTTCTGAAAGGAGCCACTTGGAATGTGATTTCTTCGGACCTATAATTCTCCAGGTGTCGAACACCACATCAAGTGTGATTTTTCCCGCACACCGCGCTTCCTGGCTAGGGATAATCCCCTTGAAAGTTGTGCCGCTTTGTTCAATGCGGCTTTTAACAATTTCCATCTTGTTGAGTGTTTCTTCGTTGATCAGGTTTAATCCGCTTCCGCCGTCCATGAGTACTTTAGTGAGCCGAAAGCCGTCCATGATTGGGCTAAGGACAATAGCGTCCGGTGCCCGGACGGTCTAGAATTGAGGTTCGTCACTGGCATTAAAGGTTATAGCAGTGTCATTCCATGCATTTATTTTTTCCACCTGGTAGATTTCTGGGGAGCTTCGATGAGCTCTCTTGCGCCTATTGTTTGAGGTGCAAGTTTCGAAGACTGTTAGTACCGTATTGTGTTCTTTAGCAGGATATTGTTCTGCTCTATGGCTTACAAGAAGATCCTCGCCACTTTTTGCTACCTGCCAGAGTATCCAACATGCCCTAAGGCTATGGGTTGGTGTTGTATCCAGCGTACTGTGGATCTTACATGGCCCATTGAGCCATTCTTCCAATACGGTTCCCCGCCCTGGGTTGGGCTTTGGTTTCTTGGGGATTGGATCGGCCGACTTACGAGAGTTCGCCCGTTTAGTTCGGACAAAGGTTTTGGTGAGAGTCAGACTATCCCAAAATTCTGTTTAGGTTTTCCAGGCGCTTTCCATCGCACAATACTTCTGTACAATGGTTGCCAAGTCAGCAAAGTGTACTATGTCACGGCGACTTATAGAATTAAGGATTCCTTTGTTCGTGCAGCTTTTGCAGAAAAGTGAGACTACATCCTCCTCGCGACAGTCCTTGACCCTGTTTAGCACAAGGAGGAATCTGGCCCAGTAGCGATGTATTGTCTCGTGGGGCTCTTGCCTGATATGGTAGAGAAGGTTTACGTTCGGGTGAACGGGCGTGGCTGAATCTGGATTCTGATCTGATCTAGCACCCAGGGGCATGGGAGCTCCCGAGTTCAACAACTCGGGATCCGAGGTGGTGCCCAATTTTTCTGGCTAAATACCTGATCCCACGTCCGGGATCTGGGTCATGTCTTCCCTTGAGCGAGAGTCCGGCTCAGGGAGCTCGGTGATCCGGACATAATTAGTCCTCAAAATAGAGGGATAATCCGCATGTGGTTCCTCCACTACCGCTATCTCATGGGTGTCCGGCGGGGATTTAATGTCCCTTTGGTCGGGTTTAAGCCCGATCCGATCATAGTCCGTAGCGACTCCCAAAGCGGCGATGCGATCCAAGAGCTCATTAAGGGAGGAGAGCTCTATCGAATCCATCTGTTCAGCGAGTTCCGAATTGATGCGAAGGTTATGCGTGATGACCCGAGAGGCCATTGTCGGCGCGACAGCCGATGGGGCGGCCATGACGAAGCTGCCAAGTCATAGAGTTTGGCCTACAGCTAGAGCTCCCCCAGAGGTAATGTTGTCCTTGACAACGAGACGAGCCATCGAGCCTTGTAGCGACGACACAGAGGAACTCTCAATGAAAGCACCAATGTCGGTGTCAAAACCGGTGGATCTCGGGCAGGGGGTCCCAATCTGTGTGTCTTAGGCTGATGGTAACAGGAAGCAAGGGACACAATGTTTACCCAGGTTCGGGCCCTCTCGATGGAGGTAAAACCCTACTTCCTGCTTGATTATTATTGATGATATGAGTAGTACAAGAGTAGATCTACCACGAGATCGTAGAGGCTAAACCCTAGAAGCTAGCCTATGATGATTATGATTATAATTGTGATCGGCCTTCTAAGGACCAACCTCTCCGGTATATATAGACACCGGAGAGGGCTATGGTTTACACGGAGTCTGTTACAAGGAAGGAAATACAATATTTGGATCGCCAAGCTTGCCTTCCACACAAAGGAGAGTCCCATCCGGACACGGGCCGGAGTCTTGAGTCTTGTATCTTCACGCTCCAATAGTCCGGACGATGTATATAGTCCGGCTGTCCAGATACCCCCTAATCCAGGACTCCCTCAGTCGGTGTGTGCTGTCAGGGTGTCGGGGTGTGCTGTCAGGGTGTCGGGCGTCGGGGTCCGGGTGGGGGGTCGGGGTGTCGATTTTTCGGGTCTCAGGGTGTTGGGGTGTCGGGGTCGGGGTCAGGGTGCCGGTGGTCGGGTTGTCAGATGTGGGGGTGTCGATGGTCGGGGTCGGGGTCAGGGTGTGGTGTCCGGGTGTCGAGGTGTCGTGCTGGGGTGTGGTGTCGGGGTGGGGGTGTCAGGGTGTCGGGGTCGGGGTCGGAGTGTGGGCCAAGGTCTGGTGTCAGGGTGTCGGGGGTCGGTGGTAAGGGTGGGTGTGGTGTTAGGGTGTCGGTGGTCGGGGGTGTCCGCTGTCGGGGTGTCGGTGGTGGGGGTCGGGGTCGGGGTGTGGTGTCAGGGTGTTGGGGTTGGGGTGTCATGTCGGGGTCAGGGTGTCAAGGTGTCGGGGTAAGGGTCGGGGTGTGGTGTAAGGGTGTCGGGGTCGGGGTGTCTTGCCGAGATGTCGTTTCGGGGTCGGGGTGTTAGGGTGTCGTGGTTGGGGTCGGGGTTTGGGTCAGGGTGTGGTGTCATGGTGTCGGGGGTGGTCGGGGGTCGGGGTCGGGGTCGGGGTGCGGTGTCAGGGTGTCGGGGGTCGGGGGTCGGGGTGTCGTGCCGAGGTGTTCGGGTGTTGGGGGTCAGGGTCGGGATCTCTTTTTTCCTTTTCTTCTTCTCTTCTTCTTTTTCTTCTCCTCCTCCTAACCTCTTTCTTGTTCTTCTTTTTCTTCTCCTCCTCTACTCTTTCTTCTTCTTCTTCTTCTTCTTCTTCTTCTTCTTCTTCTTCTTCTTCTTCTTCTTCTTCTTCTTCTTCTTCTTCTTCTTCTTCTTCTTCTTCTCTCTCCTCGTCCTCGTCCTCCTCCTCCTCCTCTTCTTCTTCTTCTTCTTCGTCTCATTTTTTCCTCTTCTTCTTCTTTTCTTCTTTCTTCTTCTCCCTCCTCCTGTTCCTCCCTCTTCCTCCTCCTTCTACTCTTCTTCTTCTTCTAAACTAAAACTAAAACTAATCTAAAATAAACTAAACTAAAATAAACTAAAATAAAATAAACTAAAAATAAAACTAATCTAAAATAAACTAAAAAAAACTAAAACTAAAACTAAACCAAAACTAAAATTAAACTAAAACTATATTAAAATAGAAACTAAACTAAAACAAACAAAAAAACTAATTAAACAAAAAAGGGGGGAGCTCACCTGCAGGAGGAGGTGGCGACCCGGTGGAGGGGGGAGATCAACTTATGAGACTTTCTCCTTTTTGTCTTCTCCACACAACCTCCATCATAATACTCTATTCCACCCATAGTGCTATATCCATGGCTCACGCTCATGTATTGCATGAGGGTTAAAAAGGCTGAAGCACGTTAAAAAGTATGAACCAATTGCTTGTCTGAAACTGGGGTTGTGCATGATGGGAGTATTTTGTGTGACGAAAATGAAGCATGGCCTAACTATATGATTTTGTAGGGATAAGCTTTCTTTGGCTATGTTATTTTGACAAGACATGATTATTTGTTAGTATGCTTCAGGTATTACTATTTTTATGTTAATATGAACTTTTGTCTTGAATCATTTGGATCTGAACATTCGTGCCACAATAAAGAAAATTACATTGTGAAATATGCTAGGTAGCATTCCTCATCAAAAGTTTGGTTTTATCATTTACCTACTTGAGGACGAGCAAGAATTAAGCTTGGGGATGCTTGATACGACTCCAACGTATCTATATTTTTTTTATTGTTCCATGCTATTATATTGCCTGTTTTGGATATTAATGGGCTTACTATACACTTTTATATCATTTTTGGGACTAACCTATTAACTGGAGGTCCAGCCCAAATTGCTGTTTTTTTGCCTATTTCAGTCTTTCGCAGAAAAGGAATATCAAACGGAGTCCAAACAGAATGAAACCTTCGGGAGATATATTTTTGGAACAAACACAATCCAGGAGACTTGGAGTGGACGTCAAAAAGTAAACAAGGAAGCCACGAGTTAGGGAGGCGCGCCCCAGGGGGTGGGCGCACCCCCACCCTCGTGGGCCCCTCGTGGCTCCCCTGACCGACTTCCTTCGCCTATATATACTTGCTTACCCTGAAAACATCCAGGAGCACCACAAAACACTATTTCCACCGTGGCAACCTTCTGTACCCATGAGATCCCATCTAGGGGCCTTTTCCGGCTCTCCGCCGGAGGGGGAATCAATCACGGAGGGCTTCTACATCAACGCCATAGCATCTCCGATGAAGTGTGAGTAGTTTACTAAAGACCTTCAGGTCCATAGTTATTAGCTAGATGGCTTCTTCTCTCTCTTTGAATCACAATACAAAGTTCTCCTCGATCTTCTTGGATATCTATTCGATTTAACTCTTTTTGCGGTGTGTTTGTCGAGATCCGATGAATTGTGGGTTTATGATCAAGTTTATCTATGAGAAATATTTGAATCACCTCTGAATTCTTTTATGTACGATTGGTTATCTTTGCAAGTCTCTTCGAATTATCAGTTTGGTTTGGCCTACTAGATTGATCGTTCTTGCCATAGGAGAAGTGCTTAGCTTTGGGTTCAATCTTGCGGTGTCCTTCCCAGTGACAGCAAGGGCAGCAAGGCACGCATTGTATTGTTTCCATCGAGGATAAAAAGACGGGGTTTATATCATATTGCTTGAGTTTATCCCTCTACATCATGTCATCTTGCCTAATGCGTTACTCTGTTCTTATGAACTTAATACTCTAGATGCATGCTGGATAGTGGTTGATGTGTGGAGTAATAGTAGTAGATGTAGAATTGTTTCGGTTTACTTGTCACGGATGTGATGCCTATATACATGATCATGCCTAGATATTCTCATAACTATGCACTTTTCTATCAATTGCTCACCAGTAATTTGTTCACCCACCGTAATACTTATGCTATCTTGAGAGAAGCCACTAGTGAAACCTATGGGCCCCGGGTCTTTTTTCCATCATATAAGTTTCCGATCTACTTTATTTTGCAATCTTCACTTTCCAATCTATATCATAAAAATACCAAAAATATTAATCTTATTATTATCTCTATCAGATCTCATTTTTGCAAGTGTCCGTGAAGGGATTGACAACCCCTTTATCGCATTGGTTGCGAGGTTCTTATTTGGTTGTGTAGGTACGAGGGACTTGCGTGTATCCTCCTGCTGGATTGACACCTTGGTTCTCAAAACTGAGGGAAATACTTACACTACTTTGCTACATGACCCTTTCCTCTTCAATAGAAAACCAACACAGTGCTCAACAGGTAGCAATGGAAAACTTCCTATCCATGTGTGAACTGCAAGAAGGATTCTTTGAATGGATCAAGTCTTCGAAGAATCACATCCCCGTGCATTCTCATTCACTAAATTGAAAGATGCTTCAGTGGCAAACTTCCTATCCATATCTGAACTGCAAGAAGGATTCCAACTCACGCTTTTGGTACAGGAAAAAGATGAAGTCCGAGATATTCAGCTCCTGTCGGCCACGACTGTGCTGGAGGGGACTATACAGGATGTTTGGACTTGCATCTAGGGCCCGAAGTACTCCTCGGTGAAGTTTTATAAACACTATTTCAGAAATGTGACTCCTGATGATGACTTCCCCTGGATATGGAAATCTAAGTGCACGATGAAAATCAAGGTCTTCACGTAGTTGCTTCTGGCCGACAGCCAGAAGGCATTATAACATAGACGGGACATGAGTTGCAGAATTTGCACAAGCAGTGAAGAGGAAACAATGGAACATCTATTCTTTGCCTGTCCTTTCAGTAAACGGTGCTGGGACGTGCTTGGGTTTGACTTGACGATCAAGGGTACCCTCCTAAACATCATTCATTTCGTGAGAGCCCGATGGACACGTCCCATGTACATGGAAATATTTATGACTTTGGCTTGGAGCATCTGGAAAGAACAGAATGGTAAAATATTTTGAGGGATCCCATCTTCATTCGAATCTTGGGGACAGAGGTTAAGGATAGACTTTGCTTTGTTCGTTCATAGGGTTAAACCCTCCATGAAAATCTTTGTAACAAACTTTGTAAATTCTTCATTTGGGACCCACCATAGGGTTCTATAGCTTGATTAGTGGCTCTCGAAAAACCCACACTTAGGGAAATGCTCCCATGCTAGCGTGTGGAGATAGTGTGCGGTTGAGATGCATAGTACCATGTAAGTTCTAATTCTCCCATATTTATGAAAAAGTCACTAAGAGCCTTTCCTATTGTCATGGGCTTTCAAAAAAATAATAGGAAGTGGCGGCGGCTCCGTCTCGTGAAACACGATAATTCTTTCTCCTTCTTTTTTTTCTCTGAAAATATGACTTTATAGTATCAGGGTTGAGGTCTGCGGGGCCACCATGTGGGGACAACCCACCTAGGCGCGCCTGGAAGGGGGCGTGCCCACCCAGGTGCCCCCTCTGGTGGTTCTTGGCTCCATAAATTCTCTTTTATTATATAAAATATCCTCGCAAAGTTTCGTTCCAATCCGAGAACTTTTATTTCTGCACAAAGACCACACCATGGTAGTTCTGCTGAAAACAGCGTCAGTCCAGGTTAGTTTCATTCAAATCATGCAAATTAGAGCTCAAAACAAGAGGAAAACTGTTAGGAAAAGTAGATACGTTGGAGGCGTATCAGCGATCGACAAAGTAGATGGCACCACATATTGCTGGGATGGCGCGTGTAAGTTGTTTTCGTCTAATGTTAATGATAACGCCATGACACTGTTTGAAATTTTTGTGATGATTGGCATATCCCTGTTTGAGCAGAATTTCAGTAGAACTATGGCAATGTATTAGAGACGCCATAAATCAGCTATATTTGGAATGAGTTAATTCATGCGATGACCATGTCATTATAGCAATTTTGTACCCTTGAATAATCAAACGGTTAGGAAGATATGGATATTCTCCTTACTTTATAGTAATCTATATACTACTAAATATGAGTGTGTATCAATAGCCATGTTAGTTTCCTCATTTTCATGATGTAGAAACATGCATCACACTGTTGGTTTCATCTAACCATACATTAGCGAAGTAAATGTGCATATGGAGAACTCTATATTTGGAAGTAGTGAAATCCTGTGATGCTTACCATGTGTACATACCTATATTCGCCCTTCAACAATTAATGGCTAGAATAACATCCTCACAAAAAATTTGCCCACAGAACAAGAGTATATAACAATGCATGGGCTATTAGTTTCCTTGAAGAATTTGTTTGTGAGGACAGAACATGATTACATAACATGCATGACATGGTAGTTTCCTGTGAAGAATCGATTGCGAGATAACATGAGCACAACCATGCATGGCACTTCTATATTTTTAACACAGTATACATTTCCCTGTATTTTCCTCTCAGTTCCAACAGGCACATATCAATGTTGTTTCTTGCATTATTCTACTCATACTCTGAATAATGTTGATCTTACATTAACAATGCCCGTCCTTTTTGAATGATGAAGTGTCCCTACAGTTACTGCCTTTTGTAATCACACCACCACTAGCAAAAACAGGGAAGCACAACTGGTTCCTCGCTCGATCAGACAACGGAAAAAGACTGATGATCATTCGCACACATGTGTCGGAAAAGTTATATTGCAAAAACCTCACTGTGTACAAGCACCGTGAAATATGTGAGTATCTGGATAGCGGCTGTTACGTCTATGAGCAGGATACCAGCTAGTTCGGGCCTTTCAGGATTTTTGAGTTGGAGGCGGGTAAACAGACTTGGTTCACACTCTCTGTTTCTCAATCTCAATTATGTGATTAACCAGGAGACCACCGTTGGCAAGGACCATGATGGCAGAGAGGCTATGTTTGCTATGGAAAACTGTGTCTACACGGCGAGCCCTAGGACTTGGGAGCAAACTCCCCTAATTGTCAATGATACAGCCTGCAGCCAAAAGTAGGTGAGAATGACAAAGGCATCTGGATTAACTTTGATCCTTGGATGTCTCAAGTCCAATAGACAGTGATGTGCTTCAAGCCTTCAGGTTGATAGGTAATTGGGCTGTTGTGTCGAAAGGGTGGAGTACTGGTGTCTCCGGATCACTGGTGGCTGAAGCGGGGCTGCAAATTATGATGGTGTTGGATCATACCTCTTTGAATGACTTGTTGTCTTTGCTCCTTGTTCTGGATGGGTAGTTCTCTCTTTTGTTATGCATATTCCTTGTCATTTGGTCATCCTCGTCCATCTCACTCTTACTATATAATAGTTGCCTCTATTTAGAATGTCATTCTCATCTGGATCACGAGAGTCTGAGCACTGCAGATGGGTGCATTTTGGTGGTGTAGCAAGACTTCTTATGAACTATCATGTCTTGCTGTTTATGTCAGTAGTAGTCACTAGTCAGTGTTCGAATGTTGTATATATCATTGTTTTAAATTGTTTATTGTCTCGAACTGCTGGTGGGCTAAATGAGGGCATCACCATTCTCCAGTGTTCATAGTATATCTCCTTTTTTTCAAGTTATAATTTGAGCTCAGTGTCTTTTCGATGATGTACACTTATTTGGGCCAGTGAGGTGTCGTTGAATATGGGTTGAGTAGTAACACAATGCCAAACAAGTAAATTATGACTCTCAGGTTGGGCTCTCAAAAAAAGAAAGAAAAAGGACTCTTAGGCCGACATGTGGGCGCCACTGGTGTTTTCGTGCGCTTGCGCGTTGAAAGCATATTGGCGCGTGTTCGAAATTCGTGCTACCTTTTCATCCCTAATCTCCCGCCCTCCCCCACCTCTGGAATCTCGATTGCTACTTCAGTTCCCCCAAATCCCCCTACTATACTCCCTGTACTCAAGCGCACTATCATGTCAACGGACAATGCAGATCTCCCAGCCGGAGATCCTGAGGTCCGACCTGCCTTTGGGTGTTGCGTCCTGTCGCTCAAAAGTGGCATGGCGGCGCTTGACGACCTGTTTGTCGGCAAAGTGCTGATGGTAACCATCAACGGCGACCGGCCTCTCGTCTCGTCGGATGACCTTTTCAAAGATGTTGGCATTGCCCACGGCATCCAAATAAGTGACTTGCTCATTGAAGTATGTCTGTCACCGGCTGATTTCTTCGTCAGGTTCCGGACAACTTTCGACCACACTCGTGTGTTCGAATCTTCCCGGCGTTTGTGCTGTGATGGCGCGTTGGTGAGCTTTGATCGGTGGCACTCAGGATGGGGCTCGGTGCCCTCTAAGCTTGAGTTTTTGACAAAGCTTACCCTCCACGGCATGCCTCGAAGTGCTTGGAACTGCGAGTCCGTGAATGATCTTACAAGGACCTTGGAGCTGAGCTCGTAAGGATGTTTGTTCCTCCAAACAGCTGGGCTCTGATGGTTATGGCATGGATGAAGAAGTCATCCACCATACCTAAGGTGATTGGTGTTGAGATACCGGTGTAGGAATCGGGGATGTACTATTCGTCGCCACCAAGTCCATCGCGGACCACGCTAGGGATGTACCTGTCTCGAGTGATCATGCATGTCGAAGAAGTGGTCAATCCATCAATTGAAGTCCTACCGCCGCCGCTGGTGCCAGGGTCCATCGACAACATCCATTATAGGAGTCAATGTCAAACTTTCCCCATGTTGCTCAGAACAATGGATGGCACAGGGACTACTCCATCTTGCAGCGGAGGCCACTACTTCTTTGGGAGAACAGGCAAGGCTGCCTGCTTGTATGTGCTCTAATTTGAGGTAACAACTGAATCTTATTAGATACTAGTTAAATCCCAGCTATCGGTGTCAGGCACTGGCGTGCTAGTACATTTGATTGTGACATGTTCTATTTTTGTACCTGAACTTTTTCTAGAAAGCGTTGTACGTTAACTTAATGTGCTAGCAGAACTTATTGTGGTGTCTGTCTGTTTTCTTTGCACAACATTCAAGATATTTCCCCGTCATTGATAAAGACGATGAACCATTATGTACAAGTTCATTCATTTCAACATAGCCCTACCCGTAGCGATCGACTGCTTCAACCCTGAGTGTGTCGCCTGCGTGACATTTTTTATGCAAGTTGAGTGTGTTATGATGTTCTAAATGACTGTGTCAACTATATAAGTTTTTACTGAGCATCAGCAATGCATATGACTGAAAGATGTATTTACAAGCATCGACCGATGGGTCTCTCTCTCTCTCTCTCTCTCACACACACACACACACACACGCACACACACACACACACGCAAGTGGAACCCGTTTAATTATTTCTTCGCTCGTGACAGCTTTTAATTAGGTTCCGCTGTACTCTAACTTTTTTATTAAGTTATTAATTGAGCTCAGTGACTTCAAAAAGTAATACAGAAGCCTTGTTTGGGCCTTTCCGGCGTCGTTGAATGTGGGTTGAGTAGCCATGTAAAGTTGTATTGTACTACACATGCCTTTTTTTGAAGATCAGCAATGCAACTGGGCCGATAGTTGTACACAATATCCTAAAATAAGCGTAGCCTAGCCTATGCTTCTTTTAATAAAATGCACAGCCCGGTTCATTTTGTATATAAGAAGATTACTAAGCCCAACTTAATTTTTTAATAATATTCGTATCTCAATATTATTTTTATATGAAATGCTCAGTCCAGAACATCATTGTTTTTTCACCCACCCCAGAAAATGGGTACATTTCTACTAAAATCAAAGGGCTTGTAAATTATCAGAGATTATAAATGCGCTGCATGTACGCAATATTATTTTTGACCCATCTTAGTAAATAGGTGTATTTGAATAAATAATCAAATGCGCTGTAAATTATCATAAATAGTTTTTTGAGAAAATTTATAATAAATAGTAAATCGACTATTATTATTTTTTTCCCAGCCCATGAAATAGATTATTTTTTGACTCAAAGCCGAGGAAATAGATGTATTGACAAATCAAATGAAATGGGCTGTAAAACCTAAATAAATGGGAAGCATTCCGCCATAGCTTCGAAGTTGACTTTGTTGGCCCGCTAGACGAAGAATGCGCAAGGTGTTGTCCATTTAGTGAACAAAATGATTGAATGGTCTAAAAAAAGTCAACAAATTATTCTGACATCTGTAGTCATTGGATTGACGTCCAACGACGATCCTGCTTCTTCAATCTTTGATCTAGTTGCTCTTGCTCTAGCTGCCAAAACCATCGCCGGCTGGAGCGCCTGCATCTGCCTCCCGTGGCCAACTATGCTGCCGCGCAGGCCTCCCCACCACAACCTACTCCCAATGGTGGCCAGGTCATACCTATACTCACCCACACCTTCTGTTATTCTCCAACGAAGGCAGCCTCACCCGGCAGCCGAACAGTCCTCTCGTACTGCCCTCCGCCACGTACTCTAGTGCCCCATGTTCCATGACTCCAGATCATCCCCATCTTAGGCCTCGTTGTCATCCACCGCCTTGGTGCTCTCGGTGCGGCATGGTCAACATTGTCAAGGAACACCTTCCATCGAAAGAGGACTGTATGTGGAGAGGCTGAAAGCTAGGTCCACGACTGCAGCAAGGAAGTGCCTCCTTATTACGCGCAAAATAAGGATTCCCCCACCTGACAGCGGGACCTACCGGAAGGGCCTCAAAAAAATGTTTCCCCCCTGACAGCTGGGACCCACCAGCTACATCTTCATACGCAAGGAAGTGCGTCCATATTACGCGCAAAAAAATGATTCTTCCCCTGACAGCTGGGACCCACCAGCTATATCTTTGAACTGAAGGAAGTGCCTCCTTATCCTCCTTGACAGTTGGGACCCACCGAGTCGAACAGTATGTCCGGCTGTCTGTCTGGTCATGAATGTGTACATACATACTAGTCGATCAGTCTCTTTGCAGCGATGAACTGTGTCTAAGTAAGAAGATGCATGTGTCGTAGTAGAGGCGTGGGCGTAGCATGTCATGCAGTCCCATATATATATATATATATATATATATATATATATATATATATATATATATATATATATATATATATATATATATCGTGTGCACGTACGTACAACAACACTGCAAGAAATTAAATACGGCTACGTACATAGAAAATGGTGGGGTATCGAACGCGTACTCGCGCATATGTACGTACCAGGGATCGTGTACATGGAGAGGAAATGGATGGCAGCGACATAATCCTGTTTATTGGCAGCTAACCGGCTGGGTCGAAATGGAGGAAACATCGTTGTCTTCACCGAGAGCCAAGTGACTGGGTCGGAACACACCCTGTTCATCGGGAGCGAAGCCACTGGGTCGGAACATGTCCAGTTCATCGGAAGCCAACCGACTTGGAGGGAATAGCCAAAATGAGGTCTGGCATACCTGAGAACGGAGGAAACGGGCCTTCTGTTAGGCCGCGTATGGTCGAAATGGGGTCCTGTTCATCGTGAATGTTCCGGCGTACCACAAAACAGTGGAAACAAACTTTTGTTCAAGCTCCTATGGTCGAAACGGGGTCTTGTGGATCAGGAGGGGTGTGGCGTACCGCAAAATAGAGGAAACAGACTTCTCTTCGACCGCCTACAATCGAAATGGGGTCCTGTTCATCGGGAGGGGTGTGGCATACGGCAAAATGAGACTCCACGGGCTACTATTCATCCACCATTAACTTCCCCCAGCCTCCACCTCCTATTGTTCATCCATCGTCTCCAACCTCCACCAGACACTGTTCACCCAATGGATACTGTTCATCCAACATCCACCGGCTTGAATTCAACCAGCCTCCACGGGGTCCTGTTCATCCACCCCCAACCGGCTGGGGTGTGTGGCAGCCTCCTTGGGCTCCTGTTCATCTAGCGGCAACTGCGTACTATATACCACGGGGTCCTGTTCATCCAGCGGCAACCGCCCACACACGACCGGGGTCCTATTCATCCAACCCCCACCGGGAACTGTTCACCCCAGCCAACCCAACCGGCTCGACTCACACCACGTCTCAACTCATTCTACGTATCGCGCGTACGGCAGCAACAAGCACTGTTCATTCAGAGGCAACCCAACCGACTAGCTACGTCAAGCACGGGGGTTCGTTCGGCTTCAGTAAGCATGCAGTAGCAGCGATCGATCGGGTTTAGTTAGCAGCGAAGGAGTCTCGGTCGGGTTCAGTTAGGAGCGAAGGGATTGATCGATCGGCTTGAGTACATAGCAGTAGGAGATCGCTCGGGTTCAGTTATAGCGATACGGCTCGCACCCACCGTAACTGGAAACTCCCCTATATTTTCCTCGCGCTCTCTTCTACCACGATTTTCTCTGTCATGGACGGCCCAAAGAATGTCATGCAGGTGCCTCTCCAGCCCGCCCAGGACGAAAATCCCATTTTCTGTCATGATTTTTTGTCATAGAAGTAGGAGCCCACCACATCTATGATGATACCGGGTTTTGTCACAATTATCGTCATAGAAGTGTCATAAGCATGACAGAAAATAAATTGTTCAGCCCAAAATTACACGGATGTGTCTTTTTTTGTAGTGAAGCATCACTTTATCCATGTGTTGGTCCTTTGAGATAGCAACTCTACCTAGACCCAATACCTTGCTTTTACTAGTATTAGCAAATGTGATATGGCTTTTTGTAGATGGTCGAAGAATAGAATCCATGAGAAGACTTTGATCACCAGTCATGTGGTTAGTGCATCCACTATCCATGATCCATTCAGTAGCTTTCGGAGTGGTACCCTACAGTGCAGTTAGTAGGATAGGCTTCACTAAGAGTATTGTGAAAAACAAACATGTATCAATAGAGGCGTTCATCATAGGTAAGCATAGTTGAGGATATGGTAGGACGGACATCAGGAAAATTATGGGCGAAATAAATGGTAAGACCATTTTGACATTTTATCTTGTGCCCAACAAGATTTTTTAGGTCCCTAGCACTGTCTTCAGAAGTCAATGATTTTCGGCTAGAGACCCGATCCTGCAAGAGAAGTTAATTCATCTTAACCACCTACATCTAAAGGGATAGCTTAGAAGTAATGAGTCTAAGTGCAACATTTGCGAATTTTGGCTTTGAAGCCCTAGCAAATAGTTTCGCATGCGATGAGTAGTTCTCAAAAGAATATGCAGAAAAGTTCTTTGATTTGTGAACATAGCGGTTCGAAGAAATATGCTCATATTCATGAGTCTGGTTATAGTTTCCCTGCAAAACATTGACGTTAGGGTGCCATATGATGTCCTCTATCTGAATGAGACTTTGGGCCATAGGAATCCTTAGATCTAGGGTTTCTCTTTTCCCAGGTGGTGTCATGAAGGCATTCACAGGGAGCTTCTCGATGACTTTTAGGAACCCAGATCTTCTTCATAGGTGACCCATTCCTGCAGTTAGTTCCAATAAACCTGGCAAACACTTCACTGTTCTGATTCTTGTATAGTGCATAGTTGGAGTCAAGACTCATCAATGATAACAGGGTTAGAACAAGTGAAACCAGATAAGGTGGATGGATCCACTGAAGGGCCGTTTGCAGCAACCCATGTTGTTTTGGGGTACTACTTAGGCTTCTGGTAAGATCCAACAACATCCATTTTTCTCTTGAAACCAACACCCTCTTTCCTAGGGTTTTGGTTCAGAATATGTTTCTTCAGCACATTACATAGAGTCTCATGCCCTTTAAGGCTTTTGTACATGCATGTTTCAAGCAATGTCTTCAACCTTGCATTCTCATCAACAATAGTAGCGGTATCCTCAGAAGAGGGTTTAGCTACCACATCAGCAGTTGACGATATTGCAACTTCAGGATCATTTGAACATTCAGCAATAGTGATAGCATTATCACGCTCAAGACATTTTAAGAAAAGTGGCACAAAGTCTTCCTGAGCAGAACTGATTTGTTGAGCGAGTAGTAAATCATTCTTTTTTTGAAGATCTTCATGAGATGCTCTCAGTTTCTCTAGATCTTGCTTCCTTTGAAGATAATCGTAGGAAAGCTTCTCATGATTAGCTTAGAGAGTTTCATCACAACTTTCAAGTCCCTCGTACTTAACTGGAAGATTTTTTATGTCTTTCGATTAAGGACTGAGTTTGATTCATTTCCTCGTCCAATAGGTCATCGCTTTTGTCTAGAAGTTTTTGAATATTTTTCATAGCAGTTTGTTGCTCGGTTTCTATTTTAGCGAGAGTTTTATAGCTGGGTTTGGATTAACATTCAGAGTCATCTTCGCGGAGGTCTAAAAATAAGCATCGCATGAGTTTACCTTAGCACCTCTTACAATGAAGCAGAAGGTTGGAGCAGAGTCATCGTCATCATTGGCTGTAGTGTCAGCGACATGACCATTGTATTTGGTGTTGAAGATGGACTTGGCGATGAATGCCAAAGCTAGAGCCAAACTAACAACTCTAGAATCCAACTCCTCTTCAGACTCCACTTCTGCCTCCTCAGAAGCAGACTCCTCAGAATAGACTTCCTTGCCAATGAAAGCATGTGCCTTGCCATATGAGCTCTTCTTGTGAGTTGAAGGCTTTGAATAAGACTTTGAGGATTTCTTCTTCTTCTTGTCGTCAGAGTCATATTCCTTGCTCCTCTTCTTTTTATTTTCTTCCTTTTCCCATTGTGGACATTCAGATATGTAGTGACATGTCTTCTTGTGTTTGTGACAGGATCTCTTATTGTAGTCACGAGTGGAAGCCTCAGCATCCTTCGATCTGGATTTTGACGACTTTCCAAAGCGATTCTTCTTGAAGAACTTTTGAAACTTTCTCACGAGCATTGCTAGCTCTTTGCCTAAGTCTTGAGGACCATCAAAACTGCAGTGAGAGTCTTTAGATGAGGATATAGCCTTTTCCTTCCAAGCACGAGTTCGGCCATAGTTGGGACCATGGATATCTGTTTTCTCAGATAGCTGGAACTCATGTGTGTTGAGCCTCTCAAGTATGTCAGACGGATCGAGATCTTTGAACTCAGGATGTTCTTGCATCATCTATGATAGTGTCAAATGAGCTGTCTAGTGATCTCAATAGCTTCTTCACAACTTCATCCTTGGTGATCTCAGTGGTGCCAAGTGCGCGAAGCTCGTTTGTGATATCAGTAAGACGGTAGAAAGTCAGCTGGACATTCTCATTGTCATTCCTCTTGAATCGATTGAAGAGATTGCAAAGCACATCAATTCTCAAGTCTCTCTGAGCAGATACGCCTTTGTTGACCTTGGATAGCCAGTCCCGGACAAGCTTTGTAGATTCTAGTGCACTCACAAGAGCATACTGCCCTTTGGTCAGATGACCACAAATGATGTTCTTGGTAGTTGAGTCTTGTTGTGCAAACCTCTTGACATCAGCAACGGTGGCACCATCACCGACATTGGGAACGCCAGTCTTAACGATGTACCAGAGGTCATTTTCAATGGCTTCAAGATGCATGTGCATCTCATGCTTCCAGTAGGCGTAATCAGTGCCATTGAAGACGGGGTACGCAACGGAGACTTTGATTATCCCTATAGTCAACATAGCTAAAACTCTAGGTGGTTAAACCGAATCACATAGAACAAGGGAGCACCTTGCTCTGATACAATTGAATGTGTTAGTTATCGAGTACATGGGGGTGAATAAGCAATTTTTATGAAACTCTTCAAGACGGGGAATGTCTTTGAAGACAGACAACCAAATACAACCTACACAATATGAGGCGGAAGATAAACTACACTAGCCATGCCATAGTCAAGGAAATAGTATAGAGTAAACACAAAGACAGATAGCAGCTAGGTAGAGTGGATCAGAATAGGAACATAGTATGAAGCCAAATATGCAAAAAGAGAGAATGTCTTTACACAGTGAAGTCAAGCAAAGCAAGCAAGCAATGACTTCACGAAGCTAAATAGTAAGTAAAGGGTGAAGTGATAGAACCAGTTGCTCAACAAAGACAAGGATTTGGTAGACCAGTTCCAGTTGTTGTGACAACCGTACGTCTGGTTAGGGAGGCTGAGGTTGAACTCTGCAGACCGTGTCTTCAGCTTATTCCCCTTGAGATAAGGTCACTTAGTCCTCGCTCAATCACTCTGGTAAGTCTTCAAGGTAGACTTCCAAACTTGCACAAACTTCGTTCACCAGTGATCCACAATGACCCTTGGGTCCTCAGAATGCGGCGCCTAACCGACTAGAAGATCACAGTCTTCAAGTGTAATAAGTCTTTAGATCACGCAGACAGAAAGACTTCAGCGATGCCAAACACTCTTTAGGATCTGGGTGTTCTGACCCTTGTCCTTGCAAGGATTTTCTCTCAAAGGCTTTGGAGGTGGGTTGCTCTCAAACGATTAAAGCCGTGCACCAACTCTTAGAAGCCACCAATTTATGGTGTAAGGGTTCGGCTATTTATAGCCATGAGGCAACCCGACATGACATGTCCAAAATGACCCTGGGTCATTAAGGAACCGACACGTGTCCAGTAGTCGGATTTTAAACACACGCGACAGCTTTGCTTGGGCTACAAGTAAAGCTGACTCATCCAACTCTGGATAAGATTTTCTCTCATTGTCTTCACTCGAAGACATAGGAATTGAGTTGAGCATCACGTCATTTTTCTAACTTTGTTCACTTGGATCCCACTTGATAGTTTGGTGGTTCCTATGACTCAAGAAAGAAGCAAATGAAACTACGAAATAAACTATGTGTTCGCACTCCATTATCTTCAAGTGAATATCTTCACACATCATAATCTTCGACGTGAATGTATTCATGAACCACCATTGTCTTCAATGACTTCATACATTTTTAGGGGTCATCTCCGACGGGTAAACCAAATCAATATTGACTTCTACATGTGTTCTCTTGTGAATCTCACAAACATATTAGTCCCTCAACCATGTTTGTCGTCAATACTCCAAAACCAACTAGGGGTGGCACTAGATGCAATTACAAATCCACCTCCAGCAGAGTATCGAAAAAGGTCTCCTAGTGGGATCTCACAAGTACAGAAACTTGTGGTGGTGGAAAAGTATTTTTGGTGTGCCCTCTGGTAGACGAGGAATATTTGGGAATTAATAAAGCTGAGATTAGGGTTGGAGCTTCTCCAGGGGGGCCACAAGCCCTGGAGGCACGCCCTAGGGCGCGGCCTCCTAGCTTGTGGCCTCCTCGTGGCTCCTCTAGTCTCATCCCAAAGCTTCGTGGGTGTCTTCTTGTCCAAGAAAAATCATCAAAAAGTTTTGTTTCGTTTGGACTCAGTTTGGTATTGATTTTCTGTAAATGACCAAAACAAGGAAAAAACAGCAACTGGCACTGGGCACGAGGTTAATAGGCTAGTCCAAAAACATGATATAAAATAGGATAGTAATGCATGTAAATCATCCAAGATTTATAATAGCATGGAACAAACAAAAATTATAGATACGTTGGAGATGTATCAAGCATCCCCAAGCTTAATTCGCGCTCGTCCTCGAGTAGCTAAATGATAAAAACAGAATTTTCGATGTGGAATGCTACCTAACATGTTTATTAATGTAATCTTTCTTTGTTTGGCATGAATATTCATATCAATAAGATTCTAAACAAAAGTTTAATATCGACATAAAAACAATAATACTTCAAGCATACTAATAAAGTGATCATGTCTTCTCAAAATATCATGGCTAAAGAAAGTTATCCCTACAAAATCATATAATCTTATCATGCTCTATCTTCATCACACAAAGTATTTTTCATGCACAACCCCGATGACAATCCAAGCAATTATTTCATAGTTTTGACGTTCTCAAAAAATTTCAACTTTTATGCAATACATGAGCATGAGCCATGGATATAGCACTATGGGTGGAATATAATATGATGGTGGAGGTTCTGTGGAGAAGAAAAAAAAGGAGAAAGTCTCAAATTGACTAGGCTAATCAATGGGCTATGGGGATGCCCATCAACTGATGTCAATGCAAGGAGTACGGATTGCCATGCAACGGATGCACTGGAGCTATAAGTGTGTGAAAGCTCAAAAGAAAACTAAGTGGGTGTGCATCCAAATCCCTTGCTCATGAAGACCTAAGGCATTTTGAGGAAGCCTATCATTAGAATATACAATCCAAGTTTTATAACGAAAACTTCCCACTAGTAATATATGAAAGTGACAAAATAGGAGACTCTCTATCATGAAGAACATGGTGCTACTTTGAAGCACAAGTGTCGAAAAGGATAGAAACATTGTCCCTTCTCTCTTTTTCTCTCATTTTTCCTTTATTTATTTTTTTCTTTTGGACTCTTTGGCCTCTTCTTTTTCTTTTTGGGATCTTTGGCCTCTTATATGTGTGTGTGTGTGTATATATATATATATATATATATATATATATATATAAGTCCGTAGTCGCATCCCGACTTTGTGAGGGAATCATAGCCTCCATCATCCTTTCCTCAAATGAGACAAAGTTATAACAATGATGGTCAACAAAATTTTGTTTACTTACAACTCAAAAATTACAACTCAATACTAGAACAAAGATATGACTCAATATAAATGCTTCATGCATATGAAAGCAATATGACAATGATGGTGTGTGTCATAATAAAATGGAATGGTGGAAGTTGCATGGCAATATATCTCGGAATGGCTATGGAAATGCCATAATAGGTAGGTATGGTGGCTGTTTTGAGGAAGATATAAGGTGGCTTATGTGTTAAAGAGTGTATCATATCACGGGGTTTGGATGCTTCGGCGAAGTTTGCACCAACTCTCAAGGTGACAAAGGGTAATGCGGTACCGAAGAGGCTAGCGATGGTGTAAGGGTGAGAGAGCATATAATCCATGGACTCAACATTAGTGATAAAGAACTCACATGCTTATTGAAAAAGTTTATTAGCTATTGAAACAAAGTACTAATACAACGCTCCTAGGGGGATAGATTGATAGGAAAATACCATCGCTCATCCCCGACCGCCACTCATAAGGAAGACAATAAAAAATAAACCATGCTCCAACTTCATCGCATAACTAGAGACCATAAGTGCATGCTTCGGGAATAACCAACCTTAACACAAGTATGTTTACTAATCCAGAATTACTCACTAGCATGACTCTAATATCACCATCTTTATATCTCAAAAATAAATGCAAGGAATCAAACTTCTCATATATCCAATGATCTTCAGGAAAGTTTTTATTACGTCCCTCTTGAATACCCATCATATTAGGACTAAATTCGTAACCTAAGAAAATTTCCATACTATTTATACTACTCTCAAAATAATAAGTGAAGCATCAGAGTTCATCAATTTCTACAAAATAAAACAACCTCTGTCCTCTAAAAAGATATAAGTGAAGCACTAGAGCAACTACCTAGCTCAAAACATATAAGTGAAGCACATAGATTATTCTAATAAATTCACATTTAATGTATGTCCCTCTGAAAAGGTGTGTACAGTAAGGATTACTGTGGCAAACTAAAAAGTAAAGACTCGTATAATACAAGATGCTCCAAGCAAAACACATATCATGTGGTGAATAAATATAGCCTCAAGTAAATTTACCGATGGATTGAAGACAAAAGAGGGGATGCCATCCGGGGCATCCCCAAGCTTAGGTGCTTGGTTGTCCTTGAATATTACCTTGGGGTGCATTAGGAATCCCCAAGATTAGGCTCTTGCCACTCCTTGTTCCTAGTACATTCAAACTTCACCCAAAACTTGGAAACTTCACAACACAAAACTCAACAGAAAACTCGTGAGATCCATTAGTGAAACAAAGCAAATAACAACTTTTAGGTATTGTTGTAAACTCATTCCAGTTTTATATTGGTGTTATATCTATTGTATTCTAACTTCTCCATGGTTTGTACCCCCTTATACTACCCATAGATTCATCAAAATAAGCAAACAACACAATGAAAACAAAACCTGTCAAAAACAGAACAGTCTGTAGTAATCTAGACTTTAGCCAAACTTCTGTGACTCCAAAAATTGTAAAAAATTAGAAAAATGTGGCCATTTGTATATCAATAAAGTGGAAAATATTCATAATTTTTCATTGCTCTAGCAGATCAGATCAATTATGTTACTCGAGGCAAAAGTTGATGTTTTCTCACAGAATCAAATCAACAATCTTCCAAACAATCCCAAAGGTCCTACTTGGCACAAGTAGTAATTAAAACACTAAAACACAATCACAATAGAAATATAATTGCATGTTTATTGAAAAACATAAGCAAAAACATAAAAACAAAATTGGCTTGCCTCCCAACAAGCGTTATTGTTTTACGCCCCTAGCTAGGCATATTGCATAGATCTGGGTATTGTCATCTTTGGTGTTCAATTCTTTCTTAATCAAATCTTAATATTTCTTAGTAAATTTCTTTCCTCGCGTTCTTCCTTTCTTGTGGTGGAGCTTATTTGATGGAAAGGACTTTGATCAGTGATTTTGACATTCATAATTTCATACTCAAGATCATCACCAAAGATATATTCATAAGAAACATGTATCTCATATTTAATAGGTTCCCTCGACATCTCTTCAATCAATTCCTTAAGAAATCCCTTGTCTTCCCTTAGTAACCCAATCAAAATTTTCATACGCACCAAGATACAAAGTTTGGATAACTTCCGGAAAAGGGACTCTTTTCCTTAGATTGGTACTAAAACATAGGTCCTTAGATTCCAAACCACGCGTAGTTTCTTTATTATGGAGAACTTCAATGGGAGGTTGCTCAATTTTTTTATTATAATAGGAAAAGATCTCTCTAGCTTCTCTAATTATGTTATTGAACTCATGCATAAGGGTAATAGTAGCAATTTTTCTTGGATTTAGGATCATGTATGCTGGGAAGTTTGTAAAACATCTTTTCTAAAGCCAGATGAATAAGTAGAAATTCTCTTTCTAATTTAACCAAAAGCATGGAAACAACATCCAGATCACAACTTGTATTATGAAGAACTAGGAAATATGCCCGTGCGTTGCAACGGGAGCGAAAAAATATCTCAGCCTTCCCCTATCCCCGCACACATTAGTCCACGCCCTCCATGTCAACACAACACCCTACCTATGTTGCCGCTTATCCTCCTCCTTATCCTTGCTGGCGGTGGCAGATTAACATTGTGTCGGTGGAATGATGTGGGCGGCGGCTGTCAATAATGGGAGGAGATCATCAACACGAGAGCGCGGCCGCGTCAGGTAGGTGTCGTAGGTTAGCGACATGCCTATAGTCACATCCTCCATCAACCAAACTACTACCGACATTGCAAATATAATTTGGAAAGTAAATCTGCAACCAAAATCATACACCTAGGCACTAAGAATTGAACCATGAGGAGATAAATAGGCGGGTGTTCATTGGAAAAAGGCGGACGCATCGCGAGGTGGCTGCTCTAGCCCTAGACGCAATCAATCAGCGCGACCTGGCGTTTGCTGGCAGCCTGCCAACCGCAGGCATTGGTTAATCTAGTTTCTAGGTTGGTCTTTTTGTGGTTTCTACGACGTTCCCTAAAAACGCTCGCCCCTCTGTAAATTTCGTCCTTTCGCCATCTCTTCTATAAGAAAAAGGCAGTGCTCCTGCCGGTTCCTCAAAAAAAAAAGTGAACCATGATTCTAAAATAGTCAGATACATCCTTTCTAATTGCTTCTTTTGTGAGGAATTGCCGGAAACATAAATCCTTCAAACAGAAAGCTCAAATTTCATCAAGGAGCTACATAAATTAAATCATATTTGTGGTCATAAGATCTATAGTATATTAGATGTCAATTTAATTTTTGTAAGAATAGCTCACACAACAAAATACATGCAACTTGATCTGTATAGTTAAATAATTAGATGAGTGAAAGTATATACCTAACTTATTCCCAGATAGTACACGCTTGAGGATTCCTAAAAAAATATATGCACTTGAGGCATCAGACATGTACAATTCAAGATTCTCCAAAGTTTGTCATTTTAGCTTATTTTTCACGCGTACGGAAGCCAGCATTTTGTATATCACTTCAAAACCTACACAAACTTCGACGTACAAAAAACATTTCACAGGGAGAATTCTTGAAAAAGCAATTTATTTTGTACGCACCGCCCACCTCAGGCCATGCATGCCGCCCTCATCGAGTTAGTGCGCCACCGTTCTGCATCTCAGATGGTGTCGGTCATGTCGATCTTCTTATCGCGCATGTTGGGCCTCACGGATAGCGAGTCAAGTTCCGATCTGTGCGGCTAGCTCAGTCAGAGCTTGTTGTTGCGGTGGCAGGGAGAAGATGACAGGCGTGCCTACTTTTCCCAGTAGTATTTTTCTTCTTCTAAAACGTTATTTTTCCCGGAGTTAGAACAACCTATGTTATGTCTGTTCTCTTCCTTTTTATGTACGTCCGT
Source organism: Triticum aestivum (assembly GCF_018294505.1). Lineage (NCBI taxonomy): Eukaryota > Viridiplantae > Streptophyta > Magnoliopsida > Poales > Poaceae > Triticum > Triticum aestivum. The sequence goes on along the minus strand of NC_057804.1, from coordinate 204,537,219 downwards.
GGTGCTTTTTGCAGTTGCCCATGCGGACACCCATTTAGGTTTACCTCTATCGACATTCAACGTACAACAGCTAGATACAGGCCAAGACCCAACTGGAGCACAGCTCGGCGAAGTGACCAAAAACGGCAGCGGACGACCGATCGGGTCGATAATAAACCTAGACGTATAGATAACAACTTAGTAAAGATATGCCCGTACATTGTGATGAGAGAAAAAAAATATTTCATGTCTCTTGGTCACAGACCGTGCATTGCAATGGAGAATATTCACTTATGCATGCGTGGGTGATATAGTGAGATGATGTTGTCAAGAATCATAGTTGCAATGGAGAATATTCACTTATGCATGCATGCACGTTCCAATACTTCTACTTCGGCTTCCTCCTCGGCATGGGCAGCGCGCTGAGGTGATTTTTGTGGACTTAATTTTGTGCTCCCTTTGCTGCTTGTTCACAGGTGGCTTGCTGATTTCTAGGCAACTTAGAAATGTATTTAAATTAGTGGAATTAGGTCTAACGATTCGAGGTGGGACTATTATTATACGAACCCTAACTTGTAACCCAACTGATTGCTAGGTCGGTCGGCTATCGTCTTCGTATGCGAAGGAAGGTCTTGAGAGCACACTAAATTTTTGCCAATCACGTGTGTGGTTTTTTTTGCTGGCTGGGCTTTTGCGCAAATCTTGGGGAGGCAAGGTGCAGCTTACTCTATAGCAGTTGGGCTGGGCTTTTAATGAAATCTTGAAAGAGGCATGGTGGAGCGGACATTGTGGAATAGTTCCTTGCTCGTTGTTACTCGTTAGTACCACCTTGTTTTTTATAGAAAAACAGAAAACATAATCTGGGTGAACGGATGAAAAAATAGGAGAAACGCACCTTGCTTTATTAGTAGGTATAGATACATCCCTTCTCTAAAGGCATAACTCCTGTGCAATCAAAGAATTCTTAAGTAATATTCTTCCCAATAATGTTCCCATCACCCACATGATAGATCTTTGTTTTAATATGAAAAGGGGTTTTATTATCAAGGGGATCATGATTAAGAATGCAAGATTCAAGTTTTTCCTCAAGATTTGCACTAATATTTTCAATAGTAAGCTTCTCAGATTTAGACATGATGGTAAAACAAGCAATTTAGCACACAAGCAAACAGAAAGAAAACAAAAATATGAACGAAAAGAAGGCAAATAAAAAGGTAAATATTCTTGTGTTTTCTGAAAACGTTTCAGAAGTGGGGGATAAGGAAACGAGAGGGAAATGGCGAATAATGTAATGCAAGAGATGAGAGTTTATGATAGGTACTTGGCAGGCTTGATGTAGAACCTCCCCGGGAACGGCACCAGAAATTCTTCCTACTACTTCTTGAGCTTGTGTTGGTTTTTCCCTTGGAGAAAGGGGTGATGCAGGAAAGTAGAGATAAGTATGTGCCTCAGTTAAGAACCAAGGTATCAATCCCGTAGGAGGGACACGCAAGTCTCCAATTATAGCACGTGCACAAATGAACAAATAATTGCACCCAACGCGATAAAGCAGTTGTCAATCCCTTCATGGTTACTTGCAAGGATGAGATAATATAGAGATAGGTATAAAAGATAAATAAAAGTATAAACTAAATTCAAGGTAAATAAATTGCAGCAAGGTATTTTTGTGTTTTTGGTTTTATAGATCTGAAAATAATGTGATAAAAATAGACCCGGGGCCATAGTTTTCACTAGAGGCTTCTCTCTTGGAGGAATGCATACGGTTGGTAAACAAATTACTGTTGAGCAATTGATAAAAAAGCACAAAGTTATGACGATGTCTAAGGCAATGATCATGAATATAGGCATCACGTCCGTGACAAGTAGACCGACTCCTGCCTGCATCTACTACTATTACTCCACACATCGACCGCTATCCAGCATGCATCTAGTGTATTAAGTTAACAAGAACGGAGTAACGCCTTAACCAAGATGACATGATGTAGGGAGATAGATCCAATCAATATTGCAAAAAACCCATCTTTTTATCCTTAATGGCAACAATACAAATGCATGCCTCGCTACCCTTCTGTCATTGGGTGAGGACACCGCAAGATTGAACCTAAAACAAGGCACCTCTCTCATTCTAAGAAAAATCAATCTAGGTGGCCAAACCAAATCAATAGATCAGAGATTAGGGTTGGAGGTGCTCCAGGGGGCCAATAAGCCCTGGAGGTGCCCCTCCTAGGGTGCGTCCTCCTGGCTTGTGGCCTCCTCGTGGCTCCTATGGCCTCCTCCCGAAGCTTCGTGGGTGTCTTCTCTTCCAAGAAAAATTGTCAAAAAGTTTCGTTCCGTTTGGTATTGATTTTCTGTAGAAGACAAAAACAAGGAAAAAATGCAACTGGCACTAGGCACTAGGTTAATAGGTTAGTCCCAAAAATGATATGAAATAGCATAATAATGCAAATAAAGCATCTAAGATGGATAATATAATAGCATGAAACAATCAAACATAATAGATACGTTGGAGACGTATCACGCGACAAAAGCTGCGTCATACATACGACTTTTACGAAGGCTGGTGGATGGCGAAAAACCAACCCGCTTGTTCTAAAAATAATCACACCAAGCCTGGAAAGTAACTAATTTTTCTTTATGCTTGCTTTCGGCGGAAAGACCCTCCCACACATCCAAAAGATCAATTAAAAAGTTTGGGTACAAGAGTAATGAAGGATTCAGCTTAGTGAGTGATGGCATATATTCTTCATAGGGTTCTCCAACTATAGGCAGCCCAGCCATAAGTAACATATCAAGCAAAGTGATGGTGTGTTTGCCACACGAGAGCATGAAAGTATTGGTTTGAGGAATCCACCTCTCTAGTAAAGGGCAGAGCAAAGAAGGGCCCACAAAATAATCGCAAAGGGAACAATGAAAGGCGCCATGAATATAATCTGTATTTTCTTTGCCTCCTTTCATATTAAAATAATGATTGTTCAGGACTTCAACACCCCATTGAGTATAACCCTTTGTACATTTGACATATCGGATTTCATGATACACCCAGCCTAATTTTTGTGATACTATCTGTGGAGGATATAGCTACTGGGTATAAACCGGCCAGGAGGGTCCGGTTCACCCTTGACTATGTTGAAGCCCATGAAGATTCGGAAGATGGCGCTTTACTAAAAGAAGCATAGAAGCCCGAAGCCCAAAGGCGGATTAGGGCCCATAGTGGTAAACCACCATGACTATGTAAACTTGTAGTCTAAGTTAGGAAGGGAGAGACTGAGCTGGACACTTTGTATGAGTCGGCCTCAGGGCTCTGTAAACTGGTCGGGCAACAACCTGTGTATATAAAGGGGCGACCCGGCGGCGGTTCAGGGACAACAGACAACAACTCGAGACTCAGGCAAGCGTATCCCGCTCCCTGATCCTCGAAACCCAATCAATCCCATCACAACTAGACATAGGCTTTTACCTTCATCGAAGGGGCCGAACTAGTATAACTCCCGTGTCCCTTTTCCGGTTTAACCCCTTCAAGCTAACCCGTTGCGATGACTCCACGACTAAGTCCTTTCACAAGGACATCTGACGTGATAATTCCACGACAGTTGGCGCCCACCGTGGGGCTATCGCAAGATGGTGTCGAGTTCTTGAAGGGCTGCTCTGAAGGACTTAAGGGGTACGTGACCGGCCGGATGACCAAAAGTCGTCGCGGCAAGCTTTACATCGACGACAAAGGATGGGGCCCCGAGGCCGGCTCAATTGAGTACGGGTACCGGGTCCCCTTCGGCGGAATTCATGTCTTCATTGGCAAGATCGGCGAACCAGGCCCTGAGCCGGACATCTGCACCGACCTCATTGAGACGGCTCAGCGTGCGAGTCCAGCCCGGGTTAAGCCTGCCGTGAAATGTGCGTTCGTAGGATGTGTCCATGGGGTCGGATCTGAACCGGTGTCTGAGGGCGAGACGGCAGTATATTCCGATGGCGAGTCATCCACTGGAGAAACCGAGTCCTTGTACCAGATTCATGGCGGTATGCTCGAAGGACATTCCGATGGCAACAGTATTCCGGACCTCCTTGAAGCGCCGAGCCGGGTTGCTATTTACATGGCCGGCACGCAGCCTGTATTGCAATCTTCATCGACCGCAGCAATGACTACCGGGTCAGCGGCCGCGGCAGGTACCTCGGCGCGCCGGCCGGTGCAGGTTCTCTCCGGTTTAATGGATGCTTGGGCGACCTTGTCAACTATGACAGTCACCCCGGATACGTAGGATCAGCACAATGCGGAAGTTGCGAGACTGAAGGAGCAGATTACGCAGGCTAAGGCGGACCTGGTGGCTGAGGATAATAGGATGGCTGAGGAACAGGCCGCTTTGAATGCTCAATCACAACAGATACAAGCACAGAATTACCGGCTCATGCTGGATCGGACCATGTCAGAGGATGTGTTACGAAGGAAGTATCGGTCGCGCCTGCCGCCGTTTTACGAAGGGTTAAATCTCTTTTAGACGCCAGGTGCCGGGCCGAGCAATCTGGCAGCCGCAAACCGAGCCGAAGTGCCTGGGATTGCCCCGGATCAGCCACGAGCAACGGAGCCACCCCGATGGACAGTTAACCCGCCACAGTATGTGCCTACACCACCGGGTCACTTTTCGAGCCCCCTGGATAGCATGATTGCTGTGGCCTCACGCTTGGCAGCCATTCCAATTGAAGGAGATTCAATAGAGGCAGTTGAGACACGGCGGGCGAGATATCTTCTTCAAACTGCCGTAGTGCAACAACAGACTTATTCATATAGCCGGGATAGAATCCATTCAACCCCTCGTCCGAGCCCAAGTTATAGCAGGCGGATGGATGAACCGGAGGTGTCTAGCAGCGCGGGGGGTCGGAATGCTCAGGAGGTAGTGGACCATGCCAGGGCACGAAGGGATGGCGCTTTTGATCGTTATCAACCCGCCCCGGTTCAGCCAACAGTGTCGGTTGATAGAGGCACCGGGCTTGCTTTCAGTTCCTGGGGAGTACCATGCCTTATTCCGGCTCTCCGTAACATGCGTCTGCCCAAGGATTTCAAGGGGCCGCGCAAGGTGCCTAACTATACGGCGGATCAGCCGCCTGAGGCATGGGTCGAGACTTATGAGATGGCATGGAGATGCTGGATGTGGATGAAGCACTTGTGCAAAGTACTTCACGATGATGTTGGAAGGACCAGCCCGCACTTGGTTGAAAAATCTGCCAACTAATTCCATCGAGTCATGGGATCAGTTGAAGGCCCGGTTTATAGCCAATTTTAAAGATACGTGCAAACAGCCCATGTCCATTATAGATATGGATGCTTGTGTTCAGGGTGAGAACGAGTCCACAACTCATTGGGTGCGTCGGGTCTTAGAAGTTTTGCACTCGTCCGACCGAATTAACGCTGGCCAAGCGATTATCACGCTGGAGCGTAATTGCCGGTTTAAGTCACTGAAGGAGAAGTTGGGATGGCTCAAGCGCCACTGCAACGACCTGGGAACACTCATGGTAGCGTTGGTAAAATACGCCGATTCTGATAATACCAAGGATCCCAATTCTGATAATGAGAAACCGGAGAAGGGAAAGAGGAACGACAGTGCGAAGGGACAGCAGCACAACCAGGGAGGCCATGGGAATAATGGTAAGCGTAAAGCGGATTCAGATTTTGTGGCTAATGCTAATGTGCAGCGTCGTAGGGGTAAATCGCCCCAGCGTGGTGGGACGATGAATCTGGAGCGCTTGTTGAATCAGCCCTGTCCAAAGCATGGAACCAAAGAAGTCCCTGCAACACATCTCTGGAAGGATTGCAACATCATGAAGGAGTTCAAAAATTCTGATCTTTTCCGGTATGATTAGGGCCCGTCGGGCGGTTCAGGTCCTGGTTTTCATGGTGGCGGTGGTGCAAGCTCTGGGTTTCAGAATAATCATAGTAACCAGAACAACCAAGGTGACAATAACCAATAGAGTGGTCAAGGGAATCAGCAACAGTCGGGTTACCAGAGTCACCTGAAGCAGCTGAATGGTGGACAATATCATGTATTCACCACTAGTCTGTGCAAGCGTGAGAATCCAGAGCCCGTATCACGCACTGTTTGGGCGACCGGCTAATGCAAAATTCATGGCCAGGCCTTGTTATATTTACTTGTAGCTCAAGATGCCGGGTCACAAAGGAACCATCACGGTTCATGGAAGTCGAAAAATCACTTTGGATTGCGAAGAGAGTGATGCGGCTTACGCTAAGTCGGTTTGTGCTACAGAGGAGTTAAAGTTTTACAAGGAGAATGTTGATCCGGCAGATATGACCCCTCTGAAGAAGCCCACCACTGAGCATGACCCAACCCTACACTTCAAACCGGCTGATGAGACGAAGCTTGTTGACTTTGTACCCGGCGATTCGTCCAAGCAGTTCAGCATAAGCACCAATCTGGATCCAAAATAGGAAAGCATGCTCATCGAGTTCATCCATGAGAACTGGGACATCTTTGCATGGAAGCCTTCTGACATGCCAGGTGTACCGAGGGAACTTGCTGAGCACACTCTTAATATTGATCCGAAGTTTAAACCGGTCAAGCAATTTCTTCGTCGCTTTAATGAAGAGAGACGCAAGGCAATTGGAGAGGAGGTAGCCCGGCTGTTGGCTGCTGGGTTTATCGTTGAAGTGTTTCATCCTGAATGGTTGGCTAATCCGGTGCTGGTTCTTAAGAAAAACGGGACTTGGCGTATGTGTGTGGACTACACGGACTTAAATAAGGCTTTCCCAGCCGATCCTTTTGCTCTCCCGCGTATTGATCAGATCATTGATGCGACGGCGGGTTGTGAGCGCCTGAGTTTTTTGGATGCTTATTCAGGGTACCATCAGATTAAAATGGCGGTTAAGGACCAGGAGAAGACCGATTTCATCACTCCCTTTGGAGCCTTCTGCTATGTTTCTATGCCCTTTGGGCTCAAGAGTGCTCAGGCAACTTATCAGCGTTGTGTGCAAAATTGTCTTCACACGCAGATTGGGTGTAATGTTCATGCCTATGTGGATGACATTGTGGTGAAATCCAGGGAAAAGGAGACGTTGATAGCTAATCTCAAGGAGACGTTTGACAACGTTCGGGTTTACAAGATGATGCTTAACCTGGATAAGTGTGTGTTTGGTGTTCCGGCAGGCAAGCTGCTCGGTTTTCTTGTGTCTAACAGGGGCATCGAGGCTAATCCGGAAAAGATCAAGGCAATCACATCCTTGGCTAAGCCGACATGTATCAATGATGTTCAACGTCTCGCAGGCCGGATTGCAGCCCTCAGCCGGTTTATCAGTCGTCTTGGTGAGAAGGCCATTCCCTTGTATCAGATGCTGAAGAAGACAGATGATTTCATCTGGAGTGATGCGGCCAATGCGGCCTTTGAGGAGTTAAAATGGCAGTTGATTGAACTGCCAGTTCTTGCAGCCCCAGTTGATCATGAGCCTTTACTATTATATGTGGCTGCTAATGCCCGAGCGGTCAGTGTGGCAATTGTGGTAGAGCGTAAAGAGGCTGGGAAGGAGTATCCGGTTCAACGACCAGTATACTACATCAGCGAAGTTCTGATTGAATCAAAGCAATGCTATCCAAATTGGCAGAAGTTGGTGTATGGGGTTTTTATGGCCAGCCGAAAGCTCAAGCAATATTTTCAAGGTCACCCCATCACAGTGGTTAGTTCTGCTCCCTTGGGCGATATCATCCAAAACAGAGAAGCAACTGGCCGGGTTGCAAAGTGGGCAATTGAGCTTGGTCCACATGGTTTGAAATATGTACCTCGAACAGCCATCAAGTCTCAGGCTCTTGTGGACTTTATCAATGATTGGACCGAGTTGCAAGCACCGGAAGAGAAGCCGGATAATACGTACTTGACTATTCATTTTGATGGATCAAGGCAGTTGGAAGGCTTGGGGGCTGGAGTTGTCCTGACTTCCCCTCGAGGTGATAAAATTTGCTATGTCCTCCATTTGATGTTTCCTTGTACTAACAATGCAGCTAAGTATGAAGCTCTACTTCATGGTCTCCGGGTGGCTAAAGAGATGAACTTAACTCGAGTTCGTTGTTTCAGAGATTCTGATCTGGTGGCTTAGCAAGTTTCTGGTACTTGGGACTCTAAGGATCCACTCATGGCGGCTTACAGGCGTGTGGTAGATATTGTGGCGGGTCACTTCAAAGGATATCAGGTTGGGCATATTGTTCGGCGCAAAAACGAAGCGGCAGACGCTTTGCACCGACTTGGATCTCAGCGTAAACCGGTACCTCCTAACACCTTTTTAGATATCTTGCATAACCCGTCTGTTAAATTACCAACAAAAGTGGATCTAGCTGTTCCTGATCCGAAGGCGCAGCTGGTGGCCGCTTTAGATGTTGTGCCGGATTGGACGGTTCCATATTTGGCATATATGAGCCAGGGTGAGCTACCACATGATCAAGTCCTGGCCTGACAGATAGTCCGGCGATCCAAGTCCATGGTTATTCACGATGGCGAGTTACACCGCTGCAGTGTTTCAGGCGTATTTCAGCGTTGCGTTTCTCCGGAAGAAGGCGAAGCGATCCTCCGGGAAATTCATGAAGGGGATTGTGGTCATCATGCCAGTTCAAAGTCCTTGGTTGCAAAAGCTGTTCGTCATGGGTTTTACTGGTTGACAACTCATGCTGATGCGGAGGATCTGGAAAAGCGATGTGATGCTTGTCAAAAAATTTCACGCAGAGCTCATGTTCCGGCTCAGGAGCTACGGATGATTCCCATCACTTGGCCTTTTGCTACTTGGGGGCTTGATATGGTGGGACCCTTTAAACGTTCCTAGGACAAGAAGACCCACCTGTTGGTGGCAGTTGATAAATTCACCATGTGGGTTGAAGCGGAGCCTGTTAGCAAGTGTGATGTAGCTACGGCGGTTCAATTTCTCAAAAAAATTATTTTCCGTTTTGGCTATCCACACACCATCATCACGGATAATGGTACTAACCTTTCCAAAGGTGAGATGGAGGATTTCTGTCACAGAGAGCACATCCGACTTGACCTAGCATCTGTGGCGCACCCTCAATCCAACGGTCAAGCAGAACGAGCTAATCAAGAAATCTTAAAGGGTCTTAAACCTTGGCTCATGATTCCCTTGAAGCGGACGCCGGGTTGTTGGGTGGAAGAATTACCTTCTGTGTTGTGGAGCATCAACACCACCCCCAATCGATCAACAGGGTACACGCCTTTCTTTATGGTCTACGGGGCAGAGGCGGTTCTCCCAAGTGATATACGTCAAGATTCGCCCCGGGTTGCTAATTACGTTGAAGCAGACAATGAGCAAGCCCGCCAAGAGGCACTGGACTTGCTAGATGAGAAGCGGGATATGGCTTTGGCACGGCCGGCGGTTTATCAACAAGACCTGCGGCGTTATCACAGCCACCGGGTTAAGACAAGAGCCTTTCAAGAAGGCAACTTGGTGCTCCGGCTTATGCAGGATCAGACCGACATATACAAGTTATCCCCGCCTTGGGAAGGACCCTTTGTGGTCAGCAAGAATCTGCACAACGGATCATACTACCTCATTGACATTCGAGATGACTCACGCAAATCTGAGGAGGAGACCCGGCGGCCCTGGAATATAGCTCTCCTCCGGCCTTACTACACTTGAGCCATAGGCTATTTTTTATGTACATATTTTGACAATGTACATATTATCATCAATAAATGAATCAGCATCCTTGCTTTCAAGCGGGGCCTCTGTTGTTTTTTCTCAAATATTCTTTGAGCTACATGGGGGCTTCAGCTGACAAAGCGGAGTACTTCCTGTTAAACCGGCTATCACGCCACAAAAGCTTGGGAGCTTCACACCGAAAGGGCCAAAGAGAGTTTTCGATGCTATGCACAACTCAAACATAGGCACCTAATGAGCATAGCTCATAACGCTACTTGGGGGCTCCTTGGTCCAATACCAAGAAGTTTGAATGGACCCTTGTAGCTGGGTATCGACCCACGACTTGGAAGCCTGGTATATTTACCTAAAACCCCGGGTTAACCTGCCTTCATCAAGTAAGACACTCCTATCCAGGTCATCCTGGCATGGCCCTCCGAACGTTTGACAGTTACTCTCCTTGAGACCCTGCACTTGTCAAAGTTAAAAGGGTGATTGGTTAGTTGGAGGTCCATCTTAAAAGGCTTTGTTAAATGGTTCAACTCAGTGGCCTAGCAGCCCACAAAAAGCCTCGAATTTGGGCCTGGCAGCCCCCAAAAGCCTCGACTACACGGTTTCATTTGAGTTTTGGCTGATTTTGTGTTAAACCGATTTTTTTGGCTTAATCAGTCCTCTTCTTAGCCCGGTATTCTTCAAACAGGCTTGGTTTGCAACTACACGTTGACATACCTTAATCTTAAACCGGAGTTTCTTAACCTGGCTTGACGTTGACTCCCTGTCAATAGCCCGGATCATCTGGAGTGAATCATCACCCGGTATGACTTCATCTACAACATCAGAGAATGATGGAGATACAAATAATGCAGATTTGGGTTTTCACCCTTATTACAATTCAAGTTGGCCAGCCAACTAACCAGGGATCTTATATTACCGATATGTATAATTCCATATTTTTTATGAGTTGATTATCAATTCGGCCTATTCTGGGCATTATGACCCGTCTGGCGGTAAACCGCCAGGACTTTTGTCGTTTTTATGCACATAGGAGTTGCATCTTATGATACTTGGAACAAAATTGTCATTGATATGGTGGATCCACGCAAAATACCCCTTGCACGATGGCAGCACATCATCATAAGTTTTTGCTATCCTATTACACGACACTCCGAGGCCCAAAATATGGAATTGTTCACATGGATAATTTCTGATTTATATCAACCGCCTTGACTGATTAAGCTTCATCACCGGGTTGACGTGAGGTAGATGGGTCATCTGGCGTCGGTTCAGCCTCCTCTTCATCCACTGGCTGGAAGTCATTGGTGGTCCAATCGATCCGGGTCAAGGCCTGAAAGACAGCCTCTTCACTTATAAGCTCAGCCGGGTCAACGTCAGGGGCGTAAGTATGCTTACGGTTTGGTGGAATAAGGTTCTACACTTCAGGAATCACAGCTTCAAGCCGTCTGTTGTTTGCATCATAGAAAGATCGATGAACCGTCAGGTTTGCCTCTTCTACTAGTTGACTCGCCAAAGGACGCATCTCCCTTGTTACCCGTTTGAGGGTGTCATTGTCAAATTCTTCGCCATTTTCTTGTGCATTGGGCAAGCCTTTGGCTATATCAGCCGGATCAAGATCAGCTATCCATGCCTTGGCTCGAGTCAGCGCCAGCAAAGCGCCTGCCCGAGCAGTGGATCGCTTCAGCTCTTCTATTTGCGCTGGCGCCATTGAGAGGCGATCCAGCGTGTCCTTGATAAGCATTGGTGCCGCATTGTCATATGAAGTTGCACATATCACCCGCTGAGCGCCGTTATACAGTTGTTCAATCAGCGTATATGCAGCTTTGAGCTTCTTCCGCATGTCAGAACCTAGATGAGCAATGCGACTACCTATATCGGTTCAGGAAATGCATGTTAAAACAATGAAATTTCAAAGAGACACAACTATGGCAACCACTACTTACCAAATATGGCAGAGGTCATGGCATTGATTTGGCGCTTCAATCCAGACAATTCTTCTTTCACCGGTTCAAGAGCTGCTTCAGCAGTCTCCCCCCGCTTCACCAATCCGGCCTTTTTGGTGTCCCAGTTGGCCTGTTTAGACTTAAACCATTCTTTAAGCTGCTCCATGGTGGTCAAGGCGGTTTTCAGCTCATCCCTGGCCTTGGTGGTTTCTGCTTGTTGGGTTTTCAGATTTGCTCGAAGATCAGCAATTTGCGAGATTTGTTGATTTATTTCATTCTGCAAACAGTAAGAAAGCATGTCAATATCTTTGTTCAAAGTCCCAAGCATATAACCAGTTATACACTCGGCACTTGGGGGCTAATGCGGATCATTTTTTATGCGGATACTTGAAGTCCCAAGGATTAATACAAGTTTTAATCATGGCACTTGGGGGCTAATGTGTGTTTGATCAGACATAAAGAAAATTTCACAAGTTACCGCATGGAGTGTATAAAGTCCCGGTTTGACTTTCTCAAGACAAACCGGCCCTTGGGGGCTACAATATAATGAAGGTACAGAACAAGAAGCAATAATATTTACCTCATAGCGCTCCTTCATCAGATTTACTAAACCGGCTTCATAATCACGGCTTGTATATAGCCGGTTTAGGAAGCCGGAGTGAAGGTCTTGAGCAGAGAGATCGGTATAAGCAGACAAATCAGTCTTCTCCTTCCCCTTGCTCATGGCAGCAAATTCATCCTTGGCAGAGTGCTTTGATAGAGCAACCGGATTACCAGGGGCGTTATATGCAGTGCCCGTAACAACAACGTCATCATCCTTGGCTGGGCTGGAAGAATCAATATTCTGAACAAGTCTTGGTGCTTTCATGGAAGGGCTTGGCGGTTTGATAGTTGGACTTGGCGGATCAGCAGTTGAGCCCCGTTGTTCCATTGTTGGACTTGGAGGAGCAGGAGGATGTGAAGTGTCAGCTTCTACAGTCGGTTCAACTTCTGGCGGGTTAGCATTACCATCTTGGTTCTGCCCAGCAGAGCTGTCCATGGCAACTTTCAGGTTTTCATCATGATGCTCGGGCGTCTTTTCTGGATCAACTTCAACACAAGGATCACTGGTCTTGGTCTTCTTGCTTAATCGAGCCTTGGCGCTACAACATCAAAGGTTAGAGTATGGTAAACAGACAAATAAAGTTATAAACTATGTAATACTCACCCAGCAACAACTTTGAGAGGAGGCAATTGGGTGGTTGACGAACCGCCAGACGAGTTGGAAGAAGCCTGGTAATTCGGGTCAGACGGATTGAGAGGGCATCGGAAGAAACCTTTTAAAGGATACTCTTTTTCAGGAAAACAAATCACCTCTGGACGGCGTTTCCGGGAGGGCGTATCAGCTAAACCGGACGAAGTGATTTGTTGACCACTATGCCGGGTTGTGCGACGTTCTTCGGCTTGCCGTGTCTTCAAAGAAAATTTTGGGTCCAAATGAGCAAGGGGGTGAGATTGTTTTACTTTCCGGACTGTACGGCGAATTCTCTGACCCGGTACAGGATCTGAGTCGGAAGAAAGAAGAATTACCTCAACATGATCTGCATGGCTGGCCTCAGCGTCATCCTGAAGATGGTCATTGTCAATAAGATATACGAAAAAGGAGCCAAGTGAGTCAAGTTCTACCTCAGCGTCTGATTCTTCCTCCGGCGGATCAGAAGATTCGGCGGTTTTCTTCTTTCCAGGCTTCTTGGTGGCCTTGGTTTTTACACGAGGAGCACGGGCTGGTTTAGTCCATTTCCAGAAAGAGTTGTTGGCCTAAAATTAAGGCAAAGAAAGGTTAGTAGACAGTCAATGTGGAAGCAACTCAGTAAAGTATGTACATAAACTTACCAGCGGCGGTTTGGTGGAGACGTAAAACGGAGCCAAACCGGTTTGGCTGCATGCAGAAACCGGTTCATCAAGCATCTTCTTTACACATTCGGTGATTTCAAGGTCGGTCATTACTACATCATGATATCGTTGAGGGTATTTTACATTGCCGGTATACTCATGCATCAATCCGAGGTGGTGGCTCAAAGGCAGAATGCCCCAAGAAACCCAGTAGCGGACAAGATCAATGCCAGTTAAACCGTTGGCCATCAGAGCCCGGAGTTTGGCAAGTTGAGGAGAAAAATTCTTTCGTTTTGCGGCGGTTAAATGTGGAGGCAATGGGTGGCCATTGCTAAGCCGATGAGGGCGGTAGCCCGGCAAGGGATTTTCTCCATCAGGAGCAGTGTTCCGGCAGTAAAACCAGGTCTGGTTCCAATCTTTAGGATGGCTATGATGTTTGGCATGAGGGAAGTCAGCCTCTTTCCTTTTTTGAATTGACACGCCACCAAGCTCTGTGTTGGGACCATCTGAGAATTCTGTGCAGCGCTCAGATGAAAGAAATCCCGGAACAACTCCACGGTTGGCTCTTCTTGAAGATAGACTTCGCAGAAGACTTGAAAGTTGCATATATTTGACACAGAGTTCGGACCAATATCTTGTGGATGGAGTTGGAAGCTTGCGAGGACATCCCGGAAATTTTTTGATCCGGGCGGGCTGAATCCCCGGTCTAAGTGTTGCATAAAAACAATCACCTCTCCTTCTTGAGGTTCAGGTGGACATTACGATTCCAGAACTCGCCAGTGGAGAACCCTCTTTGAGGCTAAGGCGCCAGTGGTGACATAACCATTGATCTGTGTCTCGGTGATCTGGGACGGAATCCAATTGCAAGCAGAAAATTGCTTCAACATTCCGGAAAGAGGAACTGAAAGTAAAAATGCCGGTTTAAGGTGTCTAAATTCAGTGTTAAACCGAAGAAGAATACTGTGAAAGTTCAGTTGTCGGTTTAAGAGAGGGCTAATGCTATATGGCGGATTGACTATTAAAGGGTTAAACCGCATGTAGGCAAAAGGGCCAGGATTCGAAACTTCTGCTAAGTATTGACAGAAACAGGTTTCACACAATGGTCAAATTTATTTGGATCTACCACACATCTGTAAAGCAGTTCTTATCTGAGTTCTAAAGGTGCTAAATAGAGCAGGGAAGGCCATGTACTCTATAGAGGTAAAAGAACGATCTGCTAGCATTAAAAATGGACGACGGGTACCTACCGCATGAGATCTACACTATTACTGGGTCAAAAATTGTCGCGGCAGGTGGAAGAACAAAGAAGGATGAAGAACTATGCGGAAGATCTCGGGAACCCTAGAAACAGATCTAAAGACAGAGGGGAAAGGAAGTTTACCACTGCAGATCTACTGCGGAAGAAGGATGACGAAAGTCTGGTCCATTTCAGGTTGATGCAGCGGCCTTTGTTGACGCAGATCTCGAAGGTCGCGGATGGCGGCGGAGCTCCAGAGCTTGGGCATCGCGAGGAAGAAGAAGGCAAAAGGGGAAAAGAGAGAAGGGCCCTCGGGCCTTATTTATAGAGGAGAGAGTAAAACGGCAGGCGCGGGAATCAAGGAGCCTGAAACGGTAGAATAAGTGCGCCTGTCGCCTCGATTTTCGGGATAACCATTAAGTTAAGGGAATCTTTTTTAATTACTGTTTACAGAGATGTCATGATGGACCGTTTCTGCGTTCAGAGGATGACATCATGGCGGTTTACAAAGTTTCAGGAGAAGACAGTATGGCGGTTTACAAAACTACAAGAAGATGCATGCAAGGGATATTTGAAGTATTGAAGATCGACATGAACAAATTCAAAATCAATCTGGGGCCTAATGTGGAGGATATAGCTACTGGGTATAAACCGGCCAGGAGGGTCCGGTTCACCCTTGGCTATGTTGAAGCCCATGAAGATCCGGAAGATGGCGCTTTACTAAAAGAAGCATAGAAGCCCGAAGCCCAAAGGCGGATTAGGGCCCATAGTGGTAAACCGCCATGACTATGTAAACTTGTAGTGTAAGTTAGGAAGGGAGAGACCGAGCCAGACACTTTGTATGAGTCGGCCTCGGGGCTCTGTAAACCGGCCGGGCATCAACCTGTGTATATAAAGGGGCGACCCAGCGGCGGTTCAGGGACAACAGGCAACAACTCGAGACTCAGGAAAGCGTATCCCTCTCCCTGATCCTCGAAACCCAATCAATCCCATCACAACTAGACGTAGGCTTTTACCTTCATCGAAGGGGCCGAACTAGTATAACTCCCGTGTCCCTTGTCCGGTTTAACCCCTTCAAGCTAACCCGTTGCGATGGCTCCACGACTAAGTCCTTTCACAAGGACATCTGACGTGATAATTCCACGACACTATCGTAGTCCCTAAGGTGGAGTCTAGATCAGCTCTAGGAATGGGTGCTATTGGATGGTAACATAAGCAGGGGCGGGCCCAGGATTTGAAGAGTGTGTATTCAAAATTTTAAAGGACATATTTTTGCAATCGCAAGTTTCGAGTGCTAATTGTTAGAAGTAATGTTCATTGATACAAATTCATTATTCACGAAGATTCTCGCATTGCAAATCTACATTGCAAACTGCAAACAATACTAATGTATTAGACGACTTAGTAACTCAAGAAAATTCTCAATTTTTCTTGTTTAAACAATACATGAATTCGCTGTAAAGTGCAAACAAATCAGAAATTTCAATATGCTAAAATATAAATCCAACCAGGAAAAATAACTTGCTGCTATTGCTGTTTGTACACATGTGGGGAAGTGGACGCTACATAGCAAGCAGAATGTGACCACAGTCTATCCTGATCCCGAGCATTGAGGTAGGTAATTCGAGACGAATACCCCATGTCGCATACGAGATGTCTGCGTCGTGTTGCCACCCACCGGCCCATGGCCACGGCCGCGCCCGCACCTGCCGTGTGCGTCGTGCCCTGTCTAGCTGCGCCGCTGAGGTGCTGACGTGGAAAGACGACCTGCGATCAGAATTGGCGGTTCGGGGAGGCGGCACGCCCTTTGACCTGTCGTGTTTTTTTATGAGGGAACCTGTCGTGTTCAGTACGGTTCAATCAGGCAGGCCGCAACTATTTTTTAATGGGGCGCGAGCATGGGATATAGCTACTGGGCCATGTCGGGTGACACTAGAACATGGGCTAAAAGCTTGATATGCTCTCATTTTGTCTCAGTTTCATTAATTTCCACATATATATGTACATAATATACATTGTAGACATCAATTCTTTTGACAAAAATAATGGGTATTCGACTGAATACCCATGAATTGAACTACGCCCGCCCCCTGAACATAAGGCCTGAAACGAATGCTCAGAGTGCCTCCCATGTAGGGAAGAATCGAAAGTTCCCCGTGGTAATGTTGAATTGAAAAGTACCGGGTTTGCTAATTCATGAGTTGCTGGCTCACATAATTGTTGTTTAGCTAATTCAGATAGCGTCAACTAATAAGAGGAAACCGAAGGTTGACCATGCTCCATCTACATACATATATAAGAAAAGAAAATCACCGACATGAACTGATATAAAGCAAGTGTGAAACTTAAAAATGAAAACGGGCTTTATATGCATTACCTGAATCTTTAGGGTGGTCGTCCGTTCTCAGTTATTCGATGAATAACTCAATTCTTCATGAAAAAAGGGGAGCATAAGTTGTAAATATATTTATGCATGCTCTTGTAAGTTAATTGTGCGACGGTCCAAGTTCATATATAAACTTGACGAAATGCCAATGATCAAGTAATTCAACTCTATTATATAGTGCCACGTTTAATATCTTATAATCTCCACATTCATGCGATGGACCAAGTCACCAAGACTTGTCGGATTGCCAAATGAGAGACAACTAGAATCACACCAGTTTCCTATAATGTTTACCTCTATAGTTGTATGATGGAAAAGGCAATAGCATAGCTCCCTAGCATGCCAACTATGAGAGAATTCCATGTCAAATCTATGATAATATCTTAGAGTAAAAAAATTGTTCTGCCTTCAGGCCACTAAAACTGTTGTACATGCATATCTGGCTTCATGGATGTACGACAGTTGACAATCCAAGTTCGTATAGAAGCTTGCCGGTGCGTCAACCATGAAACATTGTTGTACAGGTACATCTAGCTTCATGGATGTACGACGGACTAAGTTCGTGTTGAAGCTTGCCAGCACGTCAACCATGAAAGGATCTGGGCTTGCAGTTCCAAGCTGTGGCCTGGTCGCAGCTTCGTTCTCACGTTACCGCCCGCGCATGTGCTCAACCACATGGCTGCAGAATGTATGCGCGAGTAATCCAGTTCCCTTTCGCTCTCATTGCCACTTCCGTGGCCCTTGTCCTCGCTCAATTGTTTGGGGATTCCTACCTCCATTTCGACGTCACCCCTGATGGAGATTCCTGCTTCTCCTTCACCGTTGCTTCACCTGCAATAGCCAAGTTGATCACCTCCATGGGTGACTACCACAAGAGGGGCATGCTGATCCACTTCCCCTGGCCTAAAATCATGTCTGATGCCCGACGTCCTCTGCGTGCTGATGGCATGCCCCCGTTGATTGGATCCGCGTCCTCCGCGCCGTCGTCGGTCGTCGCTGCACCACTGCCATCAGTGCCTCCAACTGTGGATCTGCCCATGGTAAGACGAAAACGGCCAGGTATTAATTTCTTTTACCGAATGCTCAATGTTCGTTGCTTTAATCAGCTACCACCTCATGTGCCGTACACCCACCATACATATCCCTTTTGGGTTTCTTTCATGCTAATCACCATCAGACCTAATGAGCTACTAGTGGAATCAGCCCTAAACCACTGTTTTTCCGTTCAACAAGATTTCCATGCAATTAAGGTCCATGAATTAATCTTTAAATCAGGCGTCTCCTCCCGCCCAGTCAAATTTGAAATTCTCAAATCAGGGTCCCTGGTCTTTGATGGTTTTCGTCTTTTTATTTTTGACCAACTCGATCTAGCCGTTGCCCACTGCAGCCGCTTCCCACAATCTTATTTCTCCTTTTTCCTTCACCTCGCTGCCCACACGCCCTGAGTCCATCCTTGGACCCTATACCCACCCCCACTAGCCACCCCATGCACTGACGCAACCGACCCATACGTCCACGACATCGCTGCACGACCGGTCAGCCCTGCATGCAACACGGACCCACCGCATGCACAATGATGATCCCCCTGCCTCGACCGACACACCAAATCCTACAAAAGATATGTACTTACCTCATGATGCCGCGCATGCGGGTGAGGCGTGCACTGGACCTGATCCCCCCATCGGTCTCTTTGTCTATGCCAAATCTGGCCACCCCACCTGACCCACGTGCCTCTAATCCGGATGCCAATGCGCCGCCTCCTATCTCCCCACGCGCTGCCCCAGTACACGAGCCACCAGAGAATCTCGCCTTGGGAACCCACGATCTCGCGCCAACTCCCACGACGAACGACGCTCCCTTGCCTCTGTCGCACCCCCCCCCTCTAGTCCTGACCAGCATCTAGCTATAATCATCGCCTCTAAACCCTACAAAAACCCTCCATCACCACCCCTCACCCCCCCGTCATCTCAATCGCTGACACACGCAAACGATCTCGCCACCCTGACGACGGATACGCTGCATGCTCGGTCCAACCGCTCCACGACACCCACAAATCGAGACGTGCTACTCTCCAGTCCCCATAACCACAGTGCGCCGCTACCCCGGCTACCCTATATATCCCCATGCCGGCTCCTCCCCCCTCACCTCCACCCCCTCTCGCCTCCATCCACCAAAAGGCGTCGCCTCTGCTTCCGTTGCCTCGCCCTAGACCACTGCGTAGAGATCTGCTGCGACCCCGTCCGTTGCGCTCGCTGCTGGCGGAACGGCCACCGTAGCCGCGACTGCAGGTATCGTAGGATCTGGCCCTTCTTCCCTCCCCTACCAGATTCATTCACCACTGCCTCTAACCCAGCTTTCTGCCCTCGCAGCATGGAACCAGGAAGCTCATCGTCTGCTACGACCGCCGACCCTCGCACCCTCATGATCGGGCAGATCCCCATCATCCTTTCCGAGCCTTTCCCCGCTGTATGCGTGCCATCCCCCTTCATCCTCCAGGGCGTCCCTGTTGGCGCCAATGGCATCCCGCTCCCTCCCAACTCGCCGCCACAGTCATCTGCACCACCTCCCACCCCCACCACGCCACATTATCCAATGCACACACACTCCTCACCATTCAACTCCCAGGAGCTTAGGGACCGCCTCACCGACGTGTTCATCCCCTCCCAGCACACCACGGCCACATCCTATGTGTCTGACTCAGATGAGGATGAGGATCTGCCTCGCCCCTTCCGCGACGCCGGGCCGCTGCCTCCCTACGGGGACATGCCTCTCGTCGTTGCACCTCCATGCCTTGTGCACTGCCCTCGGCGTTTCGCCTTTGCCCACCTCCGCACTCCTGACCCCAACCCCACCCCCTCATCCGCCGTGCCATCCAGCTCACATGCGGCAACCCCGCCTTCATCATGGGTGGCTCAAGGCGCGGGGTTGCTTGCCTTACTTTCCACACCCCCTCGGCCCGCAACGACATCGTTCGAGACAGCCCTATAGATTTCGAAGGCAACACAATCACCATCGAGCCTGTTGAGCACGTCGACCGCTCCATTGCCATCTTCTCTGACCTGGATGAAATCGAGGTATCCGAGTTCCAGCACGAGCTTTGGCACAACGACGGCATTCACTTTGCCTTGGCTTTCCTCGGCGACGTCTGTGCCGTCGGTGACTTCTGCCTCCATGGCATCGATTACACATCTGTTCGCGCTTTGGTTCTGCTCCAGTCCGGCAAGCCAGCCCCGCCAGGCATCGTGATCCAACTCCCCCCCCATCAATGAAATCAAGATAGCCAAAGTCGTAGAAATCTCACGCTGGCACCACGGCGATGGCTCCAACCCCTTCGGTGGCGACTCCACTGACGGCGACTCAGGCCCCCTCTCACAGCGTGGCTCTCCTCGCCACGCTTCACCCACGCAGCTGTGACGTCCCCGATTCAATCGTACACTAATCATGCATGCAAACATGTACGATCAAGATCAGGGACTCACGCGAAGATACCACAACACAACTCTAAAACATAAATAAGTCATACAAGCATCATAATACAAGCCAGGGGCCTCGAGGGCTCGAATACAATTGCTCGATCATAGACAAGTCAGCAGAAACAACAATATCTGAGTACAGACATAAGTTAAACAAATTTGCCTTAAGAAGGCTAGCACAAACTGGGATACAGATCGAAAGAGGCGCAGGCCTCCTGCCTGGGATCCTCCTAACTACTCCTGGTCGTCGTCAGCGGGCTGCACGTAGTAGTAGGCACCTCCGGTGTAGTACGGGTCGTTGTCGACGGTGGCGTCTGGCTCCTGGACTCCAGCATCTGGTTGCGACAACAAGAAAGAAAGGAAAGGGGGAAAAAGGGGGAAGAAAGCAACCGTGAGTACTCATCCAAAGTACTCGCAAGCAAGGAACTACACTACATATGCATGGGTATATGTGTAAGGAGGCCATAATAGTGGACTGAACTGCAGAATGCCAGAATAAGAGGGGGATAGCTAGTCCTATCGAAGACTACGCTTCTGGCAGCCTCCGTCTTGCAGCATGTAGAAGAGAGTAGATTGAAGTCCTCCAAGTAGCATCTCCAAGTAGCATCTCCACTAGCATCGCATAGCATAATCCTACCCGGCGATCCTCTCCTCGTCGCCCTGTTAGAGAGCGATCACCGGGTTGTATCTGGCACTTGGAAGGGTGTGTTTTATTAAGTATCCGGTTCTAGTTGTCATAAGGTCAAGGTACAACTCCAAGTCGTCCTGTTACCGAAGATCACGGCTATTCGAATAGATTAACTTCCCTGCAGGGGTGCACCACATAACCCAACACGCTCGATCCCATTTGGCCGGACACACTTTCCTGGGTCATGCCCGGCCTCGGAAGATCAACACGTCGCAGCCCCACCTAGGCACAACAGAGAGCTCAGCACGCCGGTCTAAACCTAAGCGCACAGGGGTCTGGGCCCATCGCCCATAGCACACCTGCACGTTGCGTACGCGGCCGGTGAGCAGACCTAGCAACCTCCATTACAAAGGAAGTTGCGTTAACGCAGTCCAACCCGGCGCGCGCCGCTCAGTCGCTGACGTCACGAAGGTTTCGGCTGATACCACGACGCCGGGATACCCATAACTACTCCCGCGTAGATGGTTAGTGCGTATAGACCAAATGGCCAGAATCAGATCAAATACCAAGATCTTGTTAAGCGTGTTATGTATCCGCGAACGCCGAACAGGGCCAGGCCCACCTGTCTCTTAGGTGGTCTCAACCTGCCCTGTCGCTCCGCCACAAAGTAATAGTCGGGGGCCGTCAGGAACCCAGGCCCACCTCTACCGGGATGGAGCCATCTGTCCTTTCAGCCCCCTCATCAGAATCACTTGCGGGTACTCATCAAGCTGACCCGACTTTAGTCACCATCTGTATAATATGTATGTATGTATAGTATATACCCGTGATCACCTCCCGAGTGATCACGGCCCAATAGTATAGCAAGGCAGACTGACAAGAATGTAGGGCCAATGATGATAAACTAGCATCCTATACTAAGTATTTAGGATTGCAGGTAAGGTATCAATAGATGTAGCAACAATGTCAGGCTATGCATCAGAATAGGATTAACGGAAAGCAGTAACATGTTACACTACTCTAATGCAAGCAGTATAGAGGAGAATAGGCGATATCTGGTGATCAAGGGGGGGGGCTTGCCTGATTGCTCTGGGAAGAGAGAGGGGTCGTCGTTGACGTAGTCGTACTGGGCAGCAACGGCATCGGTCTCGGTGTCTAGCGGAAGAAGAGGGGGAGAAACAATGAATACTTAGCAAGCAAGTGCATAACAGGACAACAAGCAGAGCTAGACGTGGTCTAACGCGGTATGAGGTGATACCGGTGAAGGGAGGAAACATCCGGGAATGTATCCCCGGTGTTCCATGTTTTCGGGCAGAGGAGCCGGAGGGGGAAAGTTGCGAGTTTGATATGTTAGGGGTGTGAGGCGGACGAACGGGTTGCGTATCTGGGTTCGTCTCGTCGTTCTGAGCAACTTTCATGTTGAAAATATTTTAATCCGAGTTACAGATTAAAAGATATGATTTTCTAAAGATTTTATTAATTTCTGGAATTTAATTAATTATTTAAGTTAATTCGAAAAAGGATTTATGACATCAGCATGATGTCATGCTGACGTCAGCAGTCAACAGGGGTTGACTGGGTCAATCTGATGGTGGGACCCGGTTGTCATTGTCTAAGACTAACTAATCAGGTTTAGTTAGTCTAACTAAAATGATTAGGTTTAATAACTACAATTAATTAGGTTAACTAATCAGGATTAATTAAGTTAATTAATTCTTTAATTAATTAATTAATATTTTAATTATTTTAGTTATTTATTTATTTACCTTTTTTTAAAGCCCTTTTTTTGGGGGGGGGTGGGGCCCAGTTGTCAATGGCACACGGGGGAAACGGGTGGGCTATCGGGTGTGGGTGCACGGCCGCCTGGACTCGGGGGGGGGGGGGGGGGGGGGGGGGGGCGCGAGCGCCACCGGCCAGGGGCCAGCGCACACATTCAAGGGGGGGGTGGACCGGCGGCATGGCTCTTGGCCGGCCGGCCGCGGGCATCACGGCGCCCGGTAGCGGGCGGCAAGGCCGCGCGGGGCTGGAGGCGGGCGCGGGGCGCCGGTGCAGCGTGGCGAGCGCATCCCAGGGGCGTGTGGACATGGGGCTTGCGCTCAGACGAACCAGAGCACACGCTACCGTGGGCAGCGAAGCGAGGACGGGAACGGGCCACGGTGACGAATCCATCAGGGAGGGAAAGGGGAAAGGGAGAGGGCTCATAGCGCCCTATAGTTGAGCGAGGCGTGCTCGGGGAGGAGTCGAGGAAGCGCTCGGGGAGGGGATGAGGACGGGGCGGCGGGGATGAGGTAGTCCGGCGAGGCAGTACCGTCGACGACGTCGACATCGCAGCGTCGAGGCGAGGAGGCCGTGGCATAGGTGCGAAGGGGTTCACCGCCGGCGGGGCGGCGCGTCCACCATAGCAGGGTCGTCGGGCGAGGGGGGGGGCTGGAGCACGGCGCCCTGCGAAACCAGCGCGGTGGCCCGATCCAGATCGTGGGAGGTGGTGAGAGGAGTGGGGATCGAGAGGAGTGGGGGTTAGGGTTTCTGGGGTGTGGGGTGGCCTATAGGCCAGGGGGCGGCTGGCTAGGCCATGGCCCAGTTGGGACAAGGGGTCCAGTGGGGGGGTCTCTTTTGTTTTAGTTTAGTTTTCTGTTAGCTTGTTTTTCTATTTTATTTCTTTTCTTCTTTTCTGTTTTATTAAATTTCGGTGTTTATGAAAAACCCAAGTTGTATCTAAAATATTTTTAATACTTATGCCACTACCACAATTAACTTGGCACCTAATATAAAATCATTTGTAATTGTTTATTATTTTATAATCATTTAACTAATAGTTTTTGCTACTATTTTATTCATTTTGAGTATTTACATATTTTATACAAGTGTGGTTTCTCCACCATAATTACCTATACAATATTTGGTTCACTCCGAACATTTTAGTTTTAATATTTGAAAACTTTTATTGTTTGCTTGCTTTTGGATTTGAATTTGAATCGGTTTTGAACTAACGCGAGATTAACAACAGTAACCGTGGTGATGTGGAAACATTAACGTGGGATTACTGCAGCTTGATTATCCGGGCGTCACAATTCTCCTCCACTACAAGAAATCTCGTCCCGAGATTTAAGAGGGGAGTAAGGGGGGAAGGGATTGGGTTACGGAAAATCTAACGGATCTTCTCGGTCTTGGTTACTCTTCTTGAAGAGGTTGATCCATTACATTGATGTCTTCATTTCTCTGCTTCAGGTCATCATGATGAAGTCATCATTTTCTTCGGGAACTCCAACGTACTTACGACAGAATAAAGGGGGCATCCCAGAAGAACGGACCTCCGCAAGGTTGACTATGTGATCGTTAACATCGGGGAAGGTGGCGGAATGTAACTCTCGAATTGGAACTTAAGAAAACATCGAGAGCAAGTAAGATGGTGCAATAAGAAGTTCCAAGCGGATAGATAGTTGCTCGAAGTCTGAACCAGAGTGAGAAAGGGGTTCAGAGTTGCGAGAGTAAGTATTGCATCTGATACCAGAATAGAGCACTAAGAAGGTGGCCCGTGAATTAAATATGAAGCCAAGCGTGAGGAATATCCATTCAGAAACAGGGTTGTACAGGAGAGTCAGGTTTCGATCCTGTGGAACTATGGGTTATGGGCCCACAATGTGGGTTAAAAGTAGGAAGGGGGCTGACATCTTGCACGGTCACAATAGCAAGGCATGTCAGAGGGTAGTCTGTCGATTATGTCGGCAATAACGTCGGTACCAAGGGCGAGGGATGAAGAGAACCATTTTCCTGCTCGTTAGGACGAGGCGGACCAATAGGCAAAGTTCTCGTCCATCGGTGGTTACCGGAATGTCATCAATAATAGTAATAGGGCCTTGCTGACAGAATTGTACACCGAGGTGTTTACATAAGCAGGAGAATATTAATGCTTAGATTATATAGATCACAAGAAACGTTAAACAAAACAATGAGAAGGAAAAGGTGATCATCAGATTAAATAGTACAATGGAAAGGAAAATGTGTTTAACACATTATTCAGGGGTATATCCTTCCCAAGGAGAAACAGAGCATGATATCCATGACAGGATATAACATAGAAAACTCTTTAGGTAGGGGAGAGAATTTTCATGACATTACCCATACAGCGGTGTTTGGATAGCTTACCAAGAAACATTTAGCATCGCGCCTCCAATGTTCTTGTTGAAGAGCGGATTATCATAGTCATGCTTCGAGGTAGCAATGATATGGGGTTTCAATCAAGGGCCAGACTCTGGATACACAAATGATCCATCAGGAGCAACTTATAAAATAGGTCTTACAATTTCCTCTAGGAAGAATGGTTATTTTGCAAAAGAAATCATAATGATAGGTCCTCCAACAGGGGGGGGGTGCTAGGCATGACATCATGTTACCGGGTCATCAAAGGACCAACATCATAACTCTTGGAAAGTTGTCCCAACCATCATATATGGCCGAGATTCAGAACTGATTGGTGCCATGATACCTCAGACTCAGGACGTCCAAGAAGAAAAGGTGTCACACAAATCGATGAAATGACATTGCAAGATTCTTGAGAAATGAACTATGGGAGCGGGTTCCTGAAACAATAGTTCATCACTAAACCAAGGAGGGGATGAGGAGGTGGCTGATGGGCTCAGCGACAATTCATCGAGAGTTCCAAACGGATGGATTTCCACAATAAGGTGAACAAGAAGATGACACTTGTCAATTCAAATGATATAATGTAGTATGCTCGAGGAAAACATATACAATTAAACATTGGTTGAAGGGTGCGCCCGAAATATGGTTGGGTTGCACGAACAACGTCAGAATGGTGATTCAATAATCAATAGTCCAAGAATGAACGGCCGACCATTAACATCAAAGCAATAGGGTTGCTAGAAGGGCAGAATCCAACTGCACCGTTCACTTGTTGGTACCCCGGTTGGAATCAACACGAGGACCAAGAAGAATGGTGATGGTGAGAAGTATCACCTGTATCAAGAATTCTTAAGAGGTGGTGAAATTCTTACAACATTGATGACATAAGAGATGGTAATGCTCCAAGGTAAAGAAGATCAACTGCTGGATAGCAAGGAACTCAAGGTATAACACAAAACACAAACAAGTTTGTGTTGGAGGGAAGGCAGTAAACTGGTTGATGATAACACAAATCATCGAGGCAAGGATGGTATTTCTCATCATGAATCCGATTGATATCCTGGAAGAGCTCATAAGGTTGACGATGATCATGACACATTTGTCGAGAGGTTTCAAGATGTAATCGATCGGCGATGACATCAAGTCAAATGAATGGTGAAGCAAAAGGTTATTGGAACCAAGGGTACGACACAAACTCGAAATCAAGTTTGATGTTCAAGGTGAAATGATATGACGAGGAAAGATCGACATAAGCTTAGCTCATCGTCAAAAAATTGTGCTCTAGGAAGAAGGACCAGGTAGCACAGTTAAAATTGGCATGATAAGGATATAGCCAAACAGGCTAGGAATGACGTGATTGAGTTCAAACTCGTATGTAATGAAGGTTACCAAGAGTTTCTTAATTGCGATGCGGACTCGAGTCAGTTATCGGTGTTTTTGAGTGTTTAATAACTCAAAGCCGGTGAAAAATTGGAATCAATGAGAATATAGCACTTGATGAAGAACTCATAAGAAGTTATGCAGTTCCATGATAATCTTGAGATACCAGGGGGGTAATACTCGACGACAAATCAAAGTAGAGGTTGGACTAGGGTATTACTCTACATAATACAAGTGCTTAAACTTGCACGAGAAATGGTATTTAAAGGAGAACATGGTCAGAAACCACGATCATAAATGATCGAACCATGGATACAAGATGAACTTATAACATGGGGGTAACTATTTTTACGAGCAGCTTCCATGATAAGTTATACATCGTGTCCATGGGCATGAACGCAAGGTTCAAGGTCGACTCCCACTTCTTCAATCTATAACCTTCCATTCACTTCTCGCTTTGATAAAGGTATTAGTGTTGAAAGTTTTACATGGTGAAATACCAGATGAGTATGACTCGTGAAAACTCCCGAGTTCACACATATAAAGGAAGGCATAGGTTCAACCCGCCAGGGTATCATGGAAATATATACCACAAGCTTCAATAATAAATACCACCAGCTCGAAAGCAGAGCATGGTTGGCCAAGCAGATGATACAATTTACCAAAGGGACTATGTATCAGGGGAAGAACTCACAAGGTGATTGAGTATGAAGGACACTATCGGATAACAATCCAACAATGGATCGGGTGATCCACAACGGAGCTGATGTGAGTATCGGTACTCCATCAGAGGAAGAAAGAATGCACAAGCATCATATTATAGAACATCGGAATAATTTGATGCTTAGATAACAAAGGAATTATGATTTCCAAATCAAAGGATCAGAAGCAGACGCTCTGATCAAGGATGGATAAGTTGTATAGACCAGAGGCACAATTGACGTCAAATAGTTTGGTCGAGAACCAGCTCATTTTCAAAATTGACGTCTGAGCCGGAAAGATAATTTAGAAGGTTTGATAGATGATTGTGTGCGTTCGCACACATGTTGAATCAATAGGATCAAAATGACGGTGTCAAAAGATACTAGTGAATATTGCTAGCGACATGGGAGCATCCATAATGTAAGCATACAAGTATTTGCAGAGCAGTAGTTTGAAGAGGATGCTCAGAAGGTCGGATAGTATTTCAGAGTATCTTATGAAGCATACGAACAACGGGGGATGAACAGATACTCAATAAGTGCGAGGAATTTTCAATAGGGATATTCATGTGGTAAAGAACTGCAAGGCAGTAAGCTTAAAGGATTTTCGGAACAACGGGGAGCAATTTAGGGCATCTTGTAATAACAAGAGCAACTGAGGATGAAGGTATGAACGGCAATTGTAGGTAGTTATCCATAAGGATATTTCGATGGTAGGGAATTGCAAAAGCAACGGGCACAAGGTCTCAAAAGAGTATGAGAGAATAACTTCGAAATCTTCGGGTGCAGCCGGCGATCATTGGTAACACGGGGCTCTCCGGGTGGAAGTGATCACGAGATCCTAATGTTAGAGATAGCAAAATTCATTTAACCTGAATAGAAGAGAGATCAGAGTCCCAGAGTATAGACGAGGAGTAAAAGATCCTAATACCACCCAATGACAACGTGGGCACGTAAGCCGCACAGCCATGTTAGTAAAAGTTTTTCAATGACTAGACTCGACTTCGGCCAAGGAGTTGGGAAGGGGGATTCCTATAGGCAGTCGGCTCTGATACCAACTTGTGACGCCCCTGATTCAATCGTACACTAATCACGCACGCAAACGTGTACGATCAAGATCAGGGACTCATGGGAAGATACCACAACACAACTCTAAAACATAAATAAGTCATACAAGCATCATAATACAAGCCAGGGGCCTCGAGGGCTCGAATACAATTGCTCGATCATAGACGAGTCAGCGGAAGCAACAATATCTGAGTACAGACATAAGTTAAACAAATTTGCCTTAAGAAGGCTAGCACAAACTGGGATACAGATCGAAAGAGGCGCAGGCCTCCTGCCTGGGATCCTCCTAACTACTCCTGGTCGTCGTCAGCGGGCTGCACGTAGTAGTAGGCACCTCCGGTGTAGTAGGGGTCTTCGTCGATGGTGGGATCTGGCTCCTGGACTCCAGCATCTGGTTGTGACAACCAGAAAGAAAGGAAAGGGGGAAAAAGGGGGAAGAAAGCAACCGTGAGTACTCGTCCAAAGTACTCGCAAGCAAGGAACTACACTACATATGCATGGGTATATGTGTAAGGAGGCCATATCAGTGGACTGAACTGCAGAATGCCAGAATAAGAGGGGGATAGCTAGTCCTATCGAATACTACGCTTCTGGCAGCCTCCGTCTTGCAGCATGTAGAAGAGAGTAGATTGAAGTCCTCCAAGTAGCATCTCCAAGTAGCATCTCCACTAGCATCGCATAGCATAATCCTACCCGGCGATCCTCTCCTCGTCGCCCTGTTAGAGAGCGATCACCGGGTTGTATCTGGCACTTGGAAGGGTGTGTTTTATTAAGTATCTGGTTCTAGTTGTCATAAGGTCAAGGTACAACTCCAAGTCATCCTGTTACCGAAGATCACGGCCATTCGAATAGATTAACTTCCCTGCAGGGGTGCACCACATAACCCAACACGCTCGATCCCATTTGGCCGGACACACTTTCCTGGGTCATGCCCGGCCTCGGAAGATCAACACGTCGCAGCCCCACCTAGGCACAACAGAGAGGTCAGCACGCCTGTCTAAACCTAAGCGCACAGGGGTCTGGGCCCATCGCCCTTAGCACACCTGCACGTTGCGTACGCGGCTGGTGAGCAGACCTAGCAACCTCCATTACAAAGGAAGTTGCGTTAATGCAGTCCAACCCGGCGCGCGCCGCTCAGTCGCTGACGTCACGAAGGCTTCGGCTGATACCACGACGCCGGGATACCCATAACTACTCCCGCGTAGATGGTTAGTGCGTATAGACCAAATGGCCAGACTCAGATCAAATACCAAGATCTTGTTAAGCGTGTTAAGTATCCACGAACGCCGAACAGGGCCAGGCCCACCTGTCTCTTAGTGGTCTCAACCTGCCCTGTCGCTCCGCCACAAAGTAACAGTCGGGGGCCGTCGGGAACCCAGGCCCACCTCCACCGGGATGGAGCCACCTGTCCTTTCAGCCCCCTCATCAGAATCACTTGCGGGTACTCATCGAGCTGACCCGACTTTAGTCACCATCTGTATAATATGTATGTATGTATAGTATATACCCGTGATCACCTCCCGAGTGATCACGACCCAATAGTATAGCAAGGCAGACTAACAAGAATGTAGGGCCAATGATGATAAACTAGCATCCTATACTAAGTATTTAGGATTGCAGGTAAGTTATCAACAGATGTAGCAACAATGTCAGGCTATGCATCAGAATAGGATTAACGGAAAGCAGTAACATGTTACACTACTCTAATGCAAGCAGTATAGAGGAGAATAGGCGATATCTGGTGATCAAGGGGGGGGGGCTTGCCTGATTGCTCTGGCAAGAGAGAGGGGTCGTCGGTGACGTAGTCGTACTGGGCAGCAGCGGCATCGGTCTCGGTGTCTAGCGGAAGAAGAGGGGGGAGAAACAATGAATACTTAGCAAGCAAGTGCATAACAGGACAACAAGCAGAGCTAGACGTGTTCTAATGCGGTATGAGGTGATACCTGTGAAGGGGGGAAACATCCGGAAATGTATCCCCGGTGTTCCCTGTTTTCGGGCAGAGGAGCCGGAGGGGGAAAGTTGCGAGTTTGATATGTTAGGGGTGTGTGGCGGACGAACGGGTTGCGTATCCGGGTTCATCTCGTCGTTCTGAGCAACTTTCATGTTGAAAATATTTTAATCCGAGTTACAGATTAAAAGATATGATTTTCTAAAGATTTTATTAATTTCTGGAATTTAATTAATTATTAAATTTAATTCGAAAAAGGATTTATGACATCAGCATGATGTCATGCTGACGTCAGCAGTCAACAGGGGTTGACTGGGTCAATCTGATGGTGGGACCCGGTTGTCATTGTCTAAGACGAACTAATCAGGTTTAGTTAGTCTAACTAAAATGATTAGGTTTAATAACTACAATTAATTAGGTTAACTAATCAGGATTAATTAAGTTAATTAATTCTTTAATTAATCAATTAATATTTTAGTTATTTTAGTTATTTATTTATTTACCTTTTTTAAAGCCCTTTTTTGGGGGGGGTGGGGCCCAGTTGTCAATGGCACACGGGGGAAACGGGTGGGCTATCGGGTGTGGGTCACGGCCGCCTGGACTCGGGGGGGGGGGGGGGCGCGAGCGCCACCGGCCAGGCGCCAGCGCACACATTCGAGGGGGGGGGTGGACTGGCGGCCATGGCTCTTGGCCGGCCAGCCGCGGGCATCACGGCGCCCGGCAGCAGGCGGCGAGGCCGCGCGGGGCTGGAGGCGGGCGCGGGGCACCGGTGCAGCGCGGCGAGCGCATCCCAGGGGCGTGTGGACGTGGGGCTTGCGCTCGGACGAACCAAAGCACACGCTGCCGTGGGCAGCGAATCGAGGACGGGAACGGACCATGGTGACGAATCTATCAGGGAGGGAAAGGGGAAAGGGAGAGGGCTCACAGCGCCCTGTAGTTGAGCGAGGCGTGCTCGGGGAGGAGTCGGGGAAGCTCCTATAGGGGATCGAGATCGTGGGAGGGGGTGAGAGGAGTGGGGATCGAGAGGAGTGGGGGTTAGGGTTTCTGGGGTGTGGGGTGGCCTATAGGCCATGGGGCGGCCGGCTGGGCCATGGCCCAGTTGGGCCAAGGGGTCCAGTGGGTGGGGTCTCTTTTGTTTTAGTTTAGTTTTCTGTTAGTTTGTTTTTCTATTTTATTTCTTTTCTTCTTTTCTGTTTTATTAAATTTCGGTGTTTATGAAAAAACCCAAGTTGTACCTAAAATATTTTTAATACTTATGCCACTACCACAATTAACTTGGCACCTAATATAAAATCATTTGTAATTGTTTATTATTTTATAATCATTTAACTAATTATTTTTGCTACTATTTTATTCATTTTGAGTATTTACATATTTTATACAAGTGTGGTTTCTCCACCATAATTACCTATACAATATTTGGTTCACTCCGAACATTTTAGTTTTAATATTTGAAAACTTTCATTGTTCGCTTGCTTTTGGATTTGAATTTGAATCGGTTTTGAACTAACGCGAGATTAACAACAGTAACCGTGGTGATGTGGCAACATTAACGTGGGATTACTGCAGCTTGATTATCCGGGCGTCACAGCAGCTCACCCCAGTCATCACTGCAGTTCGTGCTGGATGGTGTGCAGACCCCACATACGGTGGGACCCGCCCCGTGGCTGCGCATGTCGCTCCCCCTCCAGCACCGGCCTCCTCTGGCCATGGCACCAATGTTTCCTCCCTTCTCCCTCCTGCACCTCCACTCGGTTCCCGGCACCAACCCCTTCTCATCTCCGATGACGAATCCGCTGGATCCGAGGACATGCAGGCTCCGCTTCTGCATGCAGATATGACATGGTTCCCGAACGTGGTGCATGCACCCACAGGGGAGGGCCTCGGACCAACCTGTCATCCGGCCCTCTCCATTGGTCGGCGCGGTGACCCCGCCGCTGCCACCTCCACTACCTACGACCACGGCACCACACGGCCGCCTGCTCTTTTCCTCCGCCACCTCTGCCTTCTCGACGGTCATGCCAGAGGCGCCGGACGCGGCACTCGTACCCAACTTCTCCTTCCCGGCTGGCGAATCGTCCCATACTGCTGCGCTGCCTCTCAATGACTTGGGCACCCATGAGTGCACCATACGCAAGGAACACCGGAAGACATCCCGTGACCAGTGTTGCTCTAAGGACAAGCTGCGTCACAGTGCTCTGCTCGCTGGCAAGGAGGCCCGATACTCGCCTATGCTCGCCAAGGCAGTCAAGGCCAAGGCAGCTCGCCTCTCTGCTGCAGATGTGGGCACGGCCACTGACCGTGCCATCCATGAGGCCCGCCTGGACGTCCCCGATGGTCCGCCGGCCTCAGCTGAAGACCTTGCTGCCATTGCCTTGCTCTGCGGGGCGGATGATGGCCAGGTTGATGCCATCCTCGAAGCTGATGATGAGGTCTCCGGTGCCGAAGATTCTGCATGATTAGTACGCTACCTCCACCTTGCTCCGGGGACAGCGACCCCACGCCGCCGTTCGTCGCCCGCGCCTCCCCCTCGATCGTACTACCTCTGTACTTTTGGTCCCTCCGATGTAATCGTCAGAAATTGTACTGCTCTATCGACGCGATGCATCTTTTGCTACCATGTAGCTGTACTGGTTCGGCCTTAAAAACCCTGGTGTACGCAGATGTTTCATGAGTAACGCAACTTTCTCTATATGCTCTTGGAATGTACGTGGGCTTGGTGACCAAGAGAAATGCTCCGACGTCCTCTTTGAACTAATCTCTATAAATCCACACATCGCCTTACTACAATAATCCAAACTCGACACACTACCGGACCCAAAAATACGCTCATTTATGCCCCACCAGCTAGATCAAGTCTTTACCCCACCTGCTGTAGGCACGACGGGCGGCACCATCTCTGCAGTTAACAATACCTTGTTCCAAGTAATCTCCTTCTCTTACCTCTCCTTCTCCTCAACTCTGTCACTGCGATCAATGATAACTAGCAAAACCATAGCCATCACTAACATATACGCCCCCTCCTCTCGCACACTCAAGCAACAATTCCTTGATGAGCTCCTCGCTATTGCCCAACCCGATGACTCACCTTGGCTACTAGTCGGTGATTTCAACCTCCTACGTTTTCCTACAGATAAAAACAATGATGCTTTCCGACGCACAGAAGCCAACGCTTTCAACCAAACAATCGATACTCTTGCCCTCATCGAGTTACCTCTTCTAGACTGCCAATTCACTTGGTCCAACAACAGAACCACACCCACCCTAGAACGCATTGACCGCACCTTTTTTAACTTAGCCTGGGCTGATACTTTCCCCAACTCCTCGCTCACATCCCTCACTCGATTCACATCTGACCATGTCCCCCTCATCATCCACGTCAACACAACAATCCCGCGCTCGAACTTTTTCAAATTTGAATCTGCTTGGGCCAAATTACAGCCCTGCCAAGATATCATCTCCTCGGTATGGGCCTCCCACCTCGGCCCAATCACCCGCCTAACTCTGCCACCTCCCTCACCTCCCTGCTCAAGCAAACCCGGGCTGCACTTAAAAAATGGGCCCGTTCGCGCCCTCCACTCCCCCTCCGCGAATCCCGATGCAAAATCGCCATCTTCGCACTTGACCACGTCGAAGAATCTAGGCCCCTCTCCCCACCAGAGCACCTCACACATAAGATCATCGTTTCTCTCCTCAAAAGTACCATCCTAGAGAAAATGTCATACTGGAAATGGCGCGCCAAAGTGTCCAGAGCGATTCATGGCGGGGAAAACTCCAAGTTCTTCCACATGTCCGCCTCACACCGGTTTAGAAAAAACAAAATATTCTCCCTCACTCGGGACTGCTCGGTGTTCACCTCCCACCACCAAAAAGCGGAAATTCTACGGGATTTCTTTGTCACGCTCATTGGCTCTCCACCCTCAACGGCATGGCCATTTGACCTCTCGACGATCTACCCTTCTCCCGTACCTGGTCTTCATGCCCTAGACGCACAATTCTCAGAAGATGAAATCAAATCGGCCTTCTTTCAAATGAACCCTCAAGCAAGCCTCGGACCTGATGGTTTCGGCCCATCTTTCTATAAATCCTTCTGGCCCTCTATCAAACCGGTGATTTTCTCCTTCTTCGCACAATTCCACCAAGGTATGGCGGACACAGAGCGTCTAAACCGTGCCCATATAGCCCTGCTCATCTACCTCTTCCACCTCACCTGACGCCTTCAGACCAATTTCCTTGCAAAACTGCCCGGTCAAAGCTCTGGCGAAGATCCTAACGTCGCGCCTCAAACCCTTCATTCCACATCTCGTCCATGGTAACCAGACTGGCTTCATCACGGGTAGGACATTGCTGAAAACTACGTCTTTGCAGCAGATCTTATCAGCTCTTGCCACTCTAGAAAACGCCCAACCATGATCTTCAAGCTTGACTTCAAAAAAGCTTTTGATTCGGTTGCTTGGCATGCCTTGGACAAAATCATGGCGGTAGGAGGCTTTTCCCAAACCTTCCGTCGATGAATTCAAAACCTCCTCCATACTGGCAAGACCGCCATCCTCCTCAACGGCATACCAGGACGCTGGATCCCATGCAAGAACGGTCTGCGTGAGGGCGACCCAACCTCCCCCTATCTCTTCCTAATTGTAGTCGATCTGCTACAGCAACTTATCCTTCAAAGTACCGATCCTGACCTACATCACCCCATTTTACCCACCTGCCCCCTACTATACTACAATATGCAGACGATACCTTGATCATCGCAGCCGCCTCTCCCTCCGCTGCTGCCTCCCTCAGGAAAATCCTTCAAAACTTTGCTCAAGCTACTAGCCTCACCATAAACTTCTCTAAAACAACCCTAGCAACCTTGCATGTAAACGAAACCCTAGCTGCCAACACCGCCCTCGCTATGCGCGCGTGCACCCCTCCCCCAAATCTATCTAGGGCTCCCTCTCGCCCCTACCAGGCCACCATCCTCTGCCTTCGCACCGTCAGTCAATCGAACCCGTATGATTCTAGCAGGCTGGCGTGCCAAGCTCCTAGACAGAGGTGACCGTTTCATCCTCATCTCGGCCGTTCTTGAGTCCCTGCTCACTTACTATATGTCTGTCTTCCGCATCCCTAGGAAAACCCTGAAAGTCATTGACTCTCTGAGACGATCATTTTTCTGGGCTGGTGAGGATGAATGCTCGGGTGCCAAATGCTTGATTGCATGGAAAAATGTTTGCTCGCCAAAAAAAATCGGTGGTTTAGAGCTGAAAAACTTACAGGTTCAAAATGACTGCCTCCTAATGAAGTTTGATGTCAAGTCTCTCTCATCCACGTCCTCTCCATGGCTTGATTGGCTTGAACTTCAACACCCCAACGCCCTAGTCTCCTCAGGCCCACATGCTTCATTCCTATGCCGCACGATAGCTCTACAACTCCCAACCCTACAGTCAATCTCCTTCGTCTTAACAAATAGTGGCATGCATACTTACTTCTGGTTAGACACATGGCTCACACCAAAACCCTTAGCTACCACTTACCCAAACCTCTTCTCACACTCAAGACTAGAGCTGGTTAAGGTGGCTAACATATTGCGCTTTGGTATCGAAACAAACCTCCGTAATCATCTTTCACTTGCAGCAGAAATAGAGCTGGTCTCGCTTTTGGCTGTTTTGCAGGACTTCACGCCTTCGGCAGACGAGGACCAGCGTTTCCTCCATAAGGGACATGCATTCTCCACCAGAAGAGCTTACGGCACCATCATGGCAAGGCCAGAACCGGACCTCACTGCCCCTCTCATTTGGGCCACCAAGGCCCCACGCAAGATCAGGATCTTCGCTTGGCTACTTTTCAAGGATCGTCTAAACACCGCCGTCAACCTTCACCACAAGAACATAATCGACTCCGACTTGTGCGCTCGATGTAACTTGCTGCCGGAAGACTCCATCCACCTCTTCATCTCTTGCCCCCTCGCCAACAGAACCTGGCAAAGAATTGGCGTTCGACCCCAAGATGAAGATCTCAATGAACTATGGGATCTGTCACTGCCCCACCACTTACCTACCAACGCATGGCCTTTCGTCCTCCTTGCGCTCCTCTCGTCCATTTGGGCTGCAAGAAATGATATGCTCTTCAGAAACATCAACCAATGTTCTGTAATAACTCTTAGGAACCTAATAGCTAACTTGGATCTATGGTCACACCGTCTTGTGGATACGGTGGACAAGGAGGATGTCTACCTCTCTGCACAATGCATCGTGCCTATGTAACCTGTTTCTGCTGTTGCGGCAGCCGTTTTGAGCAATACATTCAGGTGGGGAGCTCCCCCCCCCCCCCCCCCCCCCCCCGGTGATTCTCTCAAAAAAAAAAGAGAATGACTATGGATCTAAAGTCTGATGCACACAGTAACTAAACAAGTTGGACATCATAAATAGCAGTGCGGAAGGATATTTATAAGAGACAGGGTAGTCATAACGTCACTGACCTTCAGCCGAAATATACATCTACTGAAGTCAGCGGATCTAGCTAAAGCCCGCCTCCTATGCAAATGTAAAAAGGTCAAAAGGATCGTCACCTAGGTGAGTTATAGGAAAACAAAAGCAATAGTTGTGCATACCTGATGGCCAGATCCGATCTGAGCTGATGTTGTCGAGCTACACGCGGGAGAAAACGATCCTGCTGGGTGATGACGTGAAGAAAAGAAAGAGCGAGAGGGACACGTATTCTTGTTGGACCGTACTTATATGGCGGCCATCCCATAAAAACCTCCCAACATTTAGTCCTTATCTGATTAGAGGATCCAAACAGACTTTCAAAGCAGCACACTATATGTAGGTGTCAGGCTAATGTATGGCCGTGTACACCTCCAATGCTATGCCAAATATTGGAAATACACTTTTTTTGAAGATATACATATATTTTCGAGCTCTGAATCCGAACAATCAAAAATATATATTCGCGTTCAAACCTCGAGGGGCATTTGTTGACACCGATTTTGGCCAAAGAAAATGTAGTGCAACTAAAAAACTACATTAATTGGTGAATTTTCACCGCTCAGTATAAAATAAAAAGAGCCAAAATTTGGGAAATTTGCAAAGTGAATAAAAAATCTCCATGAAATATTTGTCCAAATTAAAATCACAAATAAACTCAATCTATAAACGCCACCA
Source organism: Triticum aestivum (assembly GCF_018294505.1). Taxonomy (NCBI): domain Eukaryota; kingdom Viridiplantae; phylum Streptophyta; class Magnoliopsida; order Poales; family Poaceae; genus Triticum; species Triticum aestivum. Next base: position 204,499,667 of record NC_057804.1, on the reverse strand, counting down.
CCTATGGTGGGTGCCAAATACCAACATGAAATCATAATATTTCCGAAATATCGTTCATATGATTAATGGAGTCCTTGTTTCATCGTCAATGAAAAATATCGATGCGACGCATAAAAATATATCGTGCTAACAAAATATACACGCAATATATAACAATAAATAAATGACTTGCCTAATAAGGTATCGATCCATATGTATCCAGTTAGGACATATTTGGTCTACATGTTCATCTCATATCATATATGATGCCAGTTTTGAATTGTGGAGAAAATAATTAACGCGCACACCCTCATATATAAGCTTTAATGAGCCATTAATAATTATTCAGGTTTAGTGGCCCACTAAAAAAATATGGCCACGTTGCATGTTCAATAGTGACAAGGCCCACAAGTTAATTAAAATAATCAAGAGTGAATACATGGGCTAATTAGGCCAGTGGCCGGTTCAAAGTTTAGTCAACTTGTGATTAAGAAATAAGCAAAGTAAAAATGGAGTCAGCCGCTCCCACGATGGCACGAACGTGGGCGCGCTTGCCAGAGGGCTCGGCTGCTCTCCTGCCCTATAAATACTGCCATACCTTTACGTACAGACGGTTGGTGTTAGACTGCTCATTTGTCACTTGGCATACTAAATACTACTTTGCCCCCTTGTGGGCCCTCTGCTCTACCTATTTTGCCTCCTTCTGGGCCATCCCTCCCTATTGGGCTGCCTTCGCTGTCGTTTACGTGTCATTCCCCTCCCCCTATCCATTATGGGCCCTGGCCTATCTTGGCCCAGTTGCCCTCTCCCCTTGTGTTGAGCCCGGCCTGCGTGGCCCCTCCTGGCCTAGCCAGCTCAGGCTATTTATGGGTCTGCAAGGGCTCGCCCCCCCCCCCATTAATTTTTAGGGTTTCCTGCCTCTCTTTTCGATCTGCGCTGCTCTCGTTTTCGTATCCCCACCTACCGCAGATCTCTCCTCCCTCCACCTCTCTCCCTCTCCTTCGCGGCTGTGGTCGCCATGGATCGATCCCATGGTTCCTCGAGCGAGGCTGTGTCGGGCCAGAAGCGGCGGCGGGAGGACTCGGGCGACGGGGCAGCGGATTTGGAGCTCGAGGCGTCCCTCCGCTCGAAGCTTGAGGCCGAGCAGGCGGCTCGGTCGCAAGTGGACCGCGAACGCGAGGCCTGGGCGGCGGGGCCCGAGTGGCTCTAGAAGGACGAGCGCGCCCCGTCGGCGGCGGCGGCGGCGGCATCTGGGTCGGAGGCCCCCGGAACGGGCGGATCTAAGGCCGACCCCTGGGAGGCCGCGGCGGCTGCTAGCGGCTCTGGTCCTGGTGCTCGCCCTCCTCCTCCTCCTCCGCTCGGCCCTTTCCCTCTGGCTCGTGTTGGAGGCCGGGCTGCTGGCTCCTTGTCGGAGCCTGGCGGTCGCCAGATGGGTTGCGGGGGCGTTGGATATGGTCCTTTTGGTCGTCGTTCTCCGGTGTCTAGCCCTGGTTCGTCTTCTGCTGCCTTGGGCGATGGGATCTTACCCCCTCCCCCTCCTTCTTTGGCTCGTCCGCCCGCTCCGCTTTCCCAACCACCAAGCCCTAACCTCACTTGCTTCGCTTGCCACCAGCTCGGCCATTTCTAGTCCCGCTGTCTCAATCCACCCTTCTACCTGATCTGCAAAGAAGACGACCACCTCACGGTCGTTTGTCAGAACCGTCGCAAGCCTGCCTCTTTCATGCTCTTCGGTCAAGGCCTCCCTGGATGCTCTTTTTTTTCTCTCGATGGCGAGATCCCTCAGGTGGTTGTGGCCCCTGCGCTCTCTAGTGCTGCTATTATTTCCATCAAAGACCACAAAATCTCATCCTAGACCCTTCTGGACGAACTCAAATTGTGGGTTGATGGAGGCTCGGACTGGCAGATTCGGCAGCTCTCTGATTTCGACTTTGAAGTGGTCTTCCACTCCAAGAGTAGCCTCAAGATGATCTCCTCTTGCACTAGCTTAACTTTACCACTCAACCAGCTTGTTGTGTCTGTGAAGGCCGCTTCCAATCGTGTTAAACCTATCCCCTCCCTTTTGGAAACCTAGGTCCTCATCGATGACATTCCCCCCACTCTACGATCTGCTGAATTCGTGATGGCTTTTGGTATTCTGATCGGCATGCCCATCATGGTGGGCCTGGATTCCCTCTATGTCCTGGGCCCCGTTCGTCTCAAGCTCTGGGCGGTGGACCCCCTATGCATTCATGGATCTGTTGATGTCTTCCCCTCGTCTGATGGCTTCAGGTTACGGGTCCGCGTGGAGAGAGGCGCCAACCCCAACATCCCTCCTCCCCCTCCTCCCCCGCTGACGGAGAACTATGACGGAGGGGGCGATGATGCTGCCAACCAGAGAGGGGACTCGCGCCCTTGCTTTACGTCTTCGGAATGGGATGTTATGGGCTCGGAATCCAGGGAGCCCCTTAAAGACAGTGTTCCGCAAGGAAAATATGTTGGAAAGGGTGTCATGGCTGAGAAAGCTTCTGATCGGGCTGCCCCGATTGCCCCTGCTGGTACTCCTGTCTCCTGGGTCTGCTCCAACCTGCCGGTCCGTCAGGGCCCTCCATCCCTATCGGGTATTGAAGAGCTCCCCACCTCTCCTCCGCGTGCTACGGCTGGCTCCATCCCCAACCGCAAGTCCTCTGTCCGGAAGTTCTCGGCTCATAGTCGGGCCTCCTCGGGCACCAAGCTTTCTACGGAAGGGCTCTGTCGTCATCTGGATGATGATATGGGTGATGTGGCGGGCCAGGCTTCTCCGGTGGTGCCGCGTTCTACTCTGATCTGTTCCCCCTCCTCTACGGTGTGCAAGAGTGGTCGGCTCCCGGATAGTGGTATGCAGGTAGCTGACAAGGCCGCCCGTCGTGCGGCGGCTCGTGATCTTCCAGCTTCGGGTACTCTTCCAGCCCACCCTTCACCGGTCCCTTCTATTCCTTCCGCCTCCCCAATTAGGCTTGTTCTGCCTTTGTATTCGGATAATCATCTGACTAAGGTTCTTATGGATGTTGGTATATCGCTTGATCACAATGTTAGGTCTCCCTCTTCCCTGCTTGCGGCGGCTCCTCTTGCTCCTCCGGTTGTGGCTGGGAGGGTTTCAGAGGGGGGGGTCATGCTAGTTCTGCTACCCCCCCCCCCCAAGTCTCTAAGAAGAAGGGTGTCCCTAAACGTGCTAAAACCTGCTTGGCACCCTGCAGGTCGAGCTTGTGTATTAAGAACTTGTCCGTCAAATGAAAGCGCTTTTCTGGAATGTTAGAGGTTTTGGTGCTAGGGGGCGCCGGGACCAAATCAAAGATATCGTCAGGGATGAGAATATTGACCTGATTGGTCTAGTTGAAACCTTTACACTAGTAGAAAAAGGGTCAAACGTGAAGCACATTAGTGCCGGTTTGTATTTGAGCTGGCACAAATGTATACATTAGTGCCGGTTCCAACGGCTAGCCGGGCCGCTCTCATTAGTACCGGTTCGTGGCTAACCTTTAGCACCGGTTCGTGCCACGAACCGGTACTAATGAGAGTGGTGGCAGGATGTTGTCAGTCTGGGCCCCCTCCAGCACCTTTAGTACCGGTTCTTGGCACGAACCTGTACTAAAGGTCGTCCTACATAAACCCTTCGTCCACTCGAGCTCGCTTTGTTCTTCCCCTTTCCCCTCTCCTCTCTGTTCTTCCCCTCTTCCTCTCGAGCTCATCACACATTTTGCCCAAAATTTGTCAAGATTTGAAGGCCCCCATCCATTCAAATGATCACAAAGGTTAGCAACTTTGTCCTTTCATCTCTCATTGCTAGATTAGCTCTTGCAATGCTTTATATAGTTATTAATTTGTGAGTTTAGTAATTTGGGAGGAAATATATATATGTGCTAGTATTTGATTTATTTGCAATTTGAGGTTAAAATAACACTTAGTTTGCATATGTAGGTGTGGTTTACTTAGTGCCTTCTAAATCTCCGTCGTAACCACCGTCGATCGCCCACACCGTCCCGTCGCCGGCAGCACCTTGTAGTGAGCCTCTTGTTCATGAAATTTTATATAAAAAATTGATGTTTGTGTGATTTGGATATATAGTTACTCGTATAATAATTATCTTACCCGTACGTTATTTATTATACATAGTGCCATGGTTTTGATATCCATCCCCGTCGGCCCTCGTCCTTGTTATGATTCGGATGTGGTATATTCTCTTTTAAAACTATTTGTTGCATTTCGTGTTTATGACAAATTATGCCCATCAAGTTGACATAGATATTTTTATCTAGGAGGCATGTGAACCGGAAATTCCAACTGACCCTATTGTCGAGAGGTTAAATTTAGTTGAAAGAGAAAACAAGTACTTGAAAGAAAAATTGAAAAGAATTGAGGGGGAGAAGATGGAATTGGAGTTGCATGTTGCCGATGTCGGCGATGATCACAAGATCAAGAAGGAGAAAATGCACTTGAAGATTAGAAAGATTAGAAAATATGCCATCGATAGTGAGGCTTGGTATCATTATGCTGTTGGATCAATTGTTACCTTAGTTGCAATCTTGATCGCATTTGTTGTTGCATTTAAATGCTTTAGCTAGAGAGTTATTTGTTTGTTGCATTTAAGTGTTGTATGAACTTTACGTATGAACTTGTATTAATTTGGTCTATTCGGTGTTGTGTAATGAAGATGAGCCGGCAATGGATGTACGATGACCGATGCTCTCCCTAGTTCGTTGAGGGCGTGCATACTTTTCTGCTTGCGGCTGAGGCAAACAAGCGGGCGGATGGTTTTATGCCTTGTCCATGTGCTGGCTGTAAGAATGGTCGCAATTACTCTATGTCAAGAACCATTCACGTCCACCTGTTTGAGTCCGGTTTCATGCCCCGCTATAATGTTTGGACCAAGCACGGAGAAACAGGGGTTATGATGGAAGACAATGAAGAAGAAGAGGACGACGACAGCTATCCTGGCCATGGGTTCCCTGAATACGATGATACAACAATGGGGCAAGAAGCTGAGCCGGTAATGCGGGAAGAAGCTGAGCCGACAATGCGGGAAGAAGCTGAAGAAGAGGCGTCAGATGAGCCCGTTGATGATCTAGGTCGGGCCATTGCCGATGCAAAGAGAAACTGCGTAAGTGATTTGGAGAAGAAGAAGTTGCAGCACATGTTAGAGGATCACAAAAAATTGTTGTACCCGAATTGCGTAGGTGACAAGAAAAAGCTGGGCACCACACTGGAATTGCTGCAATGGAAGGCAGAGAATGGTGTATCTGACAAGGGATTTGGAAAGTTGCTGGTAATGATAACGGATATGCTTCCAAAGGACAACGAATTGCCCGAGAGTACGTACGAAGCAAAGAAGGCTGTCTGCCCTCTAGGGTTAGAGGTGCAGAAGATACATGCATGCCCTAATGATTGCATCCTCTACCGCGGTGAGTACGAGGATTTGAATGCTTGCCCGGTATGTGGTGCATTGTGCTATAAGATCAGCCGCGATGAGCATGGTGATGTCGAGGGCGAGCGCCCCAGGAAGAAGATTCCTGCCAAGGTGATGTGGTATTCTCCTATAATACCACGGTTGAAACGTTTTTTCCAAAACAAAGAGGATGCCAAGGCGATGCGATGGCACAGAGAAGACCGTAAGAAAGACGGAAAGTTGAGAGTACCCGCTGACGGGTCGCAGTGGAGAAAAATCGAAAGAAAGTACGGGAAGGAGTTTGCAGATGACGCAAGGAGCGTATGGTTTGGTCTAAGCGCAGATGGCATTAATCCTTTTGGGGAGCAGATTAAGAACCATAGCACCTGGCATGTGACTCTATGTTTGTATAACCTTCCTCCTTGGTTGTGCATGAAGCGGAAGTTCATTATGATGCCAGTGCTCATCCAAGGCCCTAAACAACCCGGCAACGACATTGATGTGTACCTAAGGCCATTAGTTGAAGAACTCTTACAACTGTGGAATGGAACAGGTGTACGTGCATGGGATGAGCACAAACAGGAAGAATTTGACCTAAAGGCATTGTTGTTCGTGGCCATCAATGATTGGCCTGCTCTCAGTAACCTTTCAGGACAGACAAACAAGGGATACCACGGATGCACGCACTATTTGGATGATACCGACAATATATATTTGAATAGTTGTAAGAAGAATGTGTACCTGGGACATCGTCGATTTCTTTTGAGCAGGCATCCCGTAAGAAAGAAAGGCAAGCATTTCAAAGGTGAGGCGGATCACCGGACGAAGCCTCGCCACCGTACTGGTGCTGATGTACATGATATGGTCAAGGATTTGAAGGTGATATTTGGAAAGGGTCCTGGCGGACAACCTGTTCCCAAGGACGCTGACGGACGCGCACCCATGTGGAAGAAGAAATCTATATTTTGGGACCTGCCATATTGGAAAGACCTAGAGGTCCGCTCTGCAATCGACGTGATGCACGTGATGAAGAATCTTTGCGTGACCCTGCTTGGCTTCTTGGGCGTGTATGGGAAGACAAAAGATACACCTGAGGCACGGGAGGACCAGCAACGTATGCACGGAGAAGACGGCATACATCAGGGTCATGTAAGCTACGCTCTTACCAAAGAAGAGAAGGAAATCTTCTTTGAATGCCTGCTCAGTATTAAGGTACCGTCTGGCTTCTCGTCAAATATAAAGGGAATAATAAACATGGCAGAGAAAAAGTTCCAGAACCTAAAGTCTCATGACTGCCATTGTGAAGCTATGTGCATTTCTCAATGCAATCTCTCAGAAGGTAATCGATCCAGAAATCATACCAAGGTTACAGAATGATTTGTTGCAATGTCTTGTCAGTTTCGAGTTGGTGTTCCCACCATCCTTCTTCAACATCATGACACACGTCCTAGTTCACCTATGCGAAGAGATTAATGTTTCGGGTCCTGTATTTCTACACAATATGTTCCCCTTTGAGAGGTTCATGGGAGTCTTAAAGAAATATGTTCATAACCGTGCTAGGCCAGAAGGAAGCATCTCCAAGGGCCATCAAAATGAGGAGGTCATTGAGTTTTGTATTGACTTTATTCCTGACCTTAAGCCGATTGGTGTTCCTGAATCATGGCATAAGGGCGGACTGGATGGAAAAGGCACGCTAGGAGGGGAACAAATAATATGTATGGATGGACATTCTCTCACTGAAGCACACTACACAGTTCTATAGAATTCCGCCTTGGTGGCTCCGTATATGGATGAACACAAGAATTTGCTACGCTCCAAACACCCGGAGCGGTCTGATGACTGGATTAAACGTGAACGAACCAGGAGTTTCGCCAGCTGGTTGCAGACACGTACCATGCATGACACCTCTATTGAAGATGACCTGTACTTGCTGTCCTAGTTACCATCTTCGAATATAATGACTTTCAAAGGGTACGAGATAAATGGTAATACATTTTACACGATCGCCCAAGATAAGAAGAGCACCAACCAAAATAGTGGTGTCCGCTTTGATGCAGAAACCAAGACGGGAAAGGAAATATATTATGGTTATACACAGGACATATGGGAACTTGGCTATCGACGTGGTTTAAAGGTCCCTTTGTTTCGGTGCAAATGGGTCAATATGACACGAGGCAGGGTAACGGAAGACCCGCAGTACGGAATGAAAATAGTGGATCTGAACAATCTTGCGTATGCAGACGAACCATTCGTCCTAGCCAATGATGTGGCACATGTTTTCTATGTGAAGGACATGTCTACCAAGCCAAGAAAAAGAAAAGATAAGGAAGCGAATGCATCGTACGATGAGCCAAAGCGGCACATAGTTCTTTCTGGGAAGAGAAACATCGTGGGAGTGGATTACAAGATAGACAAGTCAGAAGATTATGAAAAGTTTGATGAAATTGCTCCATTCACAGTGAATATTGACCCGAGCATCCCGTTAAATGATGAAGATTTTCCATGGTTACGGCGCAAAGGGACACACGCGAAGAAAAAGTTTCACACCCAAAGATCTGGGATGTGATCAGCTTCACTAGCTATCATCACTTTCTTCTGTGTTTCGCACCGAGAGGGGAATCTCTGTAATAGTTAGGGTAGTTATGTGTTTTCGCATTTGAAACGCGAAGAAATTTTATGTGCAAACAAATTCTTTCATGCCTTTACTGATTTTTAAAGTTAAGTTATTCACAAACTAGTGATTCACACTAATTTCAAATAATTCAAAATTTAAACTATTCAAATTTGAAAACTACGGGCACTAACAGAAAGTTTGTAATTTTTTGTACCGAAAACAAAAATGTTCACAAAGAAACTCTAAATACACAAAAAAACAACACAAAAATAAATAAAGCAAAAAAATAATAAAAAAAGCCCTAACAGAAAGTTTGTAATTTTTTGTACCTAAAACAAAAATGTTCACAAAGAAACTCTAAATACACAAAAAAACAACACAAAAATAAATAAAGCAAAAAATAAAATTAAAAAAAGCCCTCCTACTAGGCCAGAGCGGCCTGCATACGACTAGAAATCCAACCTGTCGTTGGGCCAGGATGCAGGCCCGCAAAGGCCAAGTGGGCCCACAGGGCTGCAAAGAACACGTAGGCCCAGTAAGCCTGCTTTGGAGAGGAGCTCGACAGAGCGACCGCACGGGGGTTTATAAACCAGTGCGGTCACCGCTCGGCTAGCGAGGTGGGACTAAACTTGCCGCACCGCACCTGCGCTAGCGCACCCCCTTTAGTACCGGCTCGTGGCACAAACCGGTACTAAAGGGTGGTACTAAAGGGGGTCGCTTCCCGCCGCTTGGCCTGGCCAAAACAGACCTTTAGTACCAGTTGGTGGCTCCAACCGGTACTAAAGGTCCATCCTATATATACAACACTTAAAAAATTTCAGTTTCCCTCTGTTTCTTCCCTCTGTTTCCTCTCCCTCTCCGTCGCGCCGCCCTGCCTCGATTGACACCGTCCTCGTCGACGTTGCCGCCCCCGCCCCTCGTCGCCGACTCCGGCCGTACCCGCCCCTCGTCGCCGCCGTCGTCATCTCCGTCGCCGCCCTGGGCCCGCCCCCGTCCCCGTCGCCGCCCCCGTCCCCGTCGCCGCCCTCGTCTCCATCGCCGCCCCCCGTCCCCGTCGCCGCCCCCGTCCCCGTCGCCATCGTCGCCTCGCCGTCGCCGTCGCCCCGCTGTGAGCTCTCCCCCTCTAACCTCTCTCCCTCGCCCCCGGCGGCCACCATGGGCGCCGCCCCTCCCGGCCCCGAGCACACACACACACACAAGCGCATGAATTAGTATATAATTTAGATTATTTAGATTATTATTATTTTAGTTATCAAAACACACACACACACACAAGCATGAATTAGTATATAATTTAGATTATTTAGATTATTGTTGTTTTAGTTATCAAATTTTTTTATATGGAACACACACACACACATATGTATGAATTAATGCATGTATATATTAGTATATACGTATTTTGTATGTTTAATTAGTTTAGATTATTTAGATTATCATTATTTTAGTTATCAAAATTTTTTATATGGAAATCAGTGTTTAATTAGTATGGAAATTTTTTATGTTTAATTAGTATATAATTTAGATTATTATTATTAGTATATAATTAGTGTTTAGTTAATATGGAATTTTTTTATATAATGTTGTTTTTCAGTTTTTTAATGGATGTATAGAAGTTGTGTTTTCTGTTTTTAGTGTTAGATGCTTAATTAGTATGAAATAGTATATATATTTTTGAAATAGTAAATTTTAGTTATCAAAATCCAATCATTAAAAAAATATTACTTTTTTGCGGGCATATAGCTAGTATTTGTTCTCGACGATGCCCGGCCCGCATCCTCGCCGTCGACCCGTCCGTGACGACGTCCAGCCGACCCATGTCCGGGACTGGGCTCCGCAGGGCTGGCACTGGGAGGTGCTGCCTGGAGGGGCGCGCCGCTTGATGAGGAACCCGGCCCCGGGTCCCGTCGTCGACCCTGATCTCGTTTCGTGGCGTTCACGTGGGCCAATTTCGGTGCGGAGGGACCCGGCCCCGCCGGAGGTGGTACGTCGCCGTGTCAGGGAGGAGGACGAGCACGTCCATCGCTACATGGTTGCGTTAGAGGGTGGCAGGTTCTCCAATACCTGGCAGTATCTTCGGGGATCTCACTTCAGCTATGATCCTGTGAGGGTTCCTTCTCTTTGGGTGTCCACCGCCCGCGCCGCAGGAACCGCAAGTGTCCTAGATTCTTCAGTAGTATTCGATCTTTAATTAGCTAGCCAGTGATGTACTATTCAATATTATATATTATTCGAGACGATGTATTCGAGATTATATCTATTATTCTAGACGAAGAATTCGAGATTATATCTATTATTCGAGACGATGTAATTTGAATACTAAATTGTTTTATATTTCTTTTGAATTAGTTAAATAAAAGCTATGGCAGACAATACCGACAGAGAGGGAGAACAGACCATGTTCGATATGATACGCGGGCCAGATGATGATCAGAATGAAGAAGATTATGACGGCTACGAATTTCTAAAAAACACCGGAGAGGGTGATATGATATTCGATCGCGACGACCGAATTGATGAAGTCATGAACTACGATTATGACGATGACGAAGAACATGTTGATCCTGAAACAACAAAGACCGGCGAGGTATATATATTTATATAAGCAGGTATCTGGTGATCATCACATGTTTTAAATGACTTGAAGATATATTAACAAATCGATCTTTGTTCTTTCAGCCATCCGGATCAAGCAAATCTTCAGGCAAAAGGACGAAATGAGGCCCGAACAAAAAGTTGAAGGAGGGCGTAAAGTACAATATCGAGGCAGTCAGACCTAATGGCGAACCATTAGCGCCTAAGAAGATTGCGGACAAGTTCGTTTGTCAGTGCGGAGTTCTTGTGAAGGACCAACTCCCGATCTCCCTTCATGAATGGAGAGAGCCAGCAAAAGACAAAAGACAAAAAGGCAAAGAGGACGCTGCTCCATGTCCAGATGTTACTTTTGTCGACAAGAATCAAAAAGATCTGCTTTGGGATACTCTCATGGAACATTTCACCCTACCAGATCATTTACAGAAGCAGATGTGCAGAAAGTCAAGGACGCTGCTCTTAGGAAGATGGCGGTTGCATTCAGGAACCACAAGAATCGTGAATGGGACAAGTACGTCAAGGGAGGAAGGAAGACTCCAGTATTCGAGGGAACACTAGAGAACCAACGTGCTCATTGGGACGATTTCGTGAAATTCAAGGATTCGGAATTAGCTAAGGAACGGTCGAGAATAAACAAGAAGAATGCCGAAAAAAGGATAAGTTCCATAAGCTGGGGCCAGGTGGCTATGCGGTGGCAATGCGTAAGTGGGATAAGTCTGAGAAAGAGATGGAGGATCTAGGTGCCACTCCGGTTAATAAGAGCTGGTCCCCCAGGGTCAGGACTTGGTTCTATGCGCATGGGGGGGAGTTGGACCCGAAGACAGGCAATGTTTCGACGAGGGCAAGTCTGAAGGGAGCCGACGATGCGATACTTGTTGCAATAGAAGAGGCACGATCGGGGGTGTTCCAGCCCAACAGAGAGAACGACGAGCTTACGCCTGCCCTGGGAAATCCTGAACACCCGGGAAGAACACGAGGCAAGGGCGCTATTCCGTGGTATGAGGGGTTTTCAGACTGGAACACCGACTATAGAACCCATGCGAGAAAGAAGATTGCGGAGGAGAAGAAGAGGAATATGGAGGAGGAGCAGAGGAAGCGGGACTATGAACGCCTTCAAGGCCTAGAAGCAAGTCAAGCGGAATTGGTAGTCAAATTCCAGCGGCAGCAGGAGAAGATCGACTCACTTACCCAACAAAGGGGGTCTCAGCAGCTGCAGCAGCTAGCGAATGATCCAGCATTGGATAGCACCGCCCCATCCATGCCGAGAAGTAGCGTGGGTTCCGCCCCGGACGATGCAATGCTGGGTAGATACCCCATGGATGACATCACGGAGAACACTAGCTGCGAGCTACACGTCAAAATGTAGAACATATCCATGAAGGTGGCGGACACCGTTGCTTTTACAAATCCCCCCGAGGCAACCTTCCATTGCAACCCGATTCCAGCGGGCTATGCTCGTGTCTTGGTTGATGAGGTGGTGGACCCATATTCGGAACTAGAGCTTGACTATCCTGGAGGTGACGACGAGCGCTTTCTTGGAGACGCCAAACATCGTATCATCCTATGGAAAAAGGATTGCATCATCTTTCGAAGGCCACCGACACCGCGTCAGCCGACTCCTCGTCGAAGTCCGCCACCGAGTCAGCAGTCTCCCGCTCCTGCAAGTCCACCAAGTCCGGCAAAGTGTCAGGCCACTCCTCCTCCAAGTCCGCCACAGCGTCAGACGTCCACTCCTCCTCCAAGTCCGACACAACCTCAGGCCACTCCTCCAAGTCCGGCACAGCTTCAGGCGGCCACTCCTCCTCGTCCAACTCAGCCCTGTCAGCTGTCTCCGTCGCCTCAGCAATCACAGAAGAGATACCCCGCAGCTATGGTGCGTAGAGGTACGAGTCGAGGTAGTACAGGAAGTACAGGCGGAGGCAAGCGATATAAATATGGTCCAAGCCTCACGCCTCTTCCGCAGAGGGCTTATGACAGGTCCGAGGAGGAAATCGCAGCCATATCGAAGTCCGAGGTGGAAGCCCATTTTGCACCGAAACCGCCACCGCCGCCAAGGGAGAAAGTGCCTGAGGAAACGATTGACCACTTCATTCGTATGGCTCAACCACCAGCTCCCAAGCCTGTTGACACAGACTATGAGCGCCACATCAGGAAGTTAAATCGAGCACATCTGCGTAAGGAGGCGAGCTCGGGATCGAGCAAACAAGAAGCAGCTATCAAAAAATGCGGGAAAACCATTTCCCAGCTGGGAGAACAGGCGGCGCAATCGATCCCCTCGGTTGTTGTGCCAACAACACGTGACAGTACGCGCGCCCAATATTATTGTGGGCAAACAGTTTATGTTCCTGAGGTGGGCAATGTGGTAATAACGGAGGAGCATATAATGCAGGCTGAAGTTCTCAAAATCACTGTTGGACAACTCCTCGAGATCGAGCCCATGCCTGTGCTTAGAGAGGATGAAATAAAACGGAAATATGTCCGGGGCCAACCTTTGGTCGAGCCAGACAAGGTCAAGAACCTCCCAACGAGAATGTATGAATTGCATCAATGGTACATGAACATTACCAAGATTTCCGATCGATTGTCCCTCATGGTGAATGTCAAGGAGGAGCATTACTACCATGAGAAAGTTGTGTCCGTTGAGTATTCTGAACTGTTTCAGTTATAAAATCAAGACGCACTCGACAAATCTATCGTCAGTTGCTATTGTCTGTAAGTGATTTCTTTTTGTAATTTAAGTCTCAAGCTAGCTATAGTGATCCTTTTGATCAATCATTACCTGTAATTATCCTCACTATATTCTTTTCTGTGGTATTATATGCAAGATGAAGATGTATGAAATGAGAAAAGGTGGACGCTATGGCATTGGGTTCATTGACCCAAACACCGTTAATGAATACACATGGAAAATAGATGCACGTCATCAAAAGGCCGTAGAGGACAGCATGCTAGAGTTCTTGAAGCGCCTCAAATACAATGAAGATATACTACTTCCTTACAACTTCAAGTGAGTAACACTGTCTTGTACTACAAATTCTCTGTTTTTGCCTACTAGCTAGCTACATGTTTTTGCTTACATATGCCCGCTTAATTAAGACATGCAAACGTCTATGCATGCAGATTTCACTGGGTCTTGTGTATCACTAAAGTTGACGCCGAAACAGTTGAAATGCTGGACTCACTACTCAAAGAAAAAACTGACTATAACATCTTGTTTGGGATAGTCAACAGGTAATTTCAATCATTATTAACTATATATCTCGGCCTATTTAGTTCGTCATTTCATGATATGAACTATTTAATAACCCCTTTATTCATTTTCTTTGTCGGCGGGCAGGGCTTGGGCAAGGTTCATCAGCGTCACGGAAGGCGAATGGACAGAAAAGCTTAAATGGGGAAGACCCAAGGTAAGTAATTAACTAGTACTAGCTAGCTAGCTAGCTGCCATCTCTTTAATTATCATGCTTGATTAATTATTATCTGATCAAATTCCATTCTCGTAAAGGCCCTGAAGCAGGCGCAGGGGACTGATCTATGTGCATTCTGCGTTTGCGAGAACATTCGCATGATGGCGTCCGAAAGGAGCAGATCTCAAAGACAGGAATGGGTATGCTTGTCAAAACACTATTCACAATTTTTACACCATTATCGATATCTAGTCACACAACTAATACACATGCATATTGATCTTCTTCTTAACAGTTTAGAGAGGTGCGGGAGAAGCTCCTAGAAATGGAGCGCGTAGAAGCACTTCAAGAGGAAATAGCGGGATTTTTGCTCAACCAGGTCATAAATCCGAAGGGAGAATACTATTACCCGCTACCGCCCCCATGAAAACCACTTCCAATTGTCATCGTGCTCCGAAGGCACCAATTAGGCTAATGCCACTGGCTCCGAAGGCAACATGCATATGTAGGAGAAATTGTATATAGCTATACATGTGTGTATGTGTGAATTAATTAATATGATGGTTTGTGAGACATTGATGATATATATATGCATGATTGGTTCTACTAGAAATTCTATCACACCATTTTTTGTTTTATATATATATGCATAACGTGTACAATGTGTAGTATCGTAAAATACCAGCAAACGAAAAAGAATTAAAATGGAAACACAAAATTAAATGAAAAAGAAATCATAAAACTAAAAACCCCCCAAACCTTATAGTATCGGTTGGTCTTACCAACCGGTACTAAAGGGCTTCAGGCCCCTGGAGCTGGCTCGTGCCACGTGGTTTCCCTTTAGCACCGGTTCATGCCGAACCGGTACTAAAGGGGGGGGGCCCTTTAGTGCCCACACTTTAGTGCCGGTTATGGAACCGGCACTAAAGGGCCTTACGAACCGGTGCTATTGCCCGGTTCTGCACTAGTGTTAAACCCTCCTTCTCTCCTCATGAACTTTATGCAGTTGCGGGAGTCGACCATTTTGATTGGAAGGGCCACTCGGGTGGTATTCTATTGGCTCTAAACGTGACATTTTTGATTTTGTTACCTTCGACCATGGTATTTTCTAGGCTAGTTCTGTCGTGTTTCACCGCCAACTTAACACTCTCTGGGAAGTAATGGTAGTGTATGATCCGACGGATCATTCTCTTTCCCCCTTATTCTTGGACGAAATCCCTAATAAGGTCGAATCCTGCACCCTTCCCCTTCTGATTGGTGGTGATTTCAACCTGCTCCAGTATCTGACTGATAAGAACACCAATAACTTTTCCTGGGTGCGATGCTTTTAACGATTTTATTAGCTCTTGCACTCTTCATGAAATGCCAAGGGTGGGATCTAGGTTTACTTGGACTAATCATCAGGTTTCTCCTATTCGCTCTTGTCACACCAAATATGCGACCCTATCCTAAAGGAACTCGAAGGCCCAACCAAGGATAGGAGCGCATATTGGAGACGCTTTTGCAAGGTGGATATCATTACATCGTACCATTACATAATAGTTGGGGATACATACAAGAGGCATACAATGCGACATGAATACAACATCACCATACATAAGAGCAACATCTGACTACAGATGAAACACAAACAGAAACTCAAACGACATCTACCCTGCTAGCCCAGGCTGCCGACCTGGAACCTATCCACTAATCAAAGAAGAAGAAGAAGAAGAACTCCAAAACAAGCAAATGTCGCTCTCATGTAATGATCATCGCATTACCTGTACCAGCAATTGTTGTTGTAGTAATCTGTGAGCCACGAGGACTCAGCAATCCCATTACCATGGGTATCAAAACTAGCAAAGCTTAATGGGAATGGAAAGGATAAGTGGTGAGGTTGCAGCGGCGACTAAGCATGATATGGTGGCTAACTTATGAATACAAGAATAAGATGAGAAGCTATGCAAACGGTCGCAAACTTGTAATGATCAAGAAGTGATCCTGAAACTACTTACGTCCAAACATAACCCAAACCGTGTTCACTTCCCGGACTCCGCCAAGAAGATACCATCACGGTGACACACGCGGTTGATGCATTTTAATTAAGTCAAGTGTCAAGTTCTCAACAATCGGATATTAACAAATTCCCATCTGCCACATAACCGCGGGCATGACTCTCGAAAGTTTATACCCTGCAGGGGTGTCCCAACTTATCCCATTGTAAGCTCTCACGACCAATGAAGGATATTCCTTCTCCCGAGAAGACCCGATCAGTCTCGGAATCCCGGTCACAAGACATTTCGGCAATGGTAAAACAAAACTAGCAAGACCGCCCGAATGTGTCGACAAATCCTGATAGGAGCTGCACATATCTCGTTCTCAGGGCACAATGGATGAGACAAGCTACGAGTAAAACCAACCCTCAATTTTCCCCGAGGTGGCCCCGCAGGCTGCTCGGTTCGGACCAAGACTTAGAGAAGCACTGGCCCGGGGGGTTTAAAATAAAGATGACCCTCGGGTTAATTACTCCCAAGGGAAAAGTTATAGGTTGTTAGGCCAATGTAAAACCAAGGTTGGGCCTTGCTGGAGGAGTTATATTCAAAGCAAATTGTCAAGGGGTTCCCGTAAACCCAGCCGCGTAAGGAACGCAAAATCAAGGAACATAACACCGGTATGACCGAAACTAAGGCGGCAAGAGTGGAACAACACACCAGGCATATGGCCGAGCCTTCCACCCTTTACCGAGTATATAGATGCATTAATTAAAATCAGAGATATTGTGATATCCCAACATAATCCTGTCCAACGTGGAGCTTCTTCAACTTCACCTGCAACTAACAACGCTATAAGAGGGGCTGAGCAAAAGTGGTAACATAGCCAAACAATGGTTTGCTAGGAAGGGTGAAAAGGTTAGAGGCTGACATGGCAATTTGGGAGGCTTGATAAACAAGTGATATGTAGCACAGCATAGCGATAGAACGAAGCAACTAGCATAGCAATGATAGTATTGAGCTCTAGGTAACGGTCATCTTGCCTGAAATCCTGCTACGAAGAAGAACGAGTCCATGAAGAAGACGAACAGGCAAAGACGAACCAAGCGTAGTCGAACGAATCCTCACGATCGCAACAAAACAGGAACTATCAAGAAGAAGCACAACCGGAAAGAAACAAACAACATGGTAAACATGCAACACATAAACATGACATGATGCACAGCCAAGCATGATGCATGAAAAAGGCTGCATGATCCTACTCATGGCAAGAGATGACGCAAATAAGAACAACACATAAAAGCAAGTTTAAATGAGGCCGGAACAACATATCACAAATCCGGTAAGTCCTTATATGCAAATTTAGAAATTTGTCCAGAACTGAATAAAGCTTTTGCTCAAGTTGTTAAACAGCAATTTAAGATGCACCAAGATGATCTACGTGAAAATCTAGTCAAGTTACATATAAAGTACATTTAATTCGGAGCTACGGTCTAGAAGATATGAGCAAACAAGTCAAACATGACATTGATGCAAAATACATTCAAACATCAAGCAAACACTCTCCAAACATGGATGCAACATGATAAAATTAAACTACATGCAAAATCAAGAAAGTTTCATATAGAGCATGCTCAAGACGGAGCAACGGTGCAACACATACACTCCAAACAAGATATAACAACAATCTGCCCAAAACAGCAAGTAGGCACTTTGCAAATATCAAAACAACATGCTACAAGAACCTTATGAGCACAAACTTGATATGCACTTCATGTACATATAACATACTTCAAAAATCCTTAAGGTTCAGGTTCATAGGCATCAATATTAAACCAATATGATGAAAGAAAAATGCAACTTTATAACACAGAAGCATATGCATGAGCAGTGTTAATATGATGGCATGTTGGGGGCATGAAACAAAGATGCTACAGCAACTATATCTAGGAACCAAGGGCATGGCATCAAATTACGCATAACAAAGAACAAATAACATCATCGCATCATATACATATGGCTCATGGATTAGTGGGAACAAACAAGTCAAGATTCAATGTTAAAATAGTTTCATTAAGTGTAAATCGGCAACATTATGATAGCATGTTTGCAAGGATGGAATAGAGGCATATGACATCCAAAATTAACAACCATGACATGTGAACAAAGTAATGATAGCATACTTCGAAACATGTAATTGGAGAATCACCAGAATAGATATCTATCAACTAATATCTAGCTCACAACAAGGCATCTTGAAGTTAGCAGAAATCTGGAACAGCATGTAGGCATCTTCGTGGCAATGAAAATATATGCTAAAGGACATATATAGGGCATCAAAAGACATTTCATGATATAGCATGACATAGAAAACAAAATATGTCAATTAAGCATCTCCAAATTATGCATGTATTAATTGGTAGCATCAAGAAAACATGGCATCGTGATATGACAGAAACAGACTTGACAGAATATTAACAGCAAGTAGCCCACTTCACAAGCTTGATTCACTCACTATAGGGCATATCAAAATACATGGATTGCACCAAAGCAAAGATAGCATGATTGTGCTCCTAAAACATGTATACATGATGCTCAAAAGAAAATCACAGAAAAAGATATAAAAATGACAAATAGGCAATTTACAACAGTTCTCAGCAGTTGACAGCAACATGAACTTTTGCAACATAGTTTACCATGTCAAGATGCACCCTAACATGAATGCAAAGCACACCATGTATAGCATGAAGAGTAGAACATGTGCATATCAATATCATCATCATAGGGTCAACATGGACAAAGTTATGGCACTCACAAGATGCATACATGATGTAAACAATCAGCATATTTCAGCAGTTTATATCATTTAGCAGTCTTGTAATGAAGATTAAGGCATCAATATGAACAGAAACATGAATTAAAATTACTCCATCATGAAGAGCATCAAGTGATGAATATTTTGACATATTATGCACGCAAAAAGGAGCAGTACACACAAAGTTATGGCCATGCAAACATGCACACATGATGAACCAGATCTGGGGAAGGGCGATTTTACCTCCGTGAAAAGTCAATGTGGGATGAGGATGTGTGGTACAGAGACGTGCAGGGATGGGAGGAAGCGCTTGGATTGGGGACTGGTGGATCTGGTCCCGATTCGGATCCGAGCTCTGGCGAACTCCGGCGAAGAGCAGAACGGCGGGGAGGCGCGGGGAAGGCCGGGGAAGGCACTGGAGGTGCAGAGGAGGGCGGATCCAGCAGGCGCCGAGCTTGGTGGCGCGGTGCGCGGCGGGCGGCGGCGAGCAGCGGTGCTGGGGCAGGCGCGGCCGGAGGGTGCAGCGCGGGAGGAGCGCGGCGAAGCGGCGCGCAAGGCGGCAGAGCGGCACGGGCCGGCGAGGTCTGTGGCGGAGGAGCGCGCTGGCGAGGTTGGTGGCAGAGGGGCGCACCGGCGGAGCGGGCTGGAGCAACAGGCACGACAACGGAGGCGTGTGGGCGCAACAGGCAGCGGCGAGCAGCGCGCGGGCCGGGAGGCGCATGGGGTTCGACCCGGGAGGGCCCGATCCGGGCCCCGGTGGGTGCGGTGGATAGGTGGCTGGGCGGCAGTGACGTGTCTGTGCCAGATTGGCCGGCGGTGATGGGCCGGACACGTCCAGTGCGGCGGGGCGATGTGTCTGGTGGCACGGAGGAAGGTGAGACTAGGTTAGTTGTGGTTTTGAATCGAGATTTGGATGGGGGAGTCCTTTTTATAGGTAGAGGGAGTTAGGAGAGTCAAAATGAGGTGCAGTTTTCGCCCACACGATCATGATCGAACGACGGAGAGCATGGACGGGAGTTAGATGGGCTAGCAGGCTGTTGTGAAGGGGTGCTGGGCAGCAAAGAGAGAGGGGGTTTCAGTTAACTCGGTTAGCCGTTGGGGCATCAAACGACCTCCAAATGGAACGAAATTTGACGGGCGGTCTACTAGTGATATACCAAGGCCACTCGGCAAATCTCGGCCCATTCCAAGAATGTTTTTCTCCTGCTCATGAAATAAGACAAGAAGGGTACAGCAGGTGCGTGCGAGTGTGGTTGGGCTCGGAACGGACAATGGAGAGAACCGGGGGAACCCGAATGGATGCTAGTTTTGAAAAACATGCAAATGAAATGCAGATGATGACATGGCAAAATGCGACACGCAAGAAAATGACATGGCAACGACGACGAATAACTGGAAGACACCTAGGGCAGCGGATTCGGGGCGTTACAACTCTCCTCCACTAACAAGAGATCTCGTCCCGAGATCTTAGGAACGAGACGGAAGAGAAAGAGGAAGAGGTGAAGTAATAATGCAAGAGGGAAGATGAACAAAGTCCGAGAGTGTTCTGGTAGAAAAGAGGAATGACGAGTATGACAAGAATCAAAAGCTCATGGAAACAAGAAAGACTCTTCAACCACTCCGGTTAGAACAAGGTAGAAAAGGAATTAGAGCGAAAGAATTCCGGGAGCACTCCGGCTGACAATGGAAGGAATGGAACATGAACTTCACAAGATGGGATGATACTTGAAGAGATGAACAACGCAATGCCTCCGGAAGAATTGAAAGAATGGAATGAAAAGAACTTCGAAGGAAGGATTGAACGGAGTTGTTGAGAAAATCAACAACGAAAGAATCATCTTGTTGCGGACCTATGGAAAAACATCTCAAAACTTGAGGTGAAACTATGCCACAAGCAAATGTCTGAATAGTTGAGAAGAACGAAGAAATGCAAAACTCCACTTCAGAAGAAAACGTATAGTTATTTGCACTTCAAGAATCAAGAAGAAAAGATACTTGAACTCCTCCCACAAAATCTTGATGAACTCTTAAAGAATGAATTAAATCATGAAGAACCACCCTGAAGAACTCTGGTTACGAAAGGATGACGAGATAGAATGAAGGATGAAAGAATAAGATGAGCCTTGCGGTCATTTATATGGAGGTTCCGACGAAATTACCAAGGAAAATTTGAACTCCGGAAAAGAAAAGATGAAAACACTTGGAACTAGAATTTATTCCTCAAGAAAAACTCTGAAGGAAGGGATTAATCACTTGGAGGAAATAAGAATAAAATTTATTGCATGCTTATCCTTCATCAAATTAAATTGATGACAAGCAATGGATTTTTCATATTACTTATTCCTCTTGAAAAGGATTGAGAAGTGACATATCACAAACTTGAGAAGGTCTTCATGAACCACCTGTAGGATTGAAAAGAACGAATGAATTAAAATGATAATCAAGGAAAAGGACTCTGAAGGAACCACCGTAAGAATTCGAAAATTACTGATGAAAGAGAATGAATCACCAAAAAGAATTAGGGGAACACAAGCAAATTAAAGAGCACTTGAACGAAGCGTCGGGATAATTGGATAACGGTAGCTGAAATGTGAGGACGAAGAATTCTTCTGGAATGATGGCCTCCGGTGAAAAGAAACGGGAAAACAACTCCTGAGATACTCCGGATGGGTAAAAAAGAATATATCTGACAATTGGAATAATTCAAGAGGATAACATGAAGCTAGAACCACGAATGTTCGAGAGAACGGGAAAGATTTAGAGGAAAAACTCTTCTTCGGTCTTCAAATGATGATGGGAAACACCACGAAAAATTGTTGAGACACTCCAGAAGAATGAAAAGAGTAAAGGTTGAACCAACAATGAAAATAATTTGAAAGCAATTTTGGAGAAGGCATGTGACTAATGGAATCCAATCTTACATCACACTTGAAATGAATTTGAGAATAACTCCAGAATAATTAGAAGAGTCAGGTAAGATGTTGGGAAAAGACCTGTGGGTTAGGGCCCACTAAAAGAAAATACCGTTGAAAAAGGTTTGTTGAAGAGATAGATAATGCACCGGAACAATTGAAATATTTGAATGAGGTGACAACCTTGAATTGATTGGAACACAGACGAATCTCCTGAGATGTCTTCCGCACTCCGGAACAATTAAATGCGAGAGGCGAACGAGCAAGGGGAACACTTGATACAAGGAAAAGAATACGATCAACACCAAAAAACTTGAATTGAGTCCACTGAAAAGAAAACAAGACGAATGAATGATGAACTTGACAAGAATTCACTGGTTGAAATGATTGAGGAAAGACTGAAGAGGCTCCACACGAATGAAATTGATGCTTGAATAGAGACTCAGACTCCGGGAATAAAAGGGTGGGAGGGCGTGAAAGCAAGGGCAACTTGGAAGGGAGAATCGACGAATAGCTTGAAGAGAAAGCATCGGTTGAAAGAATGCAAAGCCTTCGCACGAGTAGGATGGATACTCGATTACGAACTCCGGCTCCGAGAAAAAAAAGGGGGGTGGTGTCAGGACCCCGACTCGATGTCACATCGATCTAGCTGGTAACACCTCATATCACTTTGCGGCCTCACGCACGGTATCCCCACGGGTGTCGTCTTACCTTTTCCCGGGACCGTTTGCGCCTTTTGGCTCACGTATATGATAGTGTCGCTAGCATCCATATGATAAAGAGCCCGGGCTGACATGACTAGTCGTAAACCCAAAGTGGCACAGACTTACAGGGACAGGCATCCATGACCCAGCTTCGAACGTGTCGGTCATCAGCAAGTGGGTCCGGGCTGTAGCACTGGGCTAGCAGGACTCCGGTAAACCGGGCTGTAGCGGGCTAACAGGACTCCGGTACTCAAAGCGTGACATTTCCCCGAAGGGACAGACACAGGAACGAAGAAGGACACATGCCGGCCAGCCTAAGTGTTCCAGAGCAGTAGCAAGCTACCATGGCTCAGCGGTAACACTAGGAGACATTTCCCGGTAAGAGAGGCTACTAAAGATAAACAACTAGATAGTCAGATCCCACACATACCAAGCATTTCAATCATACACACAATATGCTCGATATGTGCAAATACAACGAAGCATCACAACATGACTCTATGACACAAGTACTTTATTTAAGGCTCAGTGAGCCATACATAACATACACAAAGGTACGGGTCTCACGACCCCACATACAAGTCATACAGTCATACAAACCAGCAGCGGAAATAACTTGTCTGGGTACAGACAACTAGTAAAATAAAAGAGGCTTGGAAAGCCTAGCTATACTACGTGGTCCTTCACAAGCTCAGGGTCACCACCTGGGTCTTAGCCTACTCGTTGATGTCAACGTCTACATAGAACCCATCAGAAGGGGTTGCAGCGTCTTCTGTAAAAATGTAGATTATAGCAACATGAGTACAAAGGTACTCAGCAAGACTTACATCAGATCCTACATACATGCATAGTATCAAGAAGGGTTGGTGGAGTTATTGCAGCAAGCCAGCTTTGACTCTTGGCTAGACTATCCTACGATACTCCAACTTGAAATGGTTTTGCGCACACGAGTCCACTACTCACCACTTCAATACACTACCGAGGATCCACCTCCGTCTTCCTACGGAAGAGCCATCCTCGGCACTCACACTTATCTTGAGGCTTTTAGTAGTTTTCCATTTACTTGTCTATGAACTGTATAGGCAACCAAGTAGTCCTTTACCGCGGACGCGGCTATTCGAATAGATCATGTTAACCCTGCAGGGGTGTACTTCTTCATACACGCTCTCACCACTTATCGTTGCTTACACGACATGTACTCGGCAACCTTCAAGCGGAAGCCCAACGTGGGTGTCGGCCACGACCTACCTAATCACCTAAGCCTCCAGTCCAGGTTTATCGCCTATTCAGGTTCCATCCGCAGGGAGTCCGGCCGAGGTTTCCCATACGGCCCCGAACGATGTGAACAGGGTTCCCGAGATACCTAACGGGTATTCGGTACACCGTGCCACGTACCTACCGCATCACAGCCCACCCCTACGGTCAGCGCTGTCCACGGCCTCCAGTAGGCTACAAACACCAGAAACTACTTGCAACTCCTGGACGGAGAACTAGGGTGAATAAGAAGTCGAGAGGGTCCATTGGTTTCGGGCCCAATGCATGGTAGTAGCTGATTCTTAAATCACACATACAGATCTCAGTGCTTAAGGTCGGCTTCAATGAAACAACCCACCATGTACTCCTACATGGCCTCTCATCGATACCTTTACCAAATCGTGTTCACCACACCACTCTCATTACCGACATAACATTTCACTCTAGCCCATCACCCAGATGAACCAGACCTGACACGACTCTAAGCATAGCAGGCATAGCAAGGTAGGAACAACACATACATATGGCTCAAGCAACTCCTACACATGCTAGTGGGTTTCATCTAGTTACTGTGGCAATGACAGGTCATGCAGAGGAAATGGGTTCAACTACCGTAGCACACAGCAGTTTGAATCGCGTTGTCTTAATGCAGTAAAAGAGAGCAGGAGCGAGAACATGGGATTGTATCGATATGATCAAATGGTTGGTTGCTTGCCTGATGGTTCGATGCACGGATACGGTTCTTCGTTAGGGTAATCACGGTACTCCTTGGGGACAGATCCTGTCGCAAAGGACATCGATACACAAGCATCACCAAACAATGTGCAACAATATGATGCATGCATGAAACATGGCAATATGAGTGTGTTGGGCTAATGCAACTAAAGCCAGAGGGGTTTGAACAAATTTGAATCAAGGATTCAAATTTCAAATTCAAATATGGCCTTTTAAAGTGCTTTTCCTTGTTCTGATTAAAACATCAATTTAACTTTTTGATCATGCATGAAAATAGTACAGATGGATAGATTGGATTTTTCTGATCATTTTTCATATATAATTTGTCCAATTTGGAGTTACAGAATAAAAGTTATGAATTTTTGAAGTTTAATTAATATTCTGGAATTTCCTGATTTAATTTAAATCCAGAAATTCAATTACTGCGTCAGCATGACGTCAGCATGACGTCAGTGGTCAACTGTGGCTGGCTGAGGTCAAACCTGACGTGTGGGGGCCACACGTCAGTGACAGGGGGGGTTAAACAGGATTAAATTAATCCTAATTAGGGGTTAGTGGCGCTGGGGCCCACTGTCAGTGTCAGGGGGGTTAACTAACAGTAGTTAGCGCTAACCTAACCACCTGGCCGACAGGGCCCACGCGTCAGTGACCCTGGGGGGTCAAACCCCAGGTCGGGCAAGTCAAACCCCACCGGCGACATGACGCCGGCGAGGTCCGAGACGGCGGCGAAAGTGCTTTTTGCCATTCCGGCAACCAAATGGACGGCGGAAGGCATCTACGTGTTGCTGAGGTTGAGCCGCGTCTATTGGTGGTGGTGGTTGGGCTCGGGGTGGCCGGAGTTGACGGCGGCGAGCTCGGCTGCGGCGGCCGGAGTTCGGGTGCGGTCGGGATCAGCGTTGCAGGGGGGTTGGGGAAGCGTTGGTGCGTGCTGCGTGCTCCTGGTGAGGCGGGGAGCACGATGGTGTGCTCGGTTGGGTGCTACGGCGACCGTGGCCACGACGGCGACATCGCCGGCGGCGTGGAGGTCTCGGCCGAGGTGGGACTAGGGCCTAGAGGTTGAAAGAGACCAGGGGAGAAGGGGGAAATGATCTGGGGGCTCACCGCGGAGCTGCAGGGATGGTTAGCGGGCTCGGGGACGCGCTGGTGACGGTGAATTCGACGGCGGCGACGGTCGGAGCCCGAAGAGGGGAACGGCGACGTGGCGGCGATGCAGGGCTTCCGGGGACCCGTGGAGCGGTGGGGAGGAAGAGGGAGTCGAGGCGGAGCTTCTGAGCTAGTCGGGGGAGCGAGGGGTGGTCGGAGACGGTGGCTATGGCGAACGGCGGCGACGGTGGTGTTCGGCCGGGAGAGAGAGAGAGCGAGGGAGAGTCGGGGGAGAGTGAGAGAGAGCAGGGGGGGAGGCGTGGCGTCGTCCGAGGACACCGAGCGAGGAGGGGAGGGCAGGCAAGCAGGCGAGCAGGTGGCGTGGCGCGGTGGCCGTGCGCGCGCGCCGGCTACACGCCTGGCCGACTAGCGCCAGGAGGACGACGGCGGTGGTGGGCTGGGCTGGCTAGCTGGGCCGGCCAGCTGGCTGGGCCACACAGGTAAGTTTTCCCCCTTTTTTCTATTTCTGTTTTTTATTTAATATATCTGCAACTTTGTTGAATTAAATAAAATACCTAGGCAACTCCAAAAATCACCAAACTACTCCTGGTCCATAGTTGGATTATTTCCAACATGAAACATTTCAGTTTGGAGATATTTGAGCATTTAAATATTTTATATTATTTTAAATGCCCAGATTCAAATATTTATGATTTAAATCAAAAACCTTAGGATGGCCTAGGAAAATGTGCACCACTTTTGGCAGAGGTTCTGAACCAAGGCAAAAATGATGGGCATTTTAGAAGGGCATTTCAGGTTCATTGAAAAATTATTTTAGTAACCCTAGTTGGTTTCAGAGGGGACTGGGGGTTCTGTCATCCCCATTTCAAGTTTCTGATGAAAGAGTAAACATGATGCAACACTCTAATGCATGACTAGCTAGGGTGTGACAACTCACCCCCACTCAAAAGAATCTCGTCCCGAGATTTGGGTTCCTCCGCGAAGAAGGCGGGATATTCAAGTCGAAGACGATCCTCCCTTTCCCAAGTTGCTTCATCCTCAGAATGGTGCGACCATTGAACCTTGAGAAACTTGATATTATGACGTCGCGTGGTACGTTCGGCTTGATCGAGGATACGAATGGGGTACTCTCGATATGTAAGATTATCTTGGAGATCAAGCGTTTCGTGGTCCACTTCACGGATAGGACCCGAGAAGCAACGCCTGAGTTGAGAAACGTGGAAGACATCGTGAACTCTGGAGAGGTGCGGAGGTAGTTCCAACTGGTAGGCAACTTCTCCTCGTTTGGCAAGAATGCAAAAAGGTCCAATGTAACGAGGAGCCAATTTGCCTTTGATACCGAAACGATGGGTTCCCTTCAGAGGGGTGACCCGAAGATAAGCCTTCTCGTCAACCTCGAAAGTCATAGCCTTATGTTTTCGGTCATATTGACTCTTTTGACGGGATTTGGCTGTTTTCAACTTTTCACGAACGATACGAACTTGTTCTTCTGCTTCCTGAATCATATCCGGGCCAAAGAATTGTCTTTCCCCGGTCTCTGACCAGTTAAGGGGTGTTCGACATCGTCGTCCATAGAGGACTTCAAAAGGGGCTTTACCCAAGCTAGATTGATAGCTGTTGTTGTAAGCGAATTCGGCAAATGGAAGGCACTTCTCCCAGTCCATTCCGAAAGAGATAACGGAGGCTCGAAGCATGTCTTCTAGAATCTGATTGACGCGTTCCACTTGACCACTTGACTGAGGGTGGAAAGCGGTGCTAAAGGAGAGACGAGTTCCCATAGCATTTTGGAAACTTTCCCAAAATCGAGAGGTGAAAAGACTTCCTCGATCCGAATTGATTTCCAAAGGAACACCATGGAGGGACACTATTCGGGAGATGTATAAGTCTGCCAGCTGGCTAGCGGTTATACTCTCACGAACAGGTAAGAAATGAGCTACTTTGGAAAGACGATCGACCACGACGAAAATAGCATTATTCCCTCTTTTGGTCCTGGGAAAACCGGTAATGAAATCCATACGAATTTTATCCCATTTCCATTCAGGAATAGCTAAGGGTTGAAGGGTGCCAGCAGGCCGTTGATGCTCTGCTTTTACACGACGACAGACGTCGCAATTTGCAATATACTGAGCAATTTCTCTCTTCATCCTAGTCCACCAGAACCTCTGGCGTAGGTCCTGATACATCTTAGTACTACCGGGATGAATAGTGAGAGGAGATTCATGGGCTTCCTTAAGGATTAATCGCCTTAGGTTGCGCACTTTGGGAACTACTAGTCGATCCCCGAAGTATACGACTCCTTGATCATTAATGGAGAAACAATCTGCAATTCCTTTCTGAATGTTCCTCTTGATGCGGGAGATTCCCGGATCTACCTTCTGTGCTTTGATAATTTGATCCGTAAGGGTAGGTTTTGCCACCAAGGTGGAGAGAAAACCTTGAGGAACAATGTGAAGGTTAAGCTTTCCGAAATTCCTCATGGAGAAGCGGTTGACTTTGTTGTAACATCAGGTTGTTACAATAAGATTTACGACTTAGCGCATCAGCCATGACGTTGGCTTTCCCTGGGGTATAGGTTATTCCTAAGTCGAAGTCAGTGATCAATTCAACCCAACGTCTCTGCCTGAGATTCAAATCCGGTTGGGTGAAAATATACTTCAGACTTTGGTGATCAGTGAATATTTCGCAACAATTACCGAGGAGGTAATGTCGCCAGGTCTTAAGTGCATAGACTACGGCTGCAAGCTCTAGATCATGAGTAGGATAATTCTCCTCATGTGGGTGCAATTGCCGTGAAGCGTAAGCAATTACGTGTCGATCTTGCATGAGAATGCAACCTAGTCCTTGTCGCGAGGCGTCGCAGTAGATAACGAAGTCCTTGGAGAAGTCTGGCGGTACCAGCACGGGAGCAGAAGTCAGGCGTCTTTTCAGTTCCTGAAAGCTGTGCTCACATTGTGGAGTCCATTCGAACTTCTTATCTTTCTTGAGGAGTTCGGTTAGAGGTTTAGCAACTTTGGAGAAGTTCTCGACAAAGCAACGACAATAGCTCGCTAAGCCTAGAAAACTCCGAACTTGCTTGACCGATTCGGGTGGAGTCCAATCAAGGACGGCTTGAACTCGCTCAGGGTTAACAGCAATACCTTTACCAGATATTACATGACCCAGATAGGTCACTTCTGACAACCAGAATTCACATTTTGAAAATTTGGCATAAAGGCGATGCTCTCGAAGTTTCTTCAACACTAGCCTTAAATGTTCGGCATGTTCTTCCTCGTTCTTGGAGTAGATGAGTATATCATCGAGATAAACCACGACGAATTTATCCAAATACTCCATGAAGATTGAGTTCATTAACCGAGAAAAGGTGGCTGGAGCGTTGGTTAAACCGAAGGACATGACGGTGTACTCGTATTGGCCATAACGAGTAACAAAGGCCGTTTTAGGAATGTCCCCGTTTCTGATTTTGATTTGATGGTATCCCAACCTCAAATCCATCTTGGAGAAGACTGAGGATCCAGCGAGCTGATCATACAGATCGTTGATCCTGGGAAGTGGATATTTGTTTTGATTGTGACCAAATTGACAGGTCGGTAATCTACAACCATCCGGTCCGTACCATCCTTCTTCTTGACGAATAGGACGGGGCAAGCCCACGGAGATGAACTAGGGCGGATGAAACCCTTTTTCAAGGATTCATCGAGTTGTTTCTTAAGCTCGGCTAGTTCTAGGGGTGCCATCTTATAAGGTCTTCTAGCAATCGAACGGTTCCTGGAATGAGGTCTATTACGAACTCAACATCCCTGTCAGGTGGAACACCTGGTAATTCCTCTGGAAAGACATCCGGGAAGTCACGGACTACCGGAACGTCCTCAAGGTCTGGCAAGGGGCTGGCATTAAGAGAATATAATTGTCGCTTGGCTATTCGGGTCAAGACATTGACTATCTTTCCCGAAGGATGGGTGAGTTGAACAGTCCTAGAGAAGCAATCAATTTGGGCATGATGAGCTGACATCCAGTCCATACCCAAAATGATATTAATATCTGAAGATTTAAGGGCTATCAAAGATGCGAGGAAAACAAGTCTGTCGACTTGGATTTCATTTCCATGGCTTACTCTAGAAGTTTGCCATTTGGATCCCGGAGTTTGAATTACCATGGAGGATGGCAAGTCACAGAATGCAACGTTATGCAAACGAGCAAAATTTTCAGATATAAAAGAATGAGAGGCTCCTGTATCGAAAAGAACAGATGCCGGGTGGCAATTAACAAGAAGCGTACCGAGAACGACGTTGGGATCTTCTTGAGCTTCTTCGGCAGAGATACAGTTGACATGGCCACGTGAAGCGGTGACCGGTTTAGCATGAAACACTTTTCCTGTCGGCTTGCCACGGCCAACAGCTTTAGCAGATTGATTGGGGTTGGTCTGGGGACACTCACGCATATAGTGACCAGATTCCCCACACTTGAAACAAGTCACGGAACTGGTACGTGGAGGAACATTATTGGTTGGACCCCCATAGGGCTTGGCTGGAGCAGACTGTTGAGCGGGGCGAGGCGCCTGGAAAGATGGCCTCGGTGTGAACCTGGGTGGCAGGGCGGTGTTGGGTACCCACACGCGGCGCTTCTGAGGACCAGCACCGGATGAGGAACCCGTGTCACGTCCATGCTTGCGTGTTGCGTCATAGTCAGTCTGACCAGTTTCAGCACTGATGGCTTTGTTGACAAGTTTCGAAAAAGATGTGCACTCATGCAGACGGAGGTCGCGGCGAAGCTCAGGACTAAGGCCCTTACGGAACCTTGCTTGCTTCTTGGCGTCAGTAGACACTTCCTCAGTTGCATATCGGGCGAGCTTACCAAACTCCCTGCTATAGGCATCCACAGAAAGTCGGCCTTGGGTGAAATTGCAAAATTCTTCACGCTTACGGTCCATGAGACCCTCCGGAATGTGATGTTCACGGAAAGCCTCGCTGAATTCAGCCCAAGTTGTGACATGGCCCGCTGGGCGCATAGCTCCATAATTCTCCCACCATAGACTGGCGGGGCCTTCAAGATGATATGCAGCAAAGGTGACCTTGTCAGCCTCCGCTACCATCGCGGAACGCAGTTTGTGAGAGATACTGCGAAGCCAGTCATCAGCGTCGAGAGGCTCGACGGGGTGGTGGAACGTGGGTGGATGCAATTTGATAAAATCACTGAGTGACACCACGTTAGCCCTCTGATGGTGTGCTGTATTCTGTTCAATACGCTCCAACAAACGGTTTGTCTCCCGCTTGTTTCTCTCAGCTTCCATCATCACCTCGGCTAGTGAAGGAGGATGAGGCAGATTTCATTCCTGGCTTCACTGCCTTCGGCCTGCTCTTGGGAAGCAGGGTTAGCGCGCGTGTTGACCATCCTAGGTAATCAAGACAATGATTTAGTCAGGATGGTAAAATTCCGACATAGGATACATAATGTAAGGAATAACTCGGAATGCAAGATGATCATCCGTATGACATGGTAGATACAGAAACTGCTTCTTTTATTCCATCGTCATACACACCATACAGGGTTTAGTACAAGACCAAACAAAGTACTATTACGGTGAAAAGAGGATTACATCTCATCGGAGGCATTCCAAGCTCCTATACATTATTTTTCTACATCTCCGGAAGGAGTACAAACTAGGTCATATCCCACGAGTCACGCAGGACGATAGACGACACAGCTAGTGCGAACTAGTGATACTACCACTAACTCAGACTGATCCGTAGTAGTCCTCGTAGAAGTCACCTCCATAGCCCGGAAGTTCAACATGTTCATCCGGAAATAGACGATCTCGCGGAGCTTGTGGACCATAGGGGCTAGGATGAGGCCTTGGACCAACAAACGGTGGCCTGCGGGGACCGCGAGGTGGGGTGATGCCTCCTACATCACGCCAAACCATCACGTCCGGCAGAGCAGATCTCACTGGATAGAGATCGCGCATATCTGAATATCCAGCTTGCACCGCCGGTGCGAACCGAGTCAAAGTGGCCCAGTGGTCAGCACGGGTATTGAAGAGCTCTAACCTTAAGGCCCGATTTTCACGGTCCTTATCCTCGAGCATCTCAGCAGTGGTGCGAGTCCGTGAATCCTCCTGAGTGGAGTCAGCATAGATAGCCTGGAGATACCCTTGTGCTCCCGGAAGTGATCCTGGCATATACCGGAAGTCAGAGTCCCGAAATAAACCAGATCTGACTCGCATAATGGTCATCATAGAGTAGGCGGCATCCTGCACAGCCATCTCGATAGTAACCCCGAGTCCATAGGAACAGTGAAGAGGCTCGGTGGATCCAGGATAAGATGGAAATATCCTGACAGTGCAGAGATACTGGCTTTGATTAAAATCTCGGAATTGCTCTTCGACCGTGTACTCAGGATACCAGCGGTATCCAGCCTCAGTCATTACCCTGACCAACTTAGCAGTATGGCCGGGTACATCTAGGCATCGAGTCAGGCGAACCACTTGATTGAGGTCGCGAGTGGCCATCTGAAAGCACAATCATAATGCAAAGGCATTAGAATTTCTAGCAAAATTTCGGCAGCATAACAGCTGTAAATGCTCAAAAAGGATATTGAGACATTTGACAAAGGATTTCGTACACACTCAACATCATCACATCAAAGTTCTGGAACCATTCTAACAACATAATGTGGTAGTAGAACTGAACTAGGCTGGTAACCATCAAACTTATAAGGTACTACTGATTAGTAACTCGTGATCCTGATAGAGAGAACAGATCCTAATTCCTTAACCCCCGGTGGAAGAATGGACTGACTCAGATCAGAAAGTCATAAGGTATAAGGAGTAAAAAGAGCCTTACGTTCCAACCCACAAACAATTCCCCTACATATAACTAAAGAATTTCTAGACTCAACATCGACCAGTTTGGCTTGGAGAACCTACAGGCAGTCCGGCTCTGATGCCAACGCTGTCAGGACCCCGACTCGATGTCACATCGATCTAGCTGGTAACACCTCATATCACTTTGCGGCCTCACGCACGGTATCCCCACGGGTGTCGTCTTACCTTTTCCCGGGACCGTTTGCGCCTTTTGGCTCACGTATATGATAGTGTCGCTAGCATCCATATGATAAAGAGCCCGGGCTGACATGACTAGTCGTAAACCCAAAGTGGCACAGACTTACAGGGACAGGCATCCATGACCCAGCTTCGAACGTGTCGGTCATCAGCAAGTGGGTCCGGGCTGTAGCACTGGGCTAGCAGGACTCCGGTAAACCGGGCTGTAGCGGGCTAACAGGACTCCGGTACTCAAAGCGTGACATTTCCCCGAAGGGACAGACACAGGAACGAAGAAGGACACATGCCGGCCAACCTAAGTGTTCCAGAGCAGTAGCAAGCTACCATGGCTCAGCGGTAACACTAGGAGACATTTCCCGGTAAGAGAGGCTACTAAAGATAAACAACTAGATAGTCAGATCCCACACATACCAAGCATTTCAATCATACACACAATATGCTCGATATGTGCAAATACAACGAAGCATCACAACATGACTCTATGACACAAGTACTTTATTTAAGGCTCAGTGAGCCATACATAACATACACAAAGGTACGGGTCTCACGACCCCACATACAAGTCATACAGTCATACAAACCAGCAGCGGAAATAACTTGTCTGGGTACAGACAACTAGTAAAATAAAAGAGGCTTGGAAAGCCTAGCTATACTACGTGGTCCTTCACAAGCTCAGGGTCACCACCTGGGTCTTAGCCTACTCGTTGATGTCAACGTCTACATAGAACCCATCAGAAGGGGTTGCAGCGTCTTCTGTAAAAATGTAGATTATAGCAACATGAGTACAAAGGTACTCAGCAAGACTTACATCAGATCCTACATACATGCATAGTATCAAGAAGGGTTGGTGGAGTTATTGCAGCAAGCCAGCTTTGACTCTTGGCTAGACTATCCTACGATACTCCAACTTGAAATGGTTTTGCGCACACGAGTCCACTACTCACCACTTCAATACACTACCGAGGATCCACCTCCGTCTTCCTACGGAAGAGCCATCCTCGGCACTCACACTTATCTTGAGGCTTTTAGTAGTTTTCCATTTACTTGTCTATGAACTGTATAGGCAACCAAGTAGTCCTTTACAGCGGACGCGGCTATTCGAATAGATCATGTTAACCCTGCAGGGGTGTACTTCTTCATACACGCTCTCACCACTTATCGTTGCTTACACGACATGTACTCGGCAACCTTCAAGCGGAAGCCCAACGTGGGTGTCGGCCACGACGTACCTAATCACCTAAGCCTCCAGTCCAGGTTTATCGCCTATTCAGGTTCCATCCGCAGGGAGTCCGGCCGAGGTTTCCCATACGGCCCCGAACGATGTGAACAGGGTTCCCTAGATACCTAACGGGTATTCGGTACACCGTGCCACGTACCTACCGCATCACAGCCCACCCCTACGGTCAGCGCTGTCCACGGCCTCCAGTAGGCTACAAACACCAGAAACTACTTGCAACTCCTGGACGGAGAACTAGGGTGAATAAGAAGTCGAGAGGGTCCATTGGTTTCGGGCCCAATGCATGGTAGTAGCTGATTCTTAAATCACACATACAGATCTCAGTGCTTAAGGTCGGCTTCAATGAAACAACCCACCATGTACTCCTACATGGCCTCTCATCGATACCTTTACCAAATCGTGTTCACCACACCACTCTCATTACCGACATAATCATTTCACTCTAGCCCATCACCCAGATGAACCAGACCTGACACGACTCTAAGCATAGCAGGCATAGCAAGGTAGGAACAACACATACATAGGGCTCAATCAACTCCTACACATGCTAGTGGGTTTCATCTAGTTACTGTGGCAATGACAGGTCATGCAGAGGAAATGGGTTCAACTACCGTAGCACACAGCAGTTTGAATCGCGTTGTCTTAATGCAGTAAAAGAGAGCAGGAGCGAGAACATGGGATTGTATCGATATGATCAAATGGTTGGTTGCTTGCCTGATGGTTCGATGCACGGATACGGTTCTTCGTTAGGGTAATCACGGTACTCCTCGGGGACAGATCCTGTCGCAAAGGACATCGATACACAAGCATCACCAAACAATGTGCAACAATATGATGCATGCATGAAACATGGCAATATGAGTGTGTTGGGCTAATGCAACTAAAACCAGAAGTGTTTGAACAAATTTGAATCAAGGATTCAAATTTCAAATTCAAATATGGCCTTTTAAAGTGCTTTTCCTTGTTCTGATTAAAACATCAATTTAACTTGTTTGATCATGCATGAAAATAGTACAGATGGATAGATTGGATTTTTCTGATCATTTTTCATATATAATTTGTCCAATTTGGAGTTACAGAATAAAAGTTATGAATTTTTGAAGTTTAATTAATATTCTGGAATTTCCTGATTTAATTTAAATCCAGAAATTCAATTACTGCGTCAGCATGACGTCAGCATGACGTCAGTGGTCAACTGTGGCTGGCTGAGGTCAAACCTGACGTGTGGGGCCACACGTCAGTGACAGGGGGGGTTAAACAGGATTAAATTAATCCTAATTAGGGGTTAGTGGCGCTGGGGCCCACTGTCAGTGTCAGGGGGGTTAACTAACAGTAGTTAGCGCTAACCTAACCACCTGGCCGACAGGGCCCACGCGTCAGTGACCCTGGGGGGTCAAACCCCAGGTCGGGCAAGTCAAACCCCACCGGCGACATGACGCCGGCGAGGTCCGAGACGGCGGCGAAAGTGCTTTTTGCCATTCCGGCAACCAAATGGACGGCGGAAGGCATCTACGTGTTGCTGAGGTTGAGCCGCGTCTATTGGTGGTGGTGGTTGGGCTCGGGGTCGCCGGAGTTGACGGCGGCGAGCTCGGCTGCGGCGGCCGGAGGTCGGGTGCGGTCGGGATTAGTGTTGCAGGGGGTTTGGGGAAGCGTTGGTGCGTGCTGTGTGCTCCTGGTGAGGCGGGGAGCATGATGGTGTGCTCGGTTGGGTGCTACGGCGACCGTGGCCACGACGGCGACATCGCCGGCGGCGTGGAGGTCTCGGCCGAGGTGGGGCTAGGGCCTAGAGGTCGCAAGAGACCAGGGGAGAAGGGGGAAATGATCCGGGGGCTCACCGCGGAGCTGCAGGGATGGTTAGCGGGCTCGGGGACACGCTGGTGACGGTGAATTCGACGGCGGCGACGGTCGGAGCCCGAAGAGGGGAACGGCGACGTGGCGGCGATGCAGGGCTTCCGAGGACCCGTGGAGCGGTGGGGAGGAAGAGGGAGTCGAGGCGGAGCTTCTGAGCTAGTCGGGGGAGCGAGGGGTGGTCGGAGACGGTGGCTATGGCGAACGGCGGCGACGGTGGTGTTCGGCCGGGAGAGAGAGAGAGCGAGGGAGAGTCGGGGAGAGTGAGAGAGAGCAGGGGGGGAGGCGTGGCGTCGTCCGGGGACACCGAGGCGAGGAGGGGAGGGCAGGCAGGCAGGGAGAGAGGTGGCGTGGCGCGGTGGCCGTGCGCGCGCGCCGGCCACACGCCTGGCCGACTGGCGCCAGGAGGACGACGGCGGTGGTGGGCTGGGCTGGCTAGCTGGGCCGGCCAGCTGGCTGGGCCACACAGGTAAGTTTTCCCCCTTTTTTCTATTTCTGTTTTTTTATTTAATATATCTGCAACTTTGTTGAATTAAATAAAATACCTAGGCAACTCCAAAAATCACCAAACTACTCCTGGTCCATAGTTGGATTATTTCCAACATGAAACATTTCAGTTTGGAGATATTTGAGCATTTAAATATTTTATATTATTTTAAATGCCCAAATTCAAATATTTATGATTTAAATCAAAAACCTTAGGATGGCCTAGGAAAATGTGCACCACTTTTGGCAGAGGTTCTGAACCAAGGCAAAAATGATGGGCATTTTAGAAGGGCATTTCAGGTTCATTGAAAAATTATTTTAGTAACCCTAGTTGGTTTCAGAGGGGACTGGGGGTTCTGTCATCCCCATTTCAAGTTTCTGATGAAAGAGTAAACATGATGCAACACTCTAATGCATGACTAGCTAGGGTGTGACAGGTGGGAAAAGAAAACAACTGAGGATTGAACTTGGCAAAGGTGAATGGGCTCGAGTCAAGTTGACGAGAATTGCATCGGATGAAAAGAGTTGAGAACCAACGATCGAAAAACCAACTGCGTGATCCTAAAGAAAGTTTGAAGGGGAAGAGGAGTAAGTCAAAGCACCTGCGTCAAGATTCCTCACTAGAGCGATGAAGGGGCGAAGGAGTAAAAAGCATTCCTTCTCTCTGATATAACTAGACTCCGAAAACAGTTTTCTTCTAGACTCGACAACGGCCAACTACGAACAATCAAGGGGGGCTCCTATGGTCGGTCGAGGCTCTGATACCAACTTGTCACTCCCAATATGCGACCCTATCCTAAAGGAACTCGAAGGTCCCACCAAGGATAGGAGTGCATATTAGAGACGCTTTTGCAAGGTGGATATCATTACATCGTACCATTACATAATAGTTGGGGATACATACAAGAGGCATAGAATGCCACACAAATACAACATCACCATATATAAGAGCAACATCTGACTACGGATGAAACACAAACAAAAACTCAAATGACATCCACCCTGCTAGCCCATGCTACCGACCTGGAACCTATCCCCTGATCGAAGAAGAAGCAGAAGAAGAACTCCAAAACAAGCAAACATCGCTCTCGCGTAATGATCATCGCATTACCTGTACCTGCAACTGTTTTTGTAGTAATCTGTGAGCCACGAGGACTCACCAATCCCATTACCATGGGTAACATAACCCAAACCGTGTTCACTTCCCGGACTCCGCCGAGAAGAGACCATCACGGCTACACACGCGGTTGGTGCGTTTTAATTAAGTCAAGTGCCAAGTACTCTACAATAGGATATTGAAAAATTCCCATCTGCCACATAACCGCGTGCACGGCTCTCGAAAGTTTATACCCTCCAGGGGTGTCCCAACTTAGCCCATTATAAGCTCTCACGACAAATGAAGGATATTCCTTCTCCTAGGAAGACCTGATCAGTCTCGGAATCCCGGTTACAAGACATTTCAGCAATAGTAAAACAAGACCAGCAAGACCGTCCGAATGTGCAGACAAATCCCAATAGGAGCTGCACATATCTCATTCTCAGGGCACAACGGATGAGACAAGCTATGAGTAAAACCACCCCTCAAGTTTCCCCGAGGTGGCCCCGCATGCTGCTCGGATCGGACCAACACTTAGAGAAGCACTGGCTCGGGGGGTTTAAACTAATGATGACCCTTGGGTTAATTACTCCCAAGGGAAAGGTTATAGGTTGTTAGGCAAATGTAAAACCAAGGTTGGGCCTTGCTGGAGGAGTTATATTCAAAGCGAACAGTCAAGGGGTTCCCATAAACCCAGCTGTGTAAGGAACGCAAAATCAAGGAACATAACACTAGTATGACGGAAACTAAGGCGGCAAGAGTGGAACAAAACACCAGGCGTAAGGCTGAGCCTTCCACCCTTTACCAAGTATATAGATGCATTAATTAAAATAAGAGATATTGTGATATCCCAACATAATCTTGTCCAACATGGAGCAATCTTCAACTTCACCTGCAACTAACAATGCTATAAGAGGGGCTGAGCAAAAGCAGTAACATAGCCAAACAACGGTTTACTAGGAAGGGTGAGAAGGTTAGAGGCTGACATGGCAATTTTGGAGGCTTGATAAACAAGTGATAGGTAGCGTAGCATAGTGATAGAACGAAACATTTAGCATAGCAATGATAGTACTGAGATCCAGGGTAATGGTCATCTTGCCTAAAATACCGCTAGGAAGAAGAAAAACTCCATGAAGAAGACGAACGGGCAAAGACGAATCAAGCGTAGTCAAATGAATCCTCACGATCGCAACGAAACAGGAACTATCAAGAAGAAGCACAACCGGAAAGAAACAAACAACATGATAAACACACAACACATAAACATGACATGATGCACAACCAAGCATGATGCATGAAAAAGTCTATTTAATGCTACTCATGGCAAGAGATGATGCAAACAAGAAAAACACATCAAAGCAAGTTTAAATGAGGTTGGAACAACATATCACAAATCTGGTAAGTCCTCATATGCAAATTTCGAAATTGGTCCAGAACTGAATAAACCTTATGTTCAAGTTGTTAAACAGCAAGTTAAGATGCACCAAGATGATCTACGCAAAAATCTAGTCAAGTTACATATAAAGTTCATTTAATTCGGAGCTACCGTCTAGAAGATATGAGCAAAACAAGTCAAACATGTCATTGATGCAAAATACATTCAAACATCAAACAAACACTCTCCAAACATGGATGCAACATGATAAAATGAAACTACATGCAAAATCAAGCTAGTTTCATATAGAGCATACTCAAAACAGAGCAATGGTGCAACACTTGTGCAATGCTTTCTCCTTCGAGGCCAAACATTATATATATAATTACGATCACGATGAACAAGATGCATAGGAGAAAACTTCTGGTGAAATTCCAATTTCAATCGGTTGTAGTTCCATGATCCCATATCATCACATAACCTGTACCATATCAACTCCTCTCCCTTCAAAGATAAAGGGAAGACCTTCTTCTGGATAACATCGTCGGGCATACCTGCAAGCTTAAATAATCCACAAACTTCATCCACATAGATTAGGTGTAAATCGGGATGCAATGTTCCATCTTCTGTAAAGAGATTAGCTAGCAGTTTCTCTATCATACACGAAGGAATTTCAAAGTAAACATTTTCACTAGGTTCAGTAGGTTGAGGAGCAACTCTTTGCTCTACTGGTCGGGGTGAAGATACCTCGAACAAGCCCCTCGGAGGATTATGTTCCATAGTAACAAGTGACAGTAAATTTCAGCACACTATATAAATTTTTCCTTACCCCAAGTTCCACTTACCAAAGGCGCTTCACTCCCCGGCAACGGTGCCAGAAAAGAGTCTTGATGACCCACAAGTGTAGGGGATCTATTGTAGTTCTTTTGATAAGTAAGAGTGTCGAACCCAACGAGGAGCAGAAGGAAATGACATGCGGTTTTCAGTAAGGTATTCTCTGCAAGCATTGAAATTATCGGTAACAGATAGTTTTGTGATAAGGTAATTCGTAATGGGTAACAAGTAACAAAAGTAAATAAGGTGCAGCAAGATGTCCCAATCCTTTTTGTAGCAAAGGACAAGCCGAGATAAATTCTTATATGGAAAAAAGCGCTCCCTCGGACACATGGGAATTATCATCAAGCTAGTTTTCATCACGCTCATATGATTCGCGTTCCTTACTTTGATAATTTAGTATGTGGGTGGACCGGTGCTTGGGTACTGCCCTTTCTTGGACAAGCAACCCACTTATAATTAACCCCTATTGCATGCATCCGCAACTACAAAAGAAGTATTAAGGTAAACCCAACCATAGCATGCAACATATGGATCCAAATCAGCCCCTTACGAAGCAACTCATAAACTAGGGTTTAAGCTTCTGTCACTCTAGCAACCCATCATCTACTTATTACTTACCAATGCCTTCCTCTAGGCCCAAACAATGGTGAAGTGTCATGTAGTCGACGTTCACATAACACCACTAGAGGAGAGACAACATACATCTCATCAAAATATCAAACGAATACCAAATTCACATGACTACTTATAGCAAGACTTCTCCCATGTCCTCAGGAACAAACGTAACTACTCACAAATCATATTCATGTTCATAATCAGAGGGGTATTAATATGCATAAAGGATATGAACATATGATCTTCCACCGAATAAACCAACTAGTATCAACTATAAGGAATAATCAACACTACTAGCAACCCACAGGTACCAATCTGAGGTTTTGGGACAAAGATTGGATACAAGAGATGAACTAGGGTTTGAGAGGAGATGGTGCTGGTGAAGATGTTGATGAAGATTGACCCCCTCCCGATGAGAGGATCGATGGTGATGACGATGGTGATGATTTCCCCCTCCCAGAGGGATGATTCCTCCGCAGAGCAGCTCCGCCAGAGCCCTTGATTGGTTCCGCCAAGGTTCCGCCTCATGGCAGTGGTGTTTCGTCCCGAAAGCTTGCTTATGATTTTTTCCAGGGTAAAAGACTTCATATAGCAGAAGATGGTCACTGGAGGCCTGCCAAGGGGCCCACGAGGCAGGGGGCAGGCCCAGGGGGTAGGGTGCGCCCCCACCCTCGTGGACGGTGGGCGGCCCACTCTGGTATTTCTTCCGCTCAGTATTTTTTATTAATTCCTAAAATGACATTCATGGATTTTCAGGACTTTTGGAGTTGTGCAGAATAGGTCTCTAATATTTTCTCCTTTTCCAGCACAGAATCCCAGCTGCTGGCTTCTCCCTCTTCATGTAAACCTTGTAAAATAAGAGAGAATAGGAATAAGTATTGTGACATAACGTGAAATAACAACCCATAATGCAATAAATAACGATATAAAAGCATGATGCAAAATGGACGTATCAAGTTCATATAGTACACATAGTTCATATGTAACTCGAGACTAATCATGTGGTGTGCTGTGAATAATACACAAACCATGGTTTAACTTGACAATAATGATGACTGTAGATCTTATTAAAATAGCGAAACGAATTCAAATGGTTTGACTTCACAACAATCATTATTGCAGATCTTATTCAAATAGAGAAACGAATTCAAATTTAGTTCATATTGAAGCGGTAGTATATACGTTTGGAATGCACTAAAACGTTCATTTGAGTAGTAGGTTGCATGCATTATACATGTAGTGAAATATTTTAATTGAACATAACATGAATTCAAAGTTTTGAATGACATTTGTAGTGTGAATTGATTTGGTACAGTACACGTTAGGCTTGTCCGGATATTTCAACCCGCGCCTTGTTAGCCTAAAATATTTAAGATATATCTTTGTCTCGTTGTGCTCAGACAAAACCCTCCATCTCAACCTGCGCCTTGTTATTCCTAAATTACAAAGAGCGTGAAAACTCCCACCTCTTGTGAAATACGGACACACGAAATGCCCGTGATACCCCTGAACTGAAAGAACCGCCTCAAATCGGTGGGGGTACTTTTGTAACTTACCCCACATTTCGGACAAGCACGTTCCTACGCCATGGTTCCCCACTCTCGTCCCATCCGCTCACCCATTCGTACACCGAGGCCACGAAAACCCGCGAAGCCCCAGACCCTCCTCCATTCGCCACCCAGCCGGAGCCTCTTCCTCGACGATGTCGTCCACAGAAACACCTCGACGTCCCTCATCCACCGTACCGGATGAGGATCCGTCATCAATCTGGTCGTCCCGCCGGTTCAGCCACCCCGTCCTCCACCTCCAAGGAGCTGCCCACGTTCCCCTCGTCTTTCGCACCACCTCCATTCCCACACCGCCGTCTTCACCTGCACCATCGGAAGAGCATCATCATCACCGTTTCCTCGGATGAAGGTATAGCCTAATCGGCGCCACCAAAGAGGTTGTGCACTAATCGCCACATTTTCTTTTTGGTTCGATCTCACGGTGCTGCCGGCGCTCAGTCCCGAGCCGACATGGCGCAGCTCCATCCACGGCAGCGTCGCCGGCCACTTCCTCCACGTCATCGCTCCCTCGGCGGCGACGCTCACATCAATAGGAGCTGCTGCTGCTTTAGCTCTCGCTCGGGTTGCTGCTCTGCTCTTTCTCTTAGTCCCCCTGCTTGGTCTGCTCTTGCTATTGCTCTTGCTCGCGCTGGTGCTCTCGCTCTTGCTCTTGCTTGCGATGCTGCTCCGGTTTAGCTACACTTCAGTCGACTGAATCGACTTTTGGGTCAGTCGATTCTCAGGGGGTGGGGGGTGGGGGCTCGCCAGAGTTAAGGGAGAACCAGCCGCAGCGGGGAGGGGGGCTCGCCGGAGTTAAGGGAGAACCAGCCGCAGCGGGGAGGGGGGCTTGCTGGAGAGGTACCCCACTATCTATTTTAGGGTTCAGGGTGCGGGTGGTGGTCGCCGACGGTGGTGGGGCGGTGGCGTGGGGATCACCGGAGAAAAAGCTCGGCACGGGGGGGCTAGAGGGATGGCAGGGGCGGGGGCGGACCAGCGGTGGGGGGTGTTTTCGGGGCGGGCGGGGAGGCGCACCGCCGGCAACAGGTGGCGAGGGGCGGCTATTTAGCCGGTGGGGGCTGGTGGCTCAGGGGGTGGAGGTTGAAGATGAACTGCAAGCCCTTGATTTCGTATCCAACGGCTGCAAAATCGACTGACCAGAGATGAAAAAGTCAGTCGACTGACATGTAGCCTCACCTCTAGTGCGTTCAGTTTCGACAATAAAATTCAATTTCGACAGCAAAATTCAGTTTCGACAGTTAAGTTCTGTTTCGACAGTTAAATTCAGTGTCGACAATTAAGTTCAGAGATGAGTGGCTGATGTATTTTACATCTAGCACTTTGTGGTTATGTATTTTATGTCATGTATTGGAGATGCCATTAGAATTCCACTTAGGTTAACGTTGGCTCTCTTGTCCTCCTTTAGCATCGGCGTCGTACAACTCAGCGGAGCTGCTCCAACGATGAAACCCTCCATCATAGTGGAGCAGTACCTCGGGCTCCATCTCCAGACGCCCAAGATCTTATCCCCCTCCTCCGGCAGCCAAGTCAGCCGGAGAATCCTCACCGGCCAACCCAATCACGCGGAGATCGACATGGCTTCGCCAAAGAGGTTGTACACTTGTTGCATGTCATTTTTACTCTACATGTTATATATATTGTCCACTGAGCACACGTAGTAACGTGAAATATGATTATTTTGTCCTACTATATGACAAACAGTGAGGTACCAAGCAACTTAGCTATCTGTGATGGACTCTCTTGAACACCATCATTATTTATCTCTGCGCATTTGAGCTATGCATTTGTCGTTGGCCTGGGAGTTGAGCTAGTAGGGCAGTGGCTTGGGTCCAAAGTAATAGAAGTAGCACAGAAACATTTTTTTAGTGTAGGCTTTTCCTTGCTCAAGCCTGCCTACTAGAATTGCCAGTGCTTGAAAGGAAAGGTGAATGAAAAACATAGGAATTGGAATGTTTCCTATTGTACTACTATGTACGAATTTGGTTCAAAGGAATAGAGCAAAGGAAAAACTCTAGGATTTGTTCCTTTAGTTTCTCCTTGAGAGAAAAACCGTAGGAATTTTAATTTCCACTTGTCCTCCTTTTCAGATTCCTATTCATGAAGCACAAGACTAAGAGATAGTAGCATAATAGCATTATAACCGTACATTTTCTTGTGGTTTGACTTAATCTCATCATGATTCTTTGCATCATGTGATCTTCCAATTCTTGTGAATCAAACACCCAGATTGGCAGAAATCCTGTGTTTTTAAATTCTTTGTTTTGCACGTGCATTCATATCCTATTCTTGTCTATTGCCTATCCCTGCATTGTTGGAATCGTCCA
Source organism: Triticum aestivum (assembly GCF_018294505.1). Classification (NCBI taxonomy): domain Eukaryota; kingdom Viridiplantae; phylum Streptophyta; class Magnoliopsida; order Poales; family Poaceae; genus Triticum; species Triticum aestivum. The sequence continues at coordinate 204,455,740 of NC_057804.1, read as the reverse complement.
ATTCAAACGAGCCCTTACAGAATTACTTCTCTTACAGAGAGATGCCAAAGAAAACCTTGCGTGGTTTGTCCCGCTCCTACTGGGCCGTCGTCCACCAAAGCAGGGATCCGGCCTCCAGACCGTCTTTCACCGCCTCAGATCTTCTCCCCCCCCCCCCCGCCGTCAGCCATGAAAACTGCATTACCATCATCAACCGAGCAGATGAGCTCAAGGACTACACGGGTTCGCAAGAGTGGTCGCACTCTTTCGTGTCTGCTTACGTTATGCATCGCTTAATATTACATGCTACTTTATCATCCTGGTCACCAATTAGACTCTGAGTCAACTCCAAACTAATGGTCAAACTTGAGTTTTTAAATGGTTGTGGGGTACATATCGGGGCCGCAATCAATAGTATCTATCTACTATCTGGTTAATCTTTGGTGTCTACTATGAGTTTCATGTTGGGTGGAAAACTAATAGTAAAGAAGACATTATCTGTATTTTTTAACTGAAGCCATTATCCCCCTACTATTTTTGGTTTTGGGTCTATCCACAGGTTGCTACCATCACTCTGGGTTTCTGCATGCACTCCTTACATAATCTCACTATGTTTTATTCCTATGCATGACACTTATTGTAAACAATGGAACTGAACATGTAGAGCAAAAGAGACGAGCCTTGCGTGGCAATAAAATTTCATGCAGACGTCGCTCCATGTTAGGCGCAAAGGCAGCCCCCTCTACCCATTTTGGATTGTAATCGAGAGGAAGATATCTGTTCTGAGGGGGATTCAGAAGGAGAAGACAACTCCTATTTACCACTTGATGTCTTCGCTCTAACTTGGCATGCTGATGTTGGTTATATCATGCATATGGTGCCTTGCATTGCTTACTTTATACATAAAATATGTCATCTGCTTAGTTCAGGCATCCTTTGTGCGAATGACATCTGTTTAGTTTGTTCATCGTTTATGTGAATTATGCAACGCCATCTTTTTTAGCCAGAGATCATATTTGTCAATTTTGCAATGCCATCCTGCTTAGCCAGTCATCTTATATGTAAGTTATATCAGGCCATCCTTTTTTTGTTACGTATTACATTTGTCAACAATGTTAGTACATTCAACTGCTCTTCGTGTGCATCAGCCATTTGACATGGTGATGGAAAATTTTGGAGTGAAGACAAGGTCTTCAGAGCAGACTATGCTATCTGACGAAGCACATATGTTGCTGGTTACAGATAGCTCCTCAAAGGAGGATTCAGAGACAGATGACCAGTCTTATTCCCCCCTCCTCCCGAGGTGTATGCTCTAACATGGCAGGGTTATGTTGCTCATATCATGCGTATGGTGTCTTGCATTGCTATGTCATTTGATTAGTTTAGACATGCTTTGTGTGAATGCCACCAGTTTAGTGTCTAATTACCATATATGTGAATTATGCATTGCCATCTTGTTGCAAGACATTATATATGTGAATTATGCAATGTTATCTTGTTGCAAAGGCATTATATATGTGAATTATGCAATGCCATGCTGTTTAGCCAATCATCATGTATGTGAATTATATCATGCTATCATTTTTGTATTATGTGTTCCATTTGTCGACAACGTTTGTATATTCAACTACTCTTCCTGTGCATCAGCCATTTGAAGCGGTGATGGAAGTATCTCGAGTGAAAACAAGGTATTCAGAGTAGACAATGCTACCTACTGAAGTAGACATCTTGCTGGTTACATAGAGCTCCTCGGAGGAGCATTCAGAGAGTGATGACCAGTCCTATTTCCCCCCTGAGGTCTATGCTCAAACTTGACAGGGTTATATTACCCAGGTCATGTATGTTATCTTGCATTGCTTAGTTCTTACATCATACATGGATTGCCATCTGCTTACTTGCTTACTATATAAATCGTATATTTGAATTATATCATGCCATCATGTTTACATAGTACATACATAACATCTATCTGAATTATGGCATGACAACCCATCTAATAAAGACATCATATAGTTATATCATCTCATCATGTTTAGTGTTTACAGTCATCATATTTTGAATTATGGCATTGTATCCGTGAATGTATGTGAATTATGGCATGCCAACCTATTTAATAAACACATTATATAGTTATATCATGTCATTCTGTTTACATAGTCATCATATTTTGAACTATGTCTTTCCATATTTTTTGGTTAGCCATCATAATGTGAAACTGTGTCATGATATCCTGTTTAGTTAGTCATCATATATGTGAAATTGTGTCATGCTATCCTATTTGGTTAGACAATATAAATGTGAATTATTTCATGCCCTCTTTTATTCCCCACTATCCATTGCACCTGTCTATCATACAATGTATGTACTTTCAATTACTTTTCTTGTTTATCGTCCATTTGAATCGGAGAGTGTGATGGCAGTATCTAAGGGAGTAACAACACGGTCTTCATAAAAGAGAGTGCTACCAGTTGATGCAGATAGAACCTCGCAGATTGTACCCCTACCCAGTTGGACAGAGAACCAGCTACACCCCTTCTAACCCCAACCCCGTCAGATAGTAACCAGATCTAGTTGACACAACACCGTCTCCACCATAGAGCACCCAAACACGAGTAGTTAGTAAGGGAACTATAGTGCCCAAAGCACGAGGACCACCACTCCGAATCCCAACTCAATGCTTAAAGCAGAAGAAGATTTGTTCTTAGGTCAGGTTCTATAGCTATGGTTCATACTCCTTTGCTCTTGCATTACTATATTTACTCATACCAACTATTTTCAAATTTGAAAGACGAAATTGGAACTCCAATGGCGCAAGAGGTATGTTTTAATCCTGTTTCTTTAACTGGTTTGTTGTTCTAACTTGCTCTATGTTGATGTCAGTTTCAATTGAATAAACAGTTATGTTCTCATGTCATGCACATTACAAGTGTTGTTATTGCTCTATAGTTTCCCACACTTATACTCTGTCTATTCTGCTTTGTCTTGAACAAATATTATTTGAACTGTGTCTCTAACTTGATTTCGCAACAAAAACTAGAATGATATAGATCATAAAGTGACCATGGTACATAGATATATGTTTGTTTCATGCTGTTATCCTGTACACTTTACTACTGAACTCATTTACCAAAATGAGTTTCATATACAATATGGTAAACCTATGATATGTCTGCTTGTTTCTCTTTTAGAATGCGAACAAAATATTGGAGAACAGTACCCCGTTATGCAATGGCAAAGGAAGTAATGCAGATAAGGTTCAAGATAGTGAGACATCCTTGTTGGTCCCCAAGAAAGCTGATAAAAACTATCTTGACGATAGTGGGAGAACCCCAAAGTCCTATCTTCATGTAGTGTTCGAGTTACTGGCCACTACTGCCAGCACAAGCTCTTCGACCTCGCTGCCTGAATCAGTTTGTCTTCATGAGTTTCAACTTCAAGTTGAAAGACATCGATCAGATGTGCTGCGACAAGAAGCTGAGGGGCTGAGGAAGTCCCTGCAGAATTCAGATGCATACTTTCTAGTGCAACAGCAAGTGTTGGAGGATTTAAATGCCAAACAAGAGAAAGTTAATAAGCTTGCTAAGCATCTTGGCAGCATTATGGGTACCCAGGATATTGTTTCTTGAGATCTTCTGAAGTGGTTTCAGTTCTGGACTTGTTTTGCTGCGGTGTTTATTTGCGATGATCGCCAACTTTGACAACCAGTGTATGATATGCTGCTTTGTTCCCTATATTTGCACTGGTGGCGAACATTGATGCCCAGTGGATGTAACATGTGTAATAGCCGTGATAGCCTAGCATAAGTTGCTTCCTTATTTATTTCCTTGTTGTCTTGTTTATTTGTTTGCTTGTAGTCAGTGCAGTTTTTTTCCACGGTTTGCTAGTGGCCGCAATAACCATGGGCTACATATTTACTGTAGTGACACTAGGCCTCCTACTGGCCGTAGAAACAATGGGCCTTCTACGGGCTGTAGAAACAATGGGCCTTCTACGGGCCGTAGACACAATGGGCCTTCTACGGGTCGTATCATCAATGGGCCTTATGATCGATTGGCCAAACATGGGCCAATAACAGACCACATTATGGTCGTAAACGGGCTAGAGTTGGAATCGTCCGTTCATGGGCCGACTATAATGGGTCGTCGTTAATACGCCGTATTTGATGACACTATGAAAACAGCCCAACGTATTAACGGGCCACAAACGGGCCGACTGTAACAACAGGCTGAATTTGGCCCATAAGCAGAAAATGATAGTAATGGGCCGTAAGTAACCGAATGCTGGAAATGAGCCCAAAAATAAATGGGCCTTGAGAAGGCTGAAAGATAACATTGGCTGAAAACGGCCCAATGGAATAATGGGCTTTTAATGGGTATAAAGTGATACACTGTTCATTCCGGGCCAGTTTCACCATGGGACGTTAATGGGCCAAGGGTTACAAAGGGCCTCATCTGGGCCCAAAGACATCATGGGCCATACATGGGCCAGAAGTTAAAATGGGCTGGAATCATATTGGACGACCCAGATGACACTAGTGGGCCTAATTCGGATAGGCCGTAACGGGCCCTGGTTAGCAGGCTATAAATGGGCAATATGCGAACAGGCCGTTACCAGGCTTTCCGTGGACCGGTCCGCCACCTTTTGACCAAGTCAACGGGCCGGCCTTTTCATAGGAATGGGCCTTTGTTGGGCCGTGCCATGTGTCAATGTATCATAGGCACCTTCGGTCCAATGAGTGGATGACATCTGTCCCAACGGTGAGCCGACACATGTTTCCTCCAGCCAATGATGATTTTACACGTGGAAAATCCCCATTAGTCGGGCATGTTAACGGGTTATCGGATCCAAAACCGGACCCGATAGCTTAACAGCGTTCCTTACGGTGGACACCACGTGTCGGTCACCCTTGACAAAAGCACTTCTGTGACGCATGATTTATCGTCATGGAAGTGGACACTTCCGTGATGATAATTTTGGTTATGTCATGGAACACTTCTACGACAGCACAAGTATGACTATCTTGATTCTGTCATAAAATTGTCATGGATGTACATGCATGACAAAAAACGTGACCTACTGTGACAAACACGTATCATCACGAAAGTGTATTTTTTTGTAGTGAGCCTAAGCTTGAGGATTCCAAAGGCACCCCAAGGTAATATTCATGGACAGCCAAGCATCTAGGCTTGGGGATGCCCCGGATGGCATCCCCTCTTTTGTCTTTAATCCATCCATAAAATTACTTGAGGCTATATTTTTATTCACCACATGATATGTGTTTTGCTTGGAGGTACTTGTATTATATGAGTCCTTGCTTTTTAGTTTGCCACGAGCATCCTTGTTGTACACACCTTTTGAGAGGGACACACATTAATCGTGAATTTATTAGAATACTCTATGTGCGTCACTTATATCTTTTTAGCTAGGCAGTTCCTCTAGTGCTTCACTTATATGTTTTTAGAGTGCAGCGGTGGTTTTATTTTGTAGAAATTGATGAACTCTCATGCTTCACGTATATTATTTTGAGAGTCTTGAAAATAGTATGGCAATTAGCTTAGTACTAATATGATGGGTATCCAAGAAGGATATAGTAAAAAACTTTCATGAACAACATTGCATATCTGAGAAGTTTGATTCCTTGTATTTGTTCTGACATATAAAGATGGTGATATTAAAGTCATACTAGATAGTAATTGTGGATTAGTAAGAATGCTTGTGTTAAGGTTTGTGATTCCCGAAGCATGCACATATGTTATACCGTTATGCGATGAAGTTAGAGCATGATTTATTTTTTATTGTCTTCCTTATGAGTGGCGGTCGGGGACGAGCAATGGTCTTTTGCTAACAATGTATCCCCCTAGGAGCATGTGTATTAGTACTCTGCTTCGATTGCGAACAATTTTTTACAATAAGTATGTGAGATCTTTATGACTAATGTTGAGTCCACGGATTATACGCACTCTCACCCTTCCACCTTTGCTAGCCTCTCAAGTACCGCGCGACTTTCGCCGGTGCATTAAACCCACCATATACCTTCCTCAAAACAACAATCATACCTACCTATTATGGCATTTCCATAGCCATTCCAAGAAATATTTCCATGCAACTTCCACCGTTCCGTTTATTATGACACGTACCATCATTATCATATTGCTTGACATGATCGTAAGATAGCTAGCATGATATTTTCATTGCTTGTCCATTTTCTTATAACTTTGCTATGCTAGATCATTGGACTTCCCGGTACACTACCGGAGTCATTCACATATAGTCATATTCTTGTTCCAGTATCGCGTTGTAATTCTTGAGTTGTAAGTAAATAAAAGTGTGATGATCATCATTATTAGAGCATTCTCCCATGTGAAGAAAGGATGATGGAAGCCATGATTTCCTCACAAGTTGGGATGAGACTCCAGACTTAAAATAAAAAAAAGAGCCCAAAGAGCCTCCAAAAAAGGCCAAAGAGCTCAAAAAGAAAATAAAAAAGAAAAAATGAGAGAAAAAGAGAGAAGTGCCAATGTTACTATCCTTTCCCACACTTGTGCTTCAAAGTAGCACCATGTTCTTCATGATAGGGAGTCTCCTGTGTTACCACTTTCATATACTAGTGGGAATTTTTCATTATAGAACTTGGGTTGTATATTCCAATGATGGTCTTCCTCAAATTGCCCTAGGTCTTCATGATCAAGCAAGTTTGATGCACACCCACTTAGTTTTCTTTTTGAGATTTCATACACTTATAACTCTAGTGCATCCGTTGCATGGCAATCCCTACTCACTTGCATCGATATCAATTGATGGGAATCTCCATAGCCCATTAATTTCCTAGTTGATGTGAGACTTTCTCCTTGTTTTTTGTCTTCTCCACAACCACCATACTCTATTCCACCTATAGTGTTATATCCATGGCTCACGCTCATGTGTTGCGTGAAAGTTGAAAAAGGTTTGAGAACATTAAAAGTATGAAACAATTGCTTGGCTTGTCATCGGGGTTGTGCATGATATATACTTTGTATGATGAAGATAGAGCATGACAAGATTATATGATTTTGTGGGGTAACTTTCTTTTGCCATGATATTTTGAGATGGCGTGATTGTTCTATTATTATGCTTAAACTATTATTGTTTTTATGTCAATATTAAACTTTTGCTTTGAATCTTACGGATCTAAATATACATGCCACAATAAGAAGAATTACATTGATAAACATGTTAGGTAGCATTTCACACCAAAAATTCTATTTTTATCACTTACCTACTCGAGGACGAGTCAGAATTAAGCTTTGGGATGCTTGATATGTTTCCAATGTGTCTATTATTTTTGAATGTTACATGCTATTATATTATCTATCTTGGATGTTTTATATGCAATAATAAGCTATTTTATATCATTTCTGGGACTAACCTATTAACCTAGTGCCTAGTGACAGTTGCTGTTTTTTCCTTGTTTTTTTCTTCTACTAAAAATCAATACCAAACAGAACAAAACTTTTGCGGATTTTTCTTGGACCAGAAGACAACGATGAAGCTTTAGGAGGGGGCCAGAAGTCCCATGAGGGGGCCACAAGCCCTAGGGAAAAAGTAATTTTGGTGTGTCATCTGACGTAAGGGGAATATTTGGGCATTTATAGAGCAGAGATTAGGGTTACCCGTGGCTCTCTTAACCCTAATCTCTGCTCTATAAATACCCAAATATTCCACTTACGTCAGATGACACACCAAAAATACTTTTTCGCCGTGTCAAGCTTATGTTACCGTGAGATCACATCTTGGGGCCTTTTCCGGAACTCTGTCGGAGGGGGATTCAATCATGGAGGGCCTCTACACCAACCTTGCTACCCTACCAATGATGTGTGAGTAGTTTAACATAGACCTATGGGTCCATAGATAGTATCTAGATGGCTTCTTCTATCTCTTTGCTCTTCAATACAATGTTCTCCTGGATGTTCTTGGAGTTGCATTATGTAATATTATTTTGTGGTGCATTTGTTGAGATCCGATGAATTGTGGATTTATGATTAGATTATCTATGAATATTATTTGAGTCTTTTCTGAATTCTTCTATGCATGATTAAGATAGCTTTGTATTTCTCTCTGATCTATTGATTTGGTTTGGCCAACTAGATTGATCCTTCTTGCAATGGTGGAGGTGCTTTGCGATGGATTCATCTTGCGGTGTCCTCACCCAATGATAGTAGGGGTAGCGAGGCACGTATTGTATTGTTGCCACTAAGGACAAAAAGATGAGGTTTATATCATATCTCTTGAGTTTATCCCTCTACATTATGTCATCTTGCTTAAGGCGTTACTCCGTTCTTATGAACTTAATATTCTAGATGCATGCTGGATAACGGTCGATGTGTGGAGTAATAGTAGTAGATGTAGAATCCTTTTGGTCTACTTGTCACGGACGTGCTGCCTAAATTCATGATCATTTCCTTAGATATCATCATAACTTTGCACTTTTCTATCAATTAATTTGTTTACCCACTGTATGTGTTCTTTCAAGAGAGAAGCCTCTAGTGAAAACTATGGCCCCCAGGTCTATTTCTCATCATATATTTTCAGATCTATAAAACCGAAAATACAAAATACCTTGCTGTGTTATTTACTTCTATTTAGTTTTGCAATTTTATTTATCTTTTATACCTATCTCTATCATATCTCATCCTTGCAATTAACCATGAAGGGATTGACAACCCATTTTTCATGTTGGGCGCAAGTATTTGTTTGTTTGTGTAGGTGCAACTTTTGGAGACTTGCATGTACCTCATACTGGATTGATACCTTTGTTATTAACAAAGGGAAATACTTATTTCTACTTTGCTGCATCACCCTATCCTCTTCAATGGAAAAACCAACTCAAGCTCAAGAAGTAGCAAACAATACGAGCGCTACCTCCTGTTCAAACGCCACAAGATTGTTGGAATTGATGTGGAGTACACGAACGGGGATGATGTGAACCAGAAAGCCGCCCTCGTCCAGCTCTCCGTTGGCAAGAATCATTTGGTGATGCTCTTCCAACTGAGCGCCACCGACAACAACTGCATCAAGTTCGACAACTTCCTCGCTGACCCCTAGTACATGTTTGTTGGCTTCTCCATCGACGGTGACATATATATCTCGACCGCATCGGTCTACACATCGCCCACTTCGTCAACATCCAGAAGCTATGGAGGGTTCCTACAGTGACTAAGAGGCTGCACTTCCTTGCAGACGTCTCTGGCATCCTCGTCCACGAGTACTACTACAACATGAAGAATAAGCTGACGGACATAGAACACATGCGCTGGCAGTGCATTCCCCTGACCATGAGGCACATTGAGCACGCGACAAATGACGCTTACGCATGTATGAGATATGGAGCCGCCTCACCATCATCTAGGAAGAGATTCGCCAGGCAAAGCTCGAGAAGCAACAGTTCAAGAAGCGCACTAGGACCTAGGGCGAGTACGACTACTGAAGGTGGTCTTGCCAGCCAAAAATGTATCTAGATCATTGCTCGTGTCATTTTAGATTTCTCATTAGATTTTCCTTCTCTCAAGTTTGTAGTTTGCTTGTGGTAAATTTAGGTTTGCTTGTGTTATAGTTTGCTTTGAAATCATGCAGTTTTCTTTGTAATCATGCAGTTTGCTTTGTAATCATGTAGTTTGCTTATCTTATGAACAAGTATATTTCCAGTACATCATTGCAGTTCTCTGGTAGAATATATTGTGGTGCACCAAAAGTATGAAGATAGCAGGGATAGTATGTGATTAAGGTAACACACAAAGTAGGCGCAAATGGCAGTGCACACCAGACAATCATGTCATGCACAACCGTTGTGTAGATGTGTGTAATTGAAGGGACAATTAGTACAGAATGTTCTTAAATGAAGTGCACAATGATCTAACAAAGCAATTCACACTCGCATGGAACATAATAATAAAAAATGACCGCAAAGGTGCAACTTGGTCCCAACGAGTCTCTTATTGAGCTAGCATGCATGGGTCCAGGCGCGGCAGGGCCTATAGGTTAGAGTGATGGGGTAGAGAGCATCATGTGCAAGCACCAATCAGAGTTACAAGGAGTTTAGACGGATTGCCTCGCCAGGGCTTATAAACCGATTGTGCCCGCCTTCAGCAGCCGAGGTGGGACTAAACTTTAGCACATACCGAGTTTACAGAGCGGAGCAGCTGTGCAGGTAGGTAGACTTGGGTCGGGTGTGACTAACCACCCAAAAGGCCCAATAGACTATCATATTCAATGGTCCAATAAAAAACAAACATTCAGAAAATAAAAAACAATACCGTTACAATGCGTTTATCACCAAAAACAAAAAATAAAAATAAAAGTAGGTGCATAACCACAACAAAAAAATGTGGGGGTACCACCCCCACCCCACCCCACCTCAAACTGCAGTTCTTTCACATAAAAAATGCAGGCCGCAAGATATCACAACAAAAATGCAGTCAGCCAACCTCAATAATGGAGTACATTGACATAACGAATGCAATGCTCTTGTTAACACAAATCAGTATGGTACATTGATTAGATTATATCTACCGCCTACTGAGGGAGTCCTGGATTAAGGGGTCCTCGGACAGCCGGACTATATACTTTGGTCGGACTGTTGGACTATGCAGATACAAGATTGAAGACTTCGTCCCGTGTCCGGATGGGACTCTCCTTTATGTGGAAGGCAATCTTGGATATTCGGATGTGTAGATTTCCTTCTCTGTAACCGACTCTATGTAACCCTAGCCCCCTCCGGTGTCTATATAAACTGGAGGGTTTAGTCCATAGGACAGGAACAATCATAATCATAGGCTAGCTTCTAGGGTTTAGCCTCTACGATCTCGTGGTAGATCAACTCTTGTAATACTCATATCATCAAGATCAATCAAGCAGGAAGTAGGGTATTACCTCCATCGAGAGGGCCCGAACCTGGGTAAACATCGTGTCCCCTACCTCCTGTTACTATTAGCCTTAGACGCATAGTTCGAGACCCCCTACCCGAGATCCGCTAGTTTTGACACTGAAATTGGTGCTTTCATTGAGAGTTCCACTATGACGTCGCAATAAGGCTTGATGGCTCCCTCAATCATCTTTAACTATTCGGTCCAGAGGGTGATTTTCCTTCCCGGACAGATCTTCATATTTGGCGGCTCCGTACTGTGCGCCAACTCGCTTGGCCATCTGGAGCATATCGACAGCTACGCCCCTGGCCATCAGGTTAGGTTTGGAAGCTTAAACTATACTGCCGACATCCGCAGAGACTTGATCTTTGATGGATTCGAGCCCATGAAGGGTGCACTGAACAGTCACGACGGACATGACTTTGATCTGACATCGGACAATATTCGGGAGATCGCACCCGCGTTGGCACTGGGAATCAATCCGGAGCAGATCGTGCCTTCCGAGGATGGGTGGATGGACCCCGCCACGGAGGCCGCACACTCATCGGCGTCGGAACCGAACACTGATCCCACCTCCTGTGAGAGTGGCGTTATCGGACCCCCGGACTCGTCTCCGGCTGCAGGATCCAAACCGCGTGCCTCCATGCCTATAGAATCAGAGTGGGCACCCATCATGGAGTTCACCGTCGCGGATATCTTTCACCACTCACCCCTGGGTGACGTGCTGAACTCATTAAGGTCTCTGTCCTTGTTAGGAGATTCTTGGACGAACTATGTCCAACTCGAATGGAAAGCGGACGACGAATAAATTCGTCACCCACCCACCACCCACTTTATAGCCACTGTTGATGATTTAACCGGCGTGCTTGACTTCGACTCCTAAGACATCGACGGTATGGACGACGATGCAGGAGAAGAACGGGAACCACCACCTACAGGGCGCTGGACCGCCACCTCGTCATATGATATTTATATGGTGGACACCCCTAAAGAAAACAATGGCGATAAGGCAATGGAAGATAACCCCTTGGGGAAGCAATCTAGACACTGGCGTCATCGGCGCCGCTCCAAGCCCTGCCTGTAACGCCCCGGTTTCGATGCGCCAGGTGTCTGCCAGTTATTTGCCATCGTTGCCATGTCATTTGCTTGCGTGTTGCATTTTATCATGTCATCATGTGCATTGCATTGCATACGTGTTCGTCTCATGCATCCGAGCATTTTCCCCGTTGTCCGTTTTGCAATCCGGCGCTCCTATGTCCTCCGGCGTTGCCCTTTTGTCTCTCTTTGTGAGTGGGTGTTAAACATTCTCGGAATGGACCGAGGCTTGCCAAGCGGCCTTGGTATAGCACCAGTAGACCGCCTGTCAAGTTTCGTGCCATTTGGAGGTCGTTTGGTACTCCAACGGTTAACCCCGTAGCCCGAAACCCCCCTTTCTCTTTGCAGCCCAACACCCTTCCAAAGTGGCCCAAAACCCATCTAACTCCCCTCCATGCTGTCGGTCGTTCGATCACGATCGTGTGGGCGAAAACCGCTCCTCATTTGGACTCTCCTAGCTCCCTCTGCCTATAAATTAGTCCACCTCCCCCGAATTCACGGACGAAACCCTAGATCTCCTCCCTCTCCGCGCCAGACACGTCCGCCCCCGGCCGAACATGTCCGCCCCGCTCCCCCCAGTCAATCACCGACCGCCGCGTGGCCCGTCGCCGGCCCTGCGCCGCCGGCCCACCGGGCCCGCCTCCGTGGCCCGCCCCGGGTCCCGACCGGGCCGCGCCTCGCGCCGCCGCCCGGGCGCCTCGCCCCGCCTCCGCCGCCGGCCACCGCCGCGGGCATCGCGCCGTCCCCGGCCGGAGCTCCACCGCCGCCAGGCCCGCCTCCTAGGCCGGCCCCGGATCCCAGCGGCCGCGCGCCCCGCGCCGCCGCCGCCGCCCGGCTGCGCCCCCGGCAGATTGTTTACATGTTATTCAATTTTGCCAAGGTTGTTGTAGTTGATCCTTGTATGATATGAACTTGTTCTTGCCTTGTTTTGTTTCATAAACATGCCTTCTAACTGTTGGTTGCCTTTCCATGCCATGTATTGCTCTGTGGTGAGTGGTACAAGCTCATCAACATGCCTTCATAATTCTGTTCCTGCCATGAATGAATCTGTATTATAACTTGCTATGTTTACATGGGTGCCATCATATTTTCTGATCCTTTTTGGCTCATGGTCAGTAAGGGACTTTTGATCTATGAAATTAGTAGATTCATGCCATGCCTTTGTTTTCCATAATAAGTTCCTGTAACATGTTGTTTGATAGCTCTAAACATTGCAACCTGATGTTATTTTCTGCAAAGTCTGAACTGTTATTATTTGCAATCTTACCATGTGTGTTTGAGCATGTTCTATTGATTTCTGGAGATAGCTCAATGTTCATGTTTTGTAATGCTTTACCTGTACATCATTTCCATGTCTTTTGTTTTCATGTTGAGATGCTGTAGCATGTTGTTTTGATGATTGCAATATGCCTAGTTGCTGTTTTGAGCAGATTGTTGCTATAACTTGTATAGTGTGTGTGTGTTGCACCGTTGCTCCGTTTTGAGTGTGCTCTATATGAAACTTGCTTGATTTTGCATATAGTTTCATATTATCATGTTGCATCCTTGTATTGAGGTGTTTTCTTGATGTTTGTATGCATTTTGCATCAATGCCATGTTTAACTTGTTTTGCTCATATCTTCTAGGCCGTAGATCCGAACTAAATGAACTTTATATGTAACTTGACTAGAATCTCGTGTAGATCATCTTGGTGCATTTTAACTTGCTGTTTAACAACTTGAACATAAGGTTGATTCAGATCTGGACCAATTTTGAAATTTGCATATGAGGACTTACCGGAATTGTTATATGTTGTTCCCGACCTCATTTAAACTTGCCTTGATGTGTTGTTCTTGTTTGCATCATCTCTTGCCATGAGTAGCTTCATGTAGCCTTGTCATGCATCATGCTTGTTGTGCGTCATGCCTTGTTCATGTGTGGTGTGTTTACCTTGTTGTGTGCTTCTTCTCGATAGTTCCCGTTTCGTTGCGATCGTGAGGATTCGTTCGTCTACGCTTGGTTCGGCTTCATCCGTTCGTCTTCTTCATGGACTCGTTCTTCTTCCTAGCGGGATTTCAGGCAAGATGACCGCTACCCTAGATCTCACTACTATCATTGCTATGCTAGTTGCTTCGTTCTATCGCTTTGCTGCGTTACCTATCTTTTGCTCATCAAGCCTCCCAAATTGCCATGAACCTCTAACCTTTGACACCTTTCCTATGCAAACCGTTGCTTGGCTATGTTACCGCTTTTGCTCAGCCCCTCTTATAGCGTTGCTAGTTGCAGGTGAAGTTGAAGATTGCTCCATGGTGGACAGGATTTATGTTTGGGATATCACAATATCTCCTATATTATTAAAGCATCTATATACTTGGTAAAGGGTGGAAGACTCGGCCTTATGCCTGGTGTTTTGTTCCTCTCTTGCCGCCCTAGTTTCCGTCATACCGGTGTTATGTTCCCGGATTTTGCGTTCCTTACGCGGTCGGGTGATTTATGGGACCCCCTTGACAGTTCGCTTTGAATAAAACTCCTCCAGCAAGGCCCAACCTTGGTTTTACCATTTGCCTCACCACCACCTATACCTTTCCCTTGGGTCGGCCAACCCGAGGGTCATCTTTATTTTAGCCCCCCCGGGCCAGTGCTTGTTTAAGTGTTGGTCTGAACCGGGCAGACTGCGGGGCCACCTCGGGGCAACTCGAGGTCTGGTTTTACTCGTAGGCTGACCTATCCGGTGTTGCCCTAAGAATGAGATATGTGCAGGTCCTATTGGGATTGTCGGCGCATCGGGCGGCTTTGCTGGTCTTGTTTTACCATTGTCGAAATGTCTTGTAAACCGGGATTCCGAGTCTGATCGGGTCTTCCTAGGAGAAGGTATATCCTTCGTTGATCGCGAGAGCTTATCATGGGCTAAGTTGGGACACCCCTGTAGGGTATAATCTTTCGAAAGCCGTGCCTGCGGTTATAGGCAGATGGGAATTTGTTAATGTCCGGTTGTAGATAACTTGACACCAGATCCGAATTAAAACACATCAACCGCGTGTGTAGCCGTGATGGTCTCTTATCGGCGGAGTCCGGGAAGTGAACATGGTTTCGGGGTTCTGTTTGACGTAAGTAGGAGTTCAGGATCACTTCTTGATCATTACTAGTTGACGACCGTTCCTTTTGCTCTCTTCTCGCTCTTATTTGCGTATGTTAGCCACCATATATGCTTAGTCGCTGCTGCAACCTCACCACTTTACCCCTTCCTTTTCCCATTGAGCTTTGCTAGTCTTGATACCCGTGGTAATGGAATTGCTGAGTCGTCGTGGCTCACAGATTACTACAACAACAGTTGCAGGTACAGGTTCTGCGATAATCATGATGCGAGAGTGATGCTTGCTTGTTTGGAGTTCTTCTTCTGCTTCCTCTTCTATCAGGGGATAGGTTCCTAGTCGGCAGCCTGGGCTAGCAGGGTGGATGTCGTTTGAGTTTCTGTTTGTGTTTCATCCGTAGTCGGATGATGCTCTTTTCTATTGTGATGTTGTATTCGTGTGACATTTTATGCCTTATGTATGTATCCCCATCTATTATGTAATGTTGATGTAATGATATCTACCTTGCAAAAGCGTTTCAATATGCGGGTCTATCGTTGGTGGGACCTTTGAGTTCCTTTTGGGATAGGGTCGCATATTGGGCGTGGCAAGTTGGTATCAGAGCCGCGACCGACCTTACGAGCCCCGCTTGACTGATCGTGTAGTTTGGCTGTTGTCGAGTCTAGAAGAAAACTATTTTCGGAGTCTAGATATGTCAGAGAGTAGGAATTCTTTTTACTCCTCAGCCCCTTCATCGCTCTGGTGAGGAATCTTGACGTAGGTGTTTTGAATTACTCCTCTTCCCCTTCAAATTTTTCTTTAGGATCACGCAGTTGGTTTTTCGATTCCTCAGCTCTTTCATCCGGTGCATTTCTCGTCAAGTCGACTCGAGCCTCTTCATCTTTGAGTTCAATCCTCAGTTGTTTTCTTTCCCACCCGCCCTCCCTATTCTTCTTCTTGGAACCGGAGTTCGTAATCCAGTATCCATCCTACTCGTGTGAAGTTTTTGCTCTCTCTCCTCAATGATTTCAACCGGTGTTTTCTCTTCAAGATATTCGTCGTTTCTCTCTTCCAAGTTGCCTTTGTTTTCCCGCCCTCCCACCCTCTTCTTCCCGGAGTCTGAGTCCATTTCGAGCATCAATTTCATTTGTGCGGAGCCTCTTCAGTCTTCCATCAATTGTTTGAACCGGTAAATTCTCTTTTGTTTCACATTCTTCATCTCTTTTCCGATGGACACAATTCAAGTTTTTCGGGTGATCATATTCTTTTCCTCGGCTCAAGTGTTTTCCCTGCTTGTTCGCCTCTCGCTAGTTTATCCTTCCGGAGTGCTCAAGAAATCCCAGGAGATTCGTCTGTGTTCCAATTAATTCGAGGTTGTCACCTCATCCAAATATTTCAATTGTTCCGGTGCTTCATCTATCTATTCATCATCCCTTTTCCAACGGTGTTTTTCTCTTCAGTGGGCCCTAACCCACAGGTTTTTCCCCAGGATCTTACCTGACTCTTCTAATTCCCCCGGAGTTATTCTCAATTCTTGTCAAGTATGACGTAAGAATGGATCCCATCAGTCAGATGCCTTTCCAAGATTGATTTCAAATCATTTCATTGTTGGTTCAACCTCCTTGCTTTCCATTCTCCCAGAGTATCTCAGTAATTTTGGTGGTGTTTTTCCCGTCATCAGTTGAAGATCGAAGAAGAGTCTTTCCTCTAAATCTTGCCCGTTCTCTCAAAGATTCGTGGTTTTAGCTTCATATTATCCTATCAATTTATTCCGTTTGTCAAAGATTCCTTTTCTTACCATCCGGTGTATGTCAGGAGTTGTTTTTCCATTTCTTTTCACCAGAGGACATATCGTTCTATAATTATCCCGGTGCTTCGTTCAAGTGTTCTTCAATCAGCTCGAGTTCTTCCAGTTCTCTTGTATTTAAATCCCCCTCAAGCATATTTGTTCTTCTAATTCTTCCCGGTGATTTAGTTCCTTTCATCAGTCTTTTTCATTTCTTATGGTGGTTCATTCATATTCTTTTCCTTGATCATCATATTAATTCGTTCGTTCTTCTCAATCCTACCGGTGGTTCATGAAGACTCTCTCAAGTTTTGTGCTATCCCTTCTAAATCCCTTTTTCAAGAAGAATAAGTAGTATGCCAAATCCATTGCTTGTCATCAATTTAATTTGATGAAGGATAAGCATACAATAAATCTTATTCTTATTTCATCCAAGTGATTAATCCCTTCCTTCGGAGTTTCTTCGTGAGGAATAAATTCTAGTTTCAAGTGTTTTCATCTTTTCTTTTCCGGAGTTCAAATTTTCCCCGACTATTTTGTCGAAACCCCCATCTAAATCACCACAAGGCTCATCTTATTCTTTCTTCCTTCATTCATTATCATCATCCTTTTGTCACCGGAGTTCTTCACGGTGGTTCTTCATGATTTAATTCATTTGTCAAGAGTTCATCAAGATTTTGTTGGTGGAGTTCAAGTATCTTTCTTCTTGATCCTCGAAGTGTAATAAATTCTCTGTATTCTTTTGAAGTGGAGTTTTGCATTTCTTTGTTCCTCTCAGCTATCCGATCATTTCCGTTTGTGGTCGGTTATCACCTTATGATCTTGAGATGTTACCTATAAGACCACTACAAGCTTATTCTTTCGTTGTTGATTTTTTTCAACAACTCCAGTCAATCCTTCCTTCTAAGTTCTTTTCATTCAATTCTTTCAATTCTTCTGGAGGCATTGCATTGTTCATCTCGTCAAGTATCATTCCATCCTCTCAAGTTCGTGTTCTATTCTTTCCCGGTTCAACCGGAGTGCTGCCTAAATCCTTTCAGTCTTATTCGTTTCTTATATTGTTCTATCCGGAGTGATTTCATAGTCTATCTGATTTCGTGAGCTTTTGATTCTCGTCATTCTCGTCGCTCCCCTCTTCTTCTCGAGTGCTCTCGATTCTTTGCTTCTTCTCTTGAGTTCTTGTTTCACCTCTTCCCTTTTCCCTTCCGTCTCGGTCCTAAGATCTCGGGACGAGATCTCTTGTTAGTGGAGGAATGTTGTAACGCCCCGGTTTCGATGCGCCAGGTGTCTGCCAGTTATTCGCCATTGTTGCCATGTCATTTGCTTGCGTGTTGCATTCTATCATGTCATCATGTGCATTGCATTGCATACGTGTTCGTCTCATGCATCCGAGCATTTTCCCCGTTGTCCGTTTTGCAATCCGGCGCTCCTATGTCCTCCGGCGTTCCCCTTTTGTCTCTCGTTGTGAGTGGGTGTTAAACATTCTCGGAATGGACCGAGGCTTGCCAAGCGGCCTTGGTATAGCACTGGTAGACCGCCTGTCAAGTTTCGTGCCATTTGGAGGTCGTTTGGTACTCCAACGGTTAACCGCATAGCCCGAAACCCAACTTTCTCTTTAGAGCCCAACACCCTTCCAAAGTGGACCAAAACCCATCTAACTCCCCTCCATGCTCTCGGTCGTTCGATCACGATCGTGTGGGCGAAAACCGCTCCTCATTTGGACTCTCCTAGCTCCCTCTGCCTATAAATTAGTCCACCTCCCCCGAATTCGCGGACGAAATCCTAGATCTCCTCCCTCTCCGCGCCGGACACGTCCGCCCCCGGCCGGACATGTCCGCCCCGCTCCCCCCAGCCAATCGCCGACCGCCGTGTGGCCCATCGCCGCCCCCGCGCCGCCAGCCCACCGGGCCCGCCTCCGCGGCCCGCCCCGGGTCCCGACCGGGCCGCGCCTCGCGCCGCCGCCCGGGCGCCTCGCCCCGCCTCCGCCGCCGGCCACCAGCGCGGGCATCGCGCCGCCCTCGGCCGGAGCTCCACTGCCTCCAGGCCCGCCTCCTCGCCACCGTGGTGCTCCGCCGCCATCAGCCGCCCTAGCCCCTCCGCGCGCCAGGCCGGCCCTGGATCCCAGCGGTCGCGCGCCCCGCACCGCCGCCGCCCGGCTGCGCCCCCGTGCCGGCATGCCGCCCCTCCGGCACCGGCCTCGCCGGACCTCGCGCCGCCGCCTTCGCCGGACCGGATCCGGTCGTCCATGGCCTCCCGGCCATCTCCCGTGCCTCCTCCGACCTCCTCCTCGCCGGAGATCCTCGCCGGAACTGCCCCGCCTCGCCGGAGAGAAGATGGATCAGATCCACCAGGAGACGAAGCAAACGGGATCCCCGCATCCCGGATATCTCCATCCCGAGTTGACTTTTCGGAGGGTATATTTTCGTGTCCCCAGATCTGTAACATTTTCGTGCCCTGTTCAACGCATCATATCTCCATGCATACAACTCCGTTTCGTGCGTGTAATATGTCAAATTGTTCGTCTCAACGAGTTCTTCATTTCATTCCATTGCATCATGTTCATTTGAATCCATCTTGATGCCTGAATCATCTTTGCAAGAGTGCATGTTGCTGTTGATCTGCTGAAACTGTTATAACATGCTCATTTGTCATTTTTGTCATGTTTGATGTGTGCGTCCTATGAGGTTGATGTCTACATGTGTTTTGATCTATGCCATGTCTTCTTTACAGAGGTGCTTACCATGTATTTTTGTGATCAATGTGGTGACTAGCACAAGCATGCAAACTAGGCTTCGTGATGTTGCTGATTTTAGTCCCTGTTCTGCTGTTATTTTGATGCCATGTAAACATGATGCTATAGAGATATCCATGCATATTTTGAGTTACTTCAGTAAGGGTGTTTTGAACATATGGTTATAGTCTATCCATTCATGCCCTTGTTTGCAATTATGCACTAGTCTAGCATGTCATTTTCGTGCTCTACTTTTGCTACATGTTTTCTGGCAAATTGTTTACATGTTATTCAATTTTGCCAAGGTTGTTCTAGTTGATCCTTGCAAGATATGAACTTGTTCTTGCCTTGTTTTGTTTCATAAACATGCCTTCTTACTGTTGGTTGCCTTGCCATGCCATGTATTTCTCTGTGGTGAGTGGTACAAGCTCATCAACATGCCTTCATAATTCTGTTCCGTCCATGTATGAATCTGTATTATAACTTGCTATGTTTACATGGGTGCCATCATATTTTCTGATCCTTTTTGGCTCATAGTCAGTAAGGGACTTTTGATCTATGCAATTAGTAGATTCATGCCATGCCTTTGTTTGCCATAATAAGTTCCTGTAACATGTTGTTTGATATCTCTAAACATTGCAACCTGATGTTATTTTCTGCAAAGTCTGAACTGTTATTATTTGCAATCTTACCATGTGTGTTTGAGCATGTTCTAGTGATTTCTGGAGATAGCTCAGTGTTCATGTATTGTAATGCTTTACCTGTACATCATGTCCATGTCTTTTGTTTTCATGTTGAGATGCTGTAGCATGTTGTTTTGATGATTGCAATATGCCTAGTTGCTGTTTTGGGCAGATTGTTGCTATAACTTGTAGTGTGTGTGTGTTGCACCGTTGCTCCGTTTTGAGTGTGCTCTATATGAAACTTGCTTGATTTTGCATATAGTTTCATATTATCATGTTGCATCCTTGTTTTGAGGTGTTTGCTTCATGTTTGTATGCATTTTGCATCAATGCCATGTTTAACTTGTTTTGCTCATATCTTCTAGGCCGTAGCTCCGAACTAAATGAACTTTATATGTAACTTGACTAGAATCTCGTGTAGATCATCTTGGTGTATTTTAACTTGCTGTTTAACAACTTGAACATAAGGTTGATTCGGATCTGGACCAATTTCGAAATTTGCATATGAGGACTTACCGGAATTGTTATATGTTGTTCCCGGCCTCATTTAAACTTGCCTTGATGTGTTGTTCTTGTTTGCATCATCTCTTGCCATGAGTAGCTTCATGTAGCCTTGTCATGCATCATGCTTGGTGTGCATCATGCCTTGTTCATGTGTGGTGTGTTTACCTTATTGTGTGCTTCTTCTCGATAGTTCCCGTTTCGTTGCGATCGGAGGATTCGTTCGTCTATGCTTGGTTCGGCTTCATCCATTCATCTTCTTCATGGACTCGTTCTTCTTACTAGCGGGATTTCAGGCAAGATGACCGCTACCCTGGATCTGACTACTATCATTGCTATGCTAGTTGTTTCGTTCTATCGCTTTGCTGCGTTACCTATCTTTTGCTCATCAAGCCTCCCAAATTGCCATGAACCTCTAACCTTTGACACCTTTCCTATGCAAACCGTTGCTTGGCTATGTTACCTCTTTTGCTCAGCCCCTCTTATAGCATTGCTAGTTGCAGGTGAAGTTGAAGATTGCTCCATGGTGGACAGGATTTATGTTTGGGATATCACAATATCTCTTATATTATTAATGCATCTATATACTTGGTAAAGGGTGGAAGACTCGGCCTTATGCCTGGTGTTTTGTTCCACTCTTGCCTCCCTAGTTTCCGTCATACCAGTGTTATGTTCCCGGATTTTGCGTTCCTTACGCTGTCAGGTGATTTATGGGACCCCCTTGACAGTTCGCTTTGAATAAAACTCCTCCAGCAAGGCCCAACCTTGGTTTTACCATTTGCCTCACCACCGCCTATACCTTTCCCTTGGGTCGGCCAACCCGAGGGTCATCTTTATTTTAGCCCCCCCGGGCCAGTGCTTGTCTAAGTGTTGGTCCGAACCGGGCAGACTGCGGGGCCACCTCGGGGCAACTCGAGGTCTGGTTTTACTCGTAGGCTGACCTATCCGGTGTTGCCCTGAGAACGAGATATGTGCAGATCCTATCGGGATTGTTGGCGCATCGGGCGGCTTTGCTGGTCTTGTTTTACCATTGTCAAAATCTCTTGTAAACCGGGATTCCGACTCTGATCGGGTCTTCCTGGGAGAAGGTATATCCTTTGTTGATCGTGAGAGCTTATCATGGGCTAAGTTGGGACACCCCTGCAGGGTATAATCTTTCGAAAGCCGTGCATGCGGTTATAAGCAGATGGGAATTTGTTAATGTCTGGTTGTAGATAACTTGACACCAGATCCGAATTAAAACGCATCAACCGCGTGTGTAGCCGTGAAGGTCTCTTTTCGGCGGAGTCCGGGAAGTGAACACGGTTTCTGGGTTATGTTTGACGTAAGTAGGAGTTCAGGATCACTTCTTGATCATTACTAGTTGATGATCGTTCCTTTTGCTCTGTTCTCGCTCTTATTTGCATATGTCTAGTCACTGCTGCAACCTCACCACTTTACCCCTTCCTTTTCCCATTGAGCTTTGCTAGTCTTGATACCCCTGGTAATGGGATTGCTGAGTCCTCGTGGCTCATAGATTACTACAATAATAGTTGCAGGTATAGGTTCTATGATAATCATGACGCGAGAGTGATGCTTGCTTGTTTGGAGTTCTTCTTCTGCTTCCTCTTCGATCAGGGGATGGGTTCCTAGTCGGCAACCTGGGATAGCAGGGTGGATGTCGTTTGAGTTTCTGTTTGTGTTTCATCCGTAGTCGGATGATGCTCTTTTGTATTGTGATGTTGTATTCGTGTGACATTTTATGCCTTATGTATGTATCCCCATCTATTATGTAATGTTGATGTAATGATATCCACCTTGCAAAAGCGTTTCAATATGCGGGCCTATCCTTGGTGGGACCTTCGAGTTCCTTTTGGGATAGGGTCGCATATTGGGCGTGACACCACCACAGCAAAGACAGTGATACCGGCACAAGAGATAATAATCTGGATGGTGCCGAAGATGAAGACAATTCTCCCCAGCCAGGCCTCGAGATGGCCGAGCAAGAAGATGGGCAAGCCAGCCCTAAAGAATAGGCAACTGATGGAGAATCATAGGATGATAATTACATGCCTCTCTCCGAAGATGAAGTGAGCCTTGGAGATGAAGAATTCATCTTGCCGGAGGATCCCGTCGAGCAGGAGCGCTTCAAACGCCGGCTTATAGCCACTGCAAAAATCCTTAAGAAAAAGCAACAACAGCTTCAAGCCGATCAAGATCTGCTAACTGACAAATGGACTGATGTCCTGGCCGCCGAGGAATACGGACTCGAGTGCCCCAGCAAAAGCTACCCAAAGCACAGACTATTAACTCAACTTGAGGAGGAGGCTCTAAAGCCCACACTACCAGTGCATGATGCAGCTGACCGGCTGCCCCGCGGTCGTGACAAAACGGCGTACCAGCCCGAAGTCCAGACCGCACACCGCCGCCAATCAAACGATAACACCAAGGCCCGGGGCTACACGAAGGACCTGCGAGAAGTATTGGAAAACAAAGCAGGGCAGTCAAGATCGATCTACGAATCACGGGGGCGCTCCACAAGACGTGACAATGACCGTCACGCCAGATACAATAACCTAAAGTCCGGCTGGGCCGAATACAATAGATCGGACTCATTTGAACTACGCCGGGATGTAGCCCGGCATAGAGGCACCGTACACCCCCTATGCTTCATTGATGAAGTTATGGATCATGAATTCCCAGAAGTGTTTAAACCCGTAAATATTGAATCATACGATGGCACAACAGACCCCGTAGTATGGATCGAAGACTTTCTACTCCACATCTACATGGCCCGCGGAGATGACTTACATGCCATAAAGTACCTACCACTTATGCTCAAAGGACCGACTAAGCATTGGCTTAATAGCCTGCCAGCAAGCTCCATCCGCAGTTGGGAGGATCCGGAGGACGCATTCCTCGATAACTTCCAGGGCACTTACGTACGACCACCGGATGGTGATGACTTAAGCCACATAACCCAGCATCCCGGAGAGTCAGGCAGGAAATTCTGAACTCGGTTCCTAACTAAAAAGAACTTGTCGACTGTCCGCATGCCGAAGCCTTAGCGGCCTTCAAATATAACATCCGAGACGAATGGCTCGCCCGACACCTTGGCCAAGAGAAGCCAAATTCCATGGCAGCCCCCACGACAGTCATGACCCGCTTTTGCGCGGGCGAGGACAGCTGGTTGGCTCGCAGCAACGTCACACCCAAAAACTCAGGCGACTCAGATGCCAGGGATAGTAACGGCAAGCCGCGACAGAATAGACACAAACATCGCAATAATGGCGACAATGTCGAAGACACGACAGTCAATGCCGGATTCAGAGACATTAAATCTGGACAGCGGAAAAAGCCATTCAAGAGAAATAGTCCGGGCTCATCCAGTTTGGACCGCATACTTGATCGCTCATGTCAAATTCACGGCACCTCTGATATACCAGCCAACGACACCAACAGGGAATGTTGGGTGTTTAAATAGGCCGATAAGTTGAATGCCGAGAACAAGGAAAAGGGGCTGCATAGCGATGACGATGATGAGCCCCGACCGCCGAAAACGGGAGGACAGAAGAAATTCCCTCCCCAGGTGAAAACAGTGAATATGATATACGCAACCCATATCCCCAAGCGGGAACGGAAGCATGCAATAAGGGATGTCTACGCGATGGAGCCAGTCGCCCTAAAATTTAACCCATGGTCCTCTTGTCTGATCACTTTCGATCACAGGGACCATCCTACCAGTATCCGTCATGGCGGTTTGGCCGCATTGGTCCTTGACCCCATCATCGACGGATTCCATCTCACGCGAGTCCTCATGGACGGTGGCAACAGCCTGAACATGCTCTATCAGGACATAGTGCGTAAAATGGGCATTGACCCCTCAAGGATCAAGCCCACAAAAACCACTTTCAAGGGTGTCATACCCGGTGTAGAGGCCTGTTGTACGGGCTCAATCACACTAGAAGTGGTCTTCGGATCTCTAGACAATTTCCGGAGCGAGGAGTTAATCTTCGACATCGTCCCCTTCCGCAGCACCTATCATGCATTGCTCGGATGAACCGCATTTGCCAAATTCAATGCGGTACCACATTATGCATACCTCAAGCTCAAAATGCCGGGACCTCACGGGGTCATTACAGTTAATGGAAACACAGAGCGCTCGCTTTGTATGGAGGAGCACAGTGTGGCCCAAGCGGTGGAAGTGCAAAACAGCCTTCTTAGGCAAACAACCAATTCGGCGATAAAGGACCCGGATACCGCCAAGCGAGTCCAGAGTACTCCGCTACAGGATCGCCCGACATGACTAGAGCTCGACTAGCAATTCGCCCCCCGCCCTAGTCCCAGCTAAGCAGCAATATTTGTGCCGCACCTACATAACTACGCACTTAAAACACCATAGGCATAGGCGGTGGCACGACCATGACGCGGTCCTCAATGCGGTTCGACCGCCCCAGGACACGTGCACTTTGGCACCCCCCCTTTTCTTTTAAGTCCCTATCTTCAGTAGGCTCTTCCAAGAGACTGGTTATCGGACACACAGCGGGACGGACACACCAGGAGGACAAGAAGCTTTGGTGCACGAGGGAATCCTCAAGTGGTCTCTAATAACGATCGTTATACCTATTTTTACATACCCGCATACAGCCCGCTCCTGGTCAGGATGTGTCAAACAGTCCTATTATGCTTATCGCACTACTTTTATATGTACGCTTTGACGTATCATTTGGATAACAAGGGAAAATAGTATCCATCATCACCTTGCTATTAAAGTTTATTTGCCCCTTTTTTCTTTACTGCTTATTTATTATACCTGTGCATCTCGCCACAACCAGTCTGCCAGGGGGCTTCAGTACCCCATAACCTGGCAGGACAAGTCCGAACACTTTTGACAGTGCGGCACCCTGAACATATAGCACTATATGCATCAGCTCTGAATCATGTCTTGGGTCAATAGTTGGGTTTTCCCAGCTCCCTTGTTTTGGTACCTTAAGTTCCACTATATCGGCTAAGGTAGAGCAGGGAGAACTACTGCGATTGTGTCCCGGTTCTTCCGGACGAGCGCCTCAGTAGAGAAAGCCGAAAACTGATTGTCATGATATGGCGAGAGCTGGTCGCTGTTCGAGAGGTCTCAAATCCTTAAAGATTTTTTCCACTTCAGGCGAGGAATCGGCCTCATCCAATTTAGGTGTGTATAGCACCCTGAGTTCGGCTTTCTGGATACTAGGGGCTTCGCCAAAATTAAAAATTGTAGACTTCTATGGCCAAGTGAGGGTGATAAAGTCGTATAGTCTGATTGCCTCGTTCGTGGCGCTGAACACCTCCTTAAAAGGACCAAAAGCTTGGATAAAGAGTGTTCATATTTATCCCGAACACCCCAGTACTACTTACATGGGGGCGGAAGTCGACGACTGGCCAACTCTCAAGATTTAAAAAAAAACGGCTGCACAGAAGGTAATATTTTAAATTAACAAGCGCTGCATAGCGCAAATGAACTAGTTTTCATAAATATAGGACGACATGAGTACATTCATTCAAATATTACGTACTTGGTACATTCATCAGCCACAAGGCAGGCACCCTTCATGACATTTTCATAATACTGTTCGTGGTGGTGATGCTCCTTGCCCTTCGGCGGCCCCTCTGTCACCAGCTTCTCGTCGTCCATCTTCCCCCAGTGCACCTTCGCACGGGCCAAGGCCCTGCATGCACCCTCAATGCAGACGGACTTCTTGACGACTTCAAGCCGCGAACAGGCATTCACCATCCGCTTGACCAAGCCGAAATAGCTGCTGGGCAGGGGCTTGCCAGGCCACAGCCGGACTATGAATCCCTTCATGGCCAGTTCGGCCGCCTTGTGAGGTTCAACCAGTTGCTTTAGCTGGTCACTGAAGGGCATCGGATGTTCAGCCCCAATATATTAGGACCAAAACAGCTTCTTCTGTCAAGCTCCCCTCCTCAGCCCGGTAGAACTCTGCGGCATCAGAGATGCTGCACGGCAGATCTGCGAATGCTCCTGGAGAGCTCCGAATTTGGGTAAGTAAAAGGAAAGTCTCCTCCACATGCTTGCTTTGCTTAATGAAAGCCTTACCCACAGCTATTTTCTTGGCCACCTCAATCTCCTGGAGGGCCTTCTAGGCTTTGGCCTTAGCTTCTAGTGCGCTCTGACGGGCCTTCGCAAGCTCCGACTCTTGCGTCTTGGAGTCACACTCGAAGGACTCGAATTTTTTGACAAAGTCCCGGAGCTCTTGCTGGACCTGATCAACTCGCGCCTCTTGTTTTTCGCGCTCAATGCGCTCCTCAGCCGCTTTGTTTTCGGCCTCGGACAGCGCCATCTTAAGGGCCGCCACCTCGGTCGTGGCCCCTAGCAAAATTTATCACGCTTTTATCAGCATCCATGATTTTCCCTTTGTATAACATTCAGACGGGGTATTGCTTACCTTTGTTTTCCTCGAGCTGCCTCTTCATGAGGCCGAGCTCTTCTTCGGCCCTCCCCTGGCTCTGCCTTAGTCCGGAGACCTCCGCAATGGCAGAGGCGGCGGCCAGCAGCGACGCCTGCTTATTCACACAGACATAATATGATTAGACCCCTCAAAGCTTGTCAGGAGGCTGGCGCGGGCCTCGGTCAATCCGCTCTTGGCGGACTGAACCTTCGCAATCACTGTCCTCATGAGAGTATGGTGTCCTTCACCAAGGGAAGCGCTCTGAAGCGCTTCCACCAGGTTATCCGATGCCTCTGGATGGACAGAGGTCATCGGCACAGACGGCTTGCCCCCCTTGGCGGGTGGCTACCTGCCTTAGTCCGGAACCACTGGAGGTTCCGGTGCAGTATCCGGCTAGGGGCCAAGCCTGCTATGGCCCCCCTCATCTGAATCCATGGGGATCTTTCCCCCCATGAGCCTGCCATCGGGAGTCTCACCTTGAGGCATCTCTAGGACTACCTCCTCCTGGCCCGGCATCCTTTGAGATAATGCCTCGGTGTCATCCGTGGGCCAGGGAGTGGAAGGCGTCGGGAGGGGATAGCTATTCATCTTCGACGAGCTTAAGGACCCATCCGAGGAGGGAAAGTCGATATGGGCTTTGGGCGGACTGCACAAACAATTCTTGACATAATAAGAAGCCATGAAGCTAAAATATGTAAGAAGTATCCTGGCATACGAATACTTACGACTTCGCCATGGGCTTGGCCCTGGGTAGACACTCCTCCTTGCTATAGGCGGCTGTTGTGGAGTGGTCCGGAGGGAGGGTACGTTCCTTCTTGGACCCTTCGGCCTCCCTAGAAAGGGTGGCCTTCCTCTTCTTCTCCCCCTCGTGTTGGGGGAGAGGGTTTTCCTCCTCCTCCTCCTTGTTGTCGTTGGAGGAGTGCATCCCAGTGTCTTCAGACGATGAGTTCGGCACCATGTTGCGTCGGGAACTTCTTCTGGTCCCCGTGGCCTTCTTCTTGGCCTTCTTCTCCGGCACCTCATAGGGTGTCGGAACCAACATCTCCGTGAGGAGTTTGTCTTATGGGTCTTTAGGCAACGAAGCCGGACAGTCGATCCGCTCCGCCGTCGCCACATATTCCTGTTAAATCAGCACAGTGGCCTAAGTTTCTCCCGCGAATATACTGAGGTGTCAGGACCCCGACTCAATGCCACATCGATCTAGCATGTAACACCTCATATCACTTTGCGGCCTCACGCACGGTATTCCCACGGGTGTCGCCTTACCTTTGCCCGGGACCGTTTGCGCCTTTTGGCACACGTATATGACAGTGTCGCTAGCATCCATATGATAAGGAGCCCGGGCTGACATGGCTAGTCGTAAACCCAAAGTGGCACAGACTTACAGGGACAGGCATCCATGACCCAGCATCGAACGTGTCGGTCATCAGCGAGTGAATCCAGGCTGTAGCACTGGGCTAGCAGGACTCTGGTGAACCGGGCTGTAGCGGGCTAACAGGACTCCAGTATTCATCGCGTGACATTTCCCCGAAGGGACAGACACAGGAACGAAGAAGGACACATGCCGGCCAGCCTAAGTGTTCCGGAGCAGTAGCAAGCTACCATGGCTCGGTGGAAACACTAGGAGACATTTCCCGGTAAGAGAGGCTACTAAAGATAAACAACTAGATGGTCAGATCCCACACATACCAAGCATTTCAATAACATACACACAATATGCTCAATATGTGCAAAAACAACATGGCATCACAACATGACTCTACGACTCAAGTATTTTATTCAATAGGCTCCGAGGAGCGAGATATTACAAATAGGGGTCTCACGACCCAACATTCAGAGCATACAAATCAAAGCACAAGCGGAAGCTATCATGTCTGAGTACAGACATCTATAAATGAAAAAGGCTGAGAAGCCTGACTATCTACCAGATCCTGCCGAGGCACAAGATCGTAGCTGAGGTAACAAGCTAAACGTCGAAGTCCACGCGAAACTACTAGTGAGACCGAAGTCTCTCTGCAAAAACATAAAATAGGCAAACGTGAGTACAAATGTACCCAGCAAGACTTACATCAGAACTAACTACATATGCATCATTATCAACAAAGGGGATGGTGGGGTTTAACTGCAGCAAGCCAGCTTTGACTCGGTGGCTATCCTGAACTACGACTGCAATGTAACTCTTTTGAGGTGGCGCACACGAGTCCACATATTCACCATATCAATACACCACTATGGATCCGCTCCCGTCTCCCTACGAGAACGCCATCCATAGCACTCACGCTTATCTTGCGTATTTTAGAGTATCCACTTTCACTTGTCTATGAACTGATATAAGCAACCCAGAAGTCCCTTACCGTGGACACGGCTATTCGAATAGATGATGTTAACCCTGCAGGGGTGTACTTCTTCATACATGTTTCCACCACTTAGCGTCTGCACACGACATGTGCTCGGCAGACTTCAAGCGAAAGCCGACGTGGGTGTAGACCACGACCTACCTAAACACTCAAGTCTCTAGTCCAGGTTTATCGCCTATTCGGGTTCCATCCATGAGGAGATCCGGCTGGAGTTTCGCTCACAGCCCCAAACGATGTGAACAGGGTTCCGTGACACCAAACGGGCGCCCGGTTTACCCGGCCACGTGCCTACCGCATCACAGCCCACCCTTCCGGTCAGCGCTGTCCACGGCCACCAGCATACTACAAACACTAGAAACTACTTGCAACTCCTGGACAGAGGACGAGGGTGAATAAGAAGTCGAGCGGGGTCAAATTTCAGGGCCCAATGTATGGTAGTAGATGAATCATGGATCACAAACACAGAACTCAGTTCCTAAGGACGGCTTCAATGAGACAACCCACCATGTACTCCTACATGGCCTCTCACCGACACCTTTTACCAAATCGTGTTCACACACTTAGCTCACACACAGTAGGACATGTTCACACACCTCTGATTCATCCCAGATAAATCAGACCTGACACAACTCTAAGCAGTAGCAGGCATGACAAACAAGCAAGAATGAGTAGGCACCACAGGGCTCAAACAACTCCTACTCATGCTAGTGGGTTTCATCTATTTACTGTGGCAATGACAGGTCATGCAAAGGATAAAGGGGTTCAGCTACCGCAGCAAGTAACAGATGAATCGGTGTTGTCCTAATGCAGTAAAACAGAGCAGGAGCGAGAGAGTAGGATTGTATCGGAATGAACAAGGGGGTTTTTGCTTGCCTAGCACTTCTGAAGATAACATTGAGTCTTCATCAGTGTCAACGATCACATCATCGGTATCGCGTCTATCGAGAGGGGACAAATACCGGCAACACAAAAAGGAACACAATCAATGCAATGCACAATATGATGCATGCTCATGACATGGCAATATGAATGTGTTTTGAGCTAATGCAACTAGCAACAGAATAAATGAACTTGGTTTGAATATAATATTCAAATTCAAACTCCATATGTGATTATTCAAATGCCATTTAATTGATTTGTGCTAAACAGCAGCTATAAGTTGTTCTGACATGCATGAAAATGGTACAGATGGATTCCTTGAATTTTTCTGATAATTTTTCATATATAATTTATTTAATTTGGAGTTACGGTTAATTTTCTATGATTTTTAGAAGTTTTAGGCATTTTCTGGAATTTCCTGAATAATATTAAAGCCAGAAATGATTATGGCGTCAGCACCACGTCACAGTGACGTCAGCAGGGTCAACTGGGCGCCCCAGGTCAAACCTGACGTGTGGGGGCCACACGTCAGTGACACAGGAGCTAATCCCGGTCAAACCCAGCGCTGACTGGGGTTTGACCAGGGGTGGGGCCCACTGTCAGTGGCTGTGGGGGTGTTTAGCGTGGTCATTAGTGCTAACTAAATCAGCGCCACGTCAGCTGCCGGCGTTTAACCGCCGGCAACCTCAGATCGCGGCGGCGTCTGCGTCGGGTTTGCGCTACAGGGCACCGTTTTACTCGTGGTTTGCGGCTACGGCTAGCTGGCAAAGCAGCGCATCTAATGGAGCGAACGGGAGGAGCTGGGGTGGCCTGAGTCGACGGCGGCGAGCTCCAAGGCGGCGGCCGGAGTTCGGCACCTGCGGGTTTGGCGTTGTGGTGCTCGGGAGGGGAAGCTGGTGGGTTCTACGTGCTCCTGGTGAGGTTTGGAGCACGGTGGTGTGCCCGGCTTTGAGCCACGGTGGCTCTGGCCATGACGGTGACGAGGCACGGCGGCGGCGAGCTCTCGGGTCCGGCGGAAGCAATGGCTAGAGCGGCCAAACGGCATGGGAAGAAGAGGGGAACGGGTCAGCGGCTCACCGCGAGTCCAACGAGCGCGAGGGCGAGGCCGGGGACGCTCTGTGGGCGGCGAATCAAGCGATGACGGCCGTTGGTGCAGAGGAAGAAGATGGTGTCGGTGACGGCGCTCCAGGGCGTCCGGCGTCTTGTGGCTCCGTGGTAGGGACGGGGACGTCACGGCGGAGCTCGGGGGCGCGTCGGAGAGGCGAGGGGAAGGCGGTGGCCGCGGTGGTGCTTGGCGGCGTGCTGCGGTGCGCTCGGGGATCACAGGAAGAGAGGGAAAGAGAGAGCCAGAGGAGGGGGAGCGGTCCAGAGGGAGAGGGGAAGTGAGAGGGGGGGTTGGGGAGGCGCGTGGCGTCACCGGGGCGTCGAGGAGGAAGCAGGAGGTGGCCAGGGGAAGCAGGAGGTGGCCGGGGCAGCGTCGGCGCCCGCCACGCACCTGTTCGTCCTCCTGGCTGAGGAGGAAGATGACAAGGGGGAGGAGGTGGGCTGGGCCGGCCAGATGGGCTGGCCAGCTGTTGGGCTGCGGGTGGGCTGCCAGGTAAGCTGAGTAAGTTCTCTCTCTCTGCTTTTATTTATTGTTTTCTATATTGTTCTGCTTTGTTCTGGTTTAGTAAAAATACTAAACCATTTTATAAAATCCTGAAAATAATTATGTGGCTAGAACTAAAATATACCAAACCACATAAAATGTTGCAGTAATTATTGGACATTTATTATTTATATATAATATATATATCCAATGCAAATAGCTATTTATTTAATTCAAAGGCCCAAAATAAATCCTTAAAAATGTTCAATATTTTGGTTGGGACCAGAACCCTTACCAAAAATTATCAAACATTTAAGAAGAGCATTTTGGAGCAATGAATGAGATTTTTAGGGTTTTTGCCCTTCTTTTATTTAAATTTTTGAGGCTTCCAAAATTCCTCAGTTCAGGTTTCAAAAATTTAAACATGATGCTCAGATGGAAGCAGGCATAGGACAGGCCAGAACTAGGGATGTGACAACTCACCCCCACTAAACAAGAATCTCGACCCGAGATTCAAGGGTAGGGTAAGACGAAGGGAAAATGCAAACTAGTATAATCTTCATGATCTAGGGTGCACTTCAAATGAACGTTGATTTGAACACCATCATTGTCTTGAAGTCTTGCTCTGAGAAATCCTGCCAACATGACCTGGAGAGAAGGAGACTCTAGAAGGGTCGATATCCTCGAAGATCGAACAACTCAGGATTAACTCACGGAATGAGACATAGAACCATCTCTCGGGTTGAGACACGAGATACACATCAAGAGGGGTGGAAAGAAACGGATGACGAAGGTTCACTAGGTAGACAACAATTGCACACCTAAGAAGGTGGTAAACGATTGTCAATGTAGCGAGGAGTTGAGTTGCCATGATACCACGACGAAACATCCTGGAGTAGGGTGATTCGTAGATTATTACCTTAAGTGGCAAAAAGAATTACTTTTGATTCAGAGATCATTGAAACTCTTCATACCAGCCTAAGGCAATTCACAACGATCGTTTGGAGGGGGTCAGTAGAATGGCATACTCGGACTTGGATGATGTGGATTACCTTGTTGAAGACAACGCAATGGATGAATTTGCTTATCACCGGAAATGGAAGAGACCCATGGTAGAATGGCCCATTGGCGGTGCAAGCTGGGAACAAAATGCAAATGATGGGAATGATTCTGGTAACTGAGGAAGAACCCAACAATAAAGAGTGAATTCACTGGTTGAAAAGGTCATAACATTGCCGAGGAAACTGAGAGGAATCCCAGTTAGAGCCGATGGTAACACGTAGCGCTTGTACGAGCTTTCAAGAACTTGAGCATTTCCACAATCATCAAGGTTTTACCAACATCCGTGTCAAGGGTCCGGTAACACAACTTACTACCATGATGAATGGTGATGGGGGATGCAGATGCAAAGGAAGATAACACCTCTAAGATTTCATCTTAGCGAGGCCAAGGAACAAAATCTGGATGATCGACCGAGAGACATTTAGCACTCCGCTTCTAATGTTCTCCTTGATGTGCTAGCGTAACCCATTCATAGATATGGTTTGATATCTAGAACATCAAGTAAAAAAGGTCGGACTTCGGAACACAGAAATCCATAGGGGCAACTAGGGAGTAAATCCTATGAAATCCCTATGGGGAGGTGGCCAACTTCTTCAATAAAGATACTTCAATAATAGATCTTCCGGCTGGGTGTGTTGGCCACGACATCCACTTTACCGGTTATAGAGGGACCAATATTATAGTTCTTGGGAAATGCTCCAACCATCATATCTGCCTAAGATTCAGATCTGGTTGGTGTCAGGATATTCCAGACTCATCGAGTCTAGGAAGAAAAACGAAAGTTTGCAACACAAATCGACGAGATGACGTTGCGAGATTCTCGGGGAATGAACTACGATAGTAAGCTCCGAAACATGAGCTAGTTCAGCTACAAACATGTGAACACGTTGTCCCAGACAAGCATGACCACGTGGTAGTCTTATAATAAAACACTACCGAGTTCAGGTGGGGAACCATCAACGAGGATATCAAAATCCTTGCATAAGGCATGCTCTTAAGAAGGAACTTCTTCTCCTTGAACAAATCAATCAGTGGCTTGGTGTGCTCGGAACACATATGGAATGAAGGTTGCAAGTCTCCAGACCACAGAATACTTCGCACGTATGCATGACTGACTTGGGATGATTCCAGAGGAAGCAAAACTAACTTTCTCAAATCCACGGCGGCAACTTTCACCAAATGCACGTGTATAAGAGGAAGTCACTCCTTTCATCAAACAAATACTTCATGAGCTAGCATGAAGATAATACTTTCAAAAGTTTCCAACACTAGCTTAATGTTCAACAAAATCATGGAGGAGATAAGGATGTTGCCAATGGGCTCAACAACAATTCATCTAGGTTTCCTTTTAAAAGGAATTCAATAGTTAAGTGAACACGGTGATAGCATTGGTCAGACCAAAGATGTAACGGTGTATGCTCGAGGGATCAACCACGAATAAGACAACATTACGAGAATCGTTGGTACTGATTTGATTTGACGATAGCCCACACTCAATCAAAGGATTGATAAGACAATAGGTCCAGCAACTGATCACAGGGACCAATCGATGAAGATATCATCTTTCTTCAACACACAGTACACAAGAATAGCCCTTTGGGACGAACTAAGTCAGGCAAGCTTTTATCTTCCAACCCTCCAAGTTGTTGTCTAGCTTAACCAACTAGCTCAGGGATATCCAACACAGATTCTTGGAGAAGGGTGGTTCACAAGAAACCAACTTGATCACGAGCTCAACACAGCGGTCAGGTGACAACCTGGTAATACTTCCGAGAAGATCTTCGGAAAATCACGAACCACCGATATGTTACCAAGCTCGAGAACAATCTTGCTTTTGAGGGCAAGACGATATGATCAAATGAGTGAGGACTTGACAAGATCCTAACTCATCAATTGAAGGGTGCACCGAAATAAGGACTAGGTAGCACGATCAGTCTTAGAAGGACGATTCAAAAACCAACACGCTAAGAATGAAATTATTGTCCCTTAACTACCAAGCAACAAGGTTGCTAGGAGTATTGATTTCACACGCCATGATTCATTTGTCGGCATTCCGGTTACAATAACACAGGAACCGAGGAATGAACAATGATGGCAAGAAGTATCACTGTACCAAGAGTTCATAGGATGGTGTGCAATTCCTATAACAATCTCGATATAAAATATGTAATACTCCAAGGTAGAGCAGAACAAAAGCTGGATTAGCAATTTGATCTGCGGAGCACAACTTCTTTGACCCAATCCTGGATAGGGAAGAGGTACTGGAGTTTGTTTCTCCTAGTCATTCCGCGATAGACTGGCTTGACGGACCACAAGAGTAATGGGTATCGATGAACGATTGCACGCATACTCTTGACTATCAATTGATAGGCGAGGGTCGGAAACAACTAAGATGGGACAACTCAAAAGAACATATGATTTTCTGAGTTGTGGATGCATGGATTAGCATGTCGAACGAAGTTCAACATATTTCTTCCGGATAACCCATGCAGAAAGGTAGAACTGGCAGAGCCACAATATATAATGAAGAACTCATCAAGAATAATCCTGTTGTGATATTTCAGTTCAACAAGGAACTTCTGCCATAAGTAGTTCATGGTATTTGGAAGAAGAAGATACCACGGACTTCAAGGACTATCGCAAAGGTTACTAATATCCTAAAGGCACTAACAATTACTATCAACATGAAGTAGGTAGAGTGAATCTCGGGTTCAAGAACCCAGGAACAGAATACCTATTACTAAGTAGCATCACGGGATGCTTTCGAGAATGATGGCCAGAATCATCACACTGGAAACACAAATCATGGCTAAATTACTAGATGATCCCCTAAGACACCTAGGGTCATAATAATATCTCCAACATATATGTCAAGGTAACGGAGTACCTCAACTTACCGATTAGTGTGGTTAATCTGGCCCATGGGAACATTGAAACGGGAAGAAAGGATTTGCAAATGCATCAGATTACTTAGAAACCTGGGATGACTCGGACAGCATAACGGCTGTAAATGCTCAGAAAAGATTTGAGACATTCACAAAATGGTGGCATAACCACTCAGAAGCACAATATCAAGGTTCCGAGATCAACAATTAACATACAGAAGTAATAGGAACTGAAACGAGGCTTAAGTCCAACAATTCTATAAGTCTACGGATTAATAACACGTGATCCTGATAGAAAGAAGAGAAAGCCTAGTTCCTTAACCCCGTAGGAAAGATAAGATGACTCAGATCAGAAGGGCATAAGGTATAAGGAATAAAAAGAGCCTTACGTTCCATCCCACAATCAATTCCCTTATATAACTAAAGAATTTCTAGACTCAACTTCGACCAGTTTGGCTTGGTAATCCTACAGGCAGTCAAGCTCTGATACCAACGCTGTCAGGACCCCGACTCAATGCCACATCGATCTAGCATGTAACACCTCATATCACTTTGCGGCCTCACGCACGGTATTCCCACGGGTGTCGCCTTACCTTTGCCCGGGACCGTTTGCGCCTTTTGGCACACGTATATGACAGTGTCGCTAGCATCCATATGATAAGGAGCCCGGGCTGACATGGCTAGTCGTAAACCCAAAGTGGCACAGACTTACAGGGACAGGCATCCATGACCCAGCATCGAACGTGTCGGTCATCAGTGAGTGAATCCAGGCTGTAGCACTGGGCTAGCAGGACTCCGGTGAACCGGGCTGTAGCGGGCTAACAGGACTCCAGTATTCATCGCGTGACATTTCCCCGAAGGGACAAACACAGGAACGAAGAAGGACACATGCCGGCCAGCCTAAGTGTTCCGGAGCAGTAGCAAGCTACCATGGCTCGGTGGAAACACTAGGAGACATTTCCCGGTAAGAGAGGCTACTAAAGATAAACAACTAGATGGTCAGATCCCACACATACCAAGCATTTCAATAACATACACACAATATGCTCGATATGTGCAAATACAACATGGCATCACAACATGACTCTATGACTCAAGTATTTTATTCAATAGGCTCCGAGGAGCGAGATATTATAAACAGGGGTCTCACGACCCAACATTCAGAGCATACAAATCAAAGCACAAGCGGAAGCTATCATGTCTGAGTACAGACATCTATAAATGAAAAAGGCTGAGAAGCCTGACTATCTACCAGATCCTGCCGAGGCACAAGATCGTAGCTGAGGTAACAAGCTAAACATCGAAGTCCACGCGAAACTACTAGTGAGACCGAAGTCTCTCTGCAAAAACATAAAATAGGCAAACGTGAGTACAAATGTACCCAGCAAGACTTACATCAGAACTAACTACATATGCATCATTATCAACAAAGGGGATGGTGGGGTTTAACTGCAGCAAGCCAGCTTTGACTCGGTGGCTATCCTGAACTACGACTGCAATGTAACTCTTTTGAGGTGGCGCACACGAGTCCACATATTCACCATATCAATACACCACTATGGATCCGCTCCCGTCTCCCTACGAGAACGCCATCCGTATCACTCACGCTTATCTTGCGTATTTTAGAGTATCCACTTTCACTTGTCTATGAACTGATATAAGAAACCCAGAAGTCCCTTACCGTGGACACGGCTATTCGAATAGATGATGTTAACCCTGCAGGGGTGTACTTCTTCATACATGTTTCCACCACTTAGCGTTTGCACACGACATGTTCTCGGCAGACTTCAAGCGAAAGCTGACGTGGGTGTAGACCACGACCTACCTAAACACTCAAGTCTCTAGTCCAGGTTTATCGCCTATTCGGGTTCCATCCATGAGGAGATCTGGCCGGAGTTTCGCTCATAGCCCCAAACGATGTGAACAGGGTTCCGTGACACCAAACGGGCACCCGGTTTACCCGGCCACGTGCCTACCGCATCACAGCCCACCCTTCCGGTCAGCGCTGTCCACGGCCTCCAGCATACTACAAACACCAGAAACTACTTGCAACTCCTGGACAGAGGACGAGGGTGAATAAGAAGTCGAGCGGGGTCATATTTCAGGGCCCAATGTATGGTAGTAGCTGAATCATGGATCACAAACACAGAACTCAGTTCCTAAGGACGGCTTCAATGAGACAACCCACCATGTACTCCTACATGGCCTCTCACCGACACCTTTTACCAAATCGTGTTCACACACTTAGCTCACACACAGTAGGACATGTTCACACACCTCTGATTCATCCCGGATGAATCAGACCTGACACAACTCTAAGCAGTAGAAGGCATGACAAACAAGCAAGAATGAGTAGGCACAACAGGGCTCAAACAACTCCTACTCATGCTAGTGGGTTTCATCTATTTACTGTGGCAATGACAGGCCATGCAAAGGATAAAGGGGTTCAGCTACCGCAGCAAGTAACAGATGAATCGGTGTTGTCCTAATGCAGTAAAAGAGAGCAGGAGCGAGAGAGTAGGATTGTATCGGAATGAACAAGGGGTTTTTTGCTTGCCTGGCACTTCTGAAGATAACATTGAGTCTTCATCAGTGTCAACGATCACATCATCGGTATCGCGTCTATCGAGAGGGGACAAATACCGGCAACACAGAAAGGAACACAATCAATGCAATGCACAATATGATGCATGCTCATGACATGGCAATATGAATGTGTTTTGAGCTAATGCAACTAGCAACAGATTAAATGAAGTCGGTTTGAATATAATATTCAAATTCAAACTCCATATGTGATTATTCAAATGCCATTTAATTGATTTGTGCTAAACAGCAGCTATAAGTTGTTCTGACATGCATGAAAAAGGTACAGATGGATTCTTTGAATTTTTCTGATAATTTTTCATATATAATTTATTTAATTTGGAGTTACGGTTAATTTTCTATGATTTTTAGAAGTTTTAGGCATTTTCTGGAATTTCCTGAATAATATTAAAGCCAGAAATGATTATGGCGTCAGCACCACGTCACAGTGATGTCAGCAGGGTCAACTGGGCGCCCCAGGTCAAACCTGACGTGTGGGGGCCACACGTCAGTGACACAGGAGCTAATCCCGGTCAAACCCAGCGCTGACTGGGGTTTGACCAGGGGTGGGGCCCACTTTCAGTGGCTGTGGGGGTGTTTAGCGTGGTCATTAGTGCTAACTAAATCAGCGCCACGTCAGCTGCCGGCGTTTAACCGCCGGCAACCTCAGATCGCGGCGGCGTCCACGTCGGGTTTGCGCTACAGGGCACCGTTTTACTCGTGGTTTGCGGCTATGGCTAGCTGGCAAAGCAGCGCATCTAATGGAGCGAACGGGAGGAGCTGGGGTGGCCTGAGTCGACGGCGGCGAGCTCCAAGGCGGCGGCCGGAGTTCGGCACCTGCGGGTTTGGCGTTGTGGTGCTCGGGAGGGGAAGCTGGTGGGTTCTACGTGCTCCTGGTGAGGTTTGGAGCACGGTGGTGTGCCCGGCTTTGAGCCACGGTGGCTCTGGCCACGACGGTGACGAGGCACGGCGGCGGCGAGCTCTCGGGTCCGGCGGAAGCAATGGCTAGAGCGGCCAAACGGCATGGGAAGAAGAGGGGAATGGGTCAGCGGCTCACCGCGAGTCCAACGAGCGCGAGGGCGAGGCCGGGGACGCTCTGTGGGCGGCGAATCAAGCGACGACGACCGTCGGTGCAGACGAAGAAGATGGCGTCGGTGACGGTGCTCCAGGGCGTCCGGCGTCTTGTGGCTCCGTGGTAGGGACGGGGACGTCACGGCGGAGCTCGGGGGCGCGTCGGAGAGGCGAGGGGAAGGCGGTGGCCGCGGTGGTGCTTGGCGGCGTGCTGCGGTGCGCTCGGGGATCACAGGAAGAGAGGGAAAGAGAGAGCCAGAGGAGGGGGAGCGGTCCAGAGGGAGAGGGGAAGTGAGAGGGGGGGTCGGGGAGGCGCGTGGCGTCACCGGGGCGTCGAGGAGGAAGCAGGAGGTGGCCAGGGGAAGCAGGAGGTGGCCGGGGCAGCGTCGGCGCCCGCCACGCACCTGTTCGTCCTCCTGGCTGAGGAGGAAGATGACAAGGGGGAGGAGGTGGGCTGGGCCGGCCAGATGGGCTGGCCAGCTATTGGGCTGCGGGTGGGCTGCCAGGTAAGCTGAGTAAGTTCTCTCTCTCTGCTTTTATTTATTGTTTTCTATTTTGTTCTGCTTTGTTTTGGTTTAGTAAAAATACTAAACCATTTTATAAAAATCCTGAAAATAATTATGTGGCTAGAACTAAAATATACCAAACCACATAAAATGTTCCAGTAATTATTGGACATTTATTATTTATATATAATATATATATCCAATGCAAATAGCTATTTATTTAATTCAAAGGCCCAAAATAAATCCTTAAAAATGTTCAATATTTTGGTTGGGACCAGAACCCTTACCAAAAATTATCAAACATTTAAGAAGAGCATTTTGGAGCAATGAATGAGATCTTTAGGGTTTTTGCCCTTCTTTTATTTAAATTTTTGAGGCTTCCAAAATTCCTCAGTTCAGGTTTCAAAAATTTAAACATGATGCTCAGATGGAAGCAGGCATAGGACAGGCCAGAACTAGGGATGTGACATGAGGGAAGGCACATCTTGCGAAATGTGGAATGCTTATCGCATTGGCCTCGCGCCTGGCGCTGAGTCCGCGGTCCTCAGAGGTAGGAGGATGAACTTCGCTGGCCTTGAACAACACCTTCCAGACGTCTTTATGCGTCGTGTCAAAGAGCTCTTGCAGTGTCTAGTGTTGGGCCGCGTCGAACTCCCACAGGTTGAATGCCCGTCTCTGACACGGGAGAATCCGGCGAAATAGCATAACCTGGACCCCATTGACCAGCTTGATATTCTTGGTTATCATGTTTTTGACATAGTTCTGGAGTCCGGTCAGCTCCGCGGATGCGCCCCAGGCTAGGCCCTTCTTCTTCCAGGAAGTGAGCCGCATAGGGATGCCGGATCGGAATTCGGGGGCCGCCACCCAGTTGGCATCGCGCGGCTCGGTGATGTAGAACAAACCCGATTGCCACCCCTTCATGGTCTCCGCAAAGGAGCCGTCGAGCCAGGTGACGCCGGGCATCTTGCCCACCATGGCGCCACCACACACCGCCTGCTGGCCGACCACTATCTTCGGCTTTACTTTGAAGATCTTTAGCCATAGGCCAAAGTGGGGTCTGATGCGGAGAAAAGCCTCGCACACGATGATAAACGCCAAGATGTTGACGATGAAGTTAGGGGCCAGATCATGAAAATCCAGCCCGTAATAGAACAAGAGTCCACGGACAAATGGGTGGAGGGGGAATCCCAGTCCGCGGACAAAGTGGGCGAGGAACACGAGCCTCTCGTGGGGTCCCAGAGTCGGAATGATGTGCCCTATGTCCGGGAGCCGGTGCACAATATTTGCAGCCAAGTATCCGGCCACCCGAAGCTTCATAATGTCCTCCTCCTTGACGGAGGAGGCCACCCACTTGCCTCCCACTCCAGACATGTTTGGCTGTGCGGAGAAGGCGAGAACTAGGGCACTGGGGCTCGAGCGTGCAAGAATGGATTAGCAAAGAAGGAAGCAGGCGTGGGTGGAAGAGGAGAATCCTTATCTCTACATAAAGGCAGTAGAAACTATGCGCCTCCCCACTTGCCCGTTAAGATCACTTATCTCCCAAGCGCCACGATTGATGGAGCGGTTGGGTTACCAATACCCGTATTGATGAGAATCCCGTGATAAGGGGACACGATCTCTGCTTCGATAAGACGTGTCAGGAAAACCGCCTCGCATTACTTGCGGTGGCAGGTTGTGAAAAACGGTTTGAATAATGACAAAATTGTGGCGTGATGTCATGCTACAAAAAGATGTCAGCAGATTAGATTTGAGGAATATTATACTCTCTACGGTGGAATGTGGAATTTGTTTTGCAGAGCCGGACACGATCCTTGTTTTCTAAATCTCTTATGGAGTATTTGGAGAAGGAACCCGCCTTGCAATGCCGAAGAAAATATGCGCGTCGGACTCATCGTCATTGAAGCCTGGTTCAGGGGCTACTGAGGGAGTCTTGGATTCAGGGGTCCTCGAACAGTTGGACTATATACTTTGGCCGGACTGTTGGACTATGAAGATACAAGATTCAAGACTTCGTCCCGTGTCCGGATGGGACCCTCCTTTGCGTGGAAGGCAAGCTTGGATATTCGGATGTGTAGATTTCCTTCTCTGTAATCGACTCTGTGTAACCCTAGCCCCCTCTGGTGTCTATATAAACCGGAGGGTTTAGTCCGTAGGACAGGAACAATCATAATCATAGGCTAGCTTCTAGGTTTTAGCCTCTATGATCTTGTGGTAGATCAACTCTTGTAATACTCATATCATCAAGATCAATCAAGCAGGAAGTAGGGTATTACCTCCATCAAGAGGGCCCGAACCTGGCTAAACATCGTGTCCCCTGCCTCCTGTTGCCATTAGCCTTAGACGCACAGTTTGGGACCCCCTATCCGAGATCCGCCTGTTTTGACACCGACACCTACCACCTACCAGACCACTTATTTCTTTTCATTATTGTTGACTAATCAACCAGCCATACTGGCTCCATGAAACCTATCCATCCTGAAAGTGCGTTATATCGACTAGAGGGGGGCGAATAGGCAATTTTTACAAGTTCGTCACTGAGAAAATTATATGTAAGGAATTTCCTAAGCAACGAAAAACTAGCAGTGGAATAAGTACTTAGTTACAAGCATAACAGATCAATAGCATAGTCATCATGATGAAATGAAACATACACAGAGCATAGAAAGTATGAAAACAGGATAAGCAGGCTGAAGACAAAGTGAATGAAGAAATAGGATTGAGGAAATTGAGAAAGTCTTCAGTCAAAGTCTTCTAATAGTAAAAATCAGGTACCCCAAACACATGAATGAAGAAATGAAAGGGTTGAGGAGATAGAACCAGTAGCTTGGTGAAGACGATGATTTGGTAGACCAGTTCCAACTGCTCTGAGAGTTGTATGTCTGGTTGGAGAGGCTAGGTATTTAAACCTGAGGACACACAGTCCCGAACACACAGTCCTCACCGTATTCTCCTTGAGCTAAAGTCACACAAACCTCGCCCAATCACTCGTGGTAATTCTTCAGGTGACTTCCAAACCATCACAGACTCGGTCACTTGGCGATCCACAATTTCTCTTAGACGCTCTAGACCATGACGCCTAAACGTCTGGAGGATGAATAGTCCTCAAAGGTAACAAGCGTCGACTCCACACAGGAACAATCTCTTCACTGATGCTCAATCACTTTGGGTTGTAGGTGTTTGGGTTTGGGTTTTCCTCACTGATGATTTTCGCTCAAAGTCCTCAGAGGATGGGATGCTCTCAATGACAAGTGTTAGTTTCTCTCGGAGCATCCAACCAACTACTAGTTGTAGGGGGCGGCTACTTATAGCCTGGCGAGCAGCCATGATAAGACATAAATTCCCTTCAATGATATGACCGTTAGGTGGGTAGGATATTTTGGACAGCTGGCGCATAGCACAACAACGGTCAGAAATTTGAGGTCTCAAATTCCTTAGGGCGACCATGTTCCTCACTATGTAGGCAATCTGTACTGGCAAATTACTAACTCCTCAGTCAAAACAAATTCCTCAGGGACCAGAAGATCTTCGGCTCTGTCACTGAAGAAATTGACCGGACTGTATGAGATTTCCAATGACTTCACTCGAAAGGGTTGGGTAGGTGTAGGATTTCAGATGAGCATCACCTGGAAAGTGTTTCCTTAGTTTTACATCGACCCCCTTTAACAGTATGGTGTTTCCTATGACTCAAGAAAGAGAAGATGAAACTACGAAAACATAAGTCTACAGGCTTCACAGTCCTTGCATTAACACCAAAGTCTTCAAGGTCACACCAATTTCCTCATTTTCAAACTCTTCAAGAAAACAA
Source organism: Triticum aestivum (assembly GCF_018294505.1). Classification (NCBI taxonomy): domain Eukaryota; kingdom Viridiplantae; phylum Streptophyta; class Magnoliopsida; order Poales; family Poaceae; genus Triticum; species Triticum aestivum. Next base: position 204,411,859 of record NC_057804.1, on the reverse strand, counting down.
AGTCTTCGAATGAAGACATTAATTTTCAGGGGTCAACTTTGATCGTAAATATCAAACTCCTCAGCGACTTATATATAGAACCTGTGTACACTAACAATCACATTAGTCCCTGAACCTATAGGTCTTCAATACACCAAAACCACTAAGGGGCACTAGATGCACTTACAAACTCCCCCTTCTTGGTGATTGATAACAAATAGGTTACGTTTTCAACGGCGATAAACATATGAAGTGTAAATACTGATATTGTGGAATTTGATTGCAAGATATAGAAGAACTCCCCTTGAAGATGTGCATATTCGAGGAATTTGCTTTGAATAGCAAATGCACATTGTACAGTAAAATCATGCAGATCTCCCGCATATCTTGTAGTTCATACATGCATTTGACATATAAAATGAAGAATTTGAAATGCATGATGAAATATGGTGTTTGACGAAATTCAGCATGCATGCATTAAGGTACTTGAGGAAATAAGCATGCAGAAAGCAGTCAAAAGTATCAGAGCACCATAGGACTTAAGTTTACAACTCATCAGAGCACACACCTCAGAAGAGCAAGAGTTGTAACTTAACAAAAACACCCATATATAAGAACCATTTCAAGACTAACTCAAAATTATCCCCCTTTGTCATCGAATGGCTAACAGGGATGAAAAATGAGGACTAACGCCCCTGAAGAATATCATCACGATGTCGATGGAGGAGTGCTAGTGTTGTTGGGGTTGTCCGTTGATGTAGGGCCTGCCACAGTGTTATTCAAATCTTTAGCTTCATCTGTCTCACGCAATGAGGAATGTGAACTTGTAACCAGCTGAGGAACTTTGAATTTCTTGAATTTCTTTGAAGGAGGCTGAGACGAGTCAAAGTCTAATTGGAAGCCCATCTGCTTGAGATCTTATTCATTGTATAGATGAGATAGAATACCCAAGTGCGGTCGAAGACTTCATGAAGGTAGTAGTGATTCTTCTTCACAATGTTTTGTGTGATGGTCATGTTCTGAATAATAGCACCAAACTGATGCTTGACCCACTTGTGATTGCAATCGACCTTCTGCTGAAGACTTAGAAGAAGCTTCACGATCAGTCATCACTCATGGAGCAGAGGCTGAAGGAACTGGCTTTGAAGCTTTGGCGGTAGAGTCTTGGGTTGGAGAGTCATCATTGGTGGAATAAGATGCAGCCTTACAAAACTGACCATCCAATGGACAAGTACCTTCATCAATGATAGAAACTTTGCCTTTCTCATCAGCTGAGGAAATAGTCCTATTGAGGACTTCATTCAGAGGCAAGAAGCTGAGGTGATTCTGAAAATCTGCGTCGTAGTGAATTGGAGACCTTGATATGTGGAATTTCATGATCCAGGGAGCGTAAGGCTTCAACTCAAAAGGTGGCAGAGCTGCATTTTCCAAAGTCCTCATGAAGAGATCATGGTAGTTGATCGGAATGCCATGCATGATATTGAGTAGTAGATTCTTCATGACGCCAACAACCTCTTCTTCTTCAAAGTTGTGGCCTTTGATGGGACTGAGGTTTTTGGTGAGGATGCTGTAGATTGTCCTTGGCACATAGAGCAATTCGTTTACAAGGAATGTTGTTCTTGGAGTTTGGCATGGTTTCAAAGGCTTCATCAGTACTTGCATCAAATGATTCGAATGTTCAGGTTCGTCATATATGAGCCTTGCACCTTCAACAAGAGGACTCACTGGGATGGCGTGAAGCAATTCAGAGGACAGTGCTTTGTAATGCATATTTTCAGTCATACAGTCTAGCACCCATGAATTTACATCTTCCACATTTCTAGTGATGTGCAGCATGATGTAGAATTGAAGAATTAGCTCTTCATTCCAGTCGCAAATGTCAACACAGAATTTCAAGAGCCCAACATTAGCAAAGAAATTGTTAGCCTTGAACTTTTGCTTCTTAGGATGAGGATTTTGTTGCTTGGGCCGAAGATTTCAACTGAAGACTTGACAATCTCTTGGTGTACAACTTCTGGAGCCACATGATGAGGAAGTTCAGTCGCTGTTTCAGTTGAAGCAGTCTGGGTCTCCATTTCTTCAACTGCAGGAGCTGGAACTTCTTCAGGAATGGAAATGAGTGATGTTTGATGTTCATCAGATCCCGTATGAATTTCTTTAGTTTGTACAGGGGACTGACGAATTTGTTGCAGAGGTGTGGTTAATGGTGAATTGGGATGATGACTTTCCCAATATTCATCACTTAGAACCGGTGTTGTAGACACAATGTCCACATCCTCATATTCCATTTCTTCAACGCCTGCCTCTTCAGCTAAGAACTGAGGCGTGGGCGAGGATACCAGTGGAGTTGAAGGGATATCATCCACTACAATTTCTTCATCCAACTGCTCTAACGAAGAAGCAGAAGGATTTTCCTCATCATTGTCATCTGGAATGACATATTCGTCTCCAAAAGGAATAATTTCCTTGGATGGCACAATAGAAATTGGAACATCATCAATGGGATTGGTGATGGAACTTGACAAAGTCTTCACTTTCTTGGGAGGTGAAGACTCTGAAGTCATTGATGCTTTCCTTTTCTTCACAGCTGCCTTCTCCGTAGCCTTTATTTTCTTCACTTTTCAGGCTGAAGGAAGGATAATATTCTTCATCTGTGATGACTTTGTAGGAGGACTAGATGAAGTTGGTGCAGAATATTTTGGCACAACTCATGCAAATGCCCTTGCTTGTTCAGTTTCTTAAGGTGTAGCAGCAGATTCTTCAGCTGGCCTGGGTTGTTCTTTAGGCGCAACATCGGAGGTTGCCCTGGCAATTTCATCAGAAGTTGGAACTTCTTCAACAACCCTGGTATTTTCAGTTTCATCAGCAGCATGATTTTCATCAGCTACGCTTTTAGTATCTTTAACAAACTGAGAAGAAGTATCAGCCTAAGGAGTTTGCTGTTGCGATGATGCTGCAACATTGATCTTAAGGGACTTGGAGAGCTTGATGAATCTGACCTTGGCACCTAGCCACTCTACACAGTAGGTGCCAAATTCATCACTGGGCTTCTTGATCTCCTTTTGCAAGTTGACAAGTTCTTCAGGAGTCATATTCAGAACATTTTCTTCATAAATCTCTCCTTTCTATATTGGGCCTTCTTAAGTAGTCTGGCCTTCTCAAACTTCCATTTTTCTTCATTTATGAAGGCTGTTAACATATGACTTTGTCCAGGAGTGCGGTTCAACTCAGGCATAGGAGTGTTTGGATCCTTGTGCCAGAGATCAATGAAGTGCAGGATCTTCTTGGGATCCAGTAAGAGAGGCATAATACTTGCTTTGGCTCTAGCGGCCTTTTCTTGCCTATTCCTGATGATTTCCGCGTGTTCTTCATCATCAGCTTCATCATCATCGGACGGAACTTGGAATGCAACTTGCTTCTTGTGAGGACTTGGCCTCGATCCACGTCCCGTAGTGGACTTTTTCTTCAATAGATTTGGACCAGTTGAGGATGGTGGTGGAGCTAAGGAACTAGTAGATGCTCCTGAAGCAATTGAGAATCTTGCAGTCCTTTGACCCATGGAAAGATGCATAGGTGTTGAGGACTTTGTAGTGGCTGGTGAGGATTTTGTGGCAATAGAGGGAATTGGAGCTTCCCTTGAGGAAGTTGCCTGAGGAATTTGCCATGAGGGATTTGGTATTGGCCATGAGGGCATTGGTGTTGAGGAACTCGGCTTCACAGCTAATTTCTTCTACAAGGCCTTCTTAGGCTTGCTAGTAGAGGCCCCAGCACCAATAGCAGCAGCAGAATCTTCATTGAATTTCTTCACTGCTTGTTTTGCTACTTTAGCCAATTTTGCTTGACGCTTGGCCCATTCTCTGGGAAATTCCTCACCTCGCCTGATGCTTGATGGATCAACTTCTTGTCCTGGAGCCAATGGAGGTCTTGGACATGGAGGGTTAACCGCAAATTTCTTCATGTACTTTGGAGTAACACACTATAGGAATCAGGAACTTTGCCGTCGGCCATGACTGATGGCAAAGGCACGTAAGGCGGATGGCAAAGGCCTTCGTCGTCAGCCAGTAGACTGCAACACGTCCGGCTAAACATGCTACGACAAAGGCTTCTTTGCCATCTGTTGGCTGACGGCAAAGATGCAAAGGTCTTTGTCATCCACTAGATGATGGCAAAGAGCCTAGACGGCACACGTGTCAGCTTAGGTCTGTTAAGGGGTTAACGGTGTGCTTTGTCGTCCGCCAGCGGATGGCAAAGACCTTTGTGTATTTGCCATCTGCCAGCGGACAGCAAAGAACATTGATTATTTGCCGTGTGCCAGCGGACGACATAGCATGCCACGTGGCAGCACCTAGGGGGCTGGCCTATTTGGTAGCTTTGCCGTCAGCTGGCTGACGGCAAATATTCAATGTTCTTTGTTGTTTGCTGGCAGACAGCAAAGCATCGAAATAGCCAGCCTACTACCCCAGGTTGCTCAGGTACCTGACACGTGGCATGTTTGTCGTCGGCTGGCAGATGGCAAAGCTTTTTGCCGTCTGCCAGCAAACGTCAAAGAACCGATATAGCCCATGTTTTTATGTTTTTTTGCCATCTGCCAGCCGACGGCAAAGAGCCTATATAGCCCATGTTTTTATGTTTTTTCTTAAATTCATTCAATTTCACAGAATTTCACATATATACACACACACATATGAAAATACTTTCGACAAGCATACCAACACATATACATACCAAATCATATCCCTGCAATATGGATATGATCATCCAACACATATACATAGCAAATGGTTTCGTCCAACACATATACACAACCAACATATCCAACAACAAGCCTACAATGGTTTCATCCATACATACATATATAGGTAGCAAGTTTGACATTTTTTATCCTACAAAATCAAAACAAGAAGGAATCATAAAGAGAAGAGTAGACTCCATCAACGCAAGCTTCCTCATCTAAAGCAAATCTGCAAATTGGGAAAGAAGCAAGTTAAAAGATGAAGAAGAAGAAGAAGAAGAAGACTAGCTAGAAAAAGAAGAAGAAGAAGAAGAAGAAGAAAAGGAAGAAAAGGAAGAAGAAGAAGAATATTTTTTTGCTTCTCTTTGTTTTTCTCCTTTGCTCTTTTTTATCTTATTATTATTATTATTGCTAAGCTAGGTAAAAATGCTAAGTGTAGGTCATTTTAGAGCAAAGCTAGGTAAATAGGTCATTTTGGAGCTTACTAAGGTTATTATGTCATTCTCGAGGAAACTAAGGTAAGTATATATCATTTTGGAGGTAACAAAAGATTATCATGAAATTTTTGAGGAAACTAAGCTAAGTATAGCTCATTAGTTGTCTAACTTAGGTAGTTATGCCATTTAGGAGGAAAGTAAGCTAAGTATGCATTTGTTATGCAAAATACTAGAGAAAACTTACCTTCGGGACAACAAATGCGATGAAGATCGTAACTAAGGTCGTAATGATACCAAGCCTCATTATCAATGGCATATTTTCTAATCTTCTTAATCTTCAAGAGCATTGCATTTATCTTCATCTTGTGATCATCGACCACATCGGCAACATACAACTCCAATTTCATCTTCTCTTCTTCAATTTTCTTTTAATCTTTTCTTTCAAATACTCATTTTCTTTTTCAACAAAATTTAACTTCTCGACAAGAGGGTCGGTTGCAAATTCCGGTTCACATACCTCCTAGATTAAAATATCTCTGTGACAACTTAATGGCCATAATTGTCATAAATGCGAAATGCAACAAATAGTTATAAAAGAGGATTTGCCACATCTGAATCATAATGCAGGCGAGGGCCGATGGGGACGGATATCAAGACCATGGCACTATGTATAACAAACAATCATATAAAGTAAGAAAATTATACAAGTAACTATATAAATCAGACAATCATACAAGTAACTATATAAATCAAGTACAACATAAAAAATTTAATACCTAGTAATAATATGGATTGTCGTCTTCAATAAATGCTTCGGGATCAATAAATGCGTAATCATCATCAGTATCAGTAATGACGTGCTCATCATCATCATTAATAAATGCATCATCATTTGGAAGGCCACCTCTACGTAATCGGTCAAGCATTGACAGGTCATCTGCAGCAGTAACCTCTTCTAGTTCAGGCTCTTCTTGTTCCGGCTGAGGGGTCAAGTCGGGTTCACTCTAGGTGTCTAATTCAATGTTCTAGGGTGAAGTAGAGCGGTTCTTGAAACCATTTTTTGGAAAGACATGTTTCTTGGAAGAATTCTCCTTCATATGTGTCTGGGTTAATGTGAGGTTCATAATCATCTTCATTGGGGGGAGGTGGTCTAACACGTGGCGGCATTTCTTAAACGACATCCCAACCATTGAGATTAGGATCACTTTGACAGGCCCACGATAGATAGAAAACTTGGGTTTTCCTGTTGAGCCATGATATAGACACCGGGAACATCCAAATGGGTGCTTTGTTTGATTTCCACTAGCCCTATATGTTCATGAGTCCTTCTAGTCTCCTTCGGCTGGAACCAATAATGTTTGAAGACTACAACATTTGGTGGGTTTGCACCACAGAATTGAAGCTCATAAATTGCTTCAACTCTTCCATAATACTTGGCATCTCCTTCGCCGATAGCAGAGACACAACAATTTGTAGACTTTCGGTCGGCCATAGATAGATCTGTGCCATAGGTATGAAAGCGATACCCGTTGATGTCGTATTTGTCAAAGAACGGACCTTATAGTCAAAACCATTAACGACTTGTCTAAATTCGGTGTCCATAAGCTCTGAATTAGCCTACAAGTTTAGTACGAAAGGGATTGTTGCATTAGCCACAAATTAGACGAAGAAATGAAATGGTCTAATGGAAATTACCATTTGTTTGAACCAAGAGATGAAACCGGGATAGCTGCCTCCATGCTTTTCCAGAAGCTCATACTCTTCGACGGAATCCTTTTGAATCACCGCTCCATACGAGAATTTGGTGATGTATCGACTGTATCAAAGTTATGTGGGAATAAGAGAAGTTCAAAGGAAATAGAAGTTGCGAAACAATGTACCGAGAACTTACTCGATGTATGGCCGCACTTCTGTTAGGTTGTTGAAGATATACAACGAAATGGTCTGCCATTCTTCGAAATCCAATGTTATGGAATTAGAAGCACCGGCTAGTGCCAACTCCTTTGAATAGGATGAGGTTGGATCGACCCTTTTTAGGGTCGCCCACATTGTACCGAGGCTTCGGATTATGCAAATGAAGATTTTTGGCTTCGTAGTGTGCTGTCATGAAGTTTGCTGCTTCCTCAATAATAATTGAAGATGCATCGAATGCATTTTCACCCACAAGATAATTTCCCTCATAGCTGGCCTTCCAAGATTGAACCATGCCTTTAGCTTTGTCCAGTTCTTCTTTCCTTTTGGTGGTTGCATTTTTTGTAACGGTCTATGACATAGCGCTTCCTGATAGACTCTTGCCTTAGGATTATCCTTTGACTTCCCATCTATGCCAAACAATGTACCAAAAAGTGCCTCCACGATATTCTTCTTAGTGTGCATCATGTCGATGTTGTTTGGGCAAAGGAGGTATTTGAAGTAAGGCAGATCCCACAAGCATGTCTTGTGAGTCCACATGTGTTGCGAATTATACCCCTTAAAATACCCTAGACGCTCTGGATCTGGCTTGAGAGCATTTAACTAATCCAGGATCTCTTGGCCCGTCAACGGAGGTGGTGCAGAGTCTTTCACAACTCTACCTTTGATGAAGTTGTGCTTGTCTTTCCTGAACTTATGATGAGGATGGAGGAATAGTATATGTATGTCAAAGCAAGAAAACTTGCGACCTGCCTCAAGCCAACGAAACTAAAGATATCCCTTGCATGTGGGGCACGGGAACCTTCCATGCACACACCAGCCAATGAATAGCACATACGCCGGCAAGTCGTGCGTCGAGTACATGTACCACACACGCATTATGAAGTTGTTTTTGCTAAAGGCTTTGTATGTGTTGAACCCATTAGCCCAGGCTTCTTGCAATTCGTCCTTCAGCGGCTGCATGTACACCTTCATATTCTTCCCTAGATAGTTTGACCCTAGAATTATCAACGTCAGGAAAATGTTATTTCTTTGCATAATCTATCCGGGGGGGAGATTAGGTGGAATGACAAATATGGGCCAACGACTATATTGGGTTGCCGTCAAGCCAAACACACTAAAACCAAATGTGCTGATGGAAACTCGAGGATGCCTCGGATCTGCCGCTTTGTCGTCATGTAATGCATCGAAGCGCTTCCACGCTTCATCGTCCGATGTGTGCACCATCATCAGCTTCCCATCTGCATCTAGTTGGGTTCTTTTGCCCGTTTTGTGCCATGTCATCTATCTTTCTGTCTCTTCGACCATGAAAAGACGTTGAAGTCTTGGTTCAATTGGCATATATGGAAGAACATTAATGGGGATTTTTGTCTGCGTCTTCTCACCCATACCGTTGTCTACCACAACATACCTGGATGACATGCAGATGGGACAATAGTTCAAGTCCGCATACTGAAGCCTAAATAAGGCACATCCATTCTCACAGGCATGTATCTTATCATAGGGCATCTTAAGATCATGGAGGATTTTGTCTGACTGGTACATGTTTGTAGGTTGTACGTGGCCTTTGGGTAGAAAACGTCCAAATACTGTCATCATCGCGTCATAACATTCTCTGCCCAAGTTGAATTGATCCTTCAGAGCCATTATTTGTGAGATGGCATCCAGCTGACAAAGCTCACTGTGCTCGTGGAGAGGACGTTTTGAAGACTCCAACATTTCATTAAAGGGCTTTCCAGATTCCTCCATCTCGTCGTCCGAGTCCCAAGCATCTTCAAAGTCTTGCACCATGTCTTGCATCCCGGTACCATGCTCGTCGGCGCGATGACGAAGCACCTCATCTTTGGTGCGTTGGACAAACTCACCATGAAATGTCAACACCATGTAACCTGGCATAAAACCACTCTTCGGCAAGTATTTGCCCATTTTATCCTCTGTGCTCTTGTGCCAATTGTTGGACCCGGCACCGGGCCACCAGGTTGTCCTCTGGCCATTTGCAAATGCGGCTCTCAGAAACCCCTTGGTTTTTGTTAACCATTCAGTGGTCATGTTTTTCTGACTAGTGTGACCGGTGTACATCCACGCACGATCACTCATCTTGCTTAGCTACTGGACATAAGAAATATATATAGAAATTAATCAGCATGTATATATTCATCAGTTAATGGAGTTTGTCACTTTTATTACGTCCATGCAACCTAGAAGCTAATAGGTAAAGATAGGTCCTAATGCCACCCGAGTATGTGTAGATTGGGTTTGTTTTCCATGCTCTGCTCCAGATCTAATGCAAAATTTTGGCAGCACCTCCCCACTGTTCTCCTGATACATGTCTTGGCAATAAGTAGAGAGGATGTGTACCCGGAGAACAATAGGAAGGCACTGACGAAATTTTGCATCTGATTAGGAGCAGAGCATATGGGAAAATGAACCCAATCTACACATACTCGAGCTATCCATGGATAATGGTGGACAATTCGAAAGAATCCCAGTTATAAATATGCAAATGCATGCATATTCATAGATGTAACTCTTTCGAATGGGAGACGCATAGTGGTCACGCATACTGATGATTGAAGATACCTATAGCTAGCAAGTTTCATCGGCACAAAGACCAGAACAGAGCAAATCAAGGGGGGGATGTCATTTGTGCCAACCCACGAACGCAGGGGCGGAGCTTGTCGAACACAAGACCCTCACAGCGACGAAAAAACTGCACATTTAAATCGAAAGATGAGTTTCATAGCAATATTTTTTTTTCCGTCAGCCTAACTAAATATTTACAATAGGACAAGAGGGTTAGGGTTTCCTCGACGTCGATAAAACCCTAAATAGAAAGTATCATCGGTGCAAGATACATCAGGTGCTTGGCGTTGAACACAAGATCCGCGTCCCACAAGTGACGCCGGCGCCCGGCGTCCCGCAACAATAGTTCTGGTGGCCGATGACGGTAGAACACCTTGGCTGACGGCAAAGAAAGTGGCTGTTAGGTGGCTCTCTCTAGCAGGCCACCCTACCTCTTTGTCGTCCACTAGCCGACGGCAAATATTCTATGTCGTCAGCTAGCTGACGGCAAACACTTTCTTTGCTGTAAGTTCCTTCTTTGCCGTCAGTTTTCTGCAAGCTGATGGCAAACGCCCTCTTTGGCATCAGCTAGCCGACGACAAAGAACCGGCAGATGGCAAAGATCCTGATTCTAGTAGTGGCATAACGATATTCCCTCCATTCCTTAGCCCAACTTATTTCAATCCTCTGTATGCGCACTTTGCGCTGATTCTTGTTTTCTTTGCCATGAATTGCTTCATCAGCTGTACAGTACCAAGCATATATGTCATCAGGGATCTCAAAAGCAGTGTTGCACTCTGGTCTCTTTCCAACTTTCTGAGGTCTTTTACCTTCAGCCATTTTCTTCACTTGAGGAATTTGAACAATTGATGTTTGTGAGGAAGTTTGCATTTTTTCTTCAAGAAACGCTACAAACGAGTTAAGTTGATGAGAACCTAGTGATTCAGCAGCAGGAATTTGTACCTGTGAATAGAGTATAGGTGTGAAGAATTTGGAGAGGTCATATGTGTTCTTAGAATTTTTTAAAAGAATCAAGTTTGAGGAATTTGATCATCGGTGTCTTGAAGAATTTCACTAAGAGTTCTTGACTTTGGTTTCAGAGTTGTATAGATTGAAATATCCACACAATTGAGGAATCTTGAAGAAATACACAGCTTAGAGAAACAAATCATGGAATAGATGCAATTGAGTGTTTATGGATTGGGAAGTTTAAGAATAAACACCTTTTGAAGATTTTGTGGAAAACATGAGAATCAAAGTAGGGCAATTTGAACGAACATGCCCCTGACCCTTGCCATCCTAGCGACATGTGTCACCCATGTACAGAGAGGTGGAGATCGTGTTAGATTGTGGGTGAATAGTTTAATCCTGTCGTGGGATGCGGAATGATTTGAGCGGCAAAAGCCGAAAATTAGATATGAAAATTTTAACGTTTCGTTCGCAAATTCTTCAGCTATCAAGGACACAGTGAAGATTTTGAATGGGTTTCAAAGTAGAACGCACATGAAGAATTTGTGAACAGACTGGGTTGAGTTTAGCATAGAGGGGGAACGGGTCCGATCACATTCACTTAGATGAAAAGTCAACTTGAAAAAATAGCAATAAGTGAATGTTGTTTAGGACATGAAAACTCATACACACACACACACACACACACACACACACACACATTTGGGCTATTCTGCTTCGCGGAACAGAATAATATTATGTTACCCTACTTGAACTGATGAATGTGACAGGTTGGACTGACGTAGGTTTTCAACATGAACAGATCTTCCTACATGTTCGACGGGCGGAAACGGGTGACTCAACGGGGAGCTTCCGGGGGTTCTCCAACGAGGTGCTGCTGGCCATTTGTTGCCAGAGGAGACATGTGTGGGGTTCCACACGTGTGTGCGCTCACCTGGTCGTGGTTCCCGATCTCAAGTTACCGGAGGTGACGGCTTGGGCATTTGGCGGCAGATGTGTTGCGGGCATTGGTGTTTACCGTGGTGTTCATAGCCGTAAAATTTACGTCTGGTTTGTTGTTTGTGTGTTATTTGGATGTGAGAATTATTGGTGTGTTAGAGTTTTTCGCAGATTCTTTCACTTTAATTTTTGATTTCAAGTTTCTGTGTTCTTGGTCGTTTTCCATGTTCGCCATGAGAATGCGTTCTTGTTTTTCTGATGTTTTATTTTTGAATTGCCATTGAAGGGAGGGAGATGTGGAATGTATGAATAGATTTGTGTTGTCAATTTTGTTTCTTGAGTTGTTTCTACGTCGAATTCCCATGTGATTTGGTGGTTGGTGGAGGTGGTTGGCGGAGGTGGTGTATAGTGGCTGAGTGTAGCCTATGATTTCTTGTAATCTGGTCAAACTATGTAATTAGATTGCGTTTTTTTAGTGCTGCCGTATGTGTAGTTGTACTGCTCCTTGTGAAAGTTGCATTTACTGTGCATTCACATCAGAGTAAGTATTTTCTACTGGATGCTTACCCATACCTCTGCACTTTGAGTATAAAGCCCGAGCCCTTTGTCACTTTCATTTCACCAGCTGCCACAAAAGAAAAGCCAGATGGATCCTGAGCTGGGAGAGGTCACAGAGGAGGAGGAGCATGCCGTCAATGTGAGGGTTGTAGTAGCGGAGCAGAGGAGGAGGAGGAGTCACAGGCGTAGGCAGAGGGCACGACGTGCTGCCGAGGAGGAAGTGGAGGCAGAGTTCAACATACGCCTTACGCACGAGGTGATGGATACTTGCAACTCCAATGAACTGGAGCTTCTTTTCCCAGAGGGCATGGGAAGGAACCATATTCAGATCATCAGTTGGGCTAGGGCAAGAGCAGCCATGGCTCCACATCCATCCACTAGGTCTAAATGGTGTCGTTTCTTTCATTGTTATGATTGAAGTACTAAATTTTTATGTTTTTAAGATTGTGTTGTGAGGGATCAGATGTCTGTATCTGAAGTTGAACTGTTGTTTTATCTGAAGTTCAACTGATTTGCGGTCAGATGTTACATGGCTTGTATAATAACTATTTCCTACCAGCTGGCTTCCGACCTGCCTATTTATTATTTTTATAATCAGTGAGTCTCCCTCTCTATAAATTCTATCCATCTATGTGTGGTGTGTGGCTCAGTCTCCCCCTCATTTTTCTTCTTTCTTCCAGAATCAGATCTAGGTTCCTCCCTCTTCTCTCTGTTTGTTTTCTTCCCTATTTGTGTGTTTTACCTGGATGATTGTTCATGCGGATGTTTGGCAAAGATGGCGCGCATAGCTGACGGCTATGTGTACGAATCTGGTTTGGAGCTCAGCTAGACTCAGCATCGTGGGCAACTTTTGTGTCTGCTGTACAACAACCATGGGTTTCGTGCACCCTATGTTTGTCGCCTAACGGTTGGGTACTTGAAGGAATCATGGTATGTGTTTCTTTTTGTTTTGTTTTCTTCTTTTTGTTGGTGTCATTTTGAATCGCATGGAATGAATCTATTGTTTAGTTTTATCAATAGTTTGTCTATAATTTTTTGTTTGATTTACTTAGAATTTAAGACTAGGGATTTGTGTGTGTATTTGTTCATCACAAAACAATATTTTATCCATTTTTGTATAATCCTTGTTCTGTTTTTGTCAGACGTTTTTACTGTAGGTGTATTGATCTGTGTATTTCTTCAGTTTAGTCATGTCATATGACTAGTTAGTTTGGTGTTTTTGTTTTGGTTAAGATATTTTCTTTTCCCTTTGTTATGCAAACCGTTCCTAGATCTGTGTAAAAATTCAGTTATGTCGGGTGTTCACTTTGCTTTCTACTCCCATGCCCATTTGCAGAAAATGTCACACAGAATCAGGATTGTTTCTCCTAGTTCCGGGATACTGAAGATGGAGACTTCAGAAAAAAAGGGTATCAGTTGATGGAAGTTGCCTACCACATCAGACTTTGATGGTTGCATCAACCTAACTACTGGGTGGAAGGAGTTTGTCGGAGAGTCTGGACTTGAGGATGATGATGTGGTTATGGTTATGTTCTCCAGGGAAGATGAATCTCTGACATTCAGAATTCATGTGTTGTAGGTTTAAATGTTGCAAATGACGCTGGTTGTCAGAATTGTGTGCGTTTGACTATGTCGCAGAATTTTTTTTAAACAATATATGTGAGATGGTTGAATTCTATGTTATTACCAGATGGTTTGGAATATTTTTTTCGTATGTTATTGTACATGCTATTTTTTCATGTAATGCTTCGTGTTTCGGCTAAAGCAAAAATTTCTTTTTTACAATTTTTATTGAATTGGCACAACTTAAAGTTGAACTGATGTACATAGCTTATAGACGAACCATATACACGATGATGATGGATGTTGGACCCCTTGGGTTGAGTTTGTTGAACTTGCATGCTGTTAACAGTAGTACTGACGTATTTTTGGATGTCAATGGAAAGCGCACTTGTTTGCTTTATAGCATTTTTTCTCACTATTGTCACGAATTTAGAGCCAAATAATTTTTTTAGTTGAATAGTGATAGTTATAGTATTTTTGAAATAAAAAGAATTTAATCTTGCTACATAGTACCTTTTTACTTCAACCTTCTGAAGTTTAGTACTTGAACTTTTTAAAATTTTGTTTGTGAAATTTTTGTTACAATCTTCTATGTTGAAGTATGCTTTTATATAGTTATGTTTTAAAAAAGGTTTTTTTTGTTTAATTTTCTAATTTTTTACAACTAACATGTGTTTGAACTTTTGTATATTGTTTTTTTAGAAGAATATTTTATGATGGTTATTTTTAAATTATATGCATTTGTTCCTTTTGATTTGGTTCGTGTGTGATCGGGAGGAATTTTGTATTTGGGTTGTACTGTTGCATTGGGACGTCCCCTGTTGGCATTGTTTTCGGCCCAGATAGGTCGTCCGCCCGGCTGTGCAGGGCAGCGTGCGCGTGTAGCTTGGGTTTAGTCCCGCCTCGCTAGGTGAAGGGGCTCTCGACCTGTTTATAAGCGCTGCCGAATCCCACCTGTCGAACTCCTCTGAACACTTACCTGAGCGCTTATACACGACACTCGTTCTCTGTCATGACCTGTGGGCCCTTGATGGCAGGCCCTGCGTTGGGGCGATTTACTAGGGATTCGCCAATGGTATCCCTGTTGGCTCGAGTTCAAGTGTCAACCTGCACTAGGGCCTGTCTTTCTATGGGCGGTCAATATTTTTTTTTGGTTTTGAATCTAGTACTTGACTCCATGAGTAATTAGGACTTATACTTTTGTTGTAGTTCTTGTGAGTTTTGTCAAACTGTTCGTTTGTCATTGAGTTTTCGACTCTCTTTTTTGTTGTTGTTGTTATTATTGTCAAAGGTTTTATTGTTTCGTTTTTAGCATTATAGTACTTGCTTGTAAACTAAGTTGTACCAATGGTTTATTCAAAGTAGAACTTCTATGTTTAGGCTCACATTTTTTTTATGGATTTGCAAACTGATGCTTCTTTGTAGCTTAGCTATATTAGTAATTCTGTACTGTCCGTTCAATTGTACTTGCATTGTCATTCTTTAGTCTACCAGTGAGCAATATAAGTCGATTCTGATGCTTTTTCACTTTTCTATTGTAGTACTTGCTAATTTTCTAGCAGCTACATATGGATGAAAAACTAGGACCGCACCAAGGGGCATAGTTGTACTGACACATCTTCCTTGTATGGACTTGCCCCAATTATCTATCGTAGGGGGTTGTGGGTGCGTGGGGCTGGGAAACAGAATAACCGCACTGCGCCTGTCAAACGAGTGCATTGCCACGTTAGCGCGATGCCGTGCCGGTTGGGGTAGGGGGTCGGGACTCCCTCTCCCCCATCCCTGCGAGGCCGATCCAGGAACGAGTCGTAGCAGGCGACGATGCAGCATGCTGCGGCATCGCATGCGGAGGCGACTTCGTAACATGAATTGCCCCACTATCTATCTTAGGGTGGTGTGGGTGGGAAACACAATAACCGCACTGCACCGAGGGGCATAATTGTACTGACACATCTTCCTTGTATGGATTTTCCCCCATTATCTATCTTACGGGGGTGTGGGTGCGTGGGGGTGGGAAACAGAATAACCGCATTGCGCCTATCAAACGAGTGCACTGCCACATTAGCATGAGGCCAAGCCACCCCCATCCTGGCGAGGCTGGGCCAGGAACGAGCCGTAGCAGGCGACGATGCAGCGTGCCGCGGTGTCGCATGCGGAGGCGAGTCCGTAACTTGACTTGCCCACATTATCTTGTCACATCCCTAGCTGCTGGTAGTGCTCTAGCCTAGCTAGTCATGTGTTGCATCATGTTTAAATTTTTGCCTAAAATTGAAATGGGGATGTTCAAACCCTAGCATTAAATCAATTCAACTAGGGTAAGTTAAAATCTTTTCAATAATCCCAAAAGGCCCCTAAGAAAAGCTCATGATTTCTGGTTAAGGTGGAAACCTCTGCCAAAAATGATGAATATATCCTTAGGTCATTTTTGGATTTTTGAATTAAATCATATTGTATTTGACTTTGGGGCATTTAAATACTATTAATATTTTTAAATGCTCCAACAATTCTAAAAATTGATAAGGGTCACTGGAATAATTCAGAAAGTACCCATATTTATTTCCAGGATTTTATAAAATGATTTGATATTTAAAACAAATCAAAAACAAATTGCAGAAATAGAAAAAAAGATAAAACAGAACAGAATTATAAAAGAGAGAGAGGAACGTTACCTGCAGCCACCTGGGCCACTTACCTGGCCCATCTCTCCCCCCCCCCCCGGCCGGCCCAGCCCAACTCCCCACCGTCTTCAACCTCTGCCAGTAGGCAGAGGCGTGTCGACGCGCCCGCGGCCGAGCGCCACCTCCTGCTTCCACCTCCTGCTGCCCCCCCTCATCGCCCTGGACTTCCTCCGCGACGCCACGCGACCCCGATGCTCTCTCACTCTCTGGTTCTCTCTCCCCCCCCTCGCTCCTCTGCTCTCTCTCTCTCTCACGGCCGCCCAAATCAGCCGGTGCCCGCCGCTGCAAGGCACCGCGCCCACCGCCGTCCCCTTGCCCCGTGGCTGTGACCCCTAGCTCCGCCTCGACGTCGTGAAGCTCCAAGCCGAAGAACACGCCTGCGGATGCCCAGCAGCGCCGTCGCCGACGCCATCTTCGTTCCCCGCACCGACGGCCGCCGTCGACCAATTCGTCGTCACCAGGCCGTCCCCGAGGCCGCCGAGATCACCTACGACCCCGCCGTGAGCTCCTGATCATCCTCCCCCTCTCCGTTTTCTCTCTAGCATGCCGTAGCCGCCGCGCCTCTCTTCCCCGACAGCACGCCGCCGCACGAGCTCATCGTCGACGAGGCTCCGGTGGCCATTTGGTCCCGTGCGTGCCTCCGTTGGGTTCGTGGGCTCTCGTAGAACGCGTAGGTGCTAACCGTGGACCCTCCCGTGCACGGTGTCGTCGTTTCCATCGACGCCCGAGCTCCGGCCGCCGCATCGCTCGCCGCCGACACCGATTCCGGCCGTCCCGACCCCAACCGACTCCACAGGAAGATGCGGCGCCCTCCCAGCTACCCGTAGAGCCTCTCCGCCGCCCGAATGGTCGCCGGAGGAGCGATCCCGAAGCCCTCCGCCGTGCCTGTTGCCGCCGGCGTTGAGCCGCCGGCCTGTTTGGGCCATTTGACCAGGGGTTTGACCCCCCTGGGTCGATGACAGGTGGGGCCAGCCCCCCTGTTAATTAGCTTAGTCTATTTTAATTAATTACCCCCTCTCCTGACACTGACCAGTGGGCCCGACCCCCCCTAACCTTTTAATTAAATTAAATTAACCCCGGTTAACCCCCCTGTCACTGACGTGTGGACCCCACACGTCAGGTTTGACCCGGGGCAGCCCTGTTGACTTGCTGATGCAAGCATGACGCACTGCTGATGTCATAAAGTATTTTCTGGATTTAATTATATTCAGGAAATTCCAGAAAATAGCTAAAACTTCAATAAATCATAGAAAATTAACCGTAACTCCAAATTAAATAATTTATATATGAAAAATTATCAGAAAAATTCAAGGAATCCATCTGTACCATTTTCATGCATGTTAGAACAACTTATCACTACTGTTTAGAGCAAATGAAGTGAATGACATTTAATTAATCACATATGGAGTTTGAATTTGAATCTTGTATTCAAACCAACTTCATTTAATCTGTTGCTAGTCGCATTAGCCCAAAACACATTCATATTGCCATGTCATAGCATGCATCATATTGTGCATTGCATTGATTGTATTTCTTCTTTGTTGCCGGTATTTGTCCCCTCTCGATAGACGTGATACCGATGATGTGATCGTTGACACTAATGAAGACTCAATGTTATCTTCAGAAGTGCCAGGCAAGCAAAACCCCCTTGTTCATTCCGATACAATCCTACTCTCTCGCCCCTGCTCTCTTTTAATGCATTAGGACAACACCGATTTATCTGTTACTTGCTGCGGTAGCTGAACCCCTTTATCCTTTGCATGACCTGTCATTGCCACAGTAAATAGATGAAACCCACTAGCATGAGTAGGAGTTGTTTGAGCCCTGTTGTGCCTACTCATTCATGCTTGTTTGTCATGCCTGCTACTGCTTAGAGTTGAGTCAGGTCTGATTCATCGGGGATGAATCAGAGGCGTGTGAACATGTCCTACTGTGTGTGAGCTAAGTGTGTGAACACGATTTGGTAA
Organism: Triticum aestivum; assembly: GCF_018294505.1. Classification (NCBI taxonomy): domain Eukaryota; kingdom Viridiplantae; phylum Streptophyta; class Magnoliopsida; order Poales; family Poaceae; genus Triticum; species Triticum aestivum. The sequence goes on along the minus strand of NC_057804.1, from coordinate 204,393,564 downwards.
AGGTAGCGGTGAGAGGCCATGTAGGAGTACATGGTGGGTTGTCTCATTGTAGCCGTCCTCAGGAACTGAGTTCTGTGTTTGTGATCCATGATTCAGTTACTACCATACATTGGGCCCTGAAATATGACCCCGCTCGACTTCTCATTCACCCTCGTCCTCTGTCCAGGAGTTGCAAGTAGTTTCTGGTGTTTGTAGTATGCTGGAGGCCGTGGACAGCGCTGACCGTAGGGGTGGGCTGTGATGCGGTAGGCACGTGGCCGGGTAAACCGGGCGCCCGTTTGGTGTCACGGAACCCTGTTCACATCGTTTGGGGCTGTGAGCGAAACTCCGGCCGGATCTCCTCATGGATGGAACCCGAATAGGCGATAAACCTGGACTAGAGACTTGAGTGTTTAGGTAGGTCGTGGTCTACACCCACGTCGGCTTTCGCTTGAAGTCTGCCGAGCACATGTCGTGTGCAGACGCTAAGTGGTGGAAACATGTATGAAGAAGTACACCCCTGCAGGGTTAACATCATCTATTCGAATAGCCGTGTCCGCGGAAAAGGACTTCTGGATTACTTATATCAGTTCATAGACAAGTGAAAGTGGATACTTTAAAATGCGCAAGATAAGCGTGAGTGCTATGGATGGCGTTCTCGTAGGGAGACGGGAGCGGATCCATAGTGGTGTATTGATATGGTGAATATGTGGACTCGTGTGCGCCACCTCAAAAGAGTCGCTTGCAGTCGTAGTTTAGGATAGCCACCGAGTCAAAGCTGGCTTGCTGCAGTCAAACCCTACCATCCCCTTTGTTGATAATGATGCATATGTAGATAGTTCTGATGTAAGTCTTGCTGGGTACATTTGTACTCACGTTTGCCTATTTTATGTTTTTGCAGAGAGACTTCGGTCTCGCTAGTAGTTTCACGTGGACTTCGACGTTTAGCTTGATACCTCAGCTACGATCTTGTGCCCTCGGCAGGATCTGGTAGATAGTCAGGCTTCTCAGCCTTTTCATTTATAGTTGTCTGTACTCAGACATGATAGCTTCCGCTTGTGCTTTGACTTGTATGCTCTGAGTGTTGGGTCACGAGACCCATGTTTGTAATATCTCGCTCCTCGGAGCCTATTGAATAAACTACTTGAGTAGTAGAGTCATTTTGTGATGCCATGTTGTATTGCACATATCGAGCATATTGTGTGTATGTTATTGAAATGCTTGGTATGTGTGGGATCTGACCATCTAGTTGTTTATCTTTAGTAGCCTCTCTTACCGGGAAATGTCTCCTAGTGTTTCCACTGAGCCATGGTAGCTTGCTACTGCTCCGGAACACTTAGGCTGGCCGGCATGTGTCCTTCTTCGTTCCTGTGTCTGTCCCTTCGGGGAAATGTCACGCTTTGAGTACCGGAGTCCTGTTAGCCCGCTACAGCCCGGTTTACCGGAGTCCTGCTAGCCCAGTGCTACAGCCCGGACCCACTTGCTGATGACCGACACGTTCGAAGCTGGGTCATGGATGCCTGTCCCTGTAAGTCTGTGCCACTTTGGGTTTACGACTAGTCATGTCAGCCCGGGCTCCTTATCATATGGATGCTAGCGACACTATCATATACGTGAGCCAAAAGGCGCAAACGGTCCCGGGCAAAGGTAAGGCGACACCCGTGGGGATACCGTGCGTGAGGTCGCAAAGTGATATGAGGTGTTACCGGCTAGATCGATGTGACATCGAGTCGGGGTCCTGACAGCGTTGGTATCAGAGCTTGACTGCCTGTAGGATTACCAAGCCAAACTGGTCGAAGTTGAGTTTAGAAATTCTTTAGTTATATAAGGGAATTGATTGTGGGATGGAACGTAAGGCTCTTTTTACTCCTTATACCTTATGCCCTTCTGATCTGAGTCATCATCTTATCTTCTACGGGGATTAAGAACTAGGATATCTCTTCTTTCTATCAGGATCACGTGTTACTAATCCGTAGACTTATAAGATTGTTGGATTAAGCCTCAGTTCAGTTCCTACTATTTCTGTATGTTAACTGTTGATCTCGAACCCTTGATATTGTGCTTCTGAGTGGTTATGCCACCATTTTTGTGAATGTCTCAAATCTTTTCTGAGCATTTACAGCCGTTATGCTGTCCGAGTCATCCCAGGTTTCTAAATAGTCCGATGCATTTGCAAATCCCTTCCTTCTGTTTCCGATGTTCCCATGGGCCAGATTAACCACACTAATCAGTGAGTTGAGGTACTTCGTTACCTTGACATATATGTTGGAGATATTATTGTGGCCCTAGGTGTTTAGGGAGTCATCTAGTAATTTAGCCATGATTTGTGTTCCCAGTGTGATGATTCTGGCCATCATTCTCGAAAGCATCCCGTGATGCTACTTAGTAGTAGGTATTCTACTCCTTGGGCTTTGAACCCGAGATTCACTCTACTTACTTCATGTTGATAGTGTTTGCTAGTTCCTTTAGGATATTAGTAACCTTTGCGATAGTCCTTAAAGTCCGTGGTATCTTCTTCTTCCAAATACCATGAACTACTTATGGCAGAAGTTCCTCGTTGAACTGAAATATCACAACAGGATTATTCTTGATGAGTTCTCCGTTATATATATTGTGACTCTGCCAGTTCTACTTTTCTGCATGGGTTATCCGGAAGAAACATGTGGAATTCGTCCGACATGCTAAACCATGCATCCACAACTCAGAAAATCATATGTTCCTTGAGTTGTCTCTCTTTAGTTGCATTCTGACCCTCGTCTATCAATTGATAGCCAGGAGTATGCGTGCGTTCGTTTATCGATGCCTATTACTCTTGTGGTCCGTCAAGCCATTCTATCGCAGAATGACTAGGAGAAACAAACTCCAGTACCTCTTCCATATCCAGGATTGGGTCAGAGAAGTTGTGCTCCGCAGATCAAATTGCTAATCCAGCTTTCGTTCTGTTCTACCTTGGAGTATTACCATCTTTAAATCGGGATTGTTATAGGAATTGCACCCCATCCTATGAACTCCTGGTACAGTGATACTTCTTGCCATCATTAGTCATTCCTCGGTCTTCGTGTTGATGCAACCGGAATACCGACAAATGAATTGTGATGTGTGAAATCAATACGCCTAGCAACCTCGTTGCTGGGTAGTTAAAGGACAATAATTTTATTCTTAGTGTGTTGGTTATTGAATCATCATTCTAAGATTGATCGTGCTACCTAGTCCTTATTTCCTGGTGCACTCTTTGATTGATGAGTTAGGATTTTGTCAAGTCCTCGCTCATTTGATCATATCATCTTGCCCTGAAAAGCAAGATTGTTCTCGAGCTTAGTAACATACCGGTGGTTCGTGATTTTCCGAATATCTTCTCGGAAGTATTACCAGGTTGTCACCTGACTGCTATGTTGAGCTCGTGATCAAGTCGGGTTCTTGTGAACCACCCTTTCTCCAAGAATCTGTGATGGATATCCCGGAGCTAGTTGGTTAAGCTAGACAACAACTTGGAGAGTTGGAAGATAAAAGCTTGTCTGACTTAGTTCATGTTAAGGGATATCTTTCTGTGTATGTGTGTGTGTTGAAGAAAGATGATATCTTCATTAATTGGTCCTTGTGATCAGTTGTTGGACCTATTGTCTTACCCCATCTATAATTTGAGTATGGGCTATCATCCAATCAGACCAGAACCAACGATATTCGTAATGTTGTCTTACTCGTGGTTGATCCCTCGAGCATACACCATTATATCTTTTGGGTCTGACCAATGCTAACACTTGTTCTCTTAACTATGGAATTCCTTTTAAAGGGAAGCCCGGAAGAATTGTTGTTGAGCCCATTGACAACATCCTTATCTCCTCCATGATTTTGTTGAACATTAAGCTAGTGTTGGAAACTTTTGAAAGCATTTCTTCATGCTAACTCATGAAGTATTTGTTTGATGAAAGGAGTGACTTCCTCTTATACACGTGCATTTGGTGAAAGTTGCCGCCGTGGATTTGAGAAAGTTAGTTTTGCTTCCTCTGGAATCATCCCAAGTCAGTCATGCATACGTGCGAAGTATTCTGTGGTCTGGAGACTTGCAACCTTCATTCCATATGTGTTCCGAGCACACCAAGCCACTGATTGAGTTGTTCAAAGATAAAGGAGTCTGTCCAAGGTGAACTCTTTGGACTTCCACGCGTGGAGACTTCGATGTCCTTAATGATGGTTTCCCCTCCTGAACTCGGTAGTGTTTTATTATAAGACTACCACGTGGTCATGTTTGTCTGGGACAGCGTGTTCACATGTTGTAGCAGAACCAGCTCATGTTTTGGAGCTTACTATCGTAGCTCACTCCCCGAGAATCCCGCAACATTATCTCGTCGATTTGCGTTGCAAACTTTCATTTTTCTTTCTAGACTTGATGAGTCTGGGATATCCTGACACCAACCAGATCTGAATCTCAGGCAGATATGATGGTTTGGAACATTTCCCAAGAACTATAATATTGGTCCCTCGATAACCGGTAAAGTGGATGTCGAGGCCAGCACCACCCAGCCGAGAGACCTATTATTGTAGTATCTTGATTAAAGAAGTTGGCCACCTCCCTATAAGGATTTCGTAGGGTTTACCTCCCTAGTTGTTCCTTATGGATTCTTGTGTTCCCGAAGTCCGACCTTTTACTTGATGTTCTAGATATCAAACCATATCTATGAATGGGTTACACTAGCACATCAAGGAGAACATTAGAAGCGGAGTGCTAAATGTCTCTCGGTCGATCATCCAGATTTTATTTCCTTGGCCCCGCCAAGGGTGAAATCTGAGAAGGTGTTATCTTCCTTTGCATCTGCATCCTCCATCACCATTCATCATGGTAGTAAGTTGTGTTATCGGACCCTTGACACGGATGTTGGTAAAACCTTGATGATTATGGAATTGCTCAAGTTCTTGAGAGCACGCACAAGCGTTAGGTGTTATCGCCGGCACTAACCGGGATTGCTCCTAGTCTCGTCGGTTATGCTATAACCACTTCCACAGTGAATTCACTCTCTATTGTTGGGTTCTTCCCCAGTTACCAGAATCATTCCCAGCATTTGCATTTTGTTCCCAGCTTGCACCGCCAATGTGTCATTCTACCATGGGTTCCTTCCATTTCCGGTGATAAGCAAAATTCATTCATTACGTTGTTTTCAACAAGGTAATCCACATCATCCAAGTCCGAGTATGCCATTCTACCGACCCCCTCCAAATAATCGCTTGTGATTGCCTTAGGCTGGTTTAAAGAGTTTCAATGATCTTTGAATCAAAAGTAATTCTTTTTGCCACTTAAGGGGATATCTCTACGAGTCACCTTCCCTAAGGTGTATCGTTATGGTTTCATGGCAACTCAACTCCTCGCTACGTTGACAATCGTTTGCCACCCTCTTAAGCGTGAAATTGTTGTCTACCTAGTGAACCTTCGTCATCCGTTTCTTTCCACCCCTCTTGATGTGTATCTCGTGTCTCAACCCGAGAGATGGTCCTATGTCTCGTTCCGTGAGTTGTTCGATCTTCGAGAAGATCGACCCTGCTAGAGTCCCCTTCTTTCCTCCATGTCATGTTGACAGGATTTCTCAAGGCAAGACTTCAAGACAATGATGGTGAATAAATCAACGTTCAACTGAAGTGCACCCTGGATCATGAAGATTATACTAGTTGCGTTTACCCTTCACCTTACCCTACGCTTGAATCTCGAGACGAGATTCTTGTTTAGTGGGGGTGAGTTGTCACATCCCTAGCTGCTGGTAGTGCTCTAGCCTAGCTAGTCATGTGTTGCATCATGTTTAAATTTTTGCCTAAAATTGAAATGGGGATGTTCAAACCCTAGCATTAAATCAATTCAACTAGGGTAAGTTAAAATCTTTTCAATAATCCCAAAAGGCCCCTAAGAAAAGCTCATGATTTCTGGTTAAGGTGGAAACCTCTGCCAAAAATGATGAATATATCCTTAGGTCATTTTTGGATTTTTGAATTAAATCATATTGTATTTGACTTTGGGGCATTTAAATACTATTAATATTTTTAAATGCTCCAACAATTCTAAAAATTGATAAGGGTCACTGGAATAATTCAGAAAGTACCCATATTTATTTCCAGGATTTTATAAAATGATTTGATATTTAAAACAAATCAAAAACAAATTGCAGAAATAGAAAAAAAGATAAAACAGAACAGAATTATAAAAGAGAGAGAGGAACGTTACCTGCAGCCACCTGGGCCACTTACCTGGCCCATCTCTCCCCCCCCCCCGGCCGGCCCAGCCCAACTCCCCACCGTCTTCAACCTCTGCCAGTAGGCAGAGGCGTGTCGACGCGCCCGCGGCCGAGCGCCACCTCCTGCTTCCACCTCCTGCTGCCCCCCCTCATCGCCCTGGACTTCCTCCGCGACGCCACGCGACCCCGATGCTCTCTCACTCTCTGGTTCTCTCTCCCCCCCCTCGCTCCTCTGCTCTCTCTCTCTCTCACGGCCGCCCAAATCAGCCGGTGCCCGCCGCTGCAAGGCACCGCGCCCACCGCCGTCCCCTTGCCCCGTGGCTGTGACCCCTAGCTCCGCCTCGACGTCGTGAAGCTCCAAGCCGAAGAACACGCCTGCGGATGCCCAGCAGCGCTGTCGCCGACGCCATCTTCGTTCCCCGCACCGACGGCCGCCGTCGACCAATTCGTCGTCACCAGGCCGTCCCCGAGGCCGCCGAGATCACCTACGACCCCGCCGTGAGCTCCTGATCATCCTCCCCCTCTCCGTTTTCTCTCTAGCATGCCGTAGCCGCCGCGCCTCTCTTCCCCGACAGCACGCCGCCGCACGAGCTCATCGTCGACGAGGCTCCGGTGGCCATTTGGTCCCGTGCGTGCCTCCGTTGGGTTCGTGGGCTCTCGTAGAACGCGTAGGTGCTAACCGTGGACCCTCCCGTGCACGGTGTCGTCGTTTCCATCGACGCCCGAGCTCCGGCCGCCGCATCGCTCGCCGCCGACACCGATTCCGGCCGTCCCGACCCCAACCGACTCCACAGGAAGATGTGGCGCCCTCCCAGCTACCCGTAGAGCCTCTCCGCCGCCCGAATGGTCGCCGGAGGAGCGATCCCGAAGCCCTCCGCCGTGCCTGTTGCCGCCGGCGTTGAGCCGCCGGCCTGTTTGGGCCATTTGACCAGGGGTTTGACCCCCCTGGGTCGATGACAGGTGGGGCCAGCCCCCCTGTTAATTAGCTTAGTCTATTTTAATTAATTACCCCCTCTCCTGACACTGACCAGTGGGCCCGACCCCCCTAACCTTTTAATTAAATTAAATTAACCCCGGTTAACCCCCCTGTCACTGACGTGTGGACCCCACACGTCAGGTTTGACCCGGGGCAGCCCTGTTGACTTGCTGATGCAAGCATGACGCACTGCTGATGTCATAAAGTATTTTCTGGATTTAATTATATTCAGGAAATTCCAGAAAATAGCTAAAACTTCAATAAATCATAGAAAATTAACCGTAACTCCAAATTAAATAATTTATATATGAAAAATTATCAGAAAAATTCAAGGAATCCATCTGTACCATTTTCATGCATGTTAGAACAACTTATCACTACTGTTTAGAGCAAATGAAGTGAATGACATTTAATTAATCACATATGGAGTTTGAATTTGAATCTTGTATTCAAACCAACTTCATTTAATCTGTTGCTAGTCGCATTAGCCCAAAACACATTCATATTGCCATGTCATAGCATGCATCATATTGTGCATTGCATTGATTGTATTTCTTCTTTGTTGCCGGTATTTGTCCCCTCTCGATAGACGTGATACCGATGATGTGATCGTTGACACTAATGAAGACTCAATGTTATCTTCAGAAGTGCCAGGCAAGCAAAACCCCCTTGTTCATTCCGATACAATCCTACTCTCTCGCCCCTGCTCTCTTTTAATGCATTAGGACAACACCGATTTATCTGTTACTTGCTGCGGTAGCTGAACCCCTTTATCCTTTGCATGACCTGTCATTGCCACAGTAAATAGATGAAACCCACTAGCATGAGTAGGAGTTGTTTGAGCCCTGTTGTGCCTACTCATTCATGCTTGTTTGTCATGCCTGCTACTGCTTAGAGTTGAGTCAGGTCTGATTCATCGGGGATGAATCAGAGGCGTGTGAACATGTCCTACTGTGTGTGAGCTAAGTGTGTGAACACGATTTGGTAAAGGTAGCGGTGAGAGGCCATGTAGGAGTACATGGTGGGTTGTCTCATTGTAGCCGTCCTCAGGAACTGAGTTCTGTGTTTGTGATCCATGATTCAGTTACTACCATACATTGGGCCCTGAAATATGACCCCGCTCGACTTCTCATTCACCCTCGTCCTCTGTCCAGGAGTTGCAAGTAGTTTCTGGTGTTTGTAGTATGCTGGAGGCCGTGGACAGCGCTGACCGTAGGGGTGGGCTGTGATGCGGTAGGCACGTGGCCGGGTAAACCGGGCGCCCGTTTGGTGTCACGGAACCCTGTTCACATCGTTTGGGGCTGTGAGCGAAACTCCGGCCGGATCTCCTCATGGATGGAACCCGAATAGGCGATAAACCTGGACTAGAGACTTGAGTGTTTAGGTAGGTCGTGGTCTACACCCACGTCGGCTTTCGCTTGAAGTCTGCCGAGCACATGTCGTGTGCAGACGCTAAGTGGTGGAAACATGTATGAAGAAGTACACCCCTGCAGGGTTAACATCATCTATTCGAATAGCCGTGTCCGCGGAAAAGGACTTCTGGATTACTTATATCAGTTCATAGACAAGTGAAGGTGGATACTTTAAAATGCGCAAGATAAGCGTGAGTGCTATGGATGGCGTTCTCGTAGGGAGACGGGAGCGGATCCATAGTGGTGTATTGATATGGTGAATATGTGGACTCGTGTGCGCCACCTCAAAAGAGTCGCTTGCAGTCGTAGTTTAGGATAGCCACCGAGTCAAAGCTGGCTTGCTGCAGTCAAACCCTACCATCCCCTTTGTTGATAATGATGCATATGTAGATAGTTCTGATGTAAGTCTTGCTGGGTACATTTGTACTCACGTTTGCCTATTTTATGTTTTTGCAGAGAGACTTCGGTCTCGCTAGTAGTTTCACGTGGACTTCGACGTTTAGCTTGATACCTCAGCTACGATCTTGTGCCCTCGGCAGGATCTGGTAGATAGTCAGGCTTCTCAGCCTTTTCATTTATAGTTGTCTGTACTCAGACATGATAGCTTCCGCTTGTGCTTTGACTTGTATGCTCTGAGTGTTGGGTCACGAGACCCATGTTTGTAATATCTCGCTCCTCGGAGCCTATTGAATAAACTACTTGAGTAGTAGAGTCATTTTGTGATGCCATGTTGTATTGCACATATCGAGCATATTGTGTGTATGTTATTGAAATGCTTGGTATGTGTGGGATCTGACCATCTAGTTGTTTATCTTTAGTAGCCTCTCTTACCGGGAAATGTCTCCTAGTGTTTCCACTGAGCCATGGTAGCTTGCTACTGCTCCGGAACACTTAGGCTGGCCGGCATGTGTCCTTCTTCGTTCCTGTGTCTGTCCCTTCGGGGAAATGTCACGCTTTGAGTACCGGAGTCCTGTTAGCCCGCTACAGCCCGGTTTACCGGAGTCCTGCTAGCCCAGTGCTACAGCCCGGACCCACTTGCTGATGACCGACACGTTCGAAGCTGGGTCATGGATGCCTGTCCCTGTAAGTCTGTGCCACTTTGGGTTTACGACTAGTCATGTCAGCCCGGGCTCCTTATCATATGGATGCTAGCGACACTATCATATACGTGAGCCAAAAGGCGCAAACGGTCCCGGGCAAAGGTAAGGCGACACCCGTGGGGATACCGTGCGTGAGGTCGCAAAGTGATATGAGGTGTTACCGGCTAGATCGATGTGACATCGAGTCGGGGTCCTGACATATCTTATCTTTTTTAGGGGGAAAACCAGCACCGGTATGAAGTATTATTTTCATTTGTACTTTTTTGATAATTTTTATTGTACTGTTGTGTGTTACTATTTGTACTTTAGCCATTTGTTTTCTCCCTCTATATTAATTCTTCTATTGTATTTAACTTTTGATGTTATCTTTAGTAACTTCCTAGATATAATGGGCATTGCAACGATTGTGGGCTTTAGCCGTCGATTTTCTCCCACTCACCTTTAACCTCCGCTCTCCCCCGTTCAGCTCTCCACCCCTCCACAAATTGATTCCTTCTTGTTTCCTCTCCTCTCCTCTTCTCGCTTGGAAGTTGCTTCTCCAGTTTCACCGCGGGAGCGTCGGCCGGCAGGTTGAACTCTAAGGGTGCAGTTCTGGGTGCTCTATTTGCTCTTTTTGCTCTACCATCGACTCCCCTTGCTTCCCATTATGTACAGATTTTCATCGTATTTCTAAGTTATTGCTCTCGTGTTATCTCAGGGTGGATTCGCTAGGGTTCCTTTGCTCTTGAACGAATGGTTCACGTTAGTGATACTGGATTCGGTGGTTGATTTTGTGTTTGCTTGGAAGAGTTTTGCTTTGTATGGCGTGGTTCATTTCTGAAATAGGTAAGAGCCCTAATTTTTGTTCATGTGTGTTGCAGATCTAGTTCGGCAGATTTTGGGTCTGTAGATCTCAATGGGTACATCACCCAGTCCAGACAATTTGAATGCAGGTAATTGTTCCTGCAATTCGGATAATGTTTTATCAGATCTTGTGCTTAATAGGTTTTTAGTTGTATAGGTGTTGTCGTATGGACTTTACAAGTTGTATGGATTTTGATTGTTGTTAATTTTTGCCCTGGTATGTGTGGTGTTTCTAGTTTTTAGGTTGCTGTGAACTGCAGATAGTTTGCAATATTGATCAGCATGTGTAGTTTGAACTGCTTTCCTGGCATTTGAATAGATTGTATCAGTCTGGGAAGAACTACTATGATGTTGAAAGTGTTGTCATTTTGAAGTTTGGTGTGCCAGTGGTGGGGTAATATTGTTTTATTGGGTGTACTTGTAGTGTTCATATAGTTGAACCGATTGCTTGTTCATGTACTTTTTTTTACCTTTTTGCTGATTATGATGTTGTTGCAGATGTTGGAGTGTCGGTGCCTCTTGATTCTGACATATCAAAACGCTTTCAAGATCTTGTGAATGTTATTTTGGAGATACCAAATCCTCTAGAAGAACTTGCGAGTGTTGTTGGTGTTTACCTTTTATTTGCTTTTATTAACATCCTTGCACACATAAATTTGTTTAGTTACATCAGTTATTTCTTTTGTTTGCGTCTGACGATATGTTCCTTGTTTTACTTGTCTGTGCAATATTAACTGTTTTTACTTGTATATGTGCTGCTTCTGTTTTTTTGATTTATCAAGTTAATGATAGTCATGGCGCTTCTGAGGACATTACGGACATTCTGAAAGATATTAATGATAATTTATTTGATGGTGATGGGAGCATGCATTTGTCAGTTACTCAGTTACAAAGCGTTGATGGAACTGAGCATGTTACTCAGGCTGAGAATGTTCCTATGCAGCTACAATTAGAGGACGTAAGGAAAAGAAAGAAGAAGTCTGATTTTCTAAGGAAAAAGGAGTTGGAACGGCGTAAAGAGGCTTCTTGTGTGCAACGAAGCGCTGAGGATGTTGCTCAAGTTGCTCAAGCTGGAGATGATGAAGGTGGTGACACGACCATTGGAGCTGGTGATGCTGTATCTGATGGAACTGATAGGCCTGTGAAGACAAATCTGTTGCAGACTCGCTTGATGCAAGTGTTTCCTCATGAAGCAGTCGAGGAAAAGAAAGATGTTTTGAAGAGGAATATGGCATATCCGAATCCTGATGGCAGACAGAGGCATAGCCCCCATGTGAAAGCTGCTTCGCAATCCGGTAATAGCAAAGCTGATGCAGATAGTGTTGCTATGAAGATTGGTCCAAGCACACTTGGTGGCTCTCCTGTTCGTCGGAGTCCGCGAGTTTTGAAAAACAATAAGCCTTCTTCGTCTCCTATTCTAGAGCGCTCTTTGTTGAAACAAAATAAGAAGCGTAAAGTTCCTCCTGCGAAGGTGAACAAAGGTGTGAAGAAGCATGCTCGTGTCGAAGCTGAAGATCCTGTATCTGGAGAAGATGATATCAAGGTTAACTCCGAAGATGAATATGAAGTGGTACGTGTGTGTACTGTATGTGACTTACTAGTTGTACTTGCAATAATTTAATTGTGTCTGGGCTGGTATGCTGGCCAGGTTAGGGCTGGTCATTGTTTGCATCAATATAGGTTGTGCTGATGTTGTTTTAAGAGTTGAACTTGTGTAATCTTTCTTTTTACTTTCTTGCCTTCATATGCTTGTTTTGTTTTCTATATTCATTTAATTAAGTTGTGCCTTCTTTATTCTGATTTACAGCCTGTTAGCGTTATGGGTCCGGTGAAGCCGGTGAGAGGCAAAGTCGGAAAAGTTGCTTTGGATGAAGGTGACCTACAATGATTGAACATAACAGTGTGTTGTTCATTGAGAGAGATTGATGCTTGTGCTAAATTGCTTGAGAGTCGCCATGTGGCTAGGGTCCACGCAGCTGGTTTTGGTTCTATCTTCAAGTGGAAGGTCAAGTCTAACATTTCCTGCCCTCTGATGGGAGCCTTGTATCTGAGGATAGATCCTGACACGATGACTCTTGACATGGGTGAGGCTAATAAGAAGCTTCGCATCACTACCGATTGTTTACAGCAACTATTTGGGTTCCCTCGTGGTGGTCGTTCTGCACCAAGGCCGTCAAAGGACGGATATGACGAAGCTCTGATGATGTTAAGATCGGAGCTTGACATTAGCAGGAACAAAGATATCAAGACAAATGATTTCAGGGATAGGCTCATTGTGCTTGTCAAGAATCCTAGCAAAGATGACCTTGCTCTCAAAGTGTTCTTCATTATTGTGTTTATGAAGGTTGTGTTGCCTGGTGCCGCCCCGCGTGTTTCCAGAGAGGCAGCAATGTTTGAGTATCTCGTCATTGAGGACATGGCTAATATGGATTATTGCCAGCTGATGGTTGATGAGCTTAGAAGGGTTGTTCTCGGGTACCAAGATGGTGTTACCACGGGGAAGGCAATCACAAGTTGTGCTATAGGGCCTGTACTAATGTACCTTGACTGCCTTATCCGTGGCAAGACACCAGAACCTGACATGCGAGTCCCCCGCATATGTTCCTTGCATCCTGACAAGCTTTCCGATCTGGCTGATGCAGATTTGATAAAAAAAGGCAACACAGATCCAAAGACTTGGGTGTTTGGGAAGCTTCCGGTGAGTTTTATTTCTGTCGTGTCTTGCAGACCTTTTTTTATTTAGGTATAGCTATTTTTGCTAGAGTGAACATGTGTACTACAAAGTTACCTGTTTAGAGTTTGTCATTTCTTAAGCTTTGTGAGGTTTAGGTATGATTTTTAGTACTGTTGTTTTATGTGCGGTTTTACTGAATCTCTTCGTTCAACTGACGCGTTTGTAAATACTAACAAATTGGCACTGATAGTGAAAGATCGTTAGAGCTGTTGATTTGAATCTTTCAATATAATGTTTATTTTTTCCTGCGTGTTGCATTGATTAATCTACTCTTTTCCCCCTTGTTCATAGTGGAAAACTCAAGAGGAGGTTGTCCTTTCCGAGTGTATAAACGGCCAATCCTGGAAATGTCGTCGTCTTAGATTCTCAAGATTTCATCTCTGCACGATGAGGTGAGAGATGACTGTGGTGTTGATGGTTCTGGTTATGTTCCTCCTGGCCCTAGTAAGGCTAGTACTTCACAGAGGCAGGGTTTTGGTATTAATGTAGATGTTTCTGTGTTGGAGCATGCTGAGCATATTTTTAGTAATGTGTGTTCTGAGCTACAAAAGGTCCCAACTATAGTTGAGCATTTGAGCTATATCAATGGTATCCTTCCTGAAGGTCATCAATTTAATGTTGAGGAAGCAGTGGATTATATTGAGATGGAGAGAATTTTAATTAGTGACATGCATGATGGTGCTGCTCAACTAATTCAGAGCTCGGTTCGTCTGTTGAACAACATGAAGCATTTCAAAACTATGCAAGACTCTCACAGCAAGCCATATGAAGAAAGTGCAAATGTTGTTATCGGGCAGATTGAGCAAGATGAGGCTGCTGCCATTGATAGCAGGGCTGGTGATGGTTCCGAGACTAATGTTTCTGATCACCATACGAATGATGTTGGCTTGGAGCACCCTGTTGTTGATGTGAGTCAGTCCTCGATGTTTGCAATTTTTACTATGTTTTTCTACTGTCAGTATTGTAGTTGAACTTCCTCATCTTCATCTGATTATTAATTTTTCTTTCATGCAGGATGAGGCTGCTGCCACTGACAGCAGGGCTGTTGATGGTACTTAGGCTAATGTTTCTGATCACCATATGAATGATGTTGGCTTGGAGCCCCCTGTTGTTGATGTGAGTCAGTCCTCGATGTTTGCAAGTATTACTATGTTGTTCTGCTGTCAATATTGTAGTTAAACTTACTCATCTCATTTGTTTATTAATTTTTCTTTCATGCAGGAGACCAGTCATAATGTTGAGGCTGTTGTTGACCGTGGAATTAATAATCCATCTACTGATAAGTGCAAGGTTATTTTTATTTTTATTTTGTTTATTTTTTTTGAATTTTCATGCGCTCCAATGTGCCTTACATGTTCATTTTTCTATCCCACGCCGTTAGTGTGGTTTAATTCCTTGTGTTTATTGTTGCTAATAATAGCACTATTTTTTGCTTCATTACTATGAGTCAGGGTCCTGTTGTTGGCGACGAGCCTTGTTCGACCATTGGTGATGTTCCTTTGAATGTTAGTAGCAGCAAGATCGAAGATGTTGCTGTGAATGCTGCTAAGGTTTGTTTTTCTATGCACCTCTTGCTAGCTTTTTTTGATTGTTAGTTTTTGCTTATATTATTCACTTATTCTGATTTTTTTTCAGATTACTGATGTTGAGCGTGAGACTGCCGTTAGTGGTGGAGATGATGCTTGTGGTGTTCCATTGAGTAGTGGGCGCGATGTTGGTATCAAAGTTGGTGATGAGGTTGTTGGTGCTACCAGCATACTTGATGCCAAATCATCTGGTGTTGGTATTGCCGGGAATGAAAATCTTTCTGATTGTGAAGATTTGCCGCCGGAAAATTTCCCGCCTGGAGGGCTTGATTACGGTGATGCATTGCAAGATACCTCTAGCGTGGAGGAGGTACCATCCGAGGATGATGATTTACTTTTGTCGATTTCTTCTGGCCCCTTGACGCAGGAGGCCCTCGTGTCGCCCCAGGATTTTCTTTCTTCAGAGCCTGAAAGCGCAACCATAATGTTGTCCTCACAAGATCTTCCATCGTCAAACCCTGAAACTGAAGGCATATTGGTGTCATCATAGGAACTCCCATCGTCAAAAACTGATAGTACAGGTAAGGACTTGTAAATGAGGCGTACTTCTCATTTATGGCATTTTGGACATGTTCACTTGTAGTGCTTGAACTTATTATTTTTATTCTTTTTCTGCAAGCAGAAGGTGCTAATGTTGTTAAGGTTGATTTGTTTTTCTTCGCTGTTATGAGGTTGCGTACGAACCTGCGAAATGGTTAGTTTGGGATTTTGCTCGTATCATTTTTGTCTTTTTTTTCTATCCTATGACTATTGTTGTTATTGCAGTAGTTTTAATTCATGTCATCTTTTGTGTTTTCCTAGTGGCAAGCCAATGTTTCTAAATCGTGAATGTGATGCCAATGTTGGTTCTATTGCTAAAGCGTTTGTCCCCACTGGCATGCTCAACTCAGACAATGCTGACGTTGTTTTATATTCTCTACATCAGAAGTACCGAGACACTGACAAGTTGATAGTTCCCAGATGGGTGACAGTCAGTATTTTGTTTTGTAGATAGGATGATAACTTACTTTGGCAATTTTCTAACTGTTGTTGTTCTTTTTGTACAATAGACCAAAATCCGTGATGGAAATATTGATGGCAATGTCCTATAGTGGTTCACGAGATAAGGGGCTGGTGGTTTTGACCAAGTAGGTGAACTTGAACTTATTGTACTCATGAAGTAGAACTGTCATATTTTTTGCAAGTTTGGGAGGTGGGGATGAACTTGAGTAGGCAGCCTTTTACCCCTGTACTTATGAATGATGTGTGCTTCTTTTTTCAAAGTTGCACTTATTCTTGCAAGGAAATTGAACAAATATGTTTGTTCCAAGTTTGGGCGGTGGATATAAACTTAAGTATCATTTATTTTTTCTAATGGGTTGCTTACTCAATTTCCCTTTTTTGTCAGCATCTTTTCCCTACTTTTGATCCACCGTCATTTGCGGCTGCCATGAAGCCTAGTGACGAATCTGGGCATTGGTGCTTGATTGTCCTGAATTTGAGGTTCCGTCATTTTGAGTGTCTTGATTCACTCCATGATGAAACCTGGAGTGATGTAGTTACATTCTTAAGGACTATGACAGATAACATAAGGAAGCTTTGGAGGGAGTCCAGCGTAGACAGGGCCAAACCGTTCTGACCGCCGCATATTGATGGTTTCTCTTGCGAGTTTGTGCGGGTGCCGCAACAGAGAAACACGTGAGTATCCGTTTTTAATTCTTTTTCTTAGTTTTTTTTGTTGCTGGGAGGATGGTATTCCTATTTTTTGGAATTTGTGATGTACCCTTTTGTATTTTCTTTTGTTAACAAGCATGATTGTGGCTTCTTTATGCCACAAAACTGCAAGACCTATCATTGCCGGGAGGATGGTATAATTGAAATGTTGGATTACAGCCACGAAGACTTTCTTGACATTTGGAAGACTTTTCTGTATACCTGCGCAACTAGCGATGTGTTTGATGTTGACTTCCGGGGTTTGTTTAGCATCAAATCTTGTATGTATGCATCACCTTTTGTAATTTTTTGCAGCTTGTACTTCTTGATTAGTACTGTCATGAATTATTTATTTGTAGTTACCCTTGATGTGGTCCTTTCTTTTTTAATTTTGTAGGTGAGTGGTTGGATCTTGGTGAGCATGACTACAGGATCTTTGGCAGCTAGTTCTCGGAGCTCGAGCGTGTACCTATTGATTTTAGCCAGGGGCGTTCTCCCGAAAAGACAAGATATAGTGTTATGAAGGGGCGGTTGGGAGCTCTGAAAGGTTCTATGGCTGCTTGTGCAGAGTGCCCCTCTACACCCAAGAATCCCATTGTGGAATTGATAGACAGCGACGATGATGCGTTTGACAAGATTGCTGGCATGGGAAGAGTCACCAGGAGCGTTGCTGCCAAGGGTTTATCCCCCCTTGCTGGAATAGTGGCCCGTAGAGCTGGTACTGCTAGGAAGGATCCTGCTATGGATTCTGGCAATGTTACAAGCACGAAGCATGCACCCAGAGCTCCTATAAAGTTTTGCTCCCTTGTGCAGTAGCTTCACCCTCATAAATTCCCTCACCTGGACAAGGCTCGCAAGTTGTATAATTTGTTGCTTAGTGATGAATGGAGTGAGAAGTATGCCGAGTGAGTATCTCTCATTATGCTTCCTCTTCTTATCTTCTGTTGTTTCTAACTGCTAGATAAATATGACCTGTACTGTTCCTTTTTATACAACTTGAACTTCTATGAATGCCTTATCTTGCTTCCCCTGTTTTTTGTTCTTGTGTGTGTTGCAGGAATGTGTTCTCAATGATACCTCGGCCTGATGATAACGTAACTAGCTTCACAGGGAAACGCATCTCGGAAGTTTGTTCACCTGGGCAAATGATGGAGGGTGATGTAATGGACATCCTCATTGATGATTGGAAGCAAGATCCCGAGAGAAATGCTGATTTCGCATCTCGAAAAAGGGTATTGCGGAGTCCATATTTCATCACGGTAATCAATCAGATTGTTTCTTTCTGTTAAACAAGACTGCCTATTGTTTTACGAGTTTTAATAATACTTTGCTTGTTGATCCTTTCCTCCTGTATATATTTCTTTTTTGGCTTTTTGCAGGTTGTGCTTGACTATACGTTTTACGGTGATGAAGATAAAGAGTTTAATGTGGAGAGTGCAGAGAGAGATTTCAAGAGCTATGTTAAAGATGAGGAAGACTTGCTCGGTGCCGACCATGTGAGTTCTACTAGCAGATTTTTGGTTTTATTTGTTTGTTGTCATGCTGGTTTTTATTTTGAATATTTAATATGTCTTTTTTGGTCATTTGTTTTTTAGATCTTGATGCCTCTATTCAAACCTATGATTTTACCAAAGGATAGGAAAGTGAACGACTTTTCCTTATATGTCATGAATCGGTACCGGAGTAGTATCGACATCCTTGACTCTTTACCTTATCCGTAGAACCATCGTCCTTCAAAGAACACCTATCATAAAGATTGCGAGAAGATTGTGAGTGACATTTATTATCTGTATTGGATTAATTTTTCCGCATCTTTGTTTCTGCTTTTCTTAGACCTAAAAATGTGTGGTTTGTCTTCTTTTTTTACATATTTCTAGATTGGTCCAAATAATGAAGGCTGTGTATGGTGATGCTCGGTACAATGCGAGCAAGCAGCCCAAATGGGAGGTTTTTTCAAAGAAACAAACGTTTGTCAAGGTTCCACTTCAAGGGCCGAATGAATGTGTCCATTATACTTTGAAGTATGCGGGATCCTATGATGGTGAAAAAGATCATTGAGAACATTCGAAATAATGACGTGGGTTCTAGATGAGCTTTTTCACTTTCTTTGTTGGCTTATTGTGCTCTAGGTTTAGTCCCACCTCACTAAGGGAGGAAGCTCTCGACCTGTTTATAAGCGCGGCCGAGTCCTACTGGTCGAACTCCTCTGAGTACTTAACTGAGCGCTTATAAACGACGCTCGCTCTCTCTCATGACCTGTGGGCCCTGGTCGGCTAGCCCTGCATTGTGTGGATTACTAGGCATTCATCGACGGTTCAGTCGTGGGCTCGAGTTCAAGTATCTAGCAGCGTCAGGGCCTGGCTTACCTTGGGCGGTCAATTTTTACTTTTTTGGTTTGAATCTAGTACGTGACTCCACCAGTAACTTGGACTGATACTTTTTGTTCTAGTTCTGTGGAAGTGTTATTTTTTCATTTGAAGGTTTTTGCCTTGTCTTTGTGTTTGTTTTTGTGATTATTCTCAAGGGTCTTCTGGTATCATTTTCAGCACTATGGTACTTGCGTGTAGACTAAGTTGTACTGATAGTCCATTCATAGTAGCACTTACGTTCTTAGTCTGACATTTTGGGGGGGGGGTGGGGTTACGAACTGATGCTTCTTTGTACTTTCTATTGTAGTAAGTATGTACTATCCGATCAAGTGTACTAGTATTGTCATTTTAAGTCCGCAAGTGACCAACATAAGTGTGTGATGATGCTTCTTAACTTTTTCTGTTTGTAGTACTTGTTAATTTTCTAGTAGCTACATATGTATCAGAATAGTACATGAAGTACTAAGAATTTCTGCTTCAACTTTTGAAGCGTTGTTAAGCAACTCAAATTGTACTGATTGTTTTCAATGTTATGTTTTCTATACAATACTGAATCAAAACTACACATGCAACAACGTTGTGTGATTAGTTGCTTCATAACTAGTAGTTTAGAGCAGCCACAAAGTTACATTGAGAAGCTACTTTGAATTTGAAATGATGGATTAACAAAATACAAAGCTACCAAACTTATATAATGAGATAAGCAAGACAATGTACTTCATGACATAAGTAAACTTGTTCAACCATGACAAGCACGACATAGTCATACTGGTTCAGCCCAACAAGAGCAAACTACGAATTTGAAACAACAAGGTAAAAGGCAAGCACAAGCGGAAGCAAGGCAAAGGCAGTCTTTGATGTATCTTCATCCCTAAAAGGGGCGGAAGGGGCGGTCATAGTAGTGGTCAACCTCTCGTGCTTTTGCAATTTCTCTACCATTTGTGATGTTGTCGATCATGTGTCCATGACTTGTACGTGGCATACGCATCTTTTCCTGCGTACTCAATGAGCTTGTCTGGCAGCGGGCTGACCACCCACAGTTTGTGGTCTTCCTGCATGTCAATGTTCTTCTTCATGCTTTGTGGAACGGGTGGATGACGCTGGCTGCAACATTAGTCAAGGAGTCGTACTCTTTTCCGGTGTATGGAACTCTCCAGAAGAGCTGAATGTCGACATACTTGTTGGGGTTGATCTTTGGAAGGCCAGACATCTTCATCTTCTCTTTGTTGCCTTCAATGCTGAAACCGGCAAATGTGAACAACTTCTCATGCTTCAGCATCTCATTGAGGCGCTTGGGCCTGTAAGGGGAGAGACATTTTGAAGATTAGCATTACTTTGATGTTTGAATTCTTCATTTTTGTTTATGCTTTACAAGCGATAAATCCATGAAGTAGATGCTTATATAGCATAATTAATGTATGAATGTACTTCAGAAATTAGTAAACAAAGTTCTAAAATTTAATTCAAGTACGTCATGTTATTTTTATTTTTGGATTATACATAGTTTGAGCCAATGTTGTATGTGCTGCTTAGTACTAGTTTATTTACTTTTGTTGAATAGGATAACACATACCGGTGCTTCAGCAAGTTCTTAGTTTTTTTGCTTACAAAAATAACATTAGACCAAATTCAGGTACTACTTCACTACATCAAGTTCAAAAACAACTTTTTAATACATTGAGTATAGAAACTACACTATCGGATCAAGATCAGATACTGCACTAGTACATCAACTTTAGAAATTAATCTTCTGCAAGATTTTTCAAATAGTATTCCAGTGCATCAGGTTCAAAAATACATTTATGGTGTATCTACTTGAGAAAATGCAGTAGTGCATCCACTTTCACAAACCACACTAGTACATCTAGTTGGGAAACAAGTTTGAATTTAAATGAGTACTAATTAAACAGATGAACCAAATAGGGCAAATAAGTAGGATGGGTCACCATTTCGTGGCCGCTGCGATGTGGTACACAAGGCAGAGTTCCTCCACGCACAACTGCAGGACTGCTGCCATCTGGGGAGCTTCGTCTTCCCTGGTGTAGTGCACACCAAGACCCACGATCTTATGATGAGAGCCGCCAGCCTTCCTCCAGAGCCTGGTGATCATCTCGTCGGCCTTGTCTGGTTCGCTGGTGCAGACGATCTCCAGCGTCTCCTTGCCGTGGAGCTCAACCCCTTCGAGTGTTCTGGTGTACGCGCGCTTCGCGCCGTGGACATGAACGTTGTCGAGGTTGCAGCTCTTGCCAGACGTCTCGCCATGATGACGCTTGGCGGACGGTTCCTCCGTGTTGACACCAGATTTTGGCATGGTCAAAAACATTATTAAGAAGGCTTTAAATGAAAAAGTGCTCAAAGTGAGAAAGTTCCATATCGTCAAAAGGAGAAACTTTGATATTTGGGCCATAGCAATCCGATCTCATCTCTAAGGCCGAAGTTGTGTTTGAAGCACTGAGATTTAGTATTCAGAACACTATTCAGCAGATTACGCCCCCAAGATGGCCTCATATAAGAAACGTTTCTACACAGATTGTCTTCGCCTCGTCGAAAAGATTGATTTTGATATAAGGAACGTCTAAATCAGAGTTCGTATGCAAAAGTTAGAGCCAAAACAGTGTGCTGCATAAGTCTGCCCCGAAAGTTCCGGGCTAAACCGAAAGATTGCACGAAGTGCACCCCGAAAACTGGAATTTTAACATTATTTGCAGATTTACGGGGACAATTTCGACACCAAGATGACCTCGGATGAAAAAATGATCAACTAAGGAATTTTTCTACATTGCAAGATCTACAACTTTGCTTTTGGGACCATCGCGATCCGAAGCCATATGCGACCTGTAGGAGATGTGCAAGACAGCAACTTGATAAAATTTTAGCCCGGAAGTTCTGGGCTGACCAGAAGTTCCGGCCCTCGTAGTCGAGTTAGGTTATCTTTTGATGTTTTGGACGGGATTTGAGTCCTTTTCTTGTACGGAAAGTCCAGCCGCCTCATATATATGTAAGAGGTGACGGCCGATTGAACAACAACACACAATCGATCAAATTTATCTACACTTTTTACCTTTACTTTTCCTTCTCCCTTGTTCTTCTACTTCCTCGTTCTTCGTTCGTTCTTCTTCATTGCAGGGCGACGAACCTCGAGGCCCTAGGGGCGGTCAGGCCGACCTAGGGCAGCCCATAGCCTCCATGCGCCCTGACGGGGTCTCTCCCGGGCGTGTGGGGTTTCGGGTCTACAAAAGCGCTCGCCGGATCGCTTGCGTACCGCGCTTCCGGACGGGTCTCCTTCGATGTGAGCTGTGGTGCATCACCCCCGGCGTCGAGGGTACACGGTGACGTGTTCGTGTGTGAACACACTTTTTGGCGACTCCGCTGGGGACGAAGCTTTGAACGGTCTCCAGCCCGTTCTTGCTACGAAGAGATTGTCATCTAGGGTTTGCAATCTACAAAGGTAATATGAATACCCAATTCACATATGTAGATGCAAATAATGCATATGTTGTTGCTAGATCATCTAATGAGCATAATGTATCGGCTAGCCCTAGCTTTATCAATCATGTATCTAATTATGTGCAAGGGCCGATGCAACAAAATCTCCATGATTCTACTTTATATAATTTTAGCAACATGCAACATATGTATCCCAACTCTCATGCATCGGCAACCCCACAAATTTATATGCCGATGAATAACATGATGAGTTCGGTTAATCAAGTTGAGACACCCTATGTGGGAACTTCCAATGGTATGCAACAAAGTGTTTCAAATTTTTATTCATCGGCAAATAACTTGCAGTATGTTAATGCAAACGTGCCGGTGGATAGGGGAATTGGCCATGTTACTACTATTTGTTTAGCCAATTATCCTCAAACATCATATGCTACACCTAATGCTACTAATTTTTTGGCACCATACGCAACTGCTGTTGTCCATAATTCGGCTCTGCACCTTCATGGTCATGGCCAAATAAGTAAAACTTCTGCAGGAGCACTAATGCCTTCACCTACTACCATGGCACATCATGTCCCCCATACACAATTACAGAAATTCGGCAACATCTCATTGCCGAAAGAGTCTAAAAGCATTGGGGGGCAGCCATATCCATACTGGGTAATTGAGAACAAGCTTACTTTCTCTTGGGATTTGTGCAACTCTATTCGCCAGGAACTAATAGAAGGCGTGAGGCCTCATGATTTTGCTGCAGTAAAAGCTAGAGTTGTGCAAATGATGCAGTCGCCCAATGTTGTACCATCCAGTGTACCACCTAAACAATCGCAAAGTTTCGGCACCTCATTGCCGAAAGAGTCTCAAAGTATTGGGGAGCAATCTCATGGCGAGTGGATGGAAATTGAGATGCAAAAGTTTAAAGCTCGCCAAGCTGAGATGTGGGCTAAAATTAGACGAGAGCGAGAAACCTGGCGAATTCAATAATATAAAGTTATTGATTTAGGTAACAAATAAAATTCGGTTATTAGAAAAGTCGAATCAAGCAGTATATATTCTGAGTCCATCAAATCCAAAGAGGCAAGCATTATTGAGAAAGGGCATGGAAAGCATAGGAAAACAACCATACTTGATTTTTTCGAAGTCAATGAAACCTACTTCCTGCCCTATGACTTCCGTGCCATTCACAAGCCTCAAGGACAAGAACAAGTAGCCGAACAAAGTTTGGTTGACATGGATCTTCAAAGCAATGATGCACGGAATCAAGAAAAAGATGATGACAAGGTGTTGGGGTGCCATCCAAAGATGGAGCAAGATGTTCTTCAAGTGGCACCACCATCATGCTCTCCCAACATAGTTGAAGAGGTATGCATAGCGAGTAATTTACCTATTTTCATATTTGGTCGCGACTTCATTATTGATGCATCTATAAGAAATATTCTCATAAGTAATTTTGAAAGACCAATGAAGAAGGGTAATTTACTTGTTAGCAATAAAATTGTTATGGAACATATCGGTCAACCCATTGCGCCATTTATAAAGACCGATAATGACTTATTGTTACAGTCAAAGCTTTCCCCGTTGCTTTATCTAAAGTTCATATCTAGTTGGGTAGCTTTGCTTATTTCGTACTTGGCTTGCACTTGGTCTCAACTGAGACATGTATGTTCTAAATATCTTTGTTTCAAAAATTTAAAGCCAAGGTTAAATTCTATTGAGAAAACCGATGCTAATATAGTATCTTATCCAAAGACATCGGAGATAAAGTGGAAAACACAATGCATTGCCAAATGGGGAGATTCCAAATCTGAACCATCCGTTTTCTTATCTCCAAAGCCGTTCAAACAGCAAGATCGGCTAGAAAACAAGAAGTATACCTTCAATTCAAGCATGTGTGATCAAATATTTGATTTGTTGCTGAAAAATAATTACATTACAATTATTGTTCACCATGTTAAGCCATCAATCCAAGGACGAATGTATTGTAAGTTGCATGATTCGTCCAAGCATAATTTTGAGGATTGCAACATGATTCGTCAAATAGTTAAATCAGCCATTGAATAGGGACGATTGAAGTTTGTTGAAACACCAAGAGATGACCACTCTATTCCGATTGGTCCTGATGGCAAAATTTGTTTGCATCGGCTTCTTCAAGCCGATCCATTTAAAGAGAATGTAAAAGCTGCAGGTGATGGGATCAAGCTTTCAAGTAAAGAAGTTGTTGAAGAGCATAACGAACATAATCTTGAGGGAGAGAATTCCATGGAAGCTACAATGGAGACGCCAAGGACTGGGGGGCAGCAAGAAAATCCAATGATCGATGAAAGCAAACCAAAAGAAAACAAAGGCCGAAATAAGCGCAAGTGTAAGAGATCAAAAATCACCTTCGCTGAACTATTGGATAAATATCAAAAGATGAGTGAAGAGAAGAATGCTTATCGGCCAAATCATGCAAAGAAACCAAGATCACCCCAAAGGCGCAAATATGGGGATCTGTATTGGCAAAGTGAAAATTTTAATGCAATATATTTATATCCTTATTCTGGGCTGCCAATGCCAATGCCGTGGATGCCTTCCTATGCTCATATAGATCCATATCCATCATGGGAAAGGTATGATACAAGGGCACATTCTCCGTCTTATTTTAGACCATCTCACCAATATTATGCAGCTCCGAGAAGATCAACATTTGAACAATCACATGTTAGAGACCGTTTCAATCATAAGGAATCGGTCCAGAGCTCAAGGAAGAAGAAAGAGGTGGTCAGGCAAGTTTACCGTGTTAAAAGAGATGGTCGTAAGAGTGCAAGTTCAGATTTGATCTCAAATGAAAAAGAGCCAATTAAAGTGTTGACATTGGCTACTAAAGGCAATGAGATAAGGTAACCAATTATTGAGAGTCAAAGTGCCAAATCTGAAGAAAACAAGTTGGGAATCACAGCCGAGATGCCTGCTCGGCTTATCATATTGGCAAAAGAAGGAACTACAAAAACTTAGTGCACAAGAACTTGAAGAAAGGAACATGGCATGGGTTCCCAAGAGGAGCAGTCAAAATAAAAATGATGTGCAACCTTCTATTGGAACAAGTGTTACAAAAGTGAAGAAAGAGAAGGATGGAAGCCAAAAACAGTTAAGCCGAAGGTTTGCATCACCCCATCAAAATCTTCGGTTAGCACATCATCCATATTCTTCAACCATACCATTGATGCCTTTGCCATGGAATTCATCATCAGGTATGATAAATTACCCTCCCTGGATTTATTTTGATCCATGGAAGCGACATAATTTTCTGCATCATGAGAGGGTATTACCAAATCTCTATACATTTTATTAGCTACATTTTTTCTTGCTAATCCAAAGGGCCGAAATATTTGATTGCTATTTCATTTGTTTATTTCGGCTATACATGATTTGGGGAATGAATTCTACATGGACCTTATGTTAATGGCCGATATTTATCTATCGCCCTAAGAATATGTCGAAGCATGGCTGATGTAGTATCCTAACATCGTCCTTAGTTGAATTAGAGGCCAAAACGAGGTACATGTTCATTGATATTTCCCTTATCTTTCTAGTACTATGGAGATCATTTTCGATGGTAAATTTGTGGCAATGGCCAAGGTGTTGGTGTTGTTTATTTATCTCCATATGGAGCTATTTTGTGAAGCCTCATGCCGCTTAAAATATTTTTGCACAATGATCAAAGCCGAATATGCATTGTCATTTGGATTGGAGCTTTGCCTTGCTATAGGTGCTATACATATTGAGGCTTCCGGTGATTCGTTATTAGTAGTGCAACAAATACCCAAGGGTTATCAATGTTTTGACAAATCACTTATAGTTTATCTTTTGGTATGTCTAGATGTAAGATTTACCTTGGGTTGCTTTAAAATTGTTCATATATCTAGACATGACAATTCGAAAGAGTTGGCACAACAAGCATTTGGCTACTATGTTAACCATGGTGTATTGCATTTCTATCAATAGCCGATGCTAGGTCTTGTCAACATAGATAAGGCCGAATCGAAGCCCACCGCTTCAGCCACTAACAAAACTTTTATGCACGCGAAGTAAGGATTGGAGGAATTTCACTCTTGATTATCTGCAAAATCCTAGCGAAAGGGTGAACGAGGGAGTCCTGGATTAGGGGGTGTCCGGATAGCCGAACTATCACCTTTGGCCGGACTCCTGGACTATGAAGATACAAGATTGAAGACTTCGTCCCGTGTCCGGATGGAACTTTCCTTGGCGTGGAAGGCAAGCTTGGCGATACGGATATGTAGATCTCCTACCATTGTAACCGACTCTGTGTAACCCTAACCCTCTTTGGTGCCTATATAAACCGGAGGGTTTTAGTCTGTAGGACGAACAACAATCATACCGTAGGCTAGCTTCTAGGGTTTAGCCTCTCTGATCTCTTGGTAGATCTACTCTTGTACTACCCATATCATCAATATTAATCAAGCAGGAGTAGGGTTTTACCTCCATCGAGAGGGCCCGAACCTGGGTAAAAACATCGTGTCCCTTGTCTCCAGTTACCATCCGCCTAGACGCACAGTTCGGGACCCCCTACCCGAGATCCGTCGGTTTTGAGACCGACATTGGTGCTTTCATTGAGAGTTCCTCTGTGTCGTCATCTTTAGGCCCGATGGCTCCTCCGATCATCAACAACGATGCGGTCCAGGGTGAGACTTTTCTCCCCGGACAGATCTTCATATTCAGCGGTTTTGCACTGCGGGCCAATTCGCTTGGCCATCTGGAGTAGATTGAAAGCTACGCCCCTGGCTATCAGGTCAGATTTGGAAGTTTGAACTATACGGCTGACGTCCGCGGAGACTAGATCTTCGACGGGTTCGAGCCACAGCCAAGCGCGCCGCACTGTCACGATAGGCATGATCTAGCTCTGCCGCCGAACAATGCCCTGGAGGCCGCACGAGTGTCCACTCCGACCCTTACTGGAGCCGACTGCGCCAAACAAGGACGAGTGGCTGGACACCGCCTCGGGGGTTGCTATCTCTACAGCGATTGAGCCGAACACCAACCTTGTCCTTTGCGAAGGGCGTGACTCCAAGGTGCCGGACTCCTCTCCGGACTCTGAACCTTCTGCGCCCCTGCCAATCGAATCCGATTGGGCGCCGGTCATGGAGTTCACTGTCGCGGACATCTTTCAGCACTCGCCCTTTGGCGACATCCTGAATTCGCTAAAGTCTCTCTCTTTATTAGGAGAACCCTGGCCGGATTATGGTCAGGAAGGTTGCGATGCGGACGACGAAGAAATTCAAATCCCACCCACCACCCACTTCGTAGCCACCGTCGATGATTTAACCAACATGGTCCACTTCGACTCCGAAGACATCGACGGTATGGACGACGATGCAAGAGACGACCAAGAACCAGCGCCTACAGGGCACTAGAAGGCCACCTCATCGTACGACATATACATGGTGGACATCCCAAAAGATGGGAATGGCGATGGAACAACGGAGGATGACCCCTCCAAGAAACAGCCTAAGCGCCGGCGTCAGCGGCGCCGCTCTAAATCCCGCCACAGCAAAAACGGTGATTCCGGCACGGAAGACAATAACACCCCGGACAGTGCCGAAGACAACCCCCTCCAGCAGGATTTCGCGCAGGAGGATGGAGAAGCCAGCCCTCGTGAGGGAGCGGCAGACAGAGAGGTAGAGGACGATAATTACATGCCTCCCTCCGAAGACGAGGCAAGCCTCGACGACGACGAATTTGTCTTGCCTGAGGATCCCGTCGAACAGGAGCATTTCAAATGCAGGCTTATGGCCACGGCAAGCAGCCTCAAGAAAAAGCAGCAACAGCTTAGAGCTGACCAAGACTTGCTTGCTGACAGATGGACTGAAGTCCTTGTGGCCGAAGAGTATGAACTCGAACGCCCCTCCAAGAGCTACCCAAAACGCAGGCTGCTACCCCGATTAGAGGAGGAAGCACCCAAACCTACATCACCAGCGCATGATGAGGCCGACCGGCCACCTCGTGGCCGCGACAGAGAGGCCTCTCGGCCCTCCACTCAAGCCGCACCCCGGCGTCGCTCAAAAAGTACCAAGGCACGGGGAAATGCGTCAGACCTGCGAGATATGTTGGAGGACAAGGCAA
This sequence comes from Triticum aestivum, assembly GCF_018294505.1. NCBI lineage: Eukaryota > Viridiplantae > Streptophyta > Magnoliopsida > Poales > Poaceae > Triticum > Triticum aestivum. Next base: position 204,365,094 of record NC_057804.1, on the reverse strand, counting down.
GGCAAACAAGATCGATCTACAGATCCCGTGGGCGCCTCACTACACGTGACGATAACCGTCATGCCGGATACAACAAACCCGGCCGAGCCGAACACAGCAAACAAAGCCCATTTGAGCTACGTCATGATATAGCCCAGTACAGGGGCGTCGCACACCCACTATGCTTCACAGATGAAGTAATGGATCATCAAATCCCTGAGGGTTTCAAACCCGTAAACATCGAATCATACGATGGCACAACAGATCCTGCGGTATGGATCGAGGACAACCTCCTTCATATCCACATGGCCCGCCGTGATGATCTACACGCCATCAAATACCTCCCACTCAAGCTTAAAGGACCAGCTCGGGATGGGCTTAACAACTTGCCAACGGAGTCAATCGATTGTTGGGAAGACCTGGAAGCCGCATTCCTCGACAATTTCCAGGGCACTTATGTGCGACCACCAAACGCCGATGACCTAAGCCACATAATTCAGCAGCCAGAGGAATCGGCCAGACTATTCTGGACACGGTTCCTAACCAAGAAAAATCAAATCGTCGACTGTCCGGATGCACAGGCCCTTGCAGCCTTTAAACATAACATCCGCGACGAGTGGCTTGCCCGGCACCTAGGACAGGAAAAGCCGAAATCCATGGAAGCCCTAACAACACGTATGACCCACTTTTGCGCGGGAGAGGACAGCTGGCTAGCTCGTAGTAACAACATGACCAAGAGCCCTGGTAATTTGGATACCAAGGACAACAACGGTAGGTCGCGTCGCAACAAGCACAAGTGCCGCATTAACGACGATAATGTTGAGGATACGGCAGCAAATGCCGGATTCAGAGGCTCTAAACCCGGTCAGCGGAAAAAGCCATTCAATAGAAATACTCCGGGCCCGTCCAATTTGGACCGAATACTCGATCGCTCGTGCCAGATACACGGCACTCCCGAAAAACCAGCCTACCACACCAACAGGGATTTTTGGGTGTTCAAGCAGGCAGGCATGTTAAATGCCGAAAACAATGACAAGGGGCTGCATAGCGATGATGATGAGGAGCCCCGGCTGCCGAACAATAGAGGACAGAAGGGCTTCCCCTACAAGTGCGGATGGTGAACATGATATACGCAACCCACATACCCAAAAGGGAGCAGAAGCATGCACTAAGGGACGTATATGCGATGGAGCCAGTCGCCCCTAAGTTCAATCCGTGGTCCTCTTGCCCGATCACTTTTGATCGAAGGGACCACCCCACTAGCATCCGCCATGGCGGATTCGCTGCATTGGTTCTAGACCCAATCGTTAACGGATTTCACCTCACTAGAGTCCTGATGGACGGCGGCAGTAGCCTGAACCTGGTTTATCAGGATACAGTGCGCAAAATGGGCATAGACCCATCAAGGATTAAACCCACAAAGACGACCTTTAAAGGCGTCATACCAGGTGTAGAGGCCAACTGTACAGGCTCAGTTACACTTGAAGTGGTCTTCGGATCCCCAGATAACTTCCGAAGCGAGGAGTTAATCTTCGACATAGTCCCGTTCTACAGCGGCTATCACGCACTGCTCGGACGAACCACATTTGCAAAGTTCAATGCGGTGCCGCACTATGCATACCTCAAGCTCAAGATGCCAGGCCCTCGAGGAGTCATTACGGTCAACGGAAACACCGAACGCTCTCTCCGAACGGAGGAGCATATGGCGGCCCTCGCGGTGGAAGTACAAAGCAGCCTCTCAAGGCAATTCTCGAGTCTGGCTATTAAATGTCCGGACACCGTCAAGCGCGCCTGGAGTAACCTACAACAAGACCGCGTAGCACGTCCCGAGCACGCGTAGCAATGCGGCCCCAACCCCAGCCCTCGCAAAATTGCGAAACCAGTACTATGCGTACATAATTACGCTCTGGAAATACCATGGGCATAGGGGGAGGGGCACGACCACGGCAGGCCCAGAATGCGGCTCAACCGCACCAGGGGCTTCCGATTGTCTCATTATTTTTTCTCTTACTTTCAGGACTCGTTTCTCAAGAAGCCCCGTCCGGCAGTAGAATCGCCGAACACACGATGCAACAGCCAGGGAAGCAGAAAGCTACGTCGAGTGTCCAGGTGGTCTCTATAACGAGCGGTATACTTGTTTCACATATCATCCCGTAGCTCTCCCATGGAGGGGGACATGTCAAATAGTCCCGTCCATTGCTTATCACACTATTTGTATCGTTCTGCTTTTACCGCAGCCTTTTTGAAAAAACAATACATAGCTTCTGCCTATTATTGCATTCCTTTTTTATCTATATATGTTCACTTACGACATGTTGCACCTGTACACTTTGGTACGGCCAAATACACCAGGGGCTTAAGTACCCCAAAATATGGTGTGATAAGTCCGAACACTTTCACAAGTGCGGCACCCCGAACTTATAACATTATATGCATCGGCTCTGAATCATGTCTTGCGTCAATAGTTGGGTTTGCCCGGCTCCCATGCTTTGGTACCTTACGTTCCGTTATATCGGCTAAGGTAACGCTGGGAGAACCACTATGATTGTGCCCCGGTTGAGCTGGGTTAAGCACCTCAGTGGAGAAAGTTAAAACTGACCATCATGATAGGGCGAGAGCCGGTCGCTGTTCGAGAGGTTTTCGAGTCCCTACAGACTTATGGTGCTTAGAGCGAGGAGTCGGCTTTGTCCAGCCCAGGCGTGGATAGCGCCCCAAACTCGGTCTTCCAAATACTAGGGGCTTCGCCGAACTTTAAAATTATAGAATTCTATGGCTAAGTGAGAGTGTTCAAGCATTATAGTCCGGTTGCCTCATTCGTTGCGTTGAGCGCCTCTCTCGAAGGACCCAAAAATGGGAAAAAGAGCGCTCAAGTTTATCTCGAACACCCCAGCACTCGTGGCACGGGGGCAGAAGCCGACGACTCGCCATCTCTCAAATTTAATAAATGGCCGCACAGAAGGTAATATTTTAAATTCACAAGGGTTGCTTAGCGCATATGAACAAGTTTTCAGTGTACAGGATAACAAATGCAAGTCTACTCAAAAATTACATCTTTGGAGCATTCACCCGCTATAAGGAGGGCACCCTTCAGGACACCCTCATAATACATCTTGGGCAAGGGCCCTACGGGCACCTTCGATGCAGATGGAGCGCTTGACGACTTCAATCCATGGATAGGCGCCCACCAGCCGCCTCACCAGCCCGAAGTAGCTCCCAGGCATGGCTTCCTTAGGCCACAGCCGAACTATGAGGCCCTTCATGGCCTGTTCGGCCACCTTATGGAGCTCGACCAGCTGCTTCAGCTGGTCGCTCAAGGGCACCGGGTGTCCGGCCTCAGCATATTGAGACCAGAACACCTTCTCCGTCGAGCTCCCCTCCTCGGCCCGGTAGAATGCGTCAGCGTCGGACACACTATGGGGCAGATCTGCAAATGCTCCGGGAGAGCTCCGGATTCGGGTAAGTAACAAGTAATTCATTTTGACGTGCTTTCTTTGCATAAAGAATGCCTTACCCGCTGCTATCTTCTTCATTGCCTCAATTTCCTGGAGGGATTTTTGGGCTTCGGCCTTAGCGGCTTTGGCTCTCTCAAGGGCCGAGGCGAGCTCGGACTCTCGAGTCTTTGAGTCACGCTCCAAACTCTCGTGTTTTTCCACGAGAGCCTAGAGCTCTTGCCGCACCTCCCTCACCCGCGCCTCCTGCTTCTCTCGCTTGGTGCGCTCCGCGGCCGCATTACTTTCGGCCTTGGACACCGCTTCCTTCAGGGTCGCCACCTCGTTCGTGGCCCCTGCAATACTCACGTTATTCCTTTCATTTTTTACAACCACATCTTTTATATAATTCCATAAGATATTACTTACCTTCCTTGTCCTCGAGCTGCTTCTTGGCAAGGCCGAGCTCGTTCTCGGACCACTCGAGGCTCTGCTTCAATGCATTGACCTTTGCAGTCAGTGCGGCAGGGGTCAGCAGCGCAGCCTGCATTCCCATATTGACATACTTATGTTAGACTCCTGCGTACATCTTTTTAGATCCTCAGTTCGGCTTTTCTTTCCGAACACCAAACTGAGAATCAGGGGCTACTGTCTATGCGGTAATTTTTACATATCTTAAATACATACCTCAAAACCTGTTAGAAGGCTGGCACATGCTTCAGTTAGCCCGCTCTTGGCGGACTGAACTTTCTGGATCACCACACTCATAACAGTGCGATGCTCCTCGTCGATGGAGGCGCCATCAAGCGCCTCCAGCAAATTATCCTGTGCCTCTGGTTGGACGGAGGTCACCGGTGTCGCAGTCTTGCCCTTCTTATGAAGTGGCCGCCTGTCGGACTCCGGAACCACTGAAGGTTCTGATGCGGAGTCCGGCCCAGGGCCGGACTTAGAGCCCTTTGGGGTTTTATCCCCCTTGCGCCTGGAGTCCGGGAGGTTGCCTTGCAGCGCCTCCTGGACCACCCCCTCCTGGCTGGGCCCCTTTTGGGATCCCACCTCGACGTCATCCACAGCGCGAGGAGAGGAGGCAGTCGGAAGTGAGGTCCTATTCACGTCCGACGAATCCAGGGAGCCGCTCGTTGAAGCGTCGAGCCCGTCCTTGGGCGGGCTGCAGGGTTATATTCGGTGTTAGGAGATTCTCTGCGACAAATGAAACGCCATGAGTTATTCTGGTATCTGGACACTTACGATTTCGCCAGGGGCTTAGCCCTCGGTGGCCACTCCTCCTCGCCATGTTCGGCGTTGGTGGAGTAGTCCGGAGGGAGGGTGCTTCCCTTCTTGGACCCTCCGGCCTCCCCAGTCGGGGCGGCCTTCCTTTTCTTCTCTCCCCCTGCTGGGGGAGAGGCCTCTTTTTCCTCCTCCTTGTCTTCACGGGAGGAGTCCGCCTCGGAGTCATCGGATGATGAGTCCGACAACACCTGGCGTCGGGAACTCTTTCGAGTTCCCGTGGCCTTCTTCTTGGCCTTCTTCTCCGGCACCACGTGAGGTGCCGGAACTAGCAGCCCCGTTAATCGGGCGTCCGGTGGGTCTTCTGGCAAGGGAGCTGGACAGTTAACCTGCTCGGACGTTGTTTGCCAGCCATGTCAATGGTAAGGGAGTTTAGATCCCGCATAGAGTCAAACTATGAAAAACAAGTGTCATATAAAAGGTAAAATAGCTTACCTCGCTGGCTTGACGCAGCGAGCTGAATCCGCGATCTTCGGTAACGGATGCGGGAGCCTCGGCGCCCTTGAACAGCACCTTCCATGCATCTTCCTACGTAGTGTCGAAGAGCCTGCTCAAGGTTTGGTGCTGTGCCAGATCAAACTCCCACAAAATGAAGGCCCATTGTTGGCACGGGAGGATCCGGCACATGAGCATGACCTGGACTACATTGACAAGATTGAGCTTCTTGTTCACCAGGTTTTGGACGCAGGTTTGGAGTCCGGTCAGCTCTTCCGAATTACCCCATGTCAGGCCCTTCTCTTTCCAGGAGGAGAGCCGTGTGGGGATGCCAGATCGGAATTCAGGGGTCGCTGCCCATTCAGGGTCACGCGGCTCGGTGATGTAGAACCACCCCGATTGCCACCCTTTGATGATTTTCACGAAGGATCCCTCGAGCCATATAATGTTGGGCATCTTGCCCACCATGGCGCCTCCGCACTCCGCCTGCTGGCCGCCCACTACCTTTGGCTTGACATTGAAGGTCTTCAGCCATAAGCGAAGTGGGGCTTGATGCGAAGGAAGGCCTCGCACACGATGATAAACGCCGAGATGTTGAGGATGAAGTTCGGGGCTAGATCGTGGAAATCCAGGCCATAGTAGAACATGAGCCCCCGGACAAATGGGTGGAGTGGGAAGCCCAGTCCGCGGAGGAAATGGGGGAGGAACACCACCCTCTCATGGGGCCTGGGGGTGGGGACGAGCTGCCCCTCGTCTGGAAGCCGGTGCGCAATGTCGTTGTGCAAGTATCCGGCTTTCCTCAACTTTTTGATGTGCCCCTCCGTGATGGAGGAGGCCATCCACCTGCCTCCCGCTCTGGACATGGCTAGAGAAGGTTGAGGTGGGATGTGCGGACTTGGGCGATGGAGCTCGAGTGCACGGAAATGGATGAGAAAAGGAGGAAGAAGTCGTAGGTAAAAAGGTGGATCCTTATCCCCTTATATGGGCGGACGAAGCTATGCGTCCCCACCAGCCTGGTAAAACTCGCTCATCTCCCAAGCGCCGTAATCAATGGCGCGGTTGGGTTACCCACTCCCGTATTGATGAGAATCCCGGAATAAGTAGACACGATCTCTGCCTTGACAAGACGTGCCAAGAAACCGCCTCACTAAACGCGCTGAGGAGGGACAGTAAAAACGATTCAAATAAAGGCTTGGCCGTGGTGTGATATCACGCTCCGGAATACGTCAGCAGATTGAATTTGTGTAAATATTATTCTCTCTACGGTGGTATGTGGAACTTATTTTGCAGAGCCGGACACTATCCTTGTGTTCAAAATCTTCTATGAAGTATTCGGAGGAGGAACCCGCCTTGCAATGCCAAAGACAATATGCACGCCGGACTCGTCGTCATTGAAGCCTGGTTCAGGGGCTACTGAGGGAGTCCTGGATTAGGGGGTGTCCGGATATCCAAACTATCACCTTTGGCCGGACTCCTGGACTATGAAGATACAAAATTGAAGACTTCGTCCCGTGTCCGGATGGGACTTTCCTTGGCGTGGAAGGCAAGCTTGGCGATACGGCTATGTAGATCTCCTACCATTGTAACCGACTATGTGTAACCCTAACCCTCTTCGGTGCCTATATAAACCGGAGGGTTTTAGTTCATAGGACGAACAACAATCATACCATAGGCTAGCTTCTAGGGTTTAGCCTCTCTGATCTCGTGGTAGATCTACTCTTGTACTACCCATATCATCAATATTAATCAAGAGGGAGTAGGGTTTTACCTCCATCGAGAGAGCCTGAACCTGGGTAAAAACATCGTGTCCCTTATCTCGTGTTACCATCCGCCTAGACGGACAGTTCGGGACCCCCTACCCGATATCCGCCAGTTTTGACGCCGACAGTGAACAATATGGTTCTGAGGATGGTTTTGATCTATGGAACCTTATCACCGGATTGTTATAGAAGCTGAGAAGTTTTCACCCAAGTTTGCATCAAGAGGTTCAAACAAGCAATGGCCGATATATACTTGTTGTCCTAAGAAAATACAAAATGGCCGATGGAGTGTGGCAATCGTCCTTAGAACAAGCTATGCGGAAGTTATTTTTCGGCACACAAACTTTACCGAAAAACAGGGGGCATGTGTTGACACCAGATTTTGGCATGGTCAAAAACATAATTAGGAAGGCTTTAAATGGAAAAGTGCTCAAAGTGAGAAAGTTCCACATCGTCAAAATGAGAAACTTTGATATTTGGGCCATAGCCATCCGATCTCATCTCTATGGCCGAAGTTGTGTTTGAAGCACTGAGATTTTGTATTCAGAATACTATTCGGCTGATTACGCCCCCAAGCTGGCCTCATATGAGAAACATTTCTACACAGATTGTCTTCGTCTCGTCGAAACGATCGATTTTGATATAAGAAACGCCTAAATCGGAGTTCGTATGCAAAAGTTAGAGCCAAAAGAGTGTGCTGCATAAGTCTGCCCCGGAAGTTCCGGGCAAAACTTCCGGGAGGTTCCGGGCTAAACCGAAAGTTTGCACGCGGTGCACCCCGAAAACGGGAACTTTAACATTATTTGCCGATTCGTGGGGCCAGTTTCGACACCAAGATGACCTCGGATGAAAAAATGATCAACTAAGGAATTTTTATGCATTGCAAGATCTACCACTTTGCTTTTTGGACCATCGCGATCCGAAGCCATATGCGACCTGCAGGAGCTCTGCAAGAGGGCAAGATGATGTAATTTTATCCCGGAAGTTCCAGGCTGACCGGAAGTTCCGGCCCTCGTAGTCCGAGTTAGGTTATCTTTTGATGTTTTGGACAGGATTTGAGTCCTTTTCTTGTACGGAAAGTCCAGCCGCCTCATATATATGTAAGAGGTGACGGCCGATTGAACAACAACACACAATCGACCAAATCTATCTACACCTTTTACCTTTACTTTTCCTTATCCTTTGTTCTTCTTCCTCCTCGTTCTTCGTTCGTTCTTCTTCATTGCAGGGTGGCGAACCTCGAGGCCCTAGGGGCGGTCAGGCCGACCTAGGGCAGCCCATAGCCTTCGCGCGCCCTCACGGGGTCTCTCCCGGGCGTGTGGGGTTTCGGGTCTACAAAAGTGCCAGCCAGATTGCTTGCGTACCGCGCTTCCGAACGAGTCTTCTTCCATGTGAGCTGCGGTGCATCACCCCCGGCGTCGAGGGTACACGGTGACGTGTTCGTGTGTGAACACTCCGCCATTGCCCTCTTCTAACGACTGTGGGCTTGGAGAGAGAAGTCTCTGGGTTGTCTGTGGTGGAGACAGAAGCGGCGATGGTGGTTCTTGGAATGAGGCAGAGATGGAAGACAATGGGTTATTTCCAGGGTGTGGACGGGGATGTGTGGGAGGCAGTTCATCGGGGACATGGGTGTAGTGGTCGTGGTGTCACCGTTTGCAGTCCCTTGTGCCAACCGCCCAGTGTGTGGCGCGGGTGGTGCCCTGGGAGAACCAACCGTCCAAGCCAATTTCTTGCTAGGGTATTAATCTAGTCGAACTGAGTAGTCTTGTCAAGCTGTACTTATCAGTTGCTTTATCGCACTGCTCTTGTCTCAGGGTCGGTGACAATGGCATTTTACTCTCGCACTGATCCGTCTTGTCAAGTTGTACTTATCAGTTGTTTATCCCACTTACACGTGTCAAGGTTGGTGATGATGGAGGTTTGTACTTCTCTACTGCGTTACTTCGACTGGTGATTGAAGTGTAGTTGAACTTACCAAATACCAGTTGGTCTGTGTGTGTCATGTTAATCTTTTTTTAAACATTTTTTGTTTTTTTGAAAGGATTGTTTATATAAACATAATCTTTCAAAGTATTTTTACAGATAAATTAGTTTTTCATCAGTACATGTGTATTATATTTGCAGTTACTTGAGGTAATTATTATTCTATACTGATGGACTTTTTGAACTAGGACCGGCAGAACTAGACATAGCTTGTTTTTTGAAACGATGTTTTTTGAGGATAGTTTTGCTGAGTTACTGGTCGACAGTAATGTTGGCGTTACAAAATCCATATAAGTTTTTTCAAATATATTTGTGAGTGCATTAAAAAGGATTATCAAATCATTTACATAATAATGTCGCTGGTCCAGCGGGCACAAATCACAAATTATATCTTAACTATAATACTGATTGAGAAATCGACGACAAAGCTAAATAAGTTTTGGTAACGATAGTGTTTCAGTCTTGAGCTCCTCCTAACTGGCCCCGAATGTTGTACCTTGACGGCGCCCTTTCCTGGTTGAGCCTTGGCAGCTTCATCGTCAGTTTCAGTCTCCTCGTCCCCAATACTGTCATCTTCGTTGGCTTCGTCTGATTGGTCATCATTCTCGTCATCCTCTTCATTTGATTTTTTGTAACTCTGGACCTTGCCAAGTTTCTGTTCAGCGCCATCGACCTCCTTGCCCACTTTGCATGTGCGGGCATTATGTCCATCAGTCCCCCCACACTTGCTGCAAGTGTAGCTACTACGTGTGTCGTCTCCATTGGTAGAGACCTGGGCAGCTCCAATCTTCTTCGGCAGCTTTTGCTTGTTGGCAATGGCATCTGTGCGGTGTGGGCATGTTTGATAATTATGATTGGTCACCCAGTTGTAGAATACGCATGCCCTTACCCCGAGAGGTTTCCCGTCCGGGCCGTATTCCATGCGTTCGATGGGGCTTTTTGGATGCTACTTTTGCTGCTTTCGCTACCTACGTCTTACTCTTCCTCCCCTTTGTTCATGTGTATATGGGTGGTTTAATTACCCTTTGATGCTGCTGCTGCTAGTAGGATCTCCTATTGTCATGTCGTTCGCCTAGAGCACCGTCAAGTTCATGATCTTGCAAATGACCATGTTGCTGATCTTGAGTGTGCCCATGGGGAAGCTCTGATTATTGTTGCTCCTACTCCTCGTTGTCGTATGGGTCAACATCTCCCATATGGTTCATCTCAGATAAGAATGTAGCGATATCCTGCTCAAGTTTTTCTGCTTCATTGTCCACGACACCTCCGTTTTCAGAAGAATGCATGGCGTCGAGTTCTTCTTCAAGTCTTTCCATGACTACTCGTGACCTCGCCATTTGGTCTTGGCTTGTGAAGCTTTTCATGTGCACTCTCAAAACCTGCTGTAGCAGAGCGCTTTCAATGCAGTATTGGGAGGCCTTGTTTGACGATGTTGTCCTCAAGTCATTTCTGTTGAAGGTTGGCTCGATGTTTGGGCATTTGGTGTATCTCCTGAGGATGTATTTCTTTGGAACACTCTTAGCCTTAATTGTTCGCATCATGCACAGAACATGCACGCAGAAAATACCTGTTTTTTGGAAGAGGTGCATGTTTTCTGTCATTCCATTCGAACAAAAACTTTTGCAAAAGTAAGTAGTACAGTGTGTAACATTTTTTTAGTACTCGCCTGTGTGGTCCCAGAGCTTGCACTCGCAGTCGTATATTTCTCCCACGAGGTCTACAACCACCTGGGACGCGTGTTGAGACCATGCAGACGATGTTTGCGGTTTGTTGTAGCGTACAAGGTACTTTGTGGGCTCTTCCGTATCCATCACCGTGAATAGGGTGCTCAGCTTTAGCCTTTTTCTGATCTTGCTATACACAGCTCATGAGTAAACTTTTGCCATCTGAGTGTCGAACTCATAGAGGGTCATCGTGTTTGTTTTATTCAAGCAAGAGCATTAAACAAATTATTAGTTTTCTTGCAACAAAAACTTTTCTAACTAAGAAAGAATTACTTTAGTAAGCACATTATTTGTCTTACGACATGTGATAGAGCTATACCCGGTTACCCATTGTCTCCTTGTTTTCTGCCTGCCTCCTGTTTTTGACGCAGGTGTTTACTTGGCTAACAAACTGGTGCAGGTTTTGTCTCTCACATACGTAGTTCTTCTTCAGCACATAGTTCATGCTCTCACTCCATTGTGTCGATGTCCTTCTGGCACAGAAAATTTCCTTGAAGTAAGCTAATATCCATTTCTCGCGCTCATTCCACATTGCCACCATCATGGCATCATCATGGAGGTTGTACCTATCCATGAGATCTTTCCAGGAAGTCTCAAACTTAGTTGGCATGAGGGGCCAGTTGAGGATTGCTGTGAATTCATCCTTAAAGGTTTTGTGGAGGTCGTATAGGTACGCGAGGTGTTCCATGTACTTCTTCATAATGTTCCAGCAGCATAGCTTATGTACTATGTTCTTGAAAACATATGGGATCGCCAAAGCCATTGTCGGGCACTGGTCTGGTATGAGAAAACAGACTCAGAGTGGTCAGCTGATGGTTGTGCATATATACAAATAGAACTGACACGACAATTTTTACTGTGTTATTTTCCTTTATTTTAGGTGTGGGTTTAGGGTTAGCAGGGATTTTGCGGTTCTACCTGTGAGGATGCATGTAGGAGCCTTCCCTCTCATGCATTTTAAAAATGTTTTGAAAAACCATATGAATAAATCTGCATCCTCATCTCTTATCAGGCCGAAAGCAAAGATTGTAGTATGAAAGTGGTTGTTAGTACCCAAAAACACTCCAAGTGGCATATTGTATTTGTCTTATATGTGGTGGCAAACGTCACGCAGTCACCAAAGTCTTGGTATGCCCATGGGAAGCTCGCGTTCGCCCAGAATATGTTCTTCACTCTGTCGTACTCATCAAGTTGTATGTCACAGAAGAACTCCCTGTTTATTGCTTTCATCTCCCTAAAGAAGTTGATAGTCTTTAGGACATCGTCCACGTCATCCATCCTTGAATTCTTTCTTTGCTGCATATTAAAAGTGAATAGTCATTGCAAAAATGCATGTTGAACTGGCATCAGGTAATGCGTTGCGTAATTATTTGTACTGACAGTTGAAAAAGTATGGAGGAGGTTTTTGGTACGAGAACAAGTTTGTACTTACATGTTAATTATGTCTTTGGCATTCATTTCGAGGAAGTAGCTACCGGGGTCATCGCCACCCAGTATGCTCATGATTTGTGTGTGTTCAATGCCTTTTGAACTGCATGTACTTGACGTACTCCAAGATTGTCTTGTCAAAGTTTTTGTGGGAGTGCAAAAAGACAAGCATTTCTGTGGTGAGCTATAGCCCATGGTTGTGTTCCCATATTATCTCTTTTACGACATGTGTTCCATCATTTTCCTTCTTCATCCTAATTTTAGCCCCGCAGTTAGTCCTGGCGGTGGTCTTGTTCCGCTGTCTATTTGCTTCTGATACCTTTGATTCATAGACTCCATAGCATATGCAATAAAGGTAGACTCTGTTCTTAACCTTGGGGAAATCCCTAATAGCAAAACCCATGTGCTTTGCATAGACGTTGTAGAAGATATTTCCTTCTTCGAAAGTTTCAAAGCGCGTTTCTCGCCTTGGCAGAACGTAAGCTTCAATGTTAGGTGGCTACATGCAATAGTGAGCAAACAAAAACACAGTGATGAAAATGTTAGATGGTGTTATCACAGTACTAGGGGGTGGACTGTGCTTGTATGTTTTATTAATGGATACTTACTTGTGTATAGCTTTGTGCTGGATCTGGTGTTTGTTGTTCACCCTCGTGTATGGGCGCGGGAGGTGTCACACTAGGCACATGCAACAATGCTTCTCTTGGAGGGAGCAATTTTGATGAAGCTCTCCGTCTCTTATTGTACTGACGTCTTGCCTCAGATTTGTTGTGAGGTTGCTCATGTCTATATGGCTCATATCTTGTACTCTGCACCCTGCTAGAGTGGTGAACATTCTTGTCTATTTCGCCTGGTCTTCCTGTTGTAGCCGCTTTTGCAGCACAGATGATTGCTGTTGATGGAGCAACTGGTGGAAGCCTGGGTGTCCTTGCCTTTCTGCATGTGCTAGGGAAGGAAAATATTTGTTTCTGGGGACATTGCAGACGTTGTTGCACCCAACAGTGGCAAAGCTTGAATACCCAGCAATAGATGTTTGCTGCAGAGAAGAACTAGACTGCGCTTCTGATGATTCTGGTGTAGCTTGAAATCTGCCTGTATTGTTGAATTATCCAGGTGCTATTTCTAGTGTTACCCAACGAGGCGGTGCCTTATATCTGCCTGGCTCATCAAACCCTTCATGTGTGTGCCACCTTGCTTGTTTCTGCAATGACATTCAACAGTTTTGGTATTAATCTTTTCTGCATTTTCTCGTGTATATGATATGGGTAACATGTCATGTACTGAAGATAATGTACAAGTTGAACTTGCCCCTTTTTGTAATCGGACATATTTTCAGTCAAACTGATGTATGGACATGTTAAGAACTGATGTGCTGATGTAATTTTTTTCTATAACTGATGCATGAACATAAGGTGCACTGCTTGGAAACTGAACATTGAACTTTCAAACAATGTGGATTTATATAAACATGAATGGATGTCCTCTCTTATTTTTTCATCTATAACTTATGCATCTACATTACAAGTACTCCTAGTTTCTGTATCATTGAACTTACTGTGCAACAATTGCATATTTTTTTCAGCAATAGGTTTTTTACTTGTTCGAACTAATGTAACGACATGACATGTACTCTTAGAAATAACAGTAATCTCGATAGTAATCTTTCAGTGGTAGCTGAACCTTAGTAGTAGCAACTTGGAATGATGCATAAGTTTAAGTTTTTTTGACTTGAACTGAAGCTACCATATTAGAGGTACTGACAGTAATCTCTACATCTTAATTGTGCATCAAGTGGTAGGGGTGTAATGAACTGATGCAAGCATTTGCAATGTACTGATGCAGCATAGATGCAACACACAATTTGTACTGATGAACCTAATAGTGTAACATGTAGGCAGAGCATAGCAGCACATATGAACTGATGAACTGATGAATTGACACAAACGTCGTAACTATATTCATTCAAACCCAGATCTGAAAAACATGTTGTGGCTAGTAATTTGTGTGGGAAGCAGACATCACCTACACCTTGTTGCATCTAACTTCTTCTTCGTCTCGTTGGCGGCGTATTGGCAAAAACTTGGAAGGCGGAGCCATTGTTGTGGGGGAGATGATGGTGCTTGTGGTGGAGCTCCGTCGATGAGGTCCGGCGAGGGGTGGAGGCAGGAGGCGTGGATCACAGTCTAGGCGAATCTCCAGCACCAGGCGGCGGGGAGGCGCGCAGGGAATCTCTGGCACCAGACGGAGGGAGGCGCGCGGGGAGGCTCCGGTGCCCGTCGGCGGGGAGGTGCGCGGGGAGGCTACGGCGCCCGACGGCGGGGAGGTGGGCGGGAAGGCTCTGGCGCCCGATGGCGGGGAGGTTGGCGGGGAGGCTCTGACGCCGGACGAGGCGAGCGATGGTTGCGGCGGGCGGGCCAGCGGGATGGCTTGATGGTGGCGCGTCGGGGGAGTGGTGGGTGGGGATCGGGGGTGGGGGTGGGGGTGGGTGGTGCAAACTCGCCATCGGGCGGGTCACGGTGAAGCGGGGTCCCTCGCTCTGGCTGCCGCCGTCGCTCGCTCGCGTGCAACTGCTGCCTCCGACGGTAGGAAGCGAGTCGGCTTGGGGCTCGGTCGGTCAGGGACACGTCACGCCCTTATAGGGCCGGAGGGTTAGAAAACAATATGTTGTTTCTGGTACCCTATATATATTAGCAGAATAATTATTCTGATAACACTTCCGCACTGCACGCTCAATGCAAGTGCACGTCATTGTTTGAACCAAGTGTGCTGCAGTACTCACACGAGTGAACTTCGTGTCGGAAAAAACTGCACGCGGTGTTTTTCCAATACTGTTTTATCTCTAATTTTTAAACTGTTTATCAGAATGAGGCATATAATATTCCGCTGGAAAGCTATTGATTAGGCGCAACTTCGCCATGTTGAATACTTTTCGAGATTACTCTCGGTTTAAGAGCAGTTTCAAAAATGGTGCAGCGGATGACGAGTGGCAGCAAGCGCATTTTCGTGATTTTTTCTAAACCGCTCATCGGAATAAAGCAAATGATACGCCATTGGAAAGATATCGTCAAGGCGCATATTTTCCATATATAATGTTTTATCTAATTCTTTACGGTTTAAGAGCAGTTTCAAATTTACTAAATCGCGGAATTTTGTTTTTTTTATTATTTCAATTTTCGGTACTGTTTTCGCTCTAGTTTTTGAACCGTTTGTCGAAATGAGGCGTGTAATACGTCCTTGGAAAGCTATGGACAAAGCGCAACTTTCATATGCAGAAATGGTTTTAAAATTCCTTATTGTTTTAAGTTAATTTTGGAAACGGCGGATGACGAGTGGCAGCGGTTATTTTTCGCGAAATTTTTACAAACCACTTGTCGAAATGATCCAAATGATACGCCGTTGGAAAGATATCGACGAGATGAAATTTTTTCATGTAGAACACTCTCTCTAATTCCTTATGATTTAAGGGCAGTTTTAAAATTAGCGCAATGCGGACACTCTGTTTTTCGCAACACCTAAATCGACGAGTGAACCACATCGGTCAGAAAACCGCACTGCTTAAGACTGACAACCGCACTGCATCAGACCGACAAGTGCACTGCATGATTTATTTTTTGTGGGACGAAATTTTTTCCAAACGATGTGGAGTGCACTCCATGTCGAGCGTTGGTGAACCACAATACTATGAAAAGTGAACCTTGAGACTACCGTAAATGGTCCGCGATACTACCGAAAGTGAACCGCGTGAGTTTTTTCCAAACTCACTATTTTTTACATGCATAGACCGGGCGAGTGGACCGCATCTGGCAGAAAACCGCACTACATCAGACCGATAAGTGCACTGCATGATTTCTTTTGTCAAGCTTAAACTTTCACATAGGAGTTTTTGTTGTCTTCTTTTTTTAACTTTTTTTATGAATGAGAGTGGACCACAGAGACAAGGGCAAGTGAACCCGGACATGCATCAAAGTGTACTACATAATTGTTTTGTCGTTTTTAGCTTCTTTTGACTACATGGTCGATGCAAGTAAGCTGCATCAAATTTTCTACAGAGAGAAGAGGAAAAGGTTGGCTCACTTCATGCACACAGACAAATACTATGTCACGGAGTGAACCATAAACAATGTGCCATTTTTAAGTGCAAAAACCTTTTTTGATATGTAAAAACATAGAAAATAGTTAACCAAATGGACTACTTTTCGGAAACAATTACAATACAGTTCGTTCAAAATTGCACAATGTTAGATTTACAAACAGATCCACATGTCTCAAGTGAGCTTTTTTTAATATATGGAGCGACCAACAGACTGAGACTGATCTGTTTGCATCCCACATCATAGTCAAGTATGAAATTTTCACTACATAGAAAAAAATCAGAGAAAACAAAATGCATCCACATAGAAATGACGAACTGATTCACAAACATCATAGTCAAGCACGAGCACGGGACGCGCAACACCATCGGACTGAACTGACTCAAACCGCGGACACCACATTGGTGCACCCAAGTACTGCATCCCATGAGGCCGGAGTAGGTCGTCGTTCTCCCGGTGCCAGGGACTGCACGGCCCGGTGATGTGCACTGCACTAAGTGTTGAAGTGACCTGTTCGGCATTAAGGGAGAAGGGAGAAGAGAGGGTCAAAGAATGATGGCGAGGAACAGACATGGTTACGTCAGCGGCGGTGCTCTGGGGTTGAGTCATTGATGGAGTCTTCAGCGAGGGAGGAGTGCACTACCGCGACCGTCGCCGGTGGAAGGAGAGACGGCCCTAGGGGCGTTGTATCTTGCGTGCGTCGTGGTGGAGGGATGTCGGGGCCGCGCAGTCCAGTGTCGGGTTTGGGGAGGAGGCTTTGCAGGCCGGTCGTGGCAGCCGTGTACTGCATGGACGCGCAGTGATGATTAGTGAAATGCACGTGGTGAGCCGCCGAGCTGAACAAGAAAAAAAGGGGATGGAGGTCAGCTGGATGCGACGCTCGTGAATCCAAGCCAAACTGTACGAGAAGAGGAAAAGAATCGCTCAGCCCTAGTGCTTCTTCCACTGCCGGGGGCCGCCGGTGCCTGACCCGGTGGGATGCCGGCCGATACAGCAGCCCACCTTGCTCTCTGGCCATCCTATAGGAGTAGCCCGCTGCCCGCTCGTGATGGCTCGATGGATCGGTGCCGAGCCCGATGGAGGTGAGGAGAAGAGGCGCCGCCGGAGCATGCTGATACGTCTCCAGCATATCTATCATTTTTTATTGTTCCATGCTATTATATTACCCCTTTTGGATGTTTATGGGCTTTATTTTACACATTTATATCATTTTTGGGACTAACCTACTAACCGGAGGCCCAACCCATATTGCTGTTTTATTGCCTGTTTCAGTATTTCGAAGAAAAGGAATATCAAACGGAGTTCAAACGGAATGAAACCTTCGGCAGCATGATCTTTTGGAAGAATATGATCCTGGAGACTTGGAGTCCATGTTATAAGATCCTCAAGGAGGCCACGAGATAGGAGGCCGCGCCCCCCTTACAGGGTGGTGGCCCCCTGTCTCGTGGGCCCCTCGAGCACCTCCCAACCGACTTCCTTTGCCTATATATGCCTACGTACCCTAAAACCATCGAAAATCAAGATAGATCAGGAGTTCCGCTGCTGCAAGCCTCTGTAGACACCAAAAACCTCTCGGGAGTCCGTTCCGGCACCCTGCCGGACGGGGAACCCATCACCGGTGGCCATCTTCATCATCTTGGCGCTCTCCATGACAAGGAGGGAGTAGTTCACCCTCGGGGCTGAGGGTATGTACCAGTAGCTATGTGTTTGATCTCTCTCTCTCGTGTTCTCTCTCATGTTCCCTCTATGGAACGATCTTGATGTATCCCGAGCTTTGCTATTGTAGTTGGATCTTATGATGTTTCTCCCCGTCTACTCTCTTGTGATGAATTGAGTTTCCCCTATGAAGTTATCTTATTGGATTGAGTCTTTTATGCCAACACTTGATGTATGTCTTGCCGTGTTTATCTGTGGTGACAATGGTATATCATGTGCCACTTGATGTATGTTTTGGTGACCAAATTGCAGGTTCCTCCCATGAACCTATGCATAGGGGTTGGCACACATTCTTGACTCTCTGGTAGAAACTTTGGGACACTCTTTGAAGTACTTTGTGTTGGTTGGATGAATCTGAGATTGTGTGATGCATATCGTATAATCATGCCCACGGATACTTGAGGTGACAATGGATTATCTAGTGACATTAGGGTTTTGGTTGATTTGTATCTTAAGGTGTTATTCTAGTACAAACTCTTTTATAGATCGATCCGAAAGAATAACTTTGAGGTGGTTTCGTACCCTACCATAATCTCTACGTTTGTTCTCCGCTATTATTGGCTTTGGAGTGACTCTTTGTTGCATGTTGAGGGCTTGTTATATGATCTATCTATGTTATTATTTTTGAGAGAACTTGCACTAGTGAAAGTATGAACCCTAGGCCTTGTTTCCTATCATTGCAATACCGTTTACGCTCACTTTTATCATTAGTTACCTTGCTGTTTTTATTATTTCAGATTAACAAAACCTTTATCTAGTATCTATTTTGCACTTGTATCACCATCTCTTCGCCGAACTAGTGCACCTATACGATTGTATTGGGTGTGTTGGGGACATAAGAGACTTTCTGTTATTTGGTTGCAGGGTTTTTTGAGAGAGACCATCTTCATCCTACGCCTCCCACGAATTGATAAACCTTAGGTCATCCACTTGAGTGAAATTTGCCATTTTCCTACAAACATGTGCACTTGCAGGCCCAACAACGTCTACAAGAAGAAGGTTGTGTAGTAGACTTCAAGCTCTTTTCTGGCGCCGTTGCTGGGGAGGCTAGGTAAAGGGCACTCACTCACACCCCGTCAACTAAGCTCATTCCTGGCGCCGTTGCCGGGGAGGTGAGTGCTTCATGGTATATCTTTAGATCTTTCATTCGAATCTTTTTGTTTCTTCTTTTATCACTAGTTTAGTTTATAAAAGAAAACTCCAAAAAAAGGAGTTAAGTTTCTCTCATACTCTTTATCTTTTTAATATATTTTGTGAGTATTATGGGAAGGAAAATTGTGCTCAAGTTCTAGAAGAAGAATGCATTAGAATGTTTGGTACTAGATCTTTGTATGATGAGCATGATTGCATTGTTTTTAGTATGAATTCCTTTAATATCCGTGATGCTAATAGTATGCAAAGCCACAAGCTTGGGGAAGCTCTGTTTGATGAAGATGATATTTTTTGTCCCCCAAGTTTTGATGAGAATGTTTATTATGATGAAAGCATGCCTCCTATTTATGATGATTATATTGATGAAAGTGGGTTTGGAAGAGTGTCAACTCTAGGAAGTAATGATCCCACTATTTTGGAGGATGTTGAATCTTATTGTGATGAATATGAAAGTGGATTTGGAAGAGTGTCAACTTTATTTAGTGATTCCACTATTTCGGAAGAGGTTCCAATTGATTATGAGAACAAAGTTGCTATCTATGATGATTATTGTGATGACTTGTATGCTATTAAGAATAATGATAACCATGAATCTTGTCATCATGATTTTAGTTTTCAATTGGTTATGCCTCACATGATAATTATTTTGTTGAGTTTGCTCCCACTATTCCGAATGAGAAGAATTTTGCTTATGTGGAGAGTAGTAAATTTTCTATGCTTGTAGATCATGAAAATAATAATTTAGGTGCTGGTTATATTGTTGAATTCATTCATGATGCTACTTAAAATTATTATGAGGGAGGAATATATGCTTGTAGGAATTGCAATAATGTCAAGTTTCCTCTCTATGTGTCGAAAATCTTGAAGCTATGCTTGTTTTACCTTCCTATGCTCATTGATTATTGTTCCCATAAGTTGTTTTCTCACAAAATCCCTATGAATAGGAAGTTGGTTAGGCTTAAATGTGCTAGTCATATGCTTCATGATGCTCCCGTTGTGTTTCAATTCTTATCTTTTATGTGAGCATCATTGTCATCATCATGCCTAGCTAGAAAGGCATTAAAGAAAAGCGCTTGTTGGGAGACAACCCAATATTTATCCATACTGTTTTTGTGTGTTCACATGATTATGATACTATAGTAATCATGTTTTATAGCTTTTGTTTCAATAAAGTGCCAAGTAAGATCTTTAGGATAGCTTACGGTGATAGTTGTGTTGATCCTACTGAAAATCAGAAACTTTTGCACCCAGTAAATTAGTTTTGTTAATTCACAGAAACGTGCTTATTATCTGACTCTTTCTGCTCTGGATTGGTACACAAATTGCTTAGGACTTGCTAATTTGGTAGGATTTTTGTAGTTCCAGAAGTATACGTTTGATACAGATTACTACAGACTGTTCTGTTTTTGACTGATTCTGTTTTCTATGTGTTGTTTGCTTATTTTGATGAATCTATGAGTAGTATCGGAGGGTATGAACCATATATAAGTTGGACTACAGTAGATATTACACCAATATGAATTTAGAATGTGTTCATTACAGTACCTAAGTGGTTGTTTTATTTTCTTATACTAACGGAGCTTACGAGTTTTCTGTTGAGTTTTTTGTTGTGAAGGTTTCAAGTTTTGGGTAAAGATTCGATGGGCTATGGAATAAAGAGTGGAAAGAGCCTAAGCTTGGGGATGCCCAAGGCACCCCAAGGAAATATTCAAGGACAACCAAGAGCCTAAGCTTGGGGATGCCCCGGAAGGCATCCCCTCTTTCATCTTCGTACATCGGTAACTTTACTTGGAGCTATATTTTTTATTCACCACATGATATGTGTTTTGTTTGGAGCGTCATTTTATTTTGTTAGTTTTTGCTTTCTATTAGTTAGAATAATGTTTTGCATCTTTATTTTCAATAAAGAAGTCAAGGATAGCCTTTGCCATGCTTATTTTGCTAGTATACATGTTGCTGTTTGAAAACAGAAAGTTTACCGCTGTTGCAAAAATTCCCTAGAAAAGTCAGAGCATGATATAATGTTGAATATTTTTGAATAATGAGGCCTTATAAATTCACTACAGTGGGAATTTTATTCCATAATTTTTGTCATGAGGTAAGTATTGATACTCTTGCATTCTTTACAGACTGTACTGTTTTGGCAGATTGTTGTTATGTTTGCATTGTTTGCATATGTTTGCTTGTTTAATGATTCTATTTTAGGATAGGAGTGTTAAATATGCAGAGGCATTTAGTATTCAATGTTTAATAATAATTTTAGTGATTTGTTACAGTAGAAAATGATAAGGTTTTTGCATTGGTTTATACTAACCTATCTCACGAGTTCTTGTTGAGTTTGGTGTGGATGAAGCTTTTGATAAAAAGAGAAACCATGATATGAGAGGAATTAAGGAGACACAAAAGTTCAAGCTTGGGGATGCCCAAGGCACCCCAAGATAATATTTCAAGAAGTCTCAAGCATCTAAGCTTGGGGATGGCCCGGTAGGCATCCCACCTTTCTTGTTCAACAACTATCGGTTAGTATCGGTTGAACCTAAGTTTTTGCTTCTTCACATGAGTTGTGCTATCCTTGCAATGTCATTTTATTTTGTTTCGCTTGCTGTTTGAATACAATACCAAGATCTTAAATTCCTTAATGTTAGAGAGTCTTCACATAGTTACATAATTATTTAGCTACTCATTGATCTTCACTTATATCTTTCGGAGAAGTTTGTCGTTTGCTCTAGTGCTTCACTTATATCTTTTAGAGCACGGTGGTGGTTATATTTTGTAGAAATTGCTAGTCTCTCATGCTTCACTTATATTATTTTGAGAGTATTTTAGAACAGCATGGTATTTGCTATGGTTACAAAGTTGGTCCTAGAATGATGAGCATGCAAGTTGGGTATAATAAAAACTATTATAGAAAGTGAATTGGATGCTATGATCAACTTGATGCTTGATAATTGTTTTGAGATATGGAGGTAGTGATATTAAAGTCATGATAGTTGGGTGATTATGAATTTAAATAATGCTTGTGTTGAAGTTTGTGATTCCCGTAACATGCACGTATGGTGAACCGCTTTGTGATGAAGTTGGAGCATAATTTTATTTATTGATTGTCTTCCTTATGAGTGGCGGTCGGGGATGAGCGATGGACTTTTCCTACCAATCTATCCCCTAGGAGCATGCGCGTAGTGCTTTGATTTTTGATGACTTCTAAATTTTTGCAACAAGTATATGAGTTCTTTTGATTAATGTTGAGTCCATGGATTATACGCACTCCTTCACCCTTCCACCATTGCTATCCTCTCTTGTACCATGCAAATTTCACCGGTACCATATACCCACCATTTACCTTCCTCAAAACAGCCACCATACCTACCTATTATGGAATTTCCATAGCCATTCCGAGATATATTGACATGCAACTTTCCACCGTTCCGTTCATATGACACACATTACTTTTGTCATATTGCTTTTTGCATGATCATGTAGTTGACATTGTATTTGTGGCAAGGCCACCTTCATAATTTTCATACATGTCTCTCTTGATTCATTGCATATCCCGGTACACCGCCGGAGGCATTCATATAGAGTCATATCTTGTTCTAGCTTTGAGTTGTAAATCCATAAAAGTGTGATGATCTTCATTATTAGAGCATTGTCCTAGTGAGGAAAGGATGATGAAGACTATGATTCCCCTACAAGTTAGGATGAGACCTCGGACTTTACAAAAAGAAAAAAAAGAAAGAAAAATAGAAAGGCCAAAAAGAAAAAAAGAAAAAAAAGAGAAGGCCAAATAAAAGAAAAAAAAGAAAAAAGAAAGAAGAAAAGAAAAAAAATGAGAGAAAAGGAGAGAAAGGACAATGCTACTATCTCTTTTTCCATACTTGTGCTTCAAAATAGCACCATGATCTTCATGTTAGAGAGTCTCATATGTTGTCACTTTCACATACTAGTGGGAATTTTTCATTATAGAACTTGCCTTGTATATTCCAATGATGGGCTTCCTCAAAAGTGCCCTAGGTCTTCATGAGCAAGCAAGTTGGATGCACCCCACTTAGTTTCTTTTGTTGAGCTTTCATATATTTATAGCTCTAGTGCATCCGTTGCATGGCAATCCCTACTCACTCACATTGATATCTATTAATGGGCATCTCCATAGCCCGTTGATATGCCTAGTTGATGTGAGACTATCTTCTCCTTTTTGTCTTCTCCACAACCACCATTCTATTCCACATATAGTGCTATGTCCATGACTCACGCTCATGTATTGCCCGAAAGGTTAAAGAGTTTGAGATTATTAAAGTATGAAACAATTGCTTGGCTTGTCATCGGGGGTGTGCATGATTAAATACTTCGTGTGATGAAGATAGAGCAACAGCCAGACTATATGATTTTGTAGGGATAACTTTCTTTAGCCATGTTATTTTGAGAAGACATGATTACTTTGATTAGTATGCTTGAAGTATTACTATTTCTTGTGTCAATATGAACTTTTATTTTGTATCATTTGGATATGGACATTCATGCGACAATAAAGAAAATTACATTGAGAATTATGCTAGGTAGCATTCCACATCAAAAATTCTGTTTTTATCATTTACCTACTCGAGGACGAGCAGGAATTAAGCTTGGGGATGCTTGATACGTCTCCAATGTATCTATAATTTTTGATTGTTCCATGCTATTATATTACCCCTTTTGGATGTTTATGGGCTTTATTTTACACATTTATATCATTTTTGGGACTAACCTACTAACCGGAGGCCCAACCCATATTGTTGTTTTATTGCATGTCTCAGTATTTCGAAGAAAAGGAATATCAAAAGGAGTCCAAACGGAATGAAACCTTCGGCAGCGTGATTTTTTGGAAGAATATGATCCTGGAGACATGGAGTCCACGTCAGAAGATCCTAGAGGAGGCCACGAGATAGGAGGCCGCGCCCCCCTTACAGGGTGGTGGCCCCCTGTCTCGTGGGCCCCTCGAGCACCTCCCGACCGACTTTCTTCGCCTATATATGCCTACATACCCTAAAACCATTGAAAATCAAGATAGATCGGGAGTTCTGCCGCCTCAAGCCTCTGTAGCCACCAAAAACATCTCGGGAGTCCGTTCCGGCACCCTGCCGGAGGGAGAACCCATCATCGGTGGCCATCTTCATCATCCCGGCGCTCTCCATGACGAGGAGGGAGTAGTTCACCCTCGGGGCCGAGGGTATGTACCAGTAGCTATGTGTTTGATCTCTCTCTCTCGTGTTCCCTCTATGGCACGACCTTGATGTATCCCGAGCTTTGCTATTGTAGTTGGATCTTATGATGTTTCTCCCCCTCTACTCTCTTGTGATGAATTGAGTTTCCCCTATGAAGTTATCTTATTGGATTGAGTCTTTTATGAGAACACTTGATGTATGTCTTGCCGTGTTTATCTGTGGTGACAATGGTATATCATCTGCCACTTGATGTATGTTTTGGTGACCAAATTGTAGGTTCCTCCCATGAAGCTATGCATAGGGGTTGGCACACATTCTTGACTCTCCGGTAGAAACTTTGGGACACTCTTTGAAGTACTTTGTGTTGGTTGCATGAATCTAAGCTTGTGTGATGCATATCGTATAATCATGCCCACGGATACTTGAGGTGACAATGGAGTATCTAGGTGACATTAGGGTTTTGGTTGATTTGTATCTTAAGGTGTTATTCTAGTACAAACTCTTTTATAGATCGATCCGAAAGAATAACTTTGAGGTGGTTTCGTACCCTACCATAATCTCTACGTTTGTTCTCCACTATTATTGGCTTTGGAGTGACTCTTTGTTGCATGTTGAGGGCTTGTTATATGATCTATCGATGTTATTATTGTTGAGAGAACTTGCACTAGTGAAAGTATGAACCCTAGGCCTTGTTTCCTATCATTGCAATACCGTTTACGCTCACTTTTATCATTAGCTACCTTGCTGTTTTTATTATTTCAGATTACAAAAACCTTTATCTACTATCTTTTTTGCACTTGTATCACCATCTCTTCGCCGAACTAGTGCACTTATACGATTTACCATTGTATTGGGTGTGTTGGGGACACAAGAGACTTTCCGTTATTTGGTTGCAGGGTTGTTTGAGAGAGACCATCTTCATCCTACGCCTCCCACGAATTGATAAACCTTAGGTCATCCACTTGAGGGAAATTTGCTGTTGTCCTACAAACTTGTGCACTTGCAGGCCCAACAACGTCTACAAGAAGAAGGTTGTGTAGTAGACATCACATGCGGAGGCAACAGCCGCAGAGATGCCACATCGACCTCGATTCGGTTGTCGCTTGAGCCCATGGAGACGGTGGTTGCTGGATCCGACAGGGGGAGGTGCCCTGCCGCGCGGATCTGACGCCGGAGCCTACATGTTGCGGCAGCGCATCTCTTGTCTCTAGCAGCACGTGGGGGGGGGGGGGGAGAAGGCGCTAGTGGTGGTGGCTGGCACGGCAAACACCGTGGGAGGTGGTGGGGGAATGCGTCGAGGGAGTGGTGGGGCGGTGGCGGGGGGTGGGCAGGTTGCCGGAGGGGAGGCAACGCGGGATGGTGGGGCGCCGCGGGGGTGGTAGATGGCCTCGGCGGGCGGCAGGATTGTGGGGCGCCGTGGGGGTGGGGTGGTGGCATACCGGAGGTGGGTGGTGGTGGGGCGTCGGGGGGTGGGTGGTGGGGAAGAAAGTTAGGCAACGTGGGGTGGGTTCCTGCGGAGGAGAAGGTGGGGTGTGGGGTTGGGCTTGGATTATTGTAGTTTTGTCGTGTTGCTCTGCGGTCTGGCGGAGGTGGATGAAGCAGTGTAGAAGTGTTAACAGAATAAGGCTAGGTGTTAATAGAATAAGACTCTTAAGGGTGTTATCATAATAGACCCATATATATATATCCACTAATGGTTTTAGTCTGTTAACTTTAAAGGATCGGCTAGAGATGGCCTTGTGCCTTGTTTAATTCAGTTCTTCACAATGTGATACTCTATATGTGCAACTATTTGCCGTGCAGTTAAGTTTCATCAATAATAGTTTCAACAATACCACAATGAATTACGATATTTGGTTGATTTTAAGGATGTTGCATTCAATATGCCTTTTAGTTTTTTAACAATAACCAGTGTACTTTAGACCTGCACAATACCAGTTTGAATGACTATCTGCTTGTTTTTAAATGTTATGCCTGATGCAATTAACACACCTTTTCACTTCTTGTTTTGCTTAACTAGCGTGCTTAAACCTGCACACTAAAGCTATCATTTGTAAATTATGTTGTCTACCATGGATATATTTGGTTGATGTTTACCATGTTGTGCTTAACATGCCTTTATATGTACTCATACAGGACAATATCGAGAACAGTGTTGTTTTCCATCGATGTTAGTTTCATCGCATTGCTTATATGTACTCACTGTTCAGGATATCAATAGCTGGTACCATATAGCCTGGTGGCTGGTAAGGGATTAATCGTCGAATCAGACATTTCACTGAATATATCTGTAACCCATTTATCAGTAGGTTAACTTGGGCCATATTTAATATATTTGAGGCTACATAGCAACATGCATTGTACTGAATGACAAAATAGACAATCCCAGGATACATAGCAACAATGAAGAGTGTTACCTTAATGTTCTGATGATGTCTAGATATACATGTAATAAAATCTTATATAATGGGATGGAGGGAGTGTTGTAGTACATCATTTTGCAATTGTTGTTTAGCTTCTAATATTAACTTGGTCCTTTAGGTACATGTGTCATTGCCAAAGAGCCACACTTCGACCCTTTCTGCATATGGGGCAATGAGATATTTATGAACCAGCATCAAGTGAGGAAACTGATAAAGATTTTTATTAAAATGGTTCAAAATATGTCAATCAAACTATTTGTTTACACTTTATGCAAGACGATGGTGAACAATAGGATGGTAAAGTAAGAACTCTGTAGCCTTCGTTTTACTACCCGTAATGAGTTGTGTTAGATGACAATGTCTGAATATTTTTCCTTTGAAGTGGCTCCTGAAGCACTTTACTCAAGATTACTTCTCAAAATAAATGATTGGTGGTCGGCCATCACAAGGGGTTGGACTATACTCGTGCGTGCCTTCTGCATCCAAGAAAGCACAATAGGGCCATTCCGCTTC
Source organism: Triticum aestivum (assembly GCF_018294505.1). Taxonomy (NCBI): domain Eukaryota; kingdom Viridiplantae; phylum Streptophyta; class Magnoliopsida; order Poales; family Poaceae; genus Triticum; species Triticum aestivum. The sequence continues at coordinate 204,337,980 of NC_057804.1, read as the reverse complement.
ACCTTGTTCAGCAACCAGAATGTTTGCCGCCTCTTTCTTTACCATCTGTAGTAGTATAATATAGAACCCTGGTTCATTCTTTATTTGGTGCTTATGTAATCTTGAACATATGTATATGTGAATAGAATAATGCATTGGTTTTTTGAACCTGATGGATATGAATAAGGCTATAGCCTACTTTCAGGTTCAATTTAGGTACAATTTTAAATAGCAGCAATTAAATTAGGGTGAAATTACGCACTACAAGAAATATGTCAACTTGTGACCGCCACTATTGGTCACTGAATGGTCATTGTTTTCCATTTTTTACCTTTTTGTGACCAAAAATAGAAGGTCAAAAGCTGGCTGTCGTAAAATGAAATTAGCGACCTTTCTTCTGGAATGGTCGTAGACGTTTATGACCAAAAAAAGGTCGTAGATTTAACGACCAATTATTTTGGTCACTAGCAATCCGACCACACCACGTCAGATCCACCATGGCAAGCAGACATGGCAGAATTACGACGAAATGAAAAGTTCATAAAATAGAATCAGCTCGGTCCATTTCAGCCGTCTACATGGGCCAAGCCATATAATTCAGCTCATTTAATTTTTTTTCTCTTTATTTTGCTTATCTGCATGGGCCTGGCCCAATAATTTGGCCTTTTATTTTCTGGGAATGGAGCCTTTTTCGGATGAATTTTTTTATAGTCCACTATTGTTTTGGGCCACAACCTTTTTAGTCTAGTTCGAATTTGGGCATTGGCCTTTTTATTTTCTGTTATGCAGCCTTTTACAAACTATTTTTTTACAGTAAACTCTTTCTACAGGCCCAAGCCTTTTTAGTCTAATTCTTGTTAGGGCCTCGGCCTTTTTGCAGTCCAACTAAGTTTAGAGCCCAATTAATCAAAATAATAGTCTATGATCCAAACAAAACTCAAATAATTCATAAAATGAATAACTTCACATGTTCATAACTTCACAGCTTCCAAAACTTCACATGTGCATAACTTCACAGCAAGTAACTTAACATGTGCATAACTTCATAGCCATCACTGGTTCAACAACAAGTGCTCCCAGGTTCACAAGATCCTAGGTTCACAAGTGCTCCCAGGTTCACTTGCCAAGTGCAAAATGCAACAAACTGCATAAGTTCACGACCTACTACGACATAAGTTCACGACCAACTATGACATGTTTAAAGACAAGCTTCAAAGCCATCAAACTACCTTAACTCCAAAGAGAGCCATCAAGTGGGCTAACTTCTCTTCCTGCTCTTGAGACTTCTTGTGCAGCAGCTCAAGTTCCTTGTGGCGTGCAGCTTCAGATTCTTCCGCCTTCATCTTGATTGCCACCAATTCTTCTTGCATCACTTCAGCTTGAAGCTCGGACCTCTCAAGCTTCTGCTCAAGATCATGAACATGAGGAGCCACTTTAGCAGTTGCTTTGCCGGAGTTGTTCCAAGATGACTGGAGCCCAACATTCTGGAGGAATGTGCTTCGCTTGACTTCGGTCTTGAGCACTTCTTCAACAATTTCAACAGCAGAGGCTCTTCACCTTCTGGTACCGGCGCGTCCTTCATTTTTTCCATCTCAAGCTAGCATATGGAGGAAAATGATAGGCATTAGTGGGAGACCTATTTCACATTTTGCAAACCAAACCAAGCAAGAGAAACCAAACCAGCACACAAATGGATTATTTGAAGTAACTAAACCCGCACACAAAATCTATACAAGAAGATGATGACTAGTGACCTGGAGACATGCAATTGGAACAATATGATCACTTCATTAAGCCTAGAATGGTGGTTCTATATAAGATTGCTTCCTGAGTGAGCCGATCATCAAACTAACATTCAGATCAAATTTCATCATATCATAAAATATGCAACAAATAGCTACAACAAGTTCTGATATCTTTGTTGAACTATCAAACAACATCAAATCATCAAATCATCAAAGCATGGAACATAGCGTGTGTTCTTGACTGGCTCTGAATCAAATAACATCAAATCATCAAAGCATCAAACAGCACCAAACATCATCAAAGCTGGCTGTGAATCAAACAGGGCTGAGGTTTCTAAACAAAAGTTTGAACTGGCTGGACAAAGCATGGAGTGACTTACTATAGCAGTCTTGACTGGCTCCGAAAACCCGTGCTTCTTGCTGTTGTGGGTGGCCTTAAACAAGTCAATCACAGACAGCTCATCACCCTTACACTCTTCTTTCTGAAATGTTTTTCAACAAAAATCAAAATGTTATTCAACAAGAATCAGAAATGTTATTCAACGAGGATCAAACGGTAAGGTCTCTAGAGAAAAGTTTTCACAGTGGCAAAAATGTGAGCTGTGTAGTGCCTGGAACCAGTTCTCTGATTGTACACGACTTTTTCCCGATTCATCTTGTTCGACACACAGGATTCCTACAAGAAAACATAGTGTCAGCATGATCTAGCACTAGCATATCATGTCCAGAACATAAAGCAGCAAACAAAGCAGAGACAAACCTTGTGTCTTGGGGTAGACCACATCTCAACCAGAGTTTGCCATTCACCGTCCGTCAGATCTGGCACCGGAGACTTGATACTACCTTTGTTTGCGGCTACGGTATCGAAATACTTCTTCTTGATCTGATAGCGTTTGTTCTTTGATATTTTCTGCAGAATATCTTTGCACGCGGTCTTGATGGTCTCCGAGTCTGTGTTGATCTCAAAATTTGCCTACCAAGACAGCAAACAAGGTAGGAACAATATTAGTGATCATGCATAGGTGTAACAGAAAATAGATAGCACATTAACTATGAAACAAGTAGCTTACATCAACTTTCCCAATGTTGTTCTCCAATAGACTAGGATTTTTTTGTATAGCTTGAAGCGAGGAAGAACCGGTAGATGGATTCTTGCAACGAGTCCACACTCAGAAGCAAGCTATGCTGCCTAAAGAGGCTTCTCTGGATGCTTCATCCCTTTGGCAATTTGGATAGGCACCTTGCTACCAAGCGACTTGGTGATTCTCTCTAGCCCTTTGCCCTTTCTAAGTCTAGTCTTGGTAGTCATTACATCTGAAAATGAAATTAAACTCATAAATTAGAATAGAAATCGACAGATGCAGGAATCGACAAAAGCATACATGATCATTGCATTTGGAAAATGCACTAGTAAAAGAGAGCATTGCAAGGGTCAACTTGCCTGGTTGAAGCACAAGTTGTTGTTCTTCTTCATTGAGGATAGCATTCCTGTTAATAGAAGGTGCAAAAGGGCTGAGGTCTGTGTGGACAATGCCTGCTTCATCTATGCAGATAGTTCCTCCTTCATCTAGGCAGACAGTGCCACTTCCATCCATGTGGAGAGTGGTTCCTTCATCCATGGACGGCAACTCATCACCCATTTGCACCGAGGTGTCACAGTCCATGCGCAGCAGACTTTCCTGATGGTCCATCGTAGTCGCAATCTTTGCTTTCTGCCTTGTGACTCTATCAGGGGCAGGTTCATTAGGTTCCAGGATCCTCCTTTTTTGTCCTGGAGCTGGGGCCATCACCCTTCCTAGAGGCATTGTAGCAGATGTTTCTGAGCTCTTCTTCTTCTTGTTGACTGTCTTCTTAACACCAGGCCTCTTCATCCTAGATTCCTTCTGTGCCTCATATAAATAGTGCGGAAAAAAGCATTAGATCACAAGAGAAATATGTGAGCACAAGGAAACACATAGCATAAAAGAACCCCAACCCTCCAAGCAAGACAGAGTTTGTACCTTAACAGTCTTCTTCACTATGACATCATCCACTTCCTCTCCATCATTAACTTCATCCTCCTTAGGATTGTATATCTGGGTCATCATTGATAACTCCACTACCTTCTTGAACCTCATCACTTCTACCTTCTTGTACATCATTTGTTTTCCTAATCATCAACGCTATTGCACTGATGCCAAGGGACTGGAACATCTGATTGTTCCTCATGATATTTCTAGCCCTAACCTTCTCGTACTCAGTGAGAGGCTCCTCTTTGCATGATAAAGGAAACATAACTATTAGGTGAATGTTTGGAATGCATGGACAGATAGCCAAACATTTCTTATGAGATTTTATTATCATTTAATCCTAGTTATTCAGGTAAGGAAGACTAACAACACACAGGCACAATTAAGCCAGCTTATTCAGATTGCAGCAATACATTTGTCTTAGCATATTAAGACACAGATTTTATAAAACTGACAGTATAACCCCAAGGGGCAAGTTGCATACCAATAGTTGGCCTCATGTTTGACCTTGTCATCCTTGCCATGGATGATATTGAGGTGGTGCTTGCAAAATAGAATAAACAATAATCAGATACAACATGGATAAAGTAAAATGATGCACTTGTATCAATAAATGAAAGCATTTGTACCATCATGCACATACATGTAATACATGTGAAGCAAACTTGATCGATCAATAATACAGTGATGTAGTCTTATTAATTAAGCAAACATGTAAGTGCACTAAACAAGCATGCATGTACACTAGTAGCAAGTAAGCCAAGTGCATAAGTGCCATTAATACAAGAAAGCAAGCAATGAAGGAAATTGAAGAGAAGCAAGCAAGTACTATTGATACAAACCCTAATTAATAAGCAACCAAGTAGCTTATTCTCCAAGTGCTACTGATACAAGCAATTACTGCTGATGGAAACCCTAATTAAGCATGTATGCTAGAAAGCAACATGTATGCTAGCAAGCAAGCAACATGAACTAGTGATAGCAAAGTGCTACTGATAGCAAACCCCAGTAGTGCTACTGATAGCAAAGTGCTACAAGCAATCAAGTACATGTTGATACCAACCCTAGTTGCAAGCAAGCAAAGTGCATAAGAGCTACTAATACAAGCAAGCAAGCATTGAAAGTGCTACTGACAGAAACAAGCATAGTGCTATTGACAGAAACAAGCAACCAAGGAAGGAAATTGAAGTAAGGCTTTGAGTCAGAGTCAAGCCAAGTCGCCAAGGCTGCGGCTAGTGGCTTGCTGGCTTGAATCAGCGACTTGGCTTGACTAGTCGCCCCAAGTCGCCATGGCACAACAGTACATAGAGTAGCAGAGCACATAGATATACATCAGCAGCAGAGCACATATACAGCAGAGAAAATATACTACATCTAAGTAGAGCACATATAGAGCCCACCCCGCGCTCTCTTTCCTTCCCCAGTCCCCACATGATCACATATACATCATGTGGTAAATTTGAAAATGTCTCGTACTAGTATTAGTATAACACAATGGTCTACAGTATCTGATTGGTACTGTGACAACACTATCAGGTGCCCAACAATATTCAGAGAAGCCCAAAATATAACCTCCAGATAACCAAAATTCGTGCCATTTACCCAAAAAAAGAGAGTTCTATTCCAGCGTATACATACTCTACACAGGAACTAATCAAGAAGAAGACTTGTATCCATTCTAAGCATGATCACATATACAGCAGCAGCAGAGGCTTACCAACCCCAAGAACGAATGAACGAACCCTAAGTGGACTACCAGAAGGGGATCGAACGACCAGGAGATCCTAACCCTAGAAAACATGAACCCTAACCCTAACCCCAAGAACAAGGACCTACTGAATCACCAGGAGATCCTAACCCTAGAATATCCTAACCCACGAGGGGCGTCGACCGAGCCACCAGAGGGGAGATGGATCCACCAGAGGAGGGGAAATGGATCAAGGGGAGAAGTACCTAGGGGGATGACGTTGATGATGCAGCGGTGGTCGTCGTCGATCGCGTCATCGTCGATGTAGCCGATGTCGTTGTCGATGTAGTCGATGTAGCCGCCGTCGTTGTCGATGTAGTCGATGTAGCCGCCGTCGTTGTCGATGCAGTCGATGTAGCCGCCGTCATCATCGATGTATTCGATGTAGCCGCCGTCGTCGTCTATGTAGTCGATGCGGGCAGCACGACGCGGTGGGGCGGCACGGGGGGGCGGCATGTAGCAGGGGAAAGAGTGGGGCGGCACGGAGCAGGGGAGGGAGTGGGGTGGTGCGGAGCAGGGGAGGGAGAAGCTAGGGTTCATCGGGGAGAGGGGAGGGGAATGGGGAAATTTTGGGAAGGGGAATGGGGATCCCGCGTGTTTAGTGGGAGAGGGGTGGTGGGTCTCGCATGTTAGTGGGAGAGAAATGGTGGGAAATTTTGGTGGGGTGGGAGGGAAAATTTGGTGCTAGAAGGGAAAATTTGGTGGGTGGGAGGGACATTTTCACCATTTTTTAGAGGTTTGGAGGCAGAAAAATTCTGGGTCTTTTTTGTAAACTTTGTAGAAATAATGGTTAAAATCATACCGAATAACTCAAGAAAACATTGGTATTTCTAGTTAGTATTTTTGCAAGTTGGTAGGACACATTTGATGATGTGACACGGAGGTCTCCCATTTATTTGTTATTCTTTTGAATTTTTCACGGCATTCTAAAAAACCGGCCAATTTCATCGGGGTGGCCGTCTGTGGCTAGGGTTTGAGTCATGCAAATCTGTTGTCGATTCTTTGATGAAATGCCTACCTGTGAAGCTAAAAATGATTTTTGGCAAAAAATAAGGGGCAAGCTATGGAGGACCCGTAGTTCAAATTCCAGTCGGTTCCAGCTGAATCGGCCGAAGGTGGTCTGAATGGCCGGGAGTAGCTACGAGGGTCGGAAATGCATGATTTTTCGTGACCATCCGTAAAATAGGTCTACTTTGAGATAGACATGGAATGGCGCCGTTTGGGGCAGCCCTCCTTGTAGCCGCTTCACGAAAAACACATGCCTTTAGCATTCAAAAAATGAAAAAAGGTTTTTTTTTGGGAAACAAGTTGGAACATCGCTTTGGCAACATTGTTTGCCATCACAAGACGGAGGCATTCGCCAAATTTGGGCATATTATCAAAAACTATTCAATGGATGCGGCCATATCATTGCTTTTGGCTTGAAAGCCATGAATCTTCGTTCATGGTAGGTCGTTTTTGAGAACACCTTTTCAAGAAAACATCGTATTCCAAGTTTACTATTTTTGTTAGTGGATAGGCCACATTTGATGATGTGACGCGGAGGTCTCCCTTTTTTCTATTATTTTTTTTTTGTTAATTTTTTACGGTGTTTTCAAAAACCAGCCGATTTCGTCGCGGCAGCCGTCTGTGGCTAAGGTTTGAGTCTTGCAAATCTATTATCGATTCTTTGATGACATGCCTACCTGTCAAGCGAAAAATGATTTTTTGGCAAAAAAAACGGGCAAGCTATGGAGGACCCACAGTTCAAATTACAGCCAGTTCCAGCTGAATCGGCCGAAGGTAGTGTGAATGGCCGGGAGTGGCTACGAGGGATGGAAATGCATGATTTTTGGTGATCGTTCGTAAAATAGGGTCTACTTTGAGATAGAAATGGAATGGCGCCGTTTGGGGTGACCTTCCTTGTAGCCGCTTCACGAAAAACACATGTCTTTAGCATTCAAAAAATGAAAAATGATTTTTTTGTGAAACAAGTTGGAACCTCGCTTTGGCAACATTGTTTGCCATCACAAGATGGAGGGAGGCGCCAAATTTGGGCATATTATCAAAAACTATTCAACGGATGTGGCCATATCATTGCTAGTTTGGCTTGAAAGCCATGAATCTTCGTTCATGGTAGGTCGTTTTTTAGAACACCTTTTCAAGAAAACGTCGGTATTCCAAGTTTAGCATTTTTGCTAGTTGGTAGGCCACATTTGATGATGTGACGCGGAGGTCTCCCATTATTTATTTATTTTTTAATTTTACGGTGTTTTCAAAAACCGGCCGATTTCGTCGAGGGGGCCATCCATGGCTAGGGTTTGATTCATGCAAATCTGTTGTCGATTCTTTGATGAAATTCCTACCTGTCAAGCTAAAAATGATTTTTTGGCAAAAAAAACGGGCAAGCTATGGAGGACCCACAGTTCAAATTACAGCCAGTTCTAGCTGAATCGGCCGAAGGTAGTGTGAATGGCCGGGAGTGGCTACGAGGGATGGAAATGCATGATTTTTGGTGATCGTTCGTAAAATAGGGTCTACTTTGAGATAGAAATGGAATGGCGTCATTTGGGGTGACGTTCCTTGTAGCCGCTTCATGAAAAACACATGTCTTTAGCATTCAAAAAATGAAAAATGATTTTTTTGTGAAACAAGTTGGAACCTCGCTTTGGCAACATTGTTTGCCATCACAAGATGGAGGCATGCGCCAAATTTGGGCATATTATCAAAAACTATTCAACGGATGTGGCCATATCATTGCTAGTTTGGCTTGAAAGCCATGAATCTTCGTTCATGGTTGGTCGTTTTTTAGAACACCTTTTCAAGAAAACATCGGTATTCCAAGTTTAGCATTTTTTCTAGTTGGTAGGCCAGATTTGATGATGTGATGCGGAGGTCTCCCACTATTTATTTATTTTTTAATTTTACTGTGTTTTCAAAAACCGACTAATTTCGTCGCGGCGGCCATCCATGGCTAGCGTTTGAGTCATGCAAATCTGTTGTCGATTCTTTGATGAAATGCCTCCCTGTGAAGCTAAAAATGATTTTTGGCAAAAATAACAGGCATGCTATGGAGGACATGCAGTTCAAATTCCAGCCGGTTCCAGCTGAATCGGCCGAAGGTGGTCTGAATGGCCGGGAGTAGCTACGAGGGTCAGAAATGCTTGATTTTTGGCGACCGTCCGTAAAATAGGGTCTACTTTGAGATAGACATGGAACGGTGCCGTTTGGGGTGACCCTCCTTGTAGCCGCTTCACGAAAAACGCATGTCTTTAGCACTCAAAAAATGAAAACGGTTTTTTTGTGAAACAAGTTGGAACCTCACTTTGGCAGCATTGTTTTCCATCACAAGACGGAGGCATGCGCCAAATTTGGGCATATTATCAAAAACTATTCAACGAATGCGGCCATATCATTGCTAGTTTGGCTTGAAAGCCATGAATCTTCGTTCATGGTAGGTCGTTTTTGAGAACACATTTTCAAGAAAACGTCGTATTCCAAGTTTAGTAATTTTTGCTAGTGGATAGGCCACATTTGATAATGTGATGCGGAGGTCTCCCATTTTTCTATTGTTTTTTTGTTAATTTTTTACGGTGTTTTCAAAAACCGGCCGATTTCATCGCGGCAGCCGTCCGTGGCTAAGGTTTGAGTCATGCAAATATGTTGTCGATTCTTTGATGAAATGCCTACCTGTCAAGCTAAAATGATTTTTTGGCAAAAAAAAGGGCAAGCTATGGAGGACCCATAGTTCAAATTATAGCCAGTTCGTGCTGAATCGGCCGAAGGTAGTGTGAATGGCCGGGAGTGGCTACGAGGGATGGAAATACATGATTTTTGGTGATCGTTCGTAAAATAGGGTCTACTTTGAGATAGAAATGGAATGGCACCATTTGGGGTGACCTTCCTTCTAGCCGCTTCACGAAAAACGCATGTCTTTAGCATTCAAAAAATGAAAAATGATTTTTTGTGTGAAACAAGTTGGAACCTCGCTTTGGCAACATTGTTTGCCATCACAAGATGGAGGCATGCGCCAAATTTGGGCATATTATCAAAAACTATTCAACGGATGTGGCCATATCATTGCTAGTTTGGCTTGAAAGCCATGAATCTTCGTTCATGGTAGGTCGTTTTTTAGAACACCTTTTCAAGAAAACGTCGGTATTCCAAGTTTAGCATTTTTGCTAGTTGGTAGGCCACATTTGATGATGTGACGCGGAGGTCTCCCATTATTTATTTATTTTTTAATTTTACGGTGTTTTCAAAAACCGGCCGATTTCGTCGCGGCGGCCATCCATGGCTAGGGTTTGAGTCATGCAAATTTGTTGTCGATTCTTTGATGAAATGCCTCCCTGTGAAGCTAAAAATGATTTTTGGCAAAAATAACACGCATGCTATGGAGGACCTGCAGTTCAAATTCCAGCCGGTTCCAGCTGAATCGGCCGAAGGTAGTCTGAATGGCCGGGAGTAGCTACGAGGGTCAGAAATGCATGATTTTTGGCGATCGTCCGTAAAATAGGGTCTACTTTGAGATAGACATGGAACGGCGCCGTTTGGGGTGACCCTCCTTGTAGCCGCTTCACGAAAAACGCATGTCTTTAGCACTCAAAAAATGAAAACGGTTTTTTTGTGAAACAAGTTGGAACCTCACTTTGGCAACATTGTTTGCCATCACAAGACGGAGGCATGTGCCAAATTTGGGCATATTATCAAAAACTATTCAACGGATGCGGCCATATCATTGCTAGTTTGCCTTGAAAGCCATGAATCTTCGTTCATGGTAGGTCGTTTTTTAGAACACCTTTTCAAGAAAATGTCGGTATTCCAAGTTTAGTATTTTTGCTTGTTGGTAGGCCACATTGGATGATGTGACGCGGAGGTCTCCCATTTTTTGATTTTTTTTGAATTTTTTATGGTGTTTTCAAAACCGACCAATTTCGTCGCGGCGGCCGTCCGTGGCTAGGGTTTGAGTCATGCAAATCTGTTGTCGATTCTTTACAAAAAATCATGTTTAGGCGACATTGTCATACTTGAGCATTAAACTTATATTTTTTCATAATGTTGTTGATTCTCAATGAACAATCTTAATGAAAAAACATGTTTTTGACAATCACAAAATGAAACTTATATTGTTTCATACATGAGCATGCACAAAAACCCATAATTTCATCTTTCATCCATGAGAATGCACAAAATATCAATTCCCATCAATTACCAAAATGAATATTCATAATTAAGAAACTGAATATTCATACTTGAGCATCCATAAGCATGCACAAAATTCAAACTAAGCTTGGCATTGCCACTTAACATTGCCACTTGATTTCTTAACATCTTCACTCGTTCTTCTCCTTATTCTCCTTCATCCTCCTGATGCGCTTAGAGTGGCGAATGCCGACGTGGATGTACTCCTCTACCACAATTGGCATGTTCCTGTCACCCTGCTGTGGAATCGCCGGAGCCACTAACATCGCGAGGTCATTGTTAGGCACCACCATCGCGTGGTCAGCGTGAGGCACGACAATCGCGAGGTTGTCGTCAGCCACCATAGCAGGGTCAGCGTCAGGCACCACAATCGCGAGGTCATCCTCAGCCACCACCATAGCAGGGTCGTCATCAGCCACCACCATGGCAAGGTCGTCGTCAGCCAGAATAGGTTGCACTTCCCCGCTCTGCTCCTTGTTATCCCCGGTCTCCTCTCCGTCATCCCCGCACTACTCCTCGTCATCCCCGCTCTGCTCCTCTTCTTGCCCACTCTGCTCCTCGCCATCCCCACTGTTGCTCCTATTGCCTGGCCAAATGCAACAAAGTGTGAACATGGTGTTGTCGTCGTGCTGGTAGAGGAAGCCAAAAGGACAGGAAGAAGAGAGGCAGAGAGCTTACTGGCATCATCGTCGTGCTGGTAGTACATGTGGCACATGGTGTTGTCGAACATCTTCACGGTGAACATGGCGTCGCCATCGTAGCGGAAGACAAGGAAGTGCCCGAGCTGCAGCTCATGGACGTGGGCAAAATGCTCCCAGCTGGGCCCTAGGTACATGTGGCCTTCGCCGTCGAACACCACCACCACGTCCCACATCCTGCGACGCCTGCTGCCGGCCTCCCACAGCTTCACTTTGTGGGGCTCACGACCGGCGAGCATCTTCGCAAACTTGTCGGGCAGCCTCTACAGTGAGGGTCAAGTAGTGGTTAATTGTGCAAATCAAGCACTAGACAGCAGAGTGATGTAAAGAGATGGGTGAAGGGGAATATACCTGCCTACTGCAAGATTTCTCAATTATGATCTCGAAGAACTCGAAACCTTCCAAGCCATCCATCTCACTTCTCTGAAAAGCAGCATTGTAAATTAAACAACGGGACTGTAGATAAATAGGAAACAAGGACTTCAAAACAGTAGAATATTTACTACATGTGTTTGCCAGGGCCTCAATTTGGAATACTACTATAAATGGCAATGGCCTCAATTTTATACTACTATAAAAAGCACATCAACATCACTAGCATAGTAAACTAACACAGCAACATCAACATCATCAGGTGACCACCAACAGCAACAGCACTAAAATCTACTATAAATGGACCAGAACATAGCTAGAACCATATCTACTATAAATGGACCAAAAACTATAAATAGGACACAGCTATAAACAGGACTAGACATTGTTCCATATCTATAAATGGACCAAAAGCTATTTACTGTTCAGGAACTGACCTTCCAAGTGATAATTAGGCCTGGAGCTCCTGTAAAAGAGTGAACAACTTCAATATTAGTGTACAGCAAAACAACAGTTTCAATATTACAATAGAAAGAAGTCTCTGGTTTATCAAGCACAGCAAAACAACAGTGTGACTAAAAACAAAAGAGGTCTCAGGTTTAGACTGAAAAGGAAGAGCTAATTATGCATGATGTCTCAGGTTTAAACAAAAGATCAAGACCACAATTTTAACAAGAGATATATAGTTAGTACAATTGAACAAGAGATATATAGTCAGTCTGGACAATAGCATTATGAGTATTTAAGTGGAGATGTAGCCCAAGGATGGATTGATGCCCTGTGATCTTTGTGATCATGAGGTGTGAGAGATCTACTGCTACTACCACCAAAGCAGCCCTCCCTTCCCCTACCCAGAAACACAAAGAGGCAGAGCCAGCTATGAGTGGAGAAACAAAACATGATAAATGGACCAAGGAAAGGGCAGGACCACCAAGTTCTCCCTCACTCGCACAGTCACAAGAATGAGAAAGGATGAGGGCATGTACACACACACACATACCAGACAGAGCAAGCACTGTCCTAGATCTATCTACACATCTAGCTCACCTCACAGGAGCACAAAGGAAAGCAGCAAATAACCACCACAACAAGCTTCATATGCTTGCCTCAGTCACAAAAGAAAGAAACTATTGCAATTTCTTTCCCCCTCACCCTCAGCAACACCAGAATAAACAAGCCAGTTAATAATATAAGGGTGTAACAAAAGATGCAGCTCCCATTTGACCTTCCCAACTCTTTTCCCCAAGAAAGCTGGGAGCAAACTTGCTCCAATTTGGACAAGAAACTAAAAAGAGTATTATAGTCAGTCTGTATAGTAGCATTATGAGTAATAAGGAGTCTAATCCTTCACTGAAAGGTAGAAAGAAAGAAACAAAATGAAGACAAAAAGAAACAACATTCTTAGCCGCACTAAGACCTGAAATTGATAGCATAATCCTTAACTGAATCAATTCCCACTAATCAAACCCTAATCAAACCCTAATCTAATCTAATGCAGTCCTAATAAAACCCTAACCAAATCAAACCCTAATATAATCCGAGCCCTATCTAATCTAATCCAATCTAGGCGGTGGCAAGAACCCTAATCTAACCAACAGCAGAAAATTAAGTTAAGAGGAAGGAGAGAGAGAGAGAGAGGAAGGATTCATACCTCAGGAGAGAGAGAGGAAGGAGTCAGCGGCGGTGGGGGAGGAAGGAGTCGGCGGCGGCGGTGGTGGGAGTCGACAGAAGTGGTGGGGGAGGCCGTCGCCGTCAATGGAGAGGAGGAGTGGGTCGAGTGGAGAGGAGGAGCAGGTCGAGTGGAGAGGAGGAGTCGGGAAAGGAGTGGGGAAAAGAATGGGTCCACTTATCAGCAAGTTATGTGTTTGCTATGTGACTGGTTTGATATATTGAAAAGGGTGGGCATAGATTACAAAACCAACAGCCTCTTCCTAGCCCAGTGGTCGAAACACAGTGAAATAAGCGCCAGGTTGTGGATTCGAGCCCCCGCTCGCGCATATTTTTTGGCCGCGCGTGGAGCCGCGCGTGGGATGGAGCTAGCTCACCGGAGCCGCGCGTGGGATGTATATAATGAAACAACTAGACACATTGTCAACATTCTCTTGCTAGCTCACTGGTTCAGGACAGGGTGAAACATGCGCCAGGTCGTGGGTTCGAGTCCCCGCTCACGCAATTTTTTTTATATTAAAAAAAATCAGGATCTCTGAAAACAACTCTGAAACAACATCAAAATTAGAACCATCAGCTCTGAAACAAATCAATATTTTGTGCCATCAGCTCTGAAACAAAACAAAACAATATTTTGCTCCATGCTAGAAATTTGAAACTTCATGAAAACTTCAAGCACTATGAGTCTTCAAGCACTACTACAAAAACTACATTTTGCTTCATATTACAAAAGCTACATTTCGCTGCTGGAATCTTCATTTTGCTACAGCCATCAGTATAGCTACATCACATCAGCTTCATCATTTTTCTACAGCCATCAGGATCATCATTTTGCTACAACCATCATTTTGCTCCTAGAATCTTCAAGCATTTTTCTACCTAGAGAGAAGATTGATCAGGTCACCAGTCCCATAGATACCAAAACAAAGAACATGCAGTAATAGTATTTACCTTCGCCAGTCCATTCGCTACTCATCGTCGTCAATACGAAAACAAGGAAATCTATGCCCACTCCTGTTTTCCTCATCATCACTATAATATTGCAGCGCAGTATGATCAGTCATGTTTTCCTTATCCTCACTCTCATGTCTATCCGCTACCACTTTTCTTCTTTTCTTGATGCCTTCAATTGTTGCAGCATCAACGAGCACACGTTCTCGGTCCCTTCGCACTCTGCGTTGCACCGGAACTTCCATAGAGTCATCATTAGCTTGCAACGGAACTTCCTAGAGTCATCATCCTGGTATGTTAGTCTACCACCACCGGGGCCCTTTTCCACTTCAGTTTCAGTCACACTCCACAAGTGTCTACGCTCAAAGTTTTGCACAACTCGCCACTTTCCGTGCAAAAGAGTGTCTGGCAGATAAAACACCATTGTTGCTTGGGTTGTTAGAATAAAGGGATCACTCTTATACCAGCACCTTGCAGTGTTGATGCTTTTGAAGTGGCCATCATATTTGACAAAAGAGTCTCTCTTCTTCTTGCTACCAAGCTCAAACCAGTCACAACGAAATAAGACAACCGAGCAATGGATGCCTCCACTAGAGTTGTACTGCAACTATACGATGCTTCTCAACTAACCATAGAAGTCAATGATCTCACGATCATGTGACCCCTCAGTGACGATTCCACTATTCTGTGTCTTTCTTTTTTCCTCACGATCATAAGACACCGTCAGCAATGCATGTTGGATACACTCTCACTCGCTTATCCAGTAAGCATGCCAAAGCGAATAGATCATCACTGACCTGCTTCTCCTCATGCAACTTTCCAATCTGCACAAATAAACCATTTAGAAAACAATGGTATTTAATAGTTGGTGAATAACACAGAAAACATCAAACATGTGGCTAAAGATCTCACATGATTCTTAAACAACTTAGCAAACCCCTTGGCAACCCTTTTATCAACATGGATCTTGATTTCTTTCCTTATTTAACTCTTCCTTGCATTTCCTGCAATGCAAACAGAACATGTGAATTAAAACATTAGGCTGGTGCCAACCCAAGAAAAAAATATATAATGAGTGCACAAGATATAACATAATCAATAATATGGTAGAACCTCGGCGCAATTGCTGAGCACATATCAAACCATCTTGTCATACTCATCACCAGCCTCCAACTATTGTGAGGCTCCAAGAAAGTTCACACCATGGTTTAAAACAGAGACATCACCACTTTGCGAATCAGACCGCTCTCTATTTTTGCCCGTCCGGTTCCATCTTGTTTCCACATCGCCAAAGTATCTAGTGCAAAAACTCAAGCACTCGTCGACGACATATGCTTCAGCAATAGAACCTTTAAGTCTTGTCGTGTCTCGCACATAATGCTTACAAGTAAGCAGCCTTCTTTCGATTGGGTACATCCAACCGTATTGCACAGATCCTCTAAGAATTGCCTCTTTTTGTAAGTGCACCGCCAAATAGATCATCACGGTGAAGAAAGATGGAGAGAAAATCTTCTCGATCTTGCAAAGAATAATTGGGATTTATTTTTCAAGTCTTTCCAGGACAGTTAACTTGAGTGTTTTGCAACACAATTCTCTAAAGAAATTTCCTAGCTGATCAACCGCTTCATATATATCCTTGTCCATGATTCCTCGGAGGCCCGCCGGTAAAATCCTTTGGAGGAGGATGTGACAATCATGGGTTTTCAGTACTGAAATCTTGAATCCATCAGAAGTAACACACTTTGCTAGGTTAGCAGAATAACCATCTGGAAATTTCAACGCTCTTAGGAATTCATAGAATGCATGCTTTTGTTCTTTAATCATTGTATACCATGATCCTGGCATTTCAAATGAATCTTCATCTTCATTGTGCTGCAGATGCAAATCTTCTCTTATGGCCATGTCCACCAAATCAAGCCTAGAACTAACCGTGTCCTTTGTCTTCCCTTCAATGTTCAAAACATCCCTAGCAGATTCTCGCATATGTTTTCTCAATGTGCATTACATCGAGATTATGCCTTAATTTCATATCAGCCCAGTATGGCAGGTCCCACAAACAAGACCTCCGGTCCCAACATTGACCTTCCTCACACTTTCTTTTCTTCGCAAGCTTTCCTGGTCTCACATCTTTCACCTTTTCAAGTTGCTACTCCAGCTCTTCTTTAGTAAATTCAGCTGGTTGTCACGGGTTTCATTCTCATCATTAAAATCTTTGCTTCTTCGTCAGTGATGGTTTCGAGGAAGAATGCGGCGGTGCCCAATATAGAAGATCTTGCTCCTTATTCTCTTTGAGCAAGGGTCTTTGTCACAATGGACATAGGCCTTATAACCAGCTATGATCCTCCCAAACAGAGTGTCTAGAGCCGAGAAATCATGGATGGACCATACGATTGCAACACATAGATTGAACTTTTCTTCCAGACTCAAGGCATCGTATGTAGGTACACCAGTCAAGAGCTGGAGCAATTCTTCTACGAGGGGCTCCATAAAGACATCAAAATCCTTTTCTGGAGACTCTGGACCCGGGATAAGCAATGACATCATGAAGTTGGACTGATCCATGCATGCCCATGGTGGCAGGTTGTACGGCACCACAAAAACTGGCCACATGCTATAAGACGTGCTCATGTTCCCAAATGGATTAAACCCATCTGTGGCAATGCCAAGTTTTATGTTCCTTGGATCTCCAGCAAAATCTACATGTATACGGTCAAACTCTTTCCATGCCTCTCCGTCCGCTGGATGGCTCGGCTCATTGTCCATAGGTTGCCGCTTCAACTTGTGCTATGGTACCTGCAGCGATGATTTCTTCGAGATGAACATCCGCTGCAGCCTTGGTATCGACAGAAAGTGCCTCGGTACCTTCTCCGGTATTGACTTCTTCCCATTAGCATCTTTCCACCTAGAGGCATTGCATTGTGGACAGTTGCCATGCTTTGCTAAATCCTCCCGAAACAAGACACAGTTATTTGGGCACACATGTATTGACACATAACCTAACCCCAGCCTGCGGATTATGCTCAATGCTTCATCATAAGATCTGGGAACACAACTATCAGGGAATGGCAAGCTCAAAAGCCGGAGTATTGCGTTGAATGCAACATTGCTAATCTGGCAGAAAGACTTGATGTGGAGTAACTTCACGATGAAGGTAAATCTTCAAAATTTACCCCCTTCATGAGTTGCGCTCTTCGCCTCCTCTAACATCTCAGCAACCAGCAACTTCTGTCCATCAGCACGATCTTCAGCATCGTACAAATCGTTCAATAGGTCAGGAAGCCTATCATCTCATGCCCATCCTCTTCCTCCAAACCAGCATTATCTCGGAAAACCTTTTCCATGAAATAAATGCTAGCATCGCCACCACCCATCATATGAGGGGCCTCTGTATCAGCTTCAAAATGTGGATGTTGTCTGTCTAAAGGTTCTCCATGATATATCCATCTATCATATGTGCTGGACATCCCATTAAGAAGTAGATGATCTTCCACTCTTCCTTGAGCCATTCTTGAATGGTTGAGGCATTCGCAGCATGGGCAAAGAATGTGAGCATCGTTGGCAAAATTTTCCCGAACAAATGCCATGAAATCATCAACTCCTTTAATATGTTCTTTCGAAAAGTTTCTAACTCCTTTTCTAATCCAGCTTCTGTCCATCCGCCAAAGACAACAAATTGTTGCCACTTAGCCAATCAATCTAAGTGCATCAACATTAATTAATGAAAATGGATGCTCAGTAATGCCACCCAACTTTATATGCTAGCTGCCTAACCACAACATTCAGCTATTTCCAGTTTCTCACTACTTTAGTCCAACTTTGTGGACAAAATAAATCCGCATTCAATATTTACTCATGGCATGAATCAGTCAAATGGATAAGGATCCTATTTACTCAGCATTCATTATTTACTCATGGACAAAATAAATAAGGAATTTAGAATAGAGAGCAACATCAATTTCAGGATCCTGTTTTAGGGAAAGATCAACATCAATTTTATCAATGCAATTTAATCTTGGACAAAATAGAAAGAGAGCTCTGTTCTGTTGATTGCTGACAACATAATTCACCGTTGTGAATTGACTGAACTCCAAAAGAATTCTTAACAATTTCATGAACAGAAATTCTCTTCACAATTTCTAGCAAATTCATCAATGCAATTTCCAAGAGATTTTTCCAAGCTTACAACAAACCTACATAAAATCAGTGTGTGTGTGTGTGTGTGTGTGTGGAGATTCTCCTAACAAATCTACATCAAATCAATGACATCAACAGAGAGGAGAGGGGGAGAGGAGAGGGGGAGAGGAGGGGGAGGAGAGGAATGCATACGTGGGCGAGGTCTTCTTGCGGCGGTGGTGAGTCCCCCATGCTCGGCGACGACGAGTCCCCCATGCGTGGGCGAGGTCGCCGTTCCTGTCGTGGGCTAGGCGAGCGGCGAGGTCGCCGTTCCTGTCGGGGTCAAGGTGAGCGGCCGTCGGTCACCGCCCCCGCCCCCGACTCTGCTGGTCGCTTCACCTCCAGGCCCACGCCCCTACCTCGCCTCCGCCCCTGTTGTCGCGAGGCTGTGGGCGAGGTCACCTGCGGCGAGGTCGTGGGAAAGGCGAGCGGCCCCTGTTGGTCGCTTCGGCCACCGGCCCCGCTGGTTGCTTCCACCCGCCGCCCTCCACCCGCCAGCCCCACCCTCGTCTGTCGGTTGCTTCCGCCCGCCGCCCGCCGCCACCTGGTCGGAAGACCTAGAAAAACGTGAAGTGTTGCTCTGTTCAATGCCACCTGGTCGGAAGGTCCCACTTGTCACTGATGTGAGAGAGTTGTGGTTTATATAATGTATGGACAAATTACCGCATATGAGCAATAGTCCCTCTGTAGTCTAGTGGTAGCGAGCGAGCGAAGCCAGCACTGGGTCGTGGGTTCGAATCCCAGCCCGCGCATCCTTTTTGGGCGAATTGAGCGCTTGGCACCGCCTATCAAATGGGTCCCGCCTGCCAGTGTGTGCCGACCTGCTATCAAATGGGCCCCGCCTGTCTATTGAATATAAACATTTAACAAAAAATGACACCTAGACAATGACACATAAGCGAGGTTGCTGATGTGGCTGCCTAATTCATTCTAATGCATTCGAACTCAAGTGTAGTGACCATTTATATTGGTCGTTATCAGCTAGGCATGAGGCAGTGGGCAGTGCTACCTGCTTTACGACCATTTCCTCTAATGAAATTTCTGACCAAAATGGTCGTTCTGGTTTAGGGTTTGGAGCCCCCAGAGAGCTTTTGACCAATTGGTCTCAAATGGTCATAAATTTATGACCAATTCTTCCAGGGTCACCGTCAAAAGGTCACTAGTTGATATATTTCTTGTAGTGACGGTCTACAGGTCATTACAACACGCACGGTCTATAAAGCACAGCATGTGTGATATACTTCATAATCTGACATGATTCACGGAGAGGAAACATGTGTAACCATGCAAAAAATTGCCATTTGCAAAGCGTGTGTGATGTCAGACAATATCAGAAACGGTGCGAGAAAACTAAATGTGTGTGATCGCCGACCAATCATACATGGTTTAGAATCATGAACTGTTTGTGATGTGCCACGCATCGTAAACGTAAAGCTAGTTTGGTATGTGCCTGGAAAACTCCTGTGCCTGGAATGTGCCTGGACAGCCCTGGTTTTAGGTAAAACCATAGAACTCTGACTGCAATGGAATGTGAGCACAAATGAGTATCAAGGATCAAGTGTTTGGGATATTCGAGATATAAGAAACAGTTTTATAGGGACAACTATATGCATCAAGGCTCCCTATCCCTGACGGTTTCTGGGTCGTGTGGGAAGGACCACCCTTTCGCAATCACTCACTTGGCGACGGTTCCAAACGCCGTCGCGGAAAGGGGTTAAAAACCTTTTGTATAGCACCTTGCTATAACAGTGAGATAGGCTCATGGAACCTAGCAAGACTGATAGGCCCTGCATTAGAGCTACCACATAAAGGTGTAACTGGACAATTGTAGACAATATCGGAAGCCTTCGACTACAAAAAAATGAAAAAGGGAAAGAAGTCAACATGTGAATACTACAAGGTTCAGATTTATAATCACTAGGAAAATAGAAAGATGTTGTCCCTAAAAGAAGGATAGGAGGAAAAAGGTTAAAAAAACAATGCACTAACCAACATCTTCCCAAATGTGTAAGTTTGTAAATAAATCTTTCCCTTGGCAATTATATCTTTGTTGTATACCTTTGTGACGTCCTGACTTAATCATGCACTTAATCATGCACTAATCATAGACGTAAATGTGCACGATCAAAACTGAGACTTACGGGAAGATATCACAACACAACTCTAGACCGTAGTTTCAAATAGCAAAGATAGTGTCCGCTACTGCAATATCGTCCACTAGTGCTCAAATTAAATGTCATTAGTTTTTGTTAATGATATAGAACTATACACAATAATCTAGTGTTTTATAAATCCTCTACGGGGATAAAGTGTTCGCAATATCAACGCTATCCGCATTCTACTACGTGGACCCCAATCCGCTACCAGCCCATTGTTCGCTATTTAAAACCATGCTCTAGACACAAATTAAAGTCATACAAGCTTTCTTTTACAAGCCAGGAGTATCAAGGGCTCGAATACATAACCTCAAATACAAATGAGTTAGCAGATGCAACAATATCTAAGTACAGACATAAGGTAAACAAGTCTGCCTTAAGAAGGCTAGTACAAACATCAACATGGATCGAAAAGGCAAGACCTCTGATACGTCTCCAGCGTATTGATAATTTTTGATTGTTCCTTGCCATTATATTAGTTGGATGTTTTACAATCATTTTATCGCAACTTTATATCATTTTTTGGGACTAACCTATTGACATAGTGCCCATTGCCAGTTGCTGTTTTTGCTTGTTTTCTACTTCACAGGAAATCAATACCAAACGGAGTCCAAATGCAGCAAAACTTTTTGGTGATTTTTTCTGGATCAGAAAAAAATACACTTCCGCGATGATACATGTTTGTCATAGTAGGTCACCTTTTTTGTCATGCATGTACATCCCTGACGATTTTATGACAGAATCAAGATTGTCATACATGTGATGTCGTAGAAGTGTTCCATGACATTAACAGTATTATCGTCACGGAAGTGTCCACTTCCATGACGATAAATCGGACGTCATAGAAGTGATTTTGTTAAGGGTGACCGACATGTGGCATCCACCGTAACGGGTCGCTGTTAAGCTATCGGATCTGGTTTTTGATCCGATAACCATTTAACAGCCCGGACCAATGGCGATTTTCCATGTGTAAAATTCTCATTGGTCGAAGGAAACATGTGTCAACTCGTCATTGGGTCACATAGGAGCCTATGATATGTCGACACGTGCGAAGGCCCAACACTGACCCGTTTAGCTTACAAAGGCCGGCCCGTTTGACTTTGTCAAAAGTTAGCGGGCCGACGCATGAAAAGCTTGTTAACGGTCTGTTGGCATATAGCCCATTTTACAGCCCGGTAACTCATGGCCCATTAGGGCCTTCCCGAAGTCGGCCCAACAGCGTCATGTGGGCCGTCGAATATAACACCAGACCGTTTCACTTTCGGCCCATGTATGGCCCATGACGTCTTTGGGCCCATATGAGGTCTTCTATATCTTTAGGCCCTTCAGTGGCCCATGGTGACTCTAGACCATAATGAACAGTAAATTTCTTTGTACCCATTAACGGCCCATGATTTCCATGGGTCGTTTCCAGCCCGTGTTAGCTTTCATCCTACTGATGGCCCATACATTCTTGGGCTCCTTTCCGGCCCTCGATTACTTCCGGTCCGTTACTGTCCTATTCCCCTAATGGGCCAAGTATGGACCATGGTTAGAATAGGTCCGTTTGTGGGTTGTTAACCCGTTGCGCCATTTCCAGCCCATCCTATATTCTGGCCCATTAATGATTCATTATGCCTATGACAAAATGAAGCCTTTGCTGTCTTTCGGCCTGTTAACGACCCGTTCTCGTGCTGGCCCATTACCAATTACACCCGTTGACGGCCCATGTGGACCCATTTATCCGACGTCCCGAGGCCCACTGATTCTATGGCCCATTGGAGGCCCATTTATCCAATGGCCCATTGGAGGCCCATGGATCCTACAGACTATAGCAGGCTCAAGGTTACCACGGTCTGTATATGGCCCATGGTTGTTGTGGCCAATAGAAAACTAGGGAAAAGAAGACTAGGAAATAAATAAGCCCGAAACTAATGCTGGGCTATTAAGGCGATTGCACAGATTACATTCTCTGGGCATCAAAGTTCGCCACCAATGCAAATATAGGGAACACCCTACAATATACAAAAATGGCTTGCTATTTTCTTTAGCTAGTGGCTGCACATTAAGAACAAACTAAATCGCAACAAAACAAATTACAGCCATAAAACAAAAGGAAGGTTGGCATAAAAGTTAACAGTCTGGCAGATAAATGCACCACCAGAAGTTCAGAAGCTCAGTTTATTTGACCTGACTGATATGTTTTCATGTTGTACTGTCCGATGGAGCACCATAACCTTCGCCTTCATTTCTCCTAGGCTCCTGAACAACATAGCAACAGTCTGATAGTCTGGTTTCAAAACCATGCATATCTTGGCGACATCGAACAACGGATGTCCTTGTTTCACAAAGGGTCTCTGTTAGGGAATGGACTTGTGTCTGGAGCGCAAGTATAACATTGTTTTGAGCTTGCATATCTTGATCATGTCATAGTTTGGACGAGATTGCCTCAATAACCAACCCAGTATTATGCAGGAACATGCTTTTGGCACAGTTAGTGACGGGGTGATAGACCCCAGGTAGACAGGCCAGCTTTCATGGCCCACTAGAGCCAACCGATTGCCTCCTAGAAGGCGGTGTGCCTCAGAAGGAGGCGAGAGCATGGGGCTACTCATAGCAGGCGGCCCATCGCCGCCTCAAAGTCTGAACCCACCTGCTACGATAAGACCGGGCGTGGCAAAAGTGCCACCTGACACCCCTGAATCCCAGAAGGAACGTGGCTACAGTGATCGCCCGCCAGGCGGGGGCACTGTGGCCACTTGCCCCCTAACCAAGCCATCGTCATCAGGGGCAATGCTACAGTGCAGCCTGTTCCCCCTTGCCCGTAGGCGGCGGGCCCTACTCGTCGGCGGATCTCACGGTAGCCAGTGGGACCCACCAGGCGGGCCCCAGCTAATGAGGATACAAACCTGGGGTAGGGTCATAGGTCTGACCTATACGTCCTACCCAAGGTCACTACCTTGGAAGATAAGAAGTCCAAGAGGCAACAAGGGACGCCCAGCCAAAGATGTCGAGTGCAATTCACTCGGCAGTCATATCACTTAGGCGACCCCTACCTATTGCCACTCGACCACTCAAGGAGTCATTCGACCTACTGAAGATCAGGAGTCACTCAGCATAGCAATGGTCAGGCATTCACTTCGTAGTCTTTAAAGTCATAAAAACACTTAAGGCTGGTGTTACCAGTAACGCCCTACTTTATGTTCATTAAGCCCCTTGTAATGGAGGACGGTTGGGGTCCTGGCGCACTCTATATAAGCCACCCCCTCCTCTGGGACAAGGGTTCGCACCCCCTGTAACATTACACGCATATAATCCAATCGACCGCCTCCGGGCACAGAGACGTAGGGCTATTACTTCCTCCGGCAAGGGCCTGAACTCGTAAACCCCGTGTGTACACCTTCACCTTAGCTGAGATCTTGCCTCTCCATACCTACCCCCCGTTTCTACTATCAGTCTTAGAACCACGACAGTTGGCGCCCACCTTGGGGCAGGTAGCTTAGCGACTTGTTGGTGAAGTTGCAAGTTTTTCCAATCATCATCATCATGGTTTCCAGCGGCGGATTGGCTGAGGGCCGCGAGATCCGTCTCGGCGCGCTCGTTTTCATCACCGACGACTCCAGTTGGCTTCAGGAAGCTCCCCTTGACGTTGAGGCGCTCCCCGTTCAAGGGGCAACGCACTTTCAGGCGTGCGTTCATGGCGTCCTTCTCCGACAGCCGTCGACTCAGTATCGGTCGGCTCCGCTGGTGTCTTTCCTCCCTGCAGTTCGTCGCCGCAAGTGATCCGGTTGGTCGCGGCTTCAGCGGTGGGTGAAACACGCGGTGGCTCGACGTTCGACCACCCATCAAGTCACGGCAATCGAGCCCGACGAAACTCTCCACGGCTTGTTCGATCTATTGACTGGCTCCGTGGAGACCGCATCCGAGTGCAATAGCAGCGACCCTGCGGCTGATGTCTTGATGGTCGATGGACCTTGTGGTCCGCCTGGTTTCCGCCGTGAAGACGGCGAGGATGGTGGCGGCAATCTGTCGCGCGTCCATGAGGAATAACATCCCGAACCCCTTTCTTCACACCAGTGGGAAGAACTTCATCGCCGCAACATGGATGCACTCCACATGTCCATCCTTGGAGAAACCCCCGAGGCTCGGGCCTTGGAAGAGGTGCGCTTGGCTAATTTGGCTGAGCACACTTGACTAGAGAACCTTCAGCACGCTCTCGACGAGCATGCTCGGGAGCGGATCCCCGAGTCCAGTCGACGACAGCTTTTCCCGCCTCCACCCAAGGTATACCGCGCTCCGATCCAAAATCTCACAGTTGCGGCCCGAATAGCAGAGTCAATTCAACCTTCCCAGTCAGAGGCCGGCAGAGGTTTGATGCGGATCCGGGCCTCGCTCCGGGCAGCGGGAGAACATAACACAGCAGTGTGTCAGTCGCGGAATAGGATTCACAGCAGATCCGTAGTGGCGGATACAGTTCAGTCTGCCCACAGCCCAAGATCGCCCATGCGGCGTGAAGGGCATGGACATTATGATCATCGGCTCGACCGCGACAATCATCGTTGAGTGCCCACACCTCCTCCAAAGAGTGCATCATATGTGCCTCGGCAGTACGATGGTAGACGTTGTCACAGTGACGAGTACAGAGCACCAGTCGACCCAAGAGAACTAGGCTTCGATGCAAGATCTATTCTCGTTCAAGGTCTAGTCGACCGGAACAGAGCGCATAGAGAAGACCCTGGCAGAGATCGTCCAAGTGGCAGCAGAGTGCATGTTTCAGGTCCAGAGTGTTTCAGCAGAGCAATCAGGGCTGCGGTGATTCCTCCCAACTTCAGGTTGGCGACCGGGGTCAGTAAGTTCACCGGAGAGTCCAAGCCTGAAACTTGGCTTGAGGATTACCGAGTGGCTATGCAGATTGGTGGCGGGAACGATGAAGTAGGGATGAAACATCTTCCTATGATGTTGGAAGGATCAGCCCAAGCGTTGTTGACTCAGTTAGGTCCAGGCAGTATATATAGTTGGAAAGAGCTTGCTCGAGTGTTCGTTAGAACTTTTGAGGGCACTTGCAAGCGGCCAGCAGGGTTGACAGAGTTGCAGCATTGTGTGCAGAAAGCGAGTGAGACTTTAAGGGATTTCATTCAGAGGTGGACCACTTTACATCACACCGTTGAAAATGTATCAGAGCATCAAGCAGTGTGTGCCTTCAAGGAAGGCGTCAAATACCGAGAGTTGGTCCTGAAGTTCGGTCGGACTGGAGATATGACTCTGACTAGGATGATGGAAATAGCCACCCGGTGCGCTAATGGAGAAGAAGTGGATCGACTCCGCAGCGGAAAGGGAAAACCAGTCGGCCAAGAAGCCGGTGGAGGTAATTCCAATCGGAAACAGAAACTTAAGGACGAGCCTGCAGCTCTCGATGAGATCGCAGCAGTGGCTCAAGGAAAGTTTAAAGGAAAACCTAAAGGGCCATGGCCCCCTATGAAGGTAAAGGATCAAGCAGGAAATGATGTGTTGCATTTACCGTGTCACATTGTAACGCCCCAAGACCGGAGCTTCAGATGCCTTCCAGGGTTTCCGAGATTCGTTGTGTGATTTTGTTTGGTTCGTGCATTCATCTCTGCATCATGTGCATTGCATCACGTCATCAT
Organism: Triticum aestivum; assembly: GCF_018294505.1. Classification (NCBI taxonomy): domain Eukaryota; kingdom Viridiplantae; phylum Streptophyta; class Magnoliopsida; order Poales; family Poaceae; genus Triticum; species Triticum aestivum. The sequence continues at coordinate 204,311,677 of NC_057804.1, read as the reverse complement.
GCCATCATGCCATTTAATTTTTAAAACTCAACTAAATAAATTGCATAGATCTTTTGATCTATTTAAACCGAGGGAACTCACATGGTGACTTCTCTTTATAACATATCCTCCAATATTAGGGAGCTATATTAAATATTTCTTTATTTTGGAAATCACCAAAACACACTTGCAAAATAATTTCGTTCCTTTTCTGCTTCAAGTTTGGTCTCTCTAACCTTGCCAATAATTATTTCATCATTTTCCGGAGCTCCACCAAAAATCCAAACATTTTTGGACCTTCCTTTTATCAAGCCCTAGTTCAAACCCATTTGAATTAAATTCAAATGAGTTTGAATTTAAATCTTTCAATCTTGGCCTTCTATTTTTCTTGGAACGAGCTCATTTTTATGAGTCCGGGAAAATACCCTCCTGCTCAAGCTCCACCTCTAACCTCTTTTTCTTTTCTTTCTCATCTCTGTTTTTTTCCTTTCTTTTAGTAGTGAGAGAAGTAGCCCAGCAGCCTGCCTCCAAGGCCCTTCTGCGCCTAGGCCTAGCCCATCTAATCCTAACCCTAGCCCGACCCCCTCTGCTCGATCCCTTTCTCCTCCCCTTGTTCCTCCTACAGCGCCGTCGCACGCACTCCCGCATCTCTCCCTCCTCGCACTGCACCCCCCTGCCCGATCTTCCCGCATCTCTCCCTCTCCCTCACTCATGCCCACCATCGCCTCGCCCAACCACCTCCTCGCCATCGTCCATGTCCACGGCTGCGCCCCGTTGAACCGCGCTCAACCTCCCTGCACTCCTCCCTCCTCTCGCTCGCCCCGCTCCTCCCGATCCATCTGCGTCGAGCCCCGTAGCCGCTTCGTCCATGTCGCACCGCACCTCCGTCCCGCGAGACCGCCCGCTCCTTCCATGGCCACGCCTTGCCGTCCGAGCTGCTGCTCCCGTCGGCCTGCCACCGCGCCTCCTCACCGAGGCCACCTGGTTCATCCTCCACGCCATGGCCAACCCGACCCCAAGCTCCTGCTGCAGCCGCTTCTTCCCAGCTCCGCCCCTACTTCTCCGGCTTCGTCCTCGACCGGACAGCATCGGCCGAGCCGCTCCTTCCGCCGCCATGGCCTTGCGCCTCTCCGTCGACCACCAGGGTCCTCCCCTACCGCCGCCTTGGTCCCTGCCGGAGCTCTTCTGCCCGTCATAGATAGGAGCTGGAGCTCCTTACCGTATCGCTACCTCCTCGTTGCTGCACCAGCCTCCTGCATCGCGCCAAGTCCCAGCATCGCGCCCCTGTTGCTGTTGACGCCAAGCCCAACGGTCACCGAGCGTGAAATTTGCCAAGTACCACCAAGTTCCTGATGGATGCGCCAAGTCCCCAGTGAGACCTGTTTTCGTCAAGTTCGACTACACGGCTATGACCTCCGAGTTGGACCGCAAGCGCCAAGTACCCCACCGGCAAGACCACACGGACCCTCGAACAACTATAGGACCGGAACGCCTACTACATGGATACGCCAAGTTCCGCTTCGAACATGTACGGCTACACGACGACCCGCCATGATCCCGTGAATGTCTACTTCCACTACCGCCGCCGCCGTGTACGACTACTTCCTCTACCAACGCCGTGTACAACTACTTCCACGATGACCCGTGAACGACTACTTCCTTCATCGAACCTGAACCGCTCCGAACTTGTTTCGCCCCGAATGCACACTTCGAAGGTATAAACCCCGAGGCGACCGCCCGTGAACGAATGCATGTGTTGTATGAGATGCACCATATGTTTGCACCGTGTTCGAATTGTCACTCGTTTGCCATGCCACCGTCCCGTGGGAACCCGGAAGACGGGAGCACCCCACCATCTTTGCATGTTGCGCACATCCGCACACTTCTCTCTTGCATCGGTATCTCAATCGAGTTACCGGAACCGATATGTTGCGGTGGCACCATTTTCGGATATGCTGCCGTGGCACCATTTTCGTTATCGTTGCCGTGGCACCATTTTCGTTATCGTTGCCGTGGCACCCCTTTTGTTCCGCCATGGTGACCAAATGCTCCCTATCATTTAGATGTCAACATTTTCATAAAATTGCATAAACTTGTATATGTCATCCGCATCATGATAACAACATTTAAAATGCTTAAAACTGTGTTTGCTTTAAACTACTAAATAACATATGGGGATTTTCCGGAATTGTTGTTTGTTATTTCCGGCCTCGTTTAAACTTGCCTAAATAGGTGGTTTGCTCATGCTTCACCTCTTGCCATGTTAATCAACATTTAATGTTGTTGTGTTCATAACCGAGAGAGAAACTAAATAATTGATGTGGTGTTTCGTCAATATGCAACTCGTTGCATATTGAGCTCCACTTAACTTGTAGTATTGTTTGTTGCACTTTGCCATGCCATGCCTCATTAAACCGGACATGCATCATATTTGGTTGTGCATCATGACATGTTTATGCTTGTGTGTTTACCATGGTTGTTTGCTTCTTTCCGGTTTGCTTCTCTCGTTAGCTTCGGTTTCGTTCCGGAGTTGTGAGGATTCGTTCAATTACGTCCGTTTGTCTTCTTCATGGACTCATTCTTCTTCCTATCGGGATTTCAGGCAAGATGACCATTACCCTTGATATCACTTCTATCTTTGCTTGCTAGTTGCTTCGTTCTATCGCTGTGCTGCGTTACCTATCACTTGTTTACCATGCATCCCATATTGCCATGTCAGCCTGTAACCTTTGACACCTTTCCTATGCAAACTGTTGTTTGGCTATGTTACCGCTTTGCTCAGCCCCTCTTATAGCGTTGTTAGTTGCAGGTGAAGTTGAAGATTGCTTCATGATGGACAGGATTATGATTGGGATATCACAATATCTCTTATTTAATTAATGCATCTATATACTTGGTAAAGGGTGGAAGTCTCGGCCTTTTGCCTGGTGTTTTGTTCCACTCTTGCCGCCCTAGTTTCCGTCATACCGGTGTTATGTTCCCGGATTTTGCGTTCCTTACGCGGTTGGGTGATTTTCCCTTGGGTTCTGCAGACTCAAGGGTCATCTTTATTTTAACCCCCCCCCCCGGGCCAGTGCTCGTCGTGAGTGTTGGTCCAACCTGTCAACCGCCGGTGGCCACCAGGGGCAACTCTGGGCTAGCCTACCGGAAGTTTGGACAATCCGGTGTGCCCTGAGAACGAGATATGTGCAGCTCCTATCGGGATTTGTTGGCACAACGGGAGGCTTTGCTGGTCTTGTTTTACCATTGTCGAAATGTTTTGTAAATCGGGATTCCGAGTCTAATCCGGTCTTCCTGGGAGAAGGTCTATTCCTTCGTTGATCGCGAGAGCTTGTCATGGGCTAAGTTGGGACACCCCTGCAGGGTATAATCTTTCGAAAGCCGTGCCTGCGGTTATAGGCAGATGTGAATTTGTTAATGTCCGGTTGTAGATAACTTGACACCAGATACGAATTAAAACGCATCAACCGCGTGTGTAGCCGTGATGGTCTCTTCTCGGCAGAGTCCGGGAAGTGAACACGGTTTTGGGTTATGCTTGACGTAAGTAGGAGTTCAGGATCACTTCTTGATCATTGCTAGCTTCATGACCGTTCCATTTGCTCTCTTCTCGCTCTTATTTGCGTATGTTAGCCACCATATATGCTTAGTGCTTGCTGCTACCTCACCACTTTACCCCCTTCCTTTCCCATAAGCTTAAATAGTCTTGATCTCGCGGGTTTTGAGATTGCTGAGACCTCGTGACTCACCAGATACTATCATAACAGTTGCAGGTGCCGATGATACCAGTGCAGGCGATGCAACTGAGCTCAGATGGGAGCTCAACGAAGATCTTAGTTGTTGCTATGTGTTGTTTCTTGTTGATCAGTAGTAGAGCCCAGTTGGGACGATCGGGGATCTAGCAGTTGGGTTATCTTCTTTTCTTTTTGTTTTGTCCGTAGTCGGACTATGTGTGTACTCTGAATGATGTATGATTTATTATATGTTCATTGTGTGAAGTGGCGATTGTAAGACAACTCTTTATCCCATTCTTATTCATTACATGGGATTGTGTGAAGATGACCCTTCTTGTGACAAAACCACAATGCGGTTATGCCTCTAAGTCGTGCTTCGACACGTGGGAGATATAGCCGCATCCTGGGTGTTACACACATCCACACGAAGAAGGACAAAGAGGGTAATCTGATTTACCCTAAGCATACCACTCGACAATGTCGACTCCTTATCCAACAATTCCGAGAAAAACAGCCCGGTGAGAAGGAAAAAGAGTCGGACAAAGAGGAGGACGAAGAGGAAGATGACGGTTATCCCAAAGTCAATTCCACCCTGATGATTTTCGCTGATGTGGAGAGCAAGAGTCGGTTGAAAGTTATCAATAGAGAAGTTAAAATGGTCGCTCCGGTGTCGACAACCACATACCTGAAATGGTCTCAGATAGCCATCACATTCGACCAGTCTGATCACCCTGCGTGTATAGCCACCCCCGAGAGGCAGGCATTGGTGGTCGACCCCGTGGTCGGAGGCACTAGACTAACTAAAATGCTGATGGATGGTGGTAGTGGCCTGAATATTCTTTATGCTAAAACCATGAAGGGGATGGGCATTCCAATGTACAAACTTAGCGAGAGCAACATGAGTTTCCATGGCGTTATCCCTGGAAATAAAGCCAAATCACTCGGCCTGATTGCTCTCGATGTGGTTTTCGGTGATTCCAAGCATTACCGTAAGGAAAAATTGACATTTCAAGTCGTGGATTTCCAGAGTGCTTATCATGCCATTCTGTGTAGGCCTGCCTATGCACGTTTTATGGCTCGACCATGTTACATGTACCTCAAGTTGAAGATGCCTGGTACCAGAGGTGTGATCACATTTACTGGCAATCGGCAAAAAGTAGAGGAATGCTTCCAGAAAGGTTCCAAAATTGCCGATGCGCAAATGGAAGAAGTTGAATTCCAAGAATATCAGAAGAATGCAGATCCGAGTGATTTGCTCCAAGCCAAGAAGCCTACCACAAATTTTGCATTTCAGTCGTCTGGTGAAACAAAGACGATTCATATTCACCCGACCGATCCCAATGCCGCACAGACTCATATATCAATGACACTTGATAGCAAATAGGAAGAAGCACTCATTCAGTTCGTCCGTGAGAACTGGGACATCTTTGCATGGAAACCCTCTGACATGCCGGGTGTACCCAGAGAACTGGCTGAGCACTGCTTACGTGTCGACCCCAAGGTAAAACCCATCAAAGAGCATCTTCGGCGGTCCGCCGTACAGAAGAGAAAGGCAATTGGCGAGGAAGTGGCTCGACTGCTAGCAGAAGAGTTCATCCGTGAGATCTACCACTTCGAGTGGCTTGCCAATGTAGTCTTGGTCCCTAAGAAGGACGATTCACTTCGTATGTGCATTGATTTCAAGCATATCAATCGGTCCTATCCGGAAGATCATTTCCCTCTCCCCCGCATCGATCAGATTGTTGACTCGACGGTGGGGTGTGAGCGCTTGTCTTTTTTAGATGCATATTCCGGGTATCATCAGATTTGACTGTATGGTCCCGATGAAATAAAAACAGCCTTCATCACCCCATTTGGGTGCTTTTGCTACGTCACCATGTCATTTGGTCTTAAAGATGCTGGAGCCACATTCATGAGAATGATTCAGAAGTGCCTGCTCACTCAAATCAGTCGGAATGTGGAAGCATACATGGATGACATTGTGGTCATGTCTCGCAAAGGTTCTGACCTACTGACTGACCTCGCAGAAACCTTGGCCAACCTAAGAAGATACGATATCAAGCTTAATCCGCCAAAGTGCACATTCGGAGTTCCAGGTGGAAAGTTACTCAGTTTTCTCGTTTCCGAATGATGGATTGACGCCAATCCAGAAAAAGTTGATACCATCCTATGAATGAAACGCCCTGTGCGTGTGCATGACGTTCAGAAGCTGACTGGTTGTTTGGCCGCCTTGAGTCGATTCATTTATCGTCTCGATGAAAATGCCTTACCTCTTTACTGATTCATGAAGAAATCTGATAAGTTCGAGTGGACTGAGGAAGCTGATGCAGCGTTTGCAGAGCTCAAAACCCTTATTTCCACCCAGCCGGTGCTCGCTGCGCCAATCAACAAAGAGCCTTTACTGCTTTATATTGCAGCCACTAGACAAGTTGTCAGTACAGTACTCACGGTCGAGCGAGAAGAAAAAGGAAAGGCTTACAAGGTTCAGTGCCCAGTATATTATCTCTCTGAAGTTTTGACTCCATCCAAGAAACGATATCCACATTATAAGAAGCTTGTTTATGGAATCTACATGACCATGAAGAAGGTTACACATTATTTCTCTGATCACTCCATTATAGTCGTCAGCGACGCACCATTATTTGAAATTCTGAACAACAGAGATGCAACTGGTCGAGTGGCAAAATGGGTGATTGAACTCCTTCCATTGGATATCAAGTTTGAGGCAAAGAAAGCTATCAAGTCCCAAGCAATCGCAGATTTCCTTGCCGAGTGGATTGAGCAGAAATTGCCGACTCAAGTTCACTCGGAGCATTGGACTATGTTCTTCGATGGCTCCAAGATGCTAAATGGTTCAGGTGCTGGGGTAGTATTGGTATTTCCCCGTGGAGACAAGCTTAGTTATGTTCTCCAGATTCATTTTGATTCCTCCAATAACGAAGCTGAATATTAAGCACTTTTATACGGGTTGCGTATGGCCATTTCACTCGGCGTCCGTCGCCTTATGGTCTACGGCGACTCAGATTTGGTGGTTAGTCAAGTGATGAAAGAGTGGGATATCAGGAACCCGGCCATGACTAGTTATTGCAATGCAGTAAGAAAGATGGAAAAGAAGTTTGAAGGGTTGGAGCTTCACCATATACCCCGACTGAAAAATCAAGCTGCAGATGAGTTGGCAAAGATAGGTTCAAAGAGAGAGGCCATTCCCAGCACTGTTTTTGGAGCATATTCATTCACCTTCAGTTCAGGAAGATCCCTTCACTGAAGAGCCCCCACAACCCAAGAGCGCCCCAGATCCGACTGAAGTCGAAATCCCAGCCATGGTCGACTTAGTCATGGAGGTTTTGGTCATCACTCCCAACTGGACAGTGCCGTACGTTACATACATTCTTAGGAAAGAACTTCCAGAGGATGAAGAAGAGGCTCGATAGATCATCCGACAATCTAAAGCCTTTACCGTGATAAAAGGTCAGTTGTTCAGAGAAAGAGTAACTGGAGTCTGCCAGAAGTGCATCACCCTAGAAGAAGGCCGAATGATCCTCAATGATATTCAGTCGGGGACTTGTGGTCACCATGCGTCCCCTCGGACCATCGTGGCCAAAGCATACCGAGCCGGATTTTACTGGCCACGTGCCAATAAGATGGCGAAAGAAATAGTGGACAAATGTGAAGGTTGTCAGATTTACTCCAACATGTCCCATGAACCTGCGTCAGCTCTGAAGACTATCCCACTCGTCTGGCCTTTCGCTGTCTGGGGATTGGACATGGTTGGACCTCTGAGGACTGGCAGGAGTGGATTTACCCATGTGCTAGTGGCAGTCGACAAGTTTACCAAATGGATCGAAGCCAAGCCCATTAAAAATCTTGAAGCAAGTACAGCTGTAAGTTTCATTAGAGAATTGATATTCAGATATGGTGTTCTGCACAGCATCATCATAGATAACGGGTCGAACTTCGACTCTGACAAATTCAGAGCCTTTTGTGCTCCCAAGGTGCGATGGTCGATTACGCTTCGGTTGCCCATCCTTAGTCGAATGGACATGCTAAAAGAGCGAATGGATTGATTCTCAAAGGACTGAAACCCCAATTGATGTGTGACCTCAAGCATGCAGCAGGGGCCTAGGTCAATGAACTTCCATCAGTGCTTTGGGCATAGAGGACAACTCCTAATCGGTCGACTGGACGAACTCCATTCTTCTTAGTATACGGAGCTGAAGCTGTACTCCCGAGTGATCTGGTCCACAATGCGCCCCAAGTCGAGCTCTTCTCAGAAGAGGAAGCAGAACAGGCTCGGCAAGATGTGGTCGAGCTCCTCGAAGAAGAAAGAGAGATGGCCTTGATCCGGTCGACCATTTATCAACAAGACCCTCGTCAATTCCATGCCAGAAACGTAAGGGGTCGGGCATTTCAGGAAGGATACTTGGTTCTTCGAGTGGACCAGCAGAAACCACACAAGCTTGCTCCTGCTTGGGAAGGCCCTTTCATCATCACCAAAGTCCTCCACAACGGAGCATATCGTCTTTCCAACGTCGAGCACAATAAAGATGAGCCACGCGCTTGGAATGCAGAACTGCTCCGCCCCTTTTACTCTTAAAGTATTTAGACTGTTAAGATGTAATAAGAAGTACCTTTTTATCAAAAGACATGATTTTACAGTCTTCGAATGATTGTTGTTCATTTTTTACATGTTCTAGAATTCCCAGTGGGTGCCTTAGCTGCGAATCCGCTTCGCCTAAGTTGAAGAGAAAATCCTACCGACTGGTGAGCTAGCCTCTCACTCGGAGGCTTAGCCGCGAATCCGTTTCTCCTAAGTGTTAAAAAATCCTACCAAGTGGTGAGGCAGCCTCTTGCTCGGGGGCTTAGCTGCAGTCCAGTACTCGCCTAAGTGTTAAAAAATCCTACCGAGTGGTGAGCCAGCCTCTCACTCGGGGGATTAGCTGCAGTCCAGTACTCGCCTAAGTGTTAAAAAATCCTACCGAGTGGTGAGCAATCCTCTCACTCGGGGGCTTAGCTGCAGTCCAGTACTCGCCTAAGTGTTAAAAAATCTTACCGAGTGGTGAGCCAGCCTCTCACTCGGAGGCTTAGCTGCAGTCCAGTACTCGCCTAAGTTGAAAAAGTCCTACCAAACGGTACGGGTCGGCCACGACCCCCCCCCCCCCAGGGGCTGCACCGTTAAGCAGAAGAACGAGATTGTGAGAACAATCCTCTCACTTAGGGGTTTAACTGCGGTCCAGTATTCGCCTAAGTGTTAAAAAATCCTACCGAGTGGTGAGCAATCCTCTCACTCGGGGGCTTAGCTGTAGTCCAGTACTCGCCTAAGTATAAAAAATCCTACCGAGTGGTGAGCAATCCTCTCACTCGGGGGCTTAGCTGCAGTCCAGTACTCGCCTAAGTATAAAAAATCCTACCAAGTGGTGAGCAATCCTCTCACTCAGGGGCTTAGCTGCAGTCCAGTACTCGCCTAACTATAAAAAATCCTACCGATTGGTGAGCAATCCTCTCACTCAGGGGCTTAGGTGCAGTCCAGTACTCGCCTAAGTATAAAAAATCCTACCGAGTGGTGAGCAATCCTCTCACTCGGGGGCTTAGCTTCAGTCCAGTACTCGCCTAAGTATTAAAAATCCTACCGAGTGATGAGCAATCCTCTCACTCGGGGGCTTAGCTACAGTCCAGTACTCGCCTAAGTTTGAGAAACCCAGCCGCTTGGTGCAGGTCGACCACGACCCCTCCCCCGGGGCTGCACCGTCAAGAAGAATGGCGAGATTGTGCACACTGCCAAAGGCTCATCCAACAGTCGACGCGAAGGCGAGCTGCTTTTAGGAACGTCAAGACCATTGCTGAGTGCCTTGCTGATGAGCTGATCAATGCTGCCAAAGGCTCATTCAACAGCTAATGCCAAGGCGAATTGCTTTCGGGAACGTCAAGACCATTGCTGAATGCCTCGCTGATGAGCTGATCAATGCTGCTCAAGGCTCATCCAATAGGTCGACTGCGGCCTCTTCCTCATAAGCTGCATCGAGAGTACAAAAACCAATCTGAGAGAAGATAAACACAACATATTCAAAGATAAGCCCGGGGCAGGTAAATCCAAAGGTTCCTAACCGCAGATTAAAGTACTTGGGCATCAAGGCGGAAGGAGTTTCAACTATTACAAAATCGCTCAGCATTCCGAGGCAAATGAGGGCAAAGCATAATGTTTTTTCGGTCACTCGACGGGAGAAGGGCTGGCTGGATCGCAGAAGCTGTTGAGGTCGATGCTGTCAGCGATATGAGTGGCTGCCTCAAGGTTGGTGTCCATGAAGGACTGGAAGGAGTGCTTCTTAGTATTGACAACCTTGAGGGCCGCCAACTTGTCTTCTCTCGCCTCCTTGCAGTGCCCTCAAACCAATGACAGGGCGACGTCAGCAGCACAGCGAGCACATGACTTCTTCCACTCTTGCACTCGACCAGGAATCTGATTGAGTCGAGTCATCAACAACTCGAGGTCTTGAGAAAGTTCCGCCTGAGGCCAGATTTCTGCGTCCACTCGTGTCATCGCAGCCTTCAGTCGAGCCAGATAGGCAACAGCATCGTCGAAGCATGATTCCAATCGCAGCAAGTTCATCGCAAGGTCATCTTTCACGGGACAATTGATGGGGTCGAGACCTGTCTCGACCCGCCCGGTTTCAGCTTCAAAGTCCTGGCAAAGATCTGTTCCATCGTGAAAAACAATGAGTCGACAATATTACAACATACTTCGATCGACGAGAATTGATCAGTCGAGTGATTATACCTTCAAGCTTCAGAACTAGTTTCGCGGCAAGTTGTCCCAGATAGGACTCTAACTTGCCCGTCATGGCTCTGAGGCCCCCAACTTCAGTGGTTAGGTTCTCCTTGTCCTTCTTCAGTTGGTCTACTTCTCGACTGGCTTCCGAGAAGGCGGTCTTCAACTTCGCGTTCTCCTCTTCCAACTTGCCGACTGAAGCCAGCTTCTGGTCCGCAAGCGTTGTCTTCTCACGTGCATCCTTCTGAGCAGCAGCAAGGTCCTGGTCCTTCTTCTCCAAAGCTTCCTTCATTCTCTCTAAAGAAACAACACTCTTGAGACAAGCCTGAAGTTGACGGTTTTCACTACGCACATCTGCTTGTGTGAAGTCACTCGGTTCAAAGAGACTGAAAGAAAAGCAGTGAAAGTTGCGAGCTACTAAGTAGGCAAGAGTCGAGTGGTTACCTCCCATGATGGCCGTCTCTTGTTGAGCAGTCTTGAGGTTCTTATTGGCGAGTTCAAGGTCAAGTTCAACGCTGATATGCTTCTTCTTTAACTCGGAAAGTCGAGCTCCAAGATTACAAGACCTCTGCAGTCAGCGAGAAAGATATGTCAGTCGACAGAAAGAAGAGACAATGACAGTATAAAGTTACTCTACGACTACTGTCGAATCAAATATTCAGCAGTAGTCTCGGGGACTACACCCAGTGGGTGCACTTAGCATGCCCCCACTGGTTCAGATCAACACTCAACAGGGTCTGCCCAACGTGAGTCAAAAAAAACAAAAGAAGAGAGAAGATTCTAAGACCTCAGCCGACTGCCAGCAGTCGACCGTGGTCTCGGGGACTACATCCAGTGGGTGCACTCGGCGTGCCCCCACTGGTCTAGACAGATTACTCAGACTTAGCTCGAGTCGAGTGAAGTGGAAGATTTCCTAAACTCTAAACCAAGGCACACCCCAGTGGATGATCGGATATAAAACAACATTCAAAAGTTCAGTCAGAGTTTGCTAACCTGAACATGGGCTCCCACTCCTCCTCCTCCTCTCCTGTAGAGGTGCTTCTTCTTCATCGTCAGGGAGCACAGCGACTTCTTGCGGAACTACGGAAAGAAAGAAATATCGGAAATTCAGCCGACTGAAGATCCACTTGACTAAATGAAACATGGTCGAACGGACTTACCAGCTCGAGAGGTGGCCGCATCGTCGGTCTCCTCGTCTCCTGGCGCCTTGTCAATGTCCATGTCAGTAGTAGCAGAGGTGGGGCTAGAAGGATACAGGACCCAGTTGGTCAGAAAAAAAACTTCAGTCGGCCTATATAAACACAAGTGAGATACTCACCCCGAAGCAATAGGGACGTCCATCAGTCGACCTTGGGCTGTTTGGCGACCTTCTCTGTCGGCTCCGGAGTCGATGTCCGAGTGCGCTTCTGAGTGTGGGTACTTGGAGCCACGTTCTTCCCACGCCCGCCCACCAGGTCAGGGTGCTGCTTCGATCAGTGTTCGGAGCACGGCGGCGAGTCGACTTCTTCCTCTTCGTCCGACTCCTTGCTCTCCTCCTCCTCCTCTTCATCTGAAGACTCCCATTCGCCACTCTCCTCTGCACTGGCCTCTTCCTCCTGATCCTGCTCCAGAGCTTGTTCGCCGTTGGGCATCGAATACATCTCAGTGAAAACCTACAAGGCAAAAAGTCGAGTAAAAGTCAGTCGAGATCAAGTACAGTCGGAACATATATGCAAGACAGTCGGAACATATATGCAAGACAGTCGGAATAAAGAGCATACCTTGTCGTGCTGATTTTCGTCACTGAAGGGGATGACTCGCCTAGCTCCTCTGGGGTTGTCCTGCTTGCATGTGATGCGCCTCAACCACGTCGCCACGGTCTTGGATGGCACTTCTTCTGGATGGACCCGAGCGGTGTCGTCAGATCCGGAGTACAACCACATAGGATGGTCACAAGCCTGAAGAGGCTCGATGCATCGACTGAGGAACACTTCCAGCAGGTCCACGCCAGTGACACCCTCGTTAATCAGTTGGACTACTTTCACCACCAACATCTTCGTCTCCACGTAGTCGGCAGCACTCACCTTCAGTGGAGAAGGAGTCTGGACACGGTCTAATGTGAAGTGGGGAAGGCCAGTCGACTGACCTGGAGTTGCGACATCCTCGCAGTAGAACCAGGTCGACTGCCAGCCTCTAACCGATTCGGGGAGAGTCATAGCAGGGAAAGCACTCCTATGCCTATTCTAAATACCCAAACCCCCACACATTTAGATGACATGGGTCTTCGAGTCACTCGTTTTGGCTTTCTTCATCGACTGAGATCGCATGGTGAAGATATGTTTGAAAAGACCCCAGTGCGGTCGACACCCCAAAAAGTTTTCATACGTGATGGTGTTGGGAGAAAATGGTGGAGTTCAGCACCGAAGAAATTTAGGAATCCCCGGAAGAAGGGATGCGGAGGGAGCAAAAAACACTAGTCGACGTGGGTGGCGAGCAGTACACACTCACCCGGTCGAGGCTGCGGCTGCATCTCCCCCTCTGGCAGCCTTGCCTCTCCCTTGGCGATCAATCCGCACTCAGCCAGCTCGTCCAGATCTTCTTGCCGGAGTGAAGACCGGATCGAATCGCCCTAGATCCAGCCCGACGGCAGCCCCGCGCGCGATGACGACCCGTGGTTCTGCTTCTTGCCTTTCGCTGCCCCTGTTGCCTTCTTTGCGCGCTCCAGCGCCTCCGTCTTGTCCTTCACCATGGCGGTAGAGCGGCAGCGTCGAGAGCAAAAGAGCCGGGTGCGGTGGAGAAGCGGAGGAAGAAGAAGGAGAAACAGGCATGCATAGTGCAGACGCCTCGGCCCCGTCGCCTTATGAAGGGTTGCTTCCGAGTGGCTGACGCGTGGAGCCAGGCGATCTCGTCAAATCCCACAACAGTCGCGCGCAACGTACGTGGCAAAAAAGGTGGTGCGGAAATTGAGGCATCATTGTTTATCCGGTCCGCCTACTTCGGCGCTCCCCATCCCGCGCGCTTCCCCGAAATTTCATATCCCGTGAAATCCGGGATACACTGCAGTCAATCGCGCAAAAGATCCTGCACTCTAATATAGCACTTGGCAGACGATGCAATAAGTTCAGTTGACAACTCTCTGAATGGATCAAGGCGACTGAATCGACGCTGAAGTACCAACGTCAGTTTTCCATCTTGCAGAAAATGCTCGCGAAGGTGCAAAGCTCAGAACAAGTTCAACTTCAACCTACTTTCCACTTGAACCTTAATCCATTCGGGGGCTACTAATGAGGATACAGACCTACGGTAGGGTCATAGGCCTGACCTATACGTCCTACCCAAGGTCACTACCCTGGAAGATAAGAAGTCCAAGAGGCAACAAGGGACGCCCAACCGAAGATGTCGAGTGCAATTCACTCGACAATCATATCACTCAGGCGACCCCTACCTATTTGCACTCGCCACTCAAGGAGTCATTCGACCTACCGAAGATCAGGGGTCACTCAGCATAGCAACGGTCAGGCGTTCACTCCGTAGTCTTTAAAGTCATAAATAACACTTAAGGCTGGCGTTACCAGTAACACCCCTACTTTATGTGCATTAATCCCCTTGTATTGGAGGACGGATGGGGTCCTGGCACACTCTATATAAGCCACCCCTCTCCTCTAGGACAAGGGTTCGCACCCCCTGTAACATCACATGCATATAATCCAATCGACCGCCTCCGAGCACCGAGATGTAGGGCTATTACTTCCTCCTAGAAGGGCCTGAACTCGTAAACCCTGTGTGTACACCTTCACTATAGCTGAGATCTTGCCTCTCCATACCTACCCCCCTTTCTACTGTCAGTCTTAGAACCACGACACCAGCAGCCGGCAGAGAAGCCGGAGCCCAGAGACACTGACGGTCGAGTCCCAGGACCAGCCGGATTACCATTGTACCCATGGGGGTAGGCCTATATAAACCCCGTGGGTCACCCATGGAAAGGGTTCATCCTCTTTAGATCATACACACACCCATAACTAGAGAGGAGTAGTGCAAGCAGCCTTCTTCCTCATATAGCCCGAACAGCTCAAGGAGCAGCCTTGTACTAGCTATTGATCATAGTGATGCGGAGACCCCGCAGAGCAGGATTAGGGGTGTTATATCTATGGAGAGCCTCAAACCTGGGTAAGACCCGGCATCGTTTGCGATCTAGCCTACTCTCGCTTCTAGAGCCCCACAATGTTCTATTGACCCCATACATGATTAGCCACCCATTGGCATATCTCGAGGAAATACCACGACATTTGGCGGCCACCGTGGGGCAAGGCGCACCGTTTTCCGAAGACATGTTCTGGACGGGAACCCATTTCCTCCCCGTGAGTGCGGCCAGCCTGGCTCACCCACTGGCATCGGCACCGACGATCTGCGCAGCGTGGAGGCCGCCTGCGCTGCGACCTCCCTCGCCAATCTCCTCGGGGCGTCCACCTCACCGACGAGCCTGCCCCCGACGCGGGTTTGGCCAGCTCCAAGAGTTGCCTCATCGACCTCCTCGACAAGCTCCATATCATCATCGAGCCCGCCTCCAACTTGGAGTCCGTTGGCTCCACCGACCAGCCCGTCGAGATGATCATCGACTGCGACGCGGCAGACGTCTACCCCGACCATGTAGACATCATCGATAATCCACTCCCTCGCGCGGATAGCATCACCAGTGCCAGCACCGTCACGGAGGTGCTGGTTATCAGCCATGACACAGACTCGGCCAGGGCGGACCAGGATCCAATCCGCTCAACCCTGCGAGCCCTTGCCACTCCAGTCGGTAGTGGCGCAGACGGCGCGACCCTGGAGGCAGACTGCGTTTCGCTCCTTGACAACAACGCGGCCTACCAGCGCGATCTCGACCTCGCCAAGGCTGTGAAGCGCCTCGCTGAGGCCTACTAGCGCGAGCTCGACCGTGTTGCAGGCGGCACTCGGGCTTCTGGAGAGCCAAGCCGGCTGGGTGCCGTTCAGCATCGCGGCACCACCATTGCCAACATCTTCAGGGCCGACCGCCCTGTCTACACCACGCCTGCCGAGAACCTGCATGCCGCCCAGGCGGTAGCAGAGGTGGACAAATTAGAGGGCGAGGCGAGGCGCCTCATGAAGGAGCGCCTGTAGCGGCTCCTCGATGCGGCTGCCATCCAGCAGGAAGCCGCCCGCCGCGCGGCAGAACTCGACAGGCCAGATGAGACCCTTCTTCTTCACCACGAGCACGGCGCGACCTCCTGGTCCCTGACAGGCGGCCATGCCGACCCAGAGCGGGCTTCTAAGCACAGTCGGCGCACACACATCTCGATCGAGCGCGACACCGACGGCCACCCAAGAGCAGTAGAGTGGCGCAACGACTACCCACTTGCCCCAGGGCGTGTTGCCGTGAAGTATGTTCCACTCATGCTCCAGGGCACGGCCTGGACATGGTTGAACAGCCTCAAGCCGCACAACATCAACAGCTGGCTATAATTCTCCGACGTCTTCGTCCGCAACTTCACCAGCACCTACAGGCGACCGCCCAAGCCTCACCAACTCTCCTTGTGTGTCCAAGGCCCGACTGAGTCCACTGCTGACTATCTGAAACGCTGGGACGAGCTACGCAACTCCTGCGAAGGGGTGCACAAGGTGTAGGTCATAGAGTACTTCACGGCCGGGTGCCGAGAGGGCATCTTGCTCAAGAACAAGCTTCTCTGCGACAAGCGAGGCACTCTAGACTTACTGCTGGTCATAGCGGACAAATATGCCACAGCTGACTCCTCCATGAAGTTGGAGCTCCGAGTGGACGCGACCGGAAAGGTGCTCCCCCAGCTTCCCAAACACCGGGTGGTGATGCCAACTGGCATAGGGCCCGGAAGCCAGCTGGTGACGTCAGCAGAATGATAACAAGCACAAGGCCCGGCAGCCGGCTTCCAACATCCGGCAGGTAGCAGCAGTCGAAGAGCAGCAGCCGACTGGTCAACCCAGCAACAAGCGACAGAAAACTAGCAAGGGAGCATGGATGCCCACCCTCTCCTTTGAGAAAGGCCTTGACGCCCCCTGCAAGTTCCACAATGGCGCGAAGCCGTCCAACCACACCACTCGGTAGTGCAACTGGCTAGCTCGGATCACCAAGGGCGAGGCCCTCCCGCCTCCCCCGCCAGTCGGCCCTCCAGCTCAAGCCGTCCAGCAGCTGGCAGCCTGACCAGTCGGGACCGTTCAAAACGAGTTCCCTAAAGAGCATGTCGCCTACATCGTCTTCACAAGCCAAGCCGGCGACAGGCACATCAAGCGGCAGCAGCACAGAGAGGTCAATGTTGTCAGTACAGAAGCCCCCACCCACATGCACTTGTCTGAGAACCCTATCAATTGGAGCCAAGTTGACGACCCAGCTGTGATGCCCAATTCGGGTTCATATTCCTGGTGCTCGAGGCTACCTTTACAACAGAGAGGCGGAACTGCAGTTTCAGCCGAGTGCTGATAGATGGCGGCAGTGGCATCAATATCTTGTACAAGGAGACCAAGGACCGACTGGGCATCAAGGCAAAGCAACTCCAGCCAAGCCAGACTATTCGACGAGAGCAACCACTTCCGCCACGAGCCAATCCAGTTTGAGGTGGTGGACTTAGAAAGCCCCTATCACGCTCTCTTGGGCCGCCCTGCGCTGGCAAAGTTCATGATGGTTCCTCACTGTGCATACCTGAAGGCCAAGATGCCAGGCACCAAGGGCATCATTACAGTCGCTGGAGATTACAAGAAGTAACAAGATTATGCGGCTGCCAGCAGCCAGCTGGCCGAGTCCCTCGTCATACCTCAAGAAAGACTTCTCCTTGATCGAATGGTAGAAATGGCCAGCGAGAAGCCGGCCATGCCGACTGATCCCAAGGAAGCCAAACCAGGGGCCTCATTGTAGCCAGCCAAGGAGACCAAGCAGATCCCCTTGGACCCTAACCACCCGGAACGATTCGCCGTTGTAGGCACAGGCCTCAACAGCAAATAGGAAGGCGAGCTCATTGATTTCCTCCGTGAGAATCAAGACCTCTTTGCATGGTCCCCCAAAGACCTGACGGGTGTCCCGACGGATCTCGCCGAGCCCAAACTTCATGTAAGGTCAGATGCCAAGCTGGTCAAGCAACCCCTCCGCCGCATGTCCAAAGAAAAAAGAAGAATTGTTGGAGAAGAAGTCGCTCGACTGATAGCAGCCAAATTCATTATGGAAGTGTTCCACCCGGACTGGCTTGCCAACCTGGTCCTTGTGCTGAAGAAGAATAACAAGTGGCACATGTGCATTGATTACACCAGCCTCAACAAAGCCTGCCGCAAAGACCCATTCGCTCTACCGAGAATAGACCATGTGATTGACTCCACAGCCGGATGCGAGTTGTTGTCTTTCCTTGATGCCTATTCCGGCTACCACCAGATCAAGCTGGATCCAGCTAATCGACTGAAGACCGCCTTCATCACGCCATTCGGCGCCTTCTGCTACATCACTATGATGTTCGGCTTGAGGAATGCCGGCGCCACCTTCCAACATTGTATGCAGAAGTGCTTGCTCAAGAAACTCGGACGCAATGCCCACGTTTACGTGGACGATATCATGGTGAAGACGGAAAGGCTTGGCACCCTGATGGAGGACTTGAAAGAAACCTTTGAAAATTTGCGTGCTTCAACATCAAGCTCAACCCGAAGAAGTGTGTTTTCGGTGAACCAGCCGGCCAGCTCCTGGGCTTTCTGGTCTCAGAACGGGGCATCAAGTACAACCCTGTGAAAATCAAGTCCATGGAGAGGATCGAGAAACCCACCAAGCTGCATGATGTGCAGAAATTCACCGGGTGCCTAGCATCCCTCAGCCGCTTCATCAGCCGGCTGGGCAAAAAGGCACTCCCTCTGTGCCAGCTCATGAAGATAACCACTTGCTTCGAGTGGCACGACCAGGCGGACGCCGCCTTCATCCAGCTCAAGCAGATGATGTCAACACCACCTATCCTGGCGGCTCCGGCTGCTAAAGATCCCATGATCCTCTACATCGTTGGCACCAACAGAGTTATCAGTACTGTGATCGTTGTCGAGAGCCCAGCAGCCGGCAAGGTACAGTCGGTCCAGAGACTAGTGTATCACTTAAGCGAGGTCCTATCAGCCTCCAAGCAGAATTACCCCCACTACCAGAAGATGTGCTATGGCATGTACTTTGCCGCCAAGAAGTTGAAATAGTACTTTCAAGAGCACTCCATCACGGTCGTCTGCACCGCTCCCCTTGCCGAGATTATAGGAAACAGAGATGTCTCAGGCCGGGTGGCCAAGTGGGCCATCGAGCTGGCTCCGCACACCATCTTCTACCAGCCCCGCACCGCCATCAAGTCCCAAGCACTGGCCGACTTCCTCGTCGACTGGGCTGAGTCCCAGTACCTGCCACCAGCTCCGGGCTCCACACATTAGCGGATGCACTTCGACGGCTCCAAGATGCGCACCGGCCTGGGAGCCGGCATCATCCTCACCTCTCCCAAAGGAGACAAGCTGAAGTACACATTGCAGATCCACTTCACCGCCTCCAACAATGTAGCGAGTATGAAGCACTCATTTTTGGGCTCCGACTGGCCAAAGAAATCGGCATTCGCCGCATCCTCTACTACCGCGACTCGGACTTGGTCAGTTGTCCGGTGACTAGGACACCAAGGTATGCAAACATGGCAAGCTATCGCTTCGTCGTCCAGTAGATGAGCGGCCACTTCTAAAGGTGCGAGTTCATCCATGTGCCACGGTTTGGCAATGATGCAGCAGATGCTCTCGCCCGGATTGGCTCCACGTGGCAACCTATACCATCCGGCGTCTCCCTCGAGTGCCTCCGCAAGCCGTCCATCAAGCCTTCGCCGGAGTCTGACTCCATATTCGTGTCGACTCCATCTTCGTGCCGACTCCATCTTCAGCAGTCGGTTCGGGGACTTCAGCGGCTAGCTCGGGGGCTTCGCCAAGTGGACCGGGGGCTACAGCACCCGGCCCCGTGCTCTCAACAGGTGGCCAGGGGACTTCATCACCGCCATGTGGAGCAGCCGGCTCCAGCGCGCAGCCTCCCAACCCGCCCCCCTCATATCAGTCGCCGTGTTCACAGTGGTGGTGGCCCCATCTTGGGCGCAACCTATCCGCGATTATTTGGTCATCCGCGTGCTGCCAAATGACAAGGTGCTAGCAAGACAGATCCAACATAGAGCAGGCTCCTACACCATGGTCAATCAAGAGCTAGCAAGGCAGAGTGTGACTGGCATCCATCAGCGCTGCGTAGAACCAGAAAAGGGCAAAGAGATCCTCATAGACATACATCAAGGCGAGTGTGGCCACCACGCCGCCTCCAGATCCCTTGTCCCCAAAGCCTTCCGCCATGGATTCTTCTGGCCGACTACTTTGGACGATGCCAAAGAGCTAGTCAAGAAGTGCTAGGGGTGCCAAGTGTGCAGCGCCTAGCAAAATTTGCCAGCTTCCGCCCTCAAGACCATCCCCATCAGCTGGCCCTTTGCCGTGTGGGGTTTGGATATGGTAGGCCCTTTCAAGATGGTGCGAGGCAGCATGACCCATCTGCTAGTCGCCGTGGACAAGTTCAAGAAGTGGTTAGAAGCAAAACCAATGAAGAAGCTAAATGGGCCGACTGTTTTCACATTCATCGTCGACATCACTGTCAGATATGGCGTTCCTCACAGCATCATCACCGACAACCGCACCAACTTTTCCAAAGGTGCCTTGGCCCGTTTCTGCGCAAACCAGGGCATCCGGCTGGACTTAGCGTCTGTTGCCCATCAGCAGTCAAACTTCCAGGTGGAATGAGTAAATGGCCTCATCTTGTCCGGCATCAAGCCCCGCCTGTTCGAGCCGCTAGAATGGTCGGTTGGCTGCTGGATCAATGAGCTGTAGGCTATCCTCTGGAGCCTTCGAACCATGCCATTCTTCCTCGTGTACGGCTCTGAGGTGATCATCCCCACAGACATCGAGTTCAACTCGCCTCGGGTTGCCATGTACACAGAGGTGGAGCCAAGGAGGTGCAAGTAGACGATGTTGATCTGCTGGAAGAGGCCCGACTACTGGCATGCAGCCAGTCCGCCATCCACTAGTAGAGCTTACATCGCTACCACAACAAGATGGTCAGGCCGCGTTCATTTCGTGAGGGCGACCTTGTGCTCCACCTGATCCAGCGATCAGCCGGACAACACAAGCTCGGGGCACCTTGGGAAGGCCCCTTCATCATCAGCAAGGCCCTGGGCAATGACTCATACTACCTCATCGACGCCTATAAGCCTAGGGCGCGCAAGAGATGCACAACCAGTGAAGAGACAGAGCGGCCATGGAATGCAAACATGCTCCGCCCGTTTTACAGTTCATTCGAGTGTATCTATCATGACCACTTTTCTATTAAGTAAAAGACCTCAGGTCACCGAGGAGAACTCGGGGGCTACCTTTTTATCTATCTATAAGCTAAGCTTACGCCATGACTAGAGTTTTTTATTCCAGCCCTGTCCTGGTTCCGGTCACTCGGCCCAGGGGCTCGCCGCCTTGTCCTAAGTTTGCACCAGTGATACGTCTCTGTCGTATCTATAATTTTTGATTGTTCCATGCCAATATTATTCAACTTTTATATACTTTTGGCAACTTTTTATACTATTTTTTGGGACTAATATATTGATCTAGTGCCCCGTGCCAGTTCCTGTCTGTTGCATGTTTTTTGTTTTGTAGAAACCCAATATCAAACGGAGTCCAAACAGGATAAAAACGGACAGAGATTTTTTTTGGAATATTTATCATTTTTGGGAAGTAAAATCAACGCGAAACGGTGTCCGGGGTGGCCACGAGACAGGGGGCGTGCCCTCCCCCCTGGGTGCGTCCTGGGCTCTCGTGGGCCACCCGTAAGGCGGTTGACGCTCTTCTTTTGGTGCAAGAAAGCTAATTTTATGAGAAAGATCTGGGCGAAAGATTCACCCCAATCGGAGTTACGGATCTTCGGATATTTAAGAAACGGTGAAGGAGTAGAATCTGAGAACGCAGACACAGAGAGATAGATCCAATCTCGGAGGGGCACTAGCCCCTCCCACGCCATGGGAGCCAAGGACCAGAGGGTAAACCCTTCTCCCATCTAGGGAGAAGGTCAAGGAAGAAGAAGAAGAAGGGGTACTCTCTCCCCCTTGCTTCCGGTTGCGCCGAAACGCTGCCGGAGGCCATCATCATCACTGCGATCTTCACCAACACCTCCGTCATCTTCACCAACATCTCCATCACCTTCCCCCTTCTATATTCAGAGGTCCACTCTCCCGCAACCCATTGTACCCTCTACTTGAGCATTGTGCTTTATGCTTCATCTTATTTTCCAATGATGTGCTGCCATCCTATGATGTCTGAGTAGATTTTTGTTGTCCTATCGGTGATTGATGAATTGCTATGATTGGTTTGAGTTACATGTTTTATTATTGGTGTTGTCCTATTGTGCCCTCCGTGTCGCGCAAGCGTGAGGGATTCCCGCTATAGGGTTTGCAATATGTTTATGATTCGCTTATGGTGGGTTGCGTGAGTGACTGAAACACAAACCCGAGTAAGTAGGTTGTTTGCGTATGGGATAACAGGGGACTTGATGCTTTAATGCTATGGTTGGGTTTTACCTTAATGAATCTTTAGTAGTTGCAGATGCTTGCTAGAGTTCCAATCATAAGTGCATAGAATTCCAAGTAAGGGATGATATGTTAGCTTATGCCTCTCCCTCAAATAGAATTGCAATAGTGATTATCGGTCTAGTAACATAGTCAATTGCTTAGGGACAATTTCACAACTCCTACCACCACTTTTCCACACTCGCTATATTTACTTTATTGCATCTTTATCTAAACAGCCCCTACTTTTTATTTACGTGTTCTTTATTATCTTGCAAACCTATCCTATCACACCTACAAAGTACCTCTAGTTTCATACTTGTTCTAGGTAAAGCGAACGTTAAGCGTGCGTAGAGTCGTATCAGGGGCCGATAGGACTTGAGAGAGTATTTGTTCTACCTTTAGCTCCTCGTTGGGTTCGACACTCTTACTTATCGAAAGAGGCTACAACTATCCCGTATACTTGCGGGTTATCAACTAGCCAGAGCCGACTAGTAGTGTCCCGACACAAAAAGCCCTCTCTCCGCCCTAAGTAGCTCGCAGCGCGGCTGTCCGACTGGCGGGAGCTAAAGGCCGAAGAAGTCGTCCACATGAAATTCGGCTAAGGAAGAAAGCTAACTTAGGACCAGTCGGCCCACCGCCTCCCTCGTCCGGCTGCTCAGCAGCCGGCAGGCTGGCTTCAGTCTCGATTGAGCCCTACTCTATGCGGCCTAAGTAACTTGCCCATTCCGAAGAACGACCAAGTCCCTGACCTAGCCACTGACCGCAGAGCGGTTGTACGGTTGGCAGGGAGGCGGCCAAGGAAACGCGGCAAGGCAGAAAGCCAAAGAGAGAAAGGCAAAATCGAACAAGATTTTAAAACCTATGTACATTGCACAAGGCCAGAGGCCAGCATTCACAATGTTTAAAATACACCCCTAGTGGGTGGAGTTGCGCACACTTAACAACATTATTCAAAAGGATTACAACGCAAGACAAAGTAAATACGGCTGCTTAGGCTAGAGGAGCAGCAAGACGGTTTGAGGGGTCGGCAGAGGCGGCATTGCCGGTTGGTGGAGCGGCCGGCTGGCTGGTCTCGGTCTAGTCGGCGTAGCCACCCGCGGCTCGCTGGTCAAAACTTGGTCCGGATGAGGCTAGCCGCCCGCTCCTCTCATCGGCGCACCGTGTTCACCCTCCTCATACTCGTCATCATCATCGCCCTCATCGCTGAAGGCGATTTCCTCCGCCGATTCCTCGTTGGACAATTCATCCAGCCCGAACCAGCTTGGCGGCACTGTCTTGCCGTCAGCATCCAGCTCAGGGAGGAAGTCCAAGTTGGGTGCCACCCCTTGACGAAATCTAGGACCGTCCGAGCACCCGCCTGAGCCAGGGCGCCCTTCCAAGCCTCGAAGTGGCCGACTGAGACCTCCAGCCACTCGGCGGTCCGGCCTGCAGTGCGGGGGATCTGGACGCCTGGCCAAAGGGCGGACATCACCACTTCCCCGACGCGTTGTAGACGGCGTAGCATCCGATGGGCCGGCTGTAGGCGTGCTTTGACAGCCAGGAGCTGCTTGCCAAGATTCTGGGGCGTGTTGGGCGCAATATCCATGCCCGCCGCTCTCCGCACAACGCGCCGTGCCTTGATGGCCTGGGAGACAACGACGGAGTAGCCTGGGAAGTACTCTCAAGAGGAAAAATATCAAGAAGTGAGAAGATGGAAGCCGGCTCCCGCAGCCGTCGGTAGCCACACAAGAAGACGAGAAGAACTTACCATCGATCAAGTCCTCGATCTACCCGTAGCCGGAGTTCAAGAACTCCTTCGCGGTGCAATTCGAGCGCTGAGTCTCGAACTCAGCCTTGAGGAGGTCCTCGCCATCTTTCAGCTGCTAGATCTCGGCCTTGTGCTGCTCGACCTCCGCCTTGTGCCACTCCGCCTGGTCGGCCAGCTCCTTGTTCAGGTGCTCGCACTCCTGGGCCGCCTTACTGCGTTCCAGCTCCTTGGCGCGGAGCTCCGTCTCAAGCTCGCACACGCGTTGCTGCAGCGCGGTAGCCGCCTCTGCCAAGACAAAAAATAAGAAGAGATTACCATCGACAAAACGAAGGAAGTTGCCGGGAGATCAGGCCTGACTGCTCAGCAGTCAGCCCGCATCTCGGGGGCTACACCCAGCGGGTGCGCTGGCGTGCCCCCGTGAAAAGAAGGGTGGAACGCTTACTTCAGCTCTCGTTCAATTCATTGGTCCGCTTGGCCAACTCCTTGATTGAGAGTTGTAGGCAGCTGCGCGAAGGTTGTGGTAGTCCTGCAGCAAGGACCAAAGAAGAAAAGAAAAAGATTAGCACTCAAAACTCGCCTTAAAGTTCCAGGCCGCCTGCTCAGCAGCCGGCCCAGAACTCAGGGGCTACACCCAGTGGGTGCGCTGGCGCACCCCCACGAAAGATTGCAAGAAGATAAAGACAAAAGGCGAGTACGTACCCGAACAACTGCTCGTGACGCTAGGAACTCCAGCACCAGCTTCGGGAGGGCGGCACCATCGGCGGAGAGCTGGATCTGGACGTCCTTCACCGACACATTCAAGGCGCCGCCACCACCACCGGCCGCCCAGTCCACTGTGTTGGCGCTAGTGGCCTCAACGTCGAGCATCGCCGAGCTGGAGGCTCCAGCGTCCATCAGCCACGGCGCTGAGCTCGCCTTCACCGGGCACCGGCGCACAGGGATGCTGACCATGGGAAGCGGCCCCACCGTCAGTCGACCGTCAGTCAGTGCCGCCTGTGGCTCCTCGGGCTGGCCGGCCTGCGTATCGGCAGTCGGTGGAGGCGGAGCCACATCTTTCCCGGGCTTGGGGCCGCCTCCTTCCTTCTCCACGACCGGCTGGACAACGCCATCTCCGCCAGCCGGCTCCGGAGCCTCCTGCGCAGGCAGCTGCGGGTGCTGCAAGTCGACTGGCCTAGAGGCCTAACCGCGGACGCCTCCACCTCCTGCGCCTTGGCGGCCTGCGCCTTGGCGGCCGCATCCGCCCGCTCCCTGTCCTCCACCTTGGCCTGCATCTTGGTCGCGACATCGACCTCCACTTGTGCCGCGTGCACCGCCCTGGCCATCTTCTCCCGCTCCTCCCGCGCCTCCCGCGCGTTCCTCTCCGTGGTCTCATGGAAATCGGCCAGCGGGTCCATGTGGCGGGCAGCGACAGGTTTGTTGGCCGCCCCAACCACCAAAGCCTCCGGGACCTGCGAGAGGGACAGTGGGGCCCTGTTCAAGTAAGCAGAAGAAAAGCGTTGAAGAAAGAATAGAGAAGAAACAAGCAAGATGCAACAAAGAAAGAGTCAAGAGTACTTACACTGACACCCCTGGGCGCGGCTTCGGTACCCTCTGGTACTGGGCCGCCTTCGCAGTGGCTTCTTGCCGCTTGGTCGCGGCAGCTGTGTTCTTCGGCTTCTTGGGCCGAGTGCCGAAGAGCCCGCCCTCAGCCCATCACTTCGGCGCGCCGGCTGCTGCAGATGGCGTGGCCGAAGAGCCGGCGCGTGTCTTGTTAACACGGTGGCCATGGCGCGGTTCGTCCTCTTCCACATCATCGTCTGGCCAGTCTCCCAGTCCAACACCGGGGGAGCCGCCTGCTTCCCCTCCACCGCTGCCGCCTGTGGCGTCGTCCTCCTCCATGGCGGCCGGCCCCAAGTCGGGGTCACCCTCGTCGGTGTCCAACCGGTCCGGCTTAAACTCCTCACCCGGATCCAGTTGGAGAGGTGTCTGGCCCGGGAAGTACTGCACAAAGGTCGACTATTCAGACGGTGGAAAGGCCTTGGACCGGCAAGAGAGAAAAGGAAAGAAAAGTGTAATACTTACTGTAGGTTGCGGGTTGTCCCGGCTGTACGAAGGCTTGCCATATTGCCACCCCGTCTCCAACAGCTTGTAGTCGGGGATGTGGTTCACCAGCCGGACGATCTCCGAGACCGGCATATCCTTGGTGAACATGCGGCATGGATCCCGGCACCTGTTCATGGTGTTGATGATGTGGGGCCGCCCTTGGAGGGGCAGCACTTGGTGCTCCACGAAGGCGGCAAGCAACTTAGAGGGCTTGAGGCGCTCCGAGTCAATCATCACCTGAAGCCGGGCGAAGGCGCTGGCAGAGTTAAGCGATAGAGTCTTCAGCCGATAGCTCCAGTTGGCGCGGGGCTTGGCAGGCGGGCCGGCTGCATAAGCCGGCAGGTTGACGAAGGTTCGCTCCAGGTTGATGTTCTCAAAAAAATATGACCGCTGACATAGCTTAGCCGACGGCAGCAGGGCGATAGTCGGGAAGCAAGGCCCGCCCCCAGTCCCGATGCGCCGCATCACGACGCAGGCTCCACACTGCACTGCCTCGCCCTTGACAGCGGTGCCGAGCCTGAGGTAGAAGAGCTCTACCCACATCTCGAGTGTGGGCAGAGTACCGAGGTAACCTTCGCACAGCGTGACAAAGGGGAAGAGCAGCACCACCAAGTTCGGCGTGAGGTGGTGGGGCTGCAATCCATAGAAGTCCATCAGCGAGTGGAGGAACCCGCTCACCGGAAGGCCGAAGCCGCGAAGAAAGTGCACCCTAAATACGACGTACTCGCCATCACTCGGCGCCAGAGAGATCTCCCGGGCGAGGGGGAGATGCACCTTGACGTCGGTGTCGTGAGGGAGACACCGTGTCTCGCGAAGAAACTGGATGTGGTCCTCATGGACGATGAAGCCATCCCAGTCACCGGCGCGGCCGCTGAGCGCCATGGACTCCGCGCTCAGCAGTGGCACGAGGTGGCAGCGATGGAGAAAGGGCTGGCGACGGCAAGCTGCAATAGCGCTCCGGTGAGGGCATAGGGCGCGGCGGCAACGAGGAAGAAGAGGCGAAGCAAAAGGAGAGGAGTGCACGCGTGCGTTTCTTCCGCCCCCTCCTTCCCCTACTTATTGCCCCACGACGGCGGAGCCGAGGGGGCGAGGCGTGGGGGAACATGGGATTAACTGCGCCCACTCCCCCCATGACCCCCACAATTCCCGCGCCTTGAAGGTGTGTATTAAACCACCGCGGAAGGGCAACCATTCGCCTCGGTTGCAGCAGATCCGCGCGCGTGCCGAGGCCCTGTAGTGGCGGGCCCGGGCCTGCAACAATGTCCCATCACGCACATGGGCTGCCAGGCCGACCTGGCCACCAGGAGCCACGTGGCAGGCATGCAGCGAGCGGCGGGCCTCTCACCCAGCCGGTAGACCACCTGGCCCCCACCATGACTATTCATATTCCACCAGGCGGCCGCGACTGCGTCCGACTCCTGGCACCCGACTCCTCCCAGGCGGACGGAGCAGAAGAAGGAACATCACTTAGAGAGGGAAACTGCAGAGGCCCTCTGGCCGTCCAGGCCATAGACCCTCACCAGCTTCGGGGACCACTGATGGGGGGATAGACCCAGGGTAGCCTCATCCACACCCTAGAAGATTTCAAGACATCGAGGTTAGCCTAGCCCCTCAGTCCGACTGGCCGCCAGGCCGGCTTCCGTGGCCGGCTGGAGCCAACCGAACGCGTCCTAGAAGGCGGCGTGCTTCAAAAGGTGGCGAGAGCATGGGCCGACTCCTAGCAGGCGGCCCATCGCTGCCTCAAAGTCTGCACCCACCTACTACGACAAGACCGGGCATCGAACAGTGCCACCTGTGATCCCCGAATCCCGGAAGGAGCGTGGCTATAGTGCGGACGTACCAGGTGGACACCCTCCTCCTGGCATGGCACTGTAGCCACACGGCCCGTGACGGTGCCTACGTCAGGCAGGGCCATGCCCCCACGACGGGCGGTCGGTACGGCACGTGGGCGGTTGGCCCTATCTGTCTCTGTGCGTTAGAAGGCGACAAGGCCTTAGAAGGCGGCTTCAGGGGTAGGCCGGCTCCTGGCAGGCGGCCGTCCCTCCCCTTGGAGTCCGTGCATAATTAACCAGAGGTGACAGGGTGTGGCTACAGTGATCGCCCGCCAGGTGGCGACACTATAGCCAAGTGCCCCCCAACCAAGCCATCGTCATCAGGGGCAAGGCTACAGTGCAGCCTGTTCCCCCTGGCCCATAGGTGGCGGGCCCTACCCGTCGGCGGAGCTCATGGCAGCCGACGGGGCCCACCAGGCGAGCCCCAACAACCGGCGAAGAAGCTGGAGCCCAGAGACACTGACGGCTGTGTCCCAAGACCAACCGGATTACCATTGTACCCCTGGGGGTAGGCCTACATAAACCCCCCAGGGTCACCCATGCAAAGGGTTCAGCCCCTTTATATCATACACACACCCATAGCTAGAGAGGAGTAGTGCAAGTATCCTTCTTCCTCCTCTAGCCCGAACAGCTCAAGGTGCATCCTTGTACTAGCTATTGTTCATAGTGATGTGGAGACCCCGCAGAGTAGGATTAGGGGTGTTATCTCCACGGAGAGCCCCGAACCTGGGTAAGACCCGGCATCGTTTGCGGTCTTGCCTAATCCCCCTTCTAGAGCCCAGCAACGTTCTATTGACCCCATACATGATTAGCCACCCGTTGGCATATGTCGAGGAAGTACCATGACAGTTAGTGGACAGGTACTGACCCACTGCAGCAAGAGGTGACATCGCGATTATAGTTGCATCATTACCATCAGAAGGTGTCTGTTCCACCATTTTTTCCATAGCTTGCTGAAAAGTTGAGTTTTTACATTAGTACTACCAGAACGGAAGATATTAAGTAGGCGGCAAAACCAAACAAAATAGCTTTGGTCTATATACAAAACTTGTTCTGGTGAACCCGTGTAAAATATTAGTTGTATTTTACTGCAAAGTACATAATGAAACCAGGTTCCAAACATATGACCATGTACCATGGCTAATGTATTTTGTATTTCTTCACATTGGATTGACAGCTAACGATAAAGAGACAAAGTTTATAATATGGTAAGCATAGTATGACATCATTCATATCACAAAACAAATGAGAACAGACAAACATGCAATTGTAGCATTGTGTGGGCAAGTCCAGCATGGAACTAGATTATAGATCAAGATCAAAGGAATATCACTCCTCTCTTTTAAACCTTGTAAGGTGCAATGATATGCTAAGACAATTGTGTAAAAAATTGAAAAGAGTAATAGACATTGGCTGCAAACTATGCAATTCAGTGCATGAGTCAGAGTAAGTAGTAGTTAAATGGCATGAGGATTAAGGACTTATAATAGCGGCTTTCGCTGGTGTAATCATGCCCTTCGTCTTGCTGGTGTGACAGTCCTTGAAGATACCGACAGCATTTGATTCAGGTACTTTTTGGTCCTTGCGGGCTTTTCTCTGCTTCTGGAACAAGTCAATATAGATATGATAATATGGCACAATGAAAAGAGTGAAACAGCAGCTAATTACAAGACCCTCGCAGTGTGCAATATAGCTACGAGATCCTGTCGTCTGTTGGAATTTCTCTTTCGTACAGTTGGCCTTGGTCTTTGAATAGTTCACCTACAAGAAGACAAATTTGTGAGTCACATGCGTAAATAGGAGTTCAACATGTGATCTGATCACATACATAAAACGTACTTGATTCTTTGGATCAGACCAGTGTTTAATGAGGCCTCTCCTGTCTTCATCTGATATATTTTCCACTGGAGATGTTTGGGCAAGTTCACTCTTAGCGTTGCCTTCAAAGTGCGTTTTCTTGAAGTTATACCGATACTATCGCATAGTAGACTTGAAAACATGAGTGCAAGTTTGTATGGTTGCATCATTTTGGTTATCCAACTTGAACCTCATATGTTGAAAATTATGGGAGTCTCATTATCAGCAACCTAGAAAGTATGGGACAAAGCAAGATGATATTACTAGTTTCCATACATAACCATACTTACAGATAAATGGACGAGGAAGGTGTTGAACTAGGTTTTTGTCTTTGTCATTCATGTACCGAATCCATGTTGGGAGGATACGTGCATGACACCTAACGGCCACCGCTGCCTCTGATACTAACTTGGCTGACTCTGTAGCATCATGTGGCTTGTTTAAACCTGCCTCAAAACTGACCTCCATTCTTCCTCCTCTAGATTTAGTTAACCTATCGAGCATTATCCCTGATGTTTGTTTTCTCTTGCACCTAGGTGCTAGTCCAACTACAAACATATGAAGTGTTAGTGTACATCAAGCTGTGAGACTACATATAAAGAAGCATGCAATTGTAACTTGACTCCAGCAACTACCTTCCAGCTGTTGAAGCTCACAAGGTTCATATGATCTTGCCAACTCGTCTTATGTCAAGAGTGCTTGGGAAGTAGTGTCAGGTGGCAAGGGAGTTTGGGAACGTGCTGCTAGCACAGTTGACGAACGAGTAACCCTTGCAGCTGGTGGTATTGTGGAAGGTATTGCAACAACTAGGGCTGTCTCTGCTTGTTTGGTGGCAGCTATATGTTTCTATTTGGATTGTCTTGTAGCTCATGTAGCACGTGATACCGCATTTGTACAATTTTCCGCTGGATTTTGACCTTCTATTGCACAATCAGCACCAGCAGAATCTGCATTATTTGGCCACTTCCGTTTCCGTGTCTCCTTAGTACTAACACCATCCCATGTCATTCAGTTCCTTCCTCTTTCTCTATGCCATGTTAAGTCAAGCCTACAAGAAAAAGGAATAAAAATTTATTTCTTCAAAACCAATTGATGCGTGATACAGACGAACTGAACTTTGATGTTAGACAACCACATGATAGGAGGATGTAATATGTACAAAAAATAGGACGTCATGAGATGATCAGAACTATGACGAGTAAACAAAGCAGAAGGCATTTCAACGAATTAGAAGCAATGCAATGGAAGGTAGACACCATATGAAAGATTATAAAAATATTGCTCTGCCAAGTTAATAGTGTCTCGTCATAACTGGCGTTTAAACAAATGTGAAGCAATACATGAAATAAATCATATGCAAGATGCAAACAAGATCACACTACCAAGTTAAAGGCCTCTCGACATTAGTGCCATTGCATATTCACAACAATGCATATTCACATCCTATGATGTGTAAACTAAGCAGAAGGCATTTCAACAAATTAGAAGCAATGAAAGCTAGACACCATATGTAAGACGCAGCGAATATCACTCTACCAAGTTAAGACTATCTCGTCATTAGTGCCATTTCAGCAAATTAGTAGTACAAGCTAGAAAATAATGCGAGATGTAAACTATATTAGACTCCAAAGTTAAATGTGTCTTGTGAAAAGTGATTGTTGTAGGTTACACAACAGTAGTACTTTGATGTAAGAATAGGGTGTGATAGACAGAAATTGTATGTTCTAGAAACAAGAATAGGTATGATATGAGGGTGGAATATGTATGAAAAACAGGACGGCATGGCATATTCACGACTATTTGTGTAAACTAAACAGAAGTAGTTGAATAAAATTACAAGCAATACAAGTGAGACACCGTATGCAACATGCAAGATAATATCACACTGACAAGCTAGAGAAAGCACCTGGGATGCCGGTTTCGTCGGAAGACCGCCATTAGTCCCTGTCCTTTTTTTCCTTTCTTTTTATTAATTGTATTGCCTTTTCAAGTCAAACCCATAAGAAAAATGAATAAAAATTTGCTTTTCAGAACTCATTGATGTAGGATGCTAACGAGCACTACTTTAATGTAAGGTGACCACATGATATGATGATTGAATGTGTAAGAAAAAGGGACGGCATTGCATATTCACAGCTATGATGTGTGAATTAAGCAGAAGGCATTTCAACAAATTAGGAGCAATGAAAGGTAGACACCATATGAAATATGCAATGAATATCACTCTACCAAGTTAAAATTGTATTATCATAAGTGCCATTTCAACAAATTAGAAGTAGTACAAGCTAGAAAAGAATGTGATATGTAACCTATATCACACTCCTAAGTCAAATGTGTCTTATGATATGTGATTGTTGCAGGTTACACAATAATTGTGCTTTGATGTAAGAACATGGTGTGATAGACAGATATTGTATGTTCTAGAAACAGGAACACGTGTCTGATTCACTAGTATAATGTCTAAACTTAGTAGATGGAATTCAACAAAATTAGAAGCAATACAAGATAAACATCATACATAACATGCAACCACATATAATAGTGCCAAGTTAGAGCGAGCACCTGTGATGGTACACTAGGGGAGACATGCTCACCATCAACACAGCTACGTTGAATGTCTATGCATGTGTTTTGTTCCAAATCTTCTTGGGGGTGGCAGAGTAGAATCTTTAGAGGCCCTCCGTTTGGAAGGAGAACGTTTATCCACTCCCTTGCTAATTTCCTTCCGCTTTATGGATTTTGAATTGTGAAGTAAAACAGACAAGAAAAAGTAATAAAATTCACTATTCAGAACTCATTCATGCATGATACTAACAATCACTACTTTGATGTAAGGCGAACATATGATACTAGGATAGAATATGTATGAAAAATGGGACGACATGGCATACTCACAACTATTTGTGTAAACTAAGCAGAAGTAATTTACTCAAATTACAAGCAATACAAGTGAGACATCATATGCAACATGCAAGACAATATCACACTGCCAAGCTAGAGAAAGCACCTGGGATGCCGGTTTCGCCGGAAGACCGCCATCAGTCCCTGCCTTATTTTTTCCTTCCTTTTCTTAATTGTATTGCCTTGTCAAGTCAAACGCATAAGAAAAATCAAGAAAACTTTGCTTTTCAGAACTCATTAATGCAGGATGCTGACGAGCACTACTCTAATGTCAGGCGACCGCATGATAGGATGATTGAATGTGTAAGAAAAAAGGATAGCATTGCATATTCACAGCTATGATGTGTAAATTAAGCAGAAGGCATTTCATCAAAGTAGAAGGAATGAAAGCTAGAAACCATATGAAAGATGCAACGAATATCACTCTACCAAGTTAAAATTGTCTCGTCATAAGTGCCATTTCAACAAATTAGAAGTAGTACAAGCTAGAAAAGAATGCGCGATGTAACTTATATCACACTCCCAAGTCAAACGTGTATTATGATATGTGATTTTTGCAGGTTACACAATAGTAGTGCTTTGATGTAAGAACATGGTGTGATAGACATATATTGTATGTTTTAGAAATAGGAACACGTGTCTGATTCACTAGTATAATGTGTAAAGTAAGCAGATGGAATTCAACAAAATTAGAAGCAATACAAGCTAGACATCAAACATAACATGCAACCACATATAACAGTGCCAAGTTAGAGGGAGCACCTGTGATAGTGCACTAGGGGAGACGTGCTCATCATCAACACAGATACGTTGAGTGTCTATGCATGTGTTGTCTTCCAAATCTTCTTGGGGGTGGCGGAGTAGAATCTATAGAGGCCCTCTGTTTGGAAGGAGTGCCTTTATCCACTACCTTGCTAATATCCTTCCGCTTTATTGATTTTGAATTGTCAAGTAAAATCGACAAGAAAAAGCAATAAAATTCACTCTTTCGAACTCATTCATGCATGATACTGACAATCACTACTTTGATGTAAGGCAAACACATGATACCAGGATGGAATATGTAAGAAAAACAGGACGACATGGCATATTCACAACTATTTGTGTAAACTAACTAGAAACCATTTCAACAAATAAGAAGCAATGCAAGCTAGACACCACATGAAAGATGCAACCAATATGACTCTGCCAAGTTAAAAGTGTCCCATCATAAATGGTGTTTCAACAAATTAGAAGTAGCGCATGCTATAAATCATATGAAAGATGCAACCAATATCACATCTCGTCATATTGATTGATGTGGGATACAAAAAAATAGTAGTTTATGTAAGGACATGCTTAATAAATAGATGTACTATGTACTAAAAATAGGAAGGCATGTCACATTAATAGGTATAATGTATAAACTAAGCAGAATAGCACATGCAATTTAACCAGAGTGGAAGAATTACAATCTAGACACCATATGCAACTTGCAACCACATATCACATTTCCAAGTTAGAGCAAGCATCTGCGATGGTGGTGTAGGGGAAATAATGTCATCAACTACAGAGCTACGTTCACTATCTTTGTCTAGCCTTGTTGTTTCTTGAGAATCATGTGGGGAGGCTGACACTGCATTCTTTAAAAGAGCATCATTTTCTCATAGTAACCAACTGGCGTGACTATCTCATCATAAGTGATTGACGTGGGATACACAAGAACATTAGTTTGATGTAAGAACATGGTTAATAGACAGATGTACTGGTATGCACCAAGAACTGGAAGGCATGTCATTGTAACATCCCAAATTTTCACAAATAGTTGTGAATATGCCATGTCGTCCTGTTTTTCTTACATATTCCATCCTGGTATCATGTGTTTGCCTTACATCAAAGTAGTGATTGTCAGTATCATGCATGAATGAGTTCGAAAGAGTGAATTTTATTGCTTTTTCTTGTCGATTTTACTTGACAATTCAAAATCAATAAAGCGGAATCAATGGTGCTCCACTCTCATCTTTTCTACTCTAGTTATCAAGGAATCAATGGCGCTCCATCCTCTCCACCTCTCCTCCCACCCATCCCATGGCGACCATGGCGCCACCCAAGATCTCCACTGATCCCACCATCAAAATCCGTTTCCTGGCCGATGGATCCCTTCAGTGATCCACACTCCATCGCCCACCAACTGGATTTTTCTTTTGGTCACCATTTCAGAGGTGAGATCCGTAAGTTATTCCAAACCTCGGTAAACCCCATCTCCTCTTCGTATGGTTTCTCCCTTGTGGTTTCATTTGCAATATTTGGTTTTCAACTGAATACCCACAATGTGAGTTTGGCACTATCATCTTGCACTGGTGGATCCTATGACTCATTTGAGGTATCTCATATCAAGGGTAATGTTTTTATGTTCAAAGTTTGCTCCAAGGCCGTGGGTTTCTTCTTGGTACGTAAATCATATTTCAATTGTGATGCATTCAAATGCTATTTCCACTTATGGAGCGGTGGTGGCGCAAATTGGATTTTTGAAGAGAAGAAGTGGTATAGAGAACAAGATTCTGAATGGACTATTGTCACACGACGTCATAAAGGTAAGCGCACAAATCTTGTTCCCACCAATCATGTTTACCGTAGAATCATGGGTCATCTTTCTACCTCGCACATGAGAGTTGATACGCATGATAACAATCCTCTATCGGGGGCGAATGTAATTCCACTCGGATCTACGCCACATGGCTTGCCGATTCCTAATGATCGTGATCTTCGCTCGCCGCCGGTTGCTCCAACGACACACATGCATAGCGGATCGGCCGTTGCATGCACCAGTGCTAGTTTGAATCGATCGGCCCAAAACTTGTCCGTGGAGCCCGTCAGGCCGACAGGTACGGATCAGCCCAACTCCTCGGAAGATGTATCGTCTGGGAGGATTTATACTGACATATCCAATTATACTATATGCCAAAAATGCCTTGGTGCTGGGCACGCGCGTAATCAATGAAACAATAGAATCATGTGCCGTGTTTGTTACCGATACAATCATATCGCCAGATTTTGTTTCAACAAGAATACCAGACTTAATGCTTACCGGGTCAAACAGAAAAAGGATCCTCCCCCTGATATAACTGAAGCTCAACTAGTCCCCTCGGCTTCTCCCCTTGGTTCTTCTCCCTCTGCGCCACCGGCTACAGCTGCAAACACCGAGATGGCATGCTACCCTTGCAACCCGCTCCCCCACCTTCCACCTAGTACGACGATCATCCCCCCCCCCCGGTCCTCTCCGTGCTCGCCGTGGATATGTGGTTCTTGGAGGTGACCTACCGATGGTCTGCGATGAGTGGGCAATCGCCACGCTCGTACCCGAGGTATCAGCTGACGAGTTTCATGGTGTCATTGCTCTGATCACGAATTACCTGGAGGGACGTGGATGGCGCATCAACTACACTTCCCGCTGTGGAATGGGTATTGCTTTGGTTCAGTTTACTACTGCCTGTTCGCGTGATACTTCTGTCAGTCTGAGCCAATTCCAGATTGGGCACTCTGTTCTTAGGATTAGCAAGCAAGATAGAGGTCTTAATTACCGCAGCATTACTTTCACACATGATGTATGGATCCTACTTATGAACTATCCATTAGAATGCTGGGATGTTGGGGTGATTAGTCGCACTGTGTCACCATATGGTCGTTTTTTGATCTGGAACAAGGATCCAAGGGACAAAGCAAGGGTTATTGTTAAACTCAGGGTCATGAATGTTGACAATACTCCTATCAGTCTAGTTGTTCTGAGGAACCTTGATGATGTTGGATATGGTGACTAATGGACTTGCCCAACATATATACTGTCGAGGGATCTGATTGGTCAGCAAGGGGGTGATGAGGACCCATTGCCACCTGATGGTGGAAACCCTCATCCCCTCCCTCATGTACATGGAGGTTTCTGGCATGATGAGGTATTAGGGAATATACCTATGGATCAAGTTGTTATTAATCCTCATAATGAGAACCTTGGTGCACCATATGAGGATGTTCATGTGGTCCATAATGACAATGTGAACCAGGATGATGCCCACATGGCTGCTGCTTCTGAACATATTAATGCTGATCATGTTGAGGCGCCTGTTTTGGAGGAAGTAAGATCTCCTATTCAGATACACTCCAATACAATCTATGTTGAACCTCATGAGACTCTTGGGCCTGATTACATCCCAATTAATCCTGTTGCCTCACAACCTAGTTCTCTGAAAGCTCCTAGTCCTGTGTTTATCCCCAATAACTGCAGCATGAGCTACAATGACATACCATCCACTAGCAGTTCCCAGCCTTTGCAGACTAGCAACATTGCTGTTAAGGGTGCTACTGAGCACATTAATGTTCTTCAGGAACTTATTGGCAACTTGGTGACAAATGCTCAGGACATCATTCCCAAACTGGGTGGCATCCAGATTGTCAATGCTTCCTGCAATGTGGTCGATGTAGTGGGCACCAATGGTAACAATAAAAGATGTTATCTGCAGATCCAAACCATCCAGAAGGAACCACCTATGAATACCAGCTCTGTCAGCATTGAGGAGATCACAGGTCAGGAGTTTTCTGAAGTTCAGAAACCCTCTAATAGGCAGAAAAAGAAGAAGATCATAGATGACACCTTCTGCAGGAGGAGCAACAGGATTGCCAAGCTCACCAGGGGATTCAAGGACCAGGCTGCTGCAGATAATGTCATCAATAATGAAGCTAAGATTGAGCATAGTAACAAACAGGACCCTAAGAAAATGAAGAAAGATATATCTGTTAATCTGGGACCTCAATTTGATGTTGTGATTATTAATAAGCAGGCACCTCCACCACCTGAATTTCCTATGAAGACCCTGCAAGCTATTGGCACAGGTCCATGTAAGATGGCACCCCAGGATGTGTCCCCTA
This sequence comes from Triticum aestivum, assembly GCF_018294505.1. NCBI lineage: Eukaryota > Viridiplantae > Streptophyta > Magnoliopsida > Poales > Poaceae > Triticum > Triticum aestivum. The sequence goes on along the minus strand of NC_057804.1, from coordinate 204,274,295 downwards.
GTGCTTTGCACTATGACAGCTCTGATGATTAGGTCTCACTCATATGATGTGGGCTTTGATGGCTCCCCTAACTGCCATCTTGCTTTGATTCCAGTTCCTTTTGCTTCCTCTACCATGTCATTTGGATGCCTGCGTGCATCAATTATCAGTATGATGTGTAATAAGTATACTTTGTGCTACAGTTTCTACTGGAGTTTGCCTGTCAGTTGCTTATGTTGTCTTAAATGCTTATGTAGTATGATTATCTACTGCATGTATCTACTCCAACGAGCATTAGTCAGTGACTATTCACTTACCGCAGATATTGGCTGCTATAGCAAGACCCACAGAGCATGTAGGAGCACATATTATGCTATTCATAATATGTCACAATATTACTTCATATACTTCTGCCATGAATAGAAGTTGGAATATCCTAAATTGGAATGTTAGAGGCATAAACTCCACAACTAGGTGGAATGACATTAGAAAGAAAATTGATGAAAGTGCTTGCTGTATTATGACTTTTCAAGAAACCAAGAGGGATAATTTTGATATTGCTTATATCAAGAATTTTTGCCCAAAGAGGTTCAACCAATTCTGTTTTTCACCTTCAAATAGCAACTCTGGAGGTCTAATTACTATTTGGAATGGCAATTTAATGAAGGGCAAAGTGTTATCCCAAAATTATTATCAGATCACCATTGAGTTTACTTCTAATCTGGATAGTACCTGCTGGTATCTCACTAATGTTTATGGTCCTAACAGCACTGAAGGTAAAGAGGAATTTACTGATTGGCTTATGGGTCTGAATATGAGCCAGTCTAAGTTATGGATGATCCTGGGTGATTTTAACTACATAAGAAGCCCTGATAATAGAAACAAACCTGGTGGTGATCCTGCTAGTATGATGACTTTTAATAATATCACTGTTAACCTGGATCTGGCAGAAATCCCTCTCAAAGGAAGAGCTTTCACATGGACCAATAAACAAGATCAACCTTTATTGGAAAAGTTAGATTGGATTTTTACCAGTCCCCACTGGACTACTATCCATCCATCTACTATGGCTACTCCATTAGCTAAAATTTCATCTAACCATGTGCCTATCAAAATCCAGATTGATAGCAATATTCCTAGAAGCCAGATATTCAGATTTGAAGAGTATTGGACTAAATTCAGTGGGTTTATTGAAACTGTGGAGAAGCATTGGTTAAATTCCACTCACTTCTCTGATTCTGCTAAGAATTTAAATTCCAAGTTTAAATCTATCAGAAGAGGTTTGAAATCTTGGAGCAAGCAATACTCCCAATTGAACAAAATCATTGATAACTGTTGTGAAACTATTTGATGGCATTGAGGAACAAAGACCACTAGCTAGGGTGGAAAAGAATTTCAGGAAATTGCTCATCAAGCATACTAACAAGTTGCTGGAGGCTAAGAGAATCTACTGGAGAATTAAGGCAAACATCAGATGGGCAAATTTGGGTGATGAAAATACCAAATTCTTTCATGCAATTTCTACCTATGTATTTAGGCACAACTACATCACATATCTTATGACTATGGATGGACAGCAAGTATTTGATCATGATCATAAAGCTGCTATACTTTGGGCATCTTTCAAAGATAGGATTGGTACTGAGACAATCTGCACACAAAACTTTGACATATCACACCTTGCTATGGAGGAGGATCTTTATGATCTTGACAGGCCCTTCAGTACTGATGAGATTGATGATATCATCAATAAAATGCCCAATGACAAATCTCCTGGACCTGATGGTTTTAATGGCCTATTTATGAAGAAATGCTGGCACATAATCAAGCATTATTTCTACAAATTCATCAATGATTTCTACAATGAAGTTGTTTCCCTGGCTCCTGTTAACACTGCCTACATTACTTTGATACCCAAAAATGACAATCCTGAAATTCCTGATGATTATAGGCCCATCTCACTTGTAAATATGCCTATCAAAATGCTTACTAAACTCCTTGCTAATAGAGTGCAGCAGATTATTATATCCAGAATTAGCAAGAATCAATATGGGTTTATAAAGACAAGGAATATTCAGGATTGCCTTGCATGGAGTTTTGAATACATACATATGTGCCACAAATCCAAGAAAGAGATCATTATTTTTAAGATTGACTTTGTTAAGGCTTTTGATAAAGTGATCTACAAGGCTATCTTATACATGATGCAGCATCTAGGATTTACCAAGAAATGGATTAGATGGGTCTCATCTATCCTATCTACTGCTTCCACATCTGTCATCCTTAATAGTGTTCCAGGTAAATGCATTCAATGTAAGTGTGGTGTCAAACAAGGAGATCCATTTACCCCTCTTCTATATGTTATGGTTGGAGAATTATTGCAAATCATGGTTAATGATGCATGGAGAAATGGAACACTATCTCTGCCCATTGAGACTAACTTTACTGAAAGTTATCCCATCATACAATATGCTGATGACACCCTGGTTATCTTGCCTGCTGATGAAGTTCAAATTAGAAGCTTCATTGAGATACTTGACAACTTCTCAAAATTCATTGGACTTGTTGTAAATTATAGTAAATCATCCATGGTACCAATCAACATGTCTGATGATAAAGCTCAAGAGCTGGCAAATTCCTTCAATTGCAAAAAAGAATCTATGCCTTTCACATATCTTGGTCTACCAATGGGATCTACAAGACCTAAAGTGGCAGACTTGATGCCCATGGTATCAAGACTTGATCATAGACTTTCTGGCATTGCCTCATTAATGTCATATTCTAGAAGACTTGTACATCTCAATTCCATAGTTGCTGCTCTGCCAATTTTTGCTATGTGTTGCATCAGAGTACCTCTCACCATACTGGATCACTTTGAAAAATCTGGCAGGAACTTCCTTTGGTATGGTAAGGATATCAATAAAAAAGGAAATTGCCTTGTTAAATGGGATAATGTTTGCTCGCCAAAAAAGGCTGGGGGATTGGGTGTGTTAGATCTGAGAACACAAAACAAAACTCTGCTTATAAAATTTCTTTACAAATTCTTCAATAAGCAGGATATCCCCTGGGTTAACCTTATATGGAACAACTACTATGATAATGATGAGATACCTTGTTTCCCTACAATGAGGGGATCCTTTTGGTGGAGAGACTGTTGCTCGAATTTGCAAGACTTTAAAAACATGACTGTATGTTATGCTGGGAGAGGTGATACAATTAAGCTATGGTCAGATAAGTGGTGTTCTTATACAATATCACAGTTAATGCCTTAGCTATTTTCCTATGCAAAGAATGCTGACATAACTCTTGCAACTGTCAGCAACATGGATGTTAGTGAATTTTATGATTTGTTCCACCTACCCATGTCCTCTATTGCTGTACAACAGAGTATCAACCTTACAGAACTGATTAACAACAGAGAGAATCAGCACCTGCCAAATTCTTAGAAATTTTATTGGGGTGCCACAAGGTATTCTAACAAGAGAATATACCTTGAACTTATGGGAAACCCTGTTGATGCACCTAAACCCTATCAATGGATATGGAAATCATGCTCTTTACCAAAGCAGAAATTCTTCTTCTGGCTCTTGTTACAAGACAGATTAAACACTAGAGATCTACTAAAAAGGAAGAATTTCTACATTGAGACTAGTAAGTGTGAATTATGTGATGATGAACCTAATGAACATTTAATGCATCTGTTTTTTAGCTGTGACTTCAGTCAAAACTTCTGGATGAACATTGGCTACCAATGGAACACTGATCATAACCTCATAGAAATGCTCCTGGAGGGAAGGAAGCAAGATACACATGGATGCTTTAAAGAATGTCTGATTGCTGGATGCTGGAGTCTATGGAAACACAGAAATAGCATAATTTTTGACAACAAGGTCAAAAATATGACATTCTGTATTGCCACTTTCAAGGAGCACTTTTGCATGATTATAAAGAAGGCAAAACCAGGATTGAAAGAGGGCTAGATCATTTGTAGACTCATCAATGTCATGAATTATATCCATCATGTAAATCCATATGTAACTGTCCCCCTATTTTAACGAAAAAGAGAATCACAGTGGGGATTTCCCCCACTATTTTTGTCAAAAAAAATTCAATTTGGAATGTTATATATAGATCATCTTTGCATATCATATTTTATTGCATTTTGGATCAATCCTAGAAATTCTACGCAACTCAAGGACCCACGGAGAGAGTTGGGGATTTCGTTATTGAGTTTTCTCAAATTTTGAAAATAGGATCATTTGATTTTATTTATTTTATCTTCACTTATTTCTATAAAGAAAATATGAGAGAGGGAATAAAATGACATTCCCAAAATAAAGAAATATTGAAGATTTAACAAAAAATCAAATAAGATTTTATTTTGGAGTTTATTGCTATTTTATTTGAATTTAGGAAAAATGCGCGTTTTTCAAAATTGCATTTAGGCCCCAAATAAATGTTCATCTTGTCCGGCTTTAGAAGTCGGGGAAAATTTATTTTGGGATTTTTGTAGTCCGTTTAGTATTTCTTTTAATTGTTTTTCTGTGCGTAATGTTTTTAAAAAAATGAACCAACTTACCGGGCCATGTCTGCCTGGGACACTGACCCGGCCGGGCCTTTAAAGCCCGAGCTGCCAAGCCGCCCCAGCCCAGCCGCCGCCCCCAAACCCTAGCCGTCGTCGCACTCCGCGTCGCCGCCGCCAACGCACCTCGCCGCGCCGCCGCCCGACGCCGCCGCCCCGCACCCCGCCGCCACCCACCGCCCTCGCCGGAGAACCCGCCGTTGCCGGAGCCCGCCGCCTCGCTCGCCGGACCCACCGGAGGTAGCCGTCGCCGCCACCGCGGTTTTTGAGAGAAAACCGTCGGGTTTTTTTAAGAACCCGCGGTTTATTGTTTTTAGAACGGTTTTATTTTTTTCCGGTTTAGTTATTTAGCGGACGTTCGTCCGTACGTTCCTTTTAACGAACGGTTTTCGTCGTTTAGCCACAGACAGCGAACGTTCGTTCGTTAGCCTGTTTGTCCGTTTTTCTTTTTCTCGGATTTTCCACGATTATTTCTGATCGCGATTTCTGATCTGATTTTCGTTTTAGTATAACTTTTCGCTCGTTTATCGGAATCAGGCGATTCAAGCGCCTAGAGTTTTGTCTCGAAACCCTCTTTCCGTTTAACCAACCCAAACAAGTTTTTGCTACTAGAAAATTTGACTTAGGTCCAGATTAGTAAAGAAGCTTGTTTCTTTCGCCGTCTGACTTTCGTTGCTTCGTTTGATTTGATTCTTTTTGCAAACCGGAGTTCTTAAGTTGAACTTTCTGGTTAGATCTCTTATTTGAGTTTTAACTGTGCATTATATAATTGCTTATTGTATGCTTGTTTGTTGGCGATAGTGTACCCGGAGTGCGCCGCTTGCTAATTCAAATCTCTAGGTTTCATGGATCATCAGCAAGGCAAGTAACACTTTGATCATACCTATTTACTACCTAGTTTTATTGCATTAGATCAATCCTCAAACAATTGCATGATTAGGATCTGATTAATATGTGGGTATTGGGAAGTAGATGAGGTAGAACCTATTTCCTGTTTATCATCAAACCTTTGGGAGTTACTTCTACGTTTGCTTATATTGCCATGCTATGCTAGTAGACGTGGATTGGGTGAGTGTTTCCATGACAGATGTGAGATTGTTTAATTAATGGTTTACATAAGGTGGCAACTTAAATTCACATCTGGGTGGATTGAGGCACCTGGGGAACCCAGTGTTGCCTGTATTTTGGAAATCCCGGGGTACCGTGTGATTTTCCTATGGACCGCCACCCAGGCTCAAAGGGATCATGAGATTATTCATGCTAGAAACTACCATGTGCAGCCGCCAGCTACTATGGGTTCTAGCATAGTTGATTAAGTTGCGTGAGATCTTGAAGAGGTAGACTAGCAGATGTAGGGGATGTAGGTTCGTACGGTCTACCCGGAGTAGAGAGTTAATGCTTCTGAAAGACTGTGTCTCAGTCATCCGTTTCTCAAACACCATGTAGTGCGAGAAATCAAGCGAAGGAGATCGAGTCATGCGGAGAAAAGTGCGCAAACCTCTTCAGAGTGTATAAACTAATCATGGTTAGCCGTGTCCCCGGTTATGGACGTTTTGAGTATCTAGTACTTGGATTATCATGTGAATCTTATCATGTTTCTTTAAATTAATCTTGTTGGGTTAATGATGATGCTTAATTGGGATTGAGTTGGAGTACCCTTCTCAATGTTTAACAACTACCATGATAGTTAAATAAAACTTATTCCTTTGCAGTAGGGAAAAATTGGCTTTATCCAAAACTGTAACCATAGAGCTTTCCACCAGCCATATATGCATGTAGTATAGCTTATTTGTTTCATTACTCTCTATGTGTTACATTGCCAGCATATTCCATGTGCTGACCCATTTTGGGCTGCAACGTTCATGTTGCAGACTTTTCAGACGACGAGTAAGGTGCTTTTAGGTCGTGGTTCTATACTCAGTGATGTCGTTGGAGTTGATGGACTCGCTTATCTTCCAAGCCTTCCGCTATTATCGTTATTAGATGGCCTTAAGCCATATTATTTGTAATAAGTTCTCTTTTGAGACATTCGATGTAATAAGTGTGTGATTGCTACTCTGTTAAAAATCCTTTAAGTACTGTGCGTGTCAGCATTAACGATCTAGGGATGACACTGATGCACGGAGAGCAGACTGTTTGAGGTATGGTCGCTACAGTCATATTCAAAGGTATAATGTGTGAGGTAAGCAGATGCAAGTTAACCAAATTGGAAGCAATACAAGCTAGACAACATATGCAACATGCAACCACATATGACACCGCGAAGTTAAAGCAAGCACCTGGGATGGTGGTTCATGGCAAGCGAGATCATAGACTCCAGAGCTACGTTTACTGTCTCCATATGCTGACACTGCACCCTTTATAGAGTTGAAACGTGTGTTCCTTATCCGCGTACAAAGCTGGAGCGCCTTCTCTCTTTTCTTTTCTGTTTCTGCCAATAGTTTGGTAGAGGATGAAATACCCATGCATAAAAAATAGTGAGAGTATGGGTGTAGTGTGTGCAGAACTAGTGCACTGGAAAGTAGCAAATAGCAGGTGGCTGAAAAATAAATGATAGGAGACATATGATAGCTCTACAACAATGCATGGCAAACAAAATTAGATTCTACTCTGTATGATTTTGTAATATATGAGCACATGGATGGTTGGGAAATGCAGGTCCTCCTCCAGCAGACCACCACATGTGGTCCTATCAAAATAACAGTTGACTGAAAATACATAGGCCAGTCGATTTTTTATGAATTGTCCGGTCTACTACAAGGAACGGGCAGATGGCCTTCATCTACCTCCAGCCAGTCACTATTGACGATCTTTCTTGAACCGCCAGCGACCATTGGCCCAGTCCCCTGCCTCTGCTGCCCCGCCCTCCCCTCGACCTCACACCACTGCCATGCTTGGCAGCGCCCCCGGCCATCCCTTTAAGCCTGACCGACCTCCAGATCAGGCGCCAGCAGCTCCCAGGCCCCACACACCCCTAAGATAAACACCAAGGCACTGCTTCCCCGGTGTAATAGGCGGACTAGCGCCTATTACACCGGGGAATGCTTCCTTTAATTGGGAATCAATTGACTAGGAATTGAAATCTAGGGGGCGACGGACCTCTAGCTACGGTGAAATAGTATATGAGGGGAAACCTTGTGCATCACGAGTTGCTAGGAACATATAGTATCAGTAATAAGGTGTAGGAAGAAGCGGTCAACTAGTGTCTTCTGTGTGATGAATACCGGCAACCAGACACGTAAGATTTGCATGAATAAGGGAAGAGGTATACCATTTCCGGTTGTCAGTGTTGTCTCCTCCGGATATCGCGGCGATGTTCTTCTTTTTATTGGGGTAACTGATGTTTTGGAGGAGGGCTGAGCCTTGGACGAACCCATGGCCAAATTGTTGACTGTGCTGCGGTGGCCGTCTGTTGGCGGAGGGGAAGCAGATCCGAGGCGGCGAAGGACGGTGTAGCGGGAACAACTCCAGTGCGGTAGACGGTGGCGACGTTGGAGCGGCAGCGGTGAGGCGCAGGACGGCGTGGTTGACCTAGCTCGGGCACGGCACACGTCGGCATCCTAGAGGCATCTCGGCCTCGGGTTCAACTGCTAGCCATGGAGGCGTTGCGGTTGCGGTTGTGGTGGACGACGACGTCGGCGTATCGGCTCCGGCGTGATGGAGGAGGGTGGCGGTTGACGGGTGGGATGGGGTGGTAGACAAAGGACGTCGGGGTTTCGCCACTGGTGGAGAGGTAGTTTTGGCACCCACGGAGTACGAGTGGGGAATTAAACAGGGAAGAGGGGGCGGGGGAACCATGTTTCGGTCTGGGACGCGCTTGTTTTTGGTTTTTTTGAATAGATGGTACGCGCTTGTTTGATATTTGGGGAAACTACACACTTTGCCCCCCTCTTAAATTTTGGACCTACTGCGGGTCGGGGGTAGAACAGCAATCCCAGGTGTCCCAAATAGTGGGCAGGAGCGATTTCGGCCGAGCGCATGTGTGCTTAGGTGGCCATGGTATATAAATATTTTTCGGAGGCGATTGCGTGGCGTCTAGATGAAGCTACAAACCTACCCTGGTTTAGACCTTTGGACGTCGGGCCGGTAGGTTTCACGGGTCGGAGTTAGAAAAGTAATTTCCTTCTACCAAACATTGGTCTCACACAGTTTCGGGCAAGTAGAGGCTCTTTTGGCACTTTGTTCGAAATTTTGAAACAGAAGCATTCACATTTAGAGTACTCCCTCCATCTTTATTTACTTTACATAGTGGAGTTGACTAAAGTCAAATTTCATAAAGTTTGACCAAGTTTATAAAAAATAGTATAAACATTTATCATAACAAATCTATATGATGTGAAAGTACATTCAATAATAAATCTAATTTTATTGATTTGTTATTGCCTATGTTAATATGTTTTATAAACTTGGTCGAAATTTATGAAGCTTGAGTTTTACCAAAGCTAATACACGGACTAAATAAAAACGGAGGGAGTACTCTTGAACTTTGAGGATTGACCTAAATAGACAACGTTAAATTTGACCTTGTATGTTTGAAAACCACAGTAAATTATGCGCTTCTTTTTGAAATTTTGACACTTGAAAATCCTATAACTACGATTATTATGGAATGGAGGAGGTAAATTTGAATCTGTTTTGTACATGACTATATATGCTATTATGTACAAAAGCAGAGCAAAGATTGGTGCCCCCATAATTTAGGTATGATTTACAAATGCCATGAGATCGAATTCAAATAATTGAATGGACTTCGTGTTGATTTCAAATTTTTTAAACCACCTTAAGTTGAGTTCAAATTTATGCTAGTTCATAGCTAGCTCTTTATAATGTCCATTGTGTAACACTACAGGAAACTGCTAGTTTGCCGTCTGTGAGTGGCTTTGTCGTCAGCTTTTCATCGGGGTAGACGGCAAAGAGAGTTTTGCCATGAACTGATGACAGAGAAGTATTCCTGATGGCAAATCTCTGCTTTGCCGTCAGTCCGCTCGGTGGCTGACGACAAATCTAGCGAAAGAATGACGACAATGAAAACAAGACGGCAAACCGGCTCTTTGTCGTCTGTTGTTTTGCTGGGTGATGGCAAAGGGTGGACTCGTGTCCAGTCTGACGGTCGGTAACGGTGACCTAATTTTGCTGTCTATTTTTGTCATCGGCTGACGGCAAAGTTAGTAGCTTTGTCGTCTGTCTTCAACCCTGCTGACGGCGAACTAATAGAAAACAAACCTGGGACCGATCCTTGCTTTGCCATCTCCTTTTTTCCCACTGACGGCAAATTAATAAAATGTAAAAAAAAAGAAATCCCCCTCCCCCAACACCCGACTACATCACATCCTGTCTCAACCCCGCTAGGTTATCTGCCGCCACCGCCCGTCCTCGGCTCCACCATGCCGCTGCCGCCGCCTGTCCCCGCCTCCACCGTGCCGCCGCAGCTGGTCCCCGCCTCCACCGCGCCGCCGCAACTGGCCCCTCCTCCACCCCACCACCGTCGGGGCCCTTGTCCACTGCGCCCCACCAGTCCTCTTCCAATGGTGTGACCGCCACCGGGCAATCCTCCCCTGCCCTAGTGCCACGGCTGCCATTGCCAGCACCGCCGTCGGCTCCCGCCTACCCATCTGCAGCCGCTGGTGGCCACCGAAGCCGGGCACCATCTCCCCCTCTGCCCTCAGCCCCCTCTGCCCCACGCCACGGTGAGCGCCGCTCCCCATCTCTGTTTGTATTCTTTTAGATGGATAGATGTATGGATTGTAGTACATGTGGATGGATTTATAGATGTATGTAAGGATGGATGCGTAGATGGATGATTTGCTGATGGATGTATCCCTTTCCATTTTCTTCTGCCTAAAATTTTCAGTACAAGGCAGCCTTGTGAGTGTCCATAATATGTTTGTTCTGCAAGGAAATTTTTCATTTTTAATTGATGCTCGTTAGGAAATTAAATGCTCAGTTTCTTGCTTATTTTCTTTAGGTTAGGTTTTGTTGAACTGCAAGATGATGTTGATGATTTTTTATTAGATTGTTCTGTGAGTGCTTATGTTGGTTGTGCCGGTTCTTTTCATGTCCAGGGATTTTCTCTTCACCTCCAGGAGCACTGTCCGTCCCGTTGCCATTGCCATCGTCATTCGACTACCTCCTCTATGGTCTAGGGGTGAGCTTGACTGTCATCTCCACCCCCTCCCCTATTTGCTTCATTTCGGCCGTCGTGCTGATGCCACTAAATTTTATTTTCATGTCAAGTCTCATAACATAGGCGTCTCCCGTTCGAAAGGGTGGCATCTATAAATATGCATGTCTTTGCATATTTATAACCGTCGTCCTTTCGAATTTTCCACGTTATCCATGGACAACCCGAGTACATGTAGATTGGTTTTCATTTTCTGTGCTCTACTTCGGTCCTCGGCAAAATTTTGTCAGTGCCACCTTGTTGTTCTCCGGGTGCACATTCTCTCGGCTTGTTGTCGAGACGTGTATCTGGAGAAGAGTGGGGAGGTGCTGCCGAAATTTTGCCGAGGACCGGAGTAGAGCACGGGAAACGAACCCAATCTACATGTACTCGGGTGGGATTAGGACCCATCTTTACCTATTAGAGATAGGATTCAATCCGTGAATGCCCATTTCCCTTTTGTATGGTAAAAAATTAAAACCATGGCGTAAATAATATGACAATGGTAATTAGTTTTGTATGTAGTCTTAATTACAATTTACATATCTTGATGAATATGAATTTGGTGCCCCTACTGTCAGTGCAAGTACCAATATGGATGATCGTGAGTGGATGTACACTGGCCACCCTAGTTAGGCTGGCATGACCACTGAATGGGTGACGAAGACAAGTGAATTTGTAGAGGCAACATTTACTAGAGGGCAAAGAAAAAGTTGGTGCCCCTGCTTGAAGTGTGACAACGGCAGAGAACAAGCGAAGAAGACGATGTGTAGGCACCTGCAGAAGCATGGGTTTAAGTGTGGGTATACCTGGTGGACCCTTCATGGCGAGCCTGAACGTAGTAGAGAGGAGGTGGTGCGTCGGCGAACCGACAACAATGGCACCGGGATCATTGACATCGTAGCTGACTTCAATGATGCACGTGAAGAGGGATCAGAGGAAGAATCGAAGGAGTCTGCGGGGGCCTTCTTAGCAATGTTGAATTCCTCAACAACAACCTCTTCATGACCACACAAACCAATGTTAGCTGGATGCCATTGCACAAGCAATGTCTATAAAGACCCAGTTCAACATGAGTAGAGATTGCTTTAATTCGATGGTGACATCTTTGGGTCGCTCTCTCCCCGAAGGTCACAAACTGGCTAAAAGCTGGTATGAAGCGAAGAAAATCCTTCGTGCACTTAAGATGCCCTATGAGCAGATACATGCTTGTCCAAATGGATGTGTCTTATTTACGAAAGAGTATGCCAATGACAAGTATTGCGCCAAGTGCAAAGCCTCTAGGTATGTCGAGAGAGACCTCAGTGATGGTACGAATAATCATAGCAAAGTCCCCGTAAATGTTCTTTGATATTTTCCAATCTTGCCAAGAATTCAACGTCTTTACTTGAACGAAGATACAGCCAAACAGATGACATGGCACAAATATGGGATAAGACGCGACAAAGCTGATCATGGGAGACCGATGTTGATACATCATGAGAAAGCAAAGGAGCCAAAGAATGCACGAGTTGCCATCGGACTCAATGGGTTCAATCCATTTGGTATGGTGTCAAAGACATATAGTTGTTGGCCCGTGTTTGTTGCTCCCATCAACCTCCCCCCTGGCGCCATAATGCAATGCAAGCACATGTTCCTGTCGTTGATAATTCCGGGGCCCAAGTATCTGGGGAAGAATATAAGTGTGTACATGCAACCACTGATAGATGAGTTGAAAGAAGCTTGGGTGAATGGGATACGGACATACGACGCTGCTAGCAAAAAGAACTTCACAATCCATGTTTGGTAGTAGTTCTCACTTCATGACTTACCGGCGTATTCACTTTTCATGGGGTGGTCTGTGCATGGGAGGTTCCCATGCCCAAGGTGAAAGGCAAGCATGCAGTGCCATTGGTTGCAGCATGGTCACAAGTATTCTTGCTTCGATTTTCATAGAAAACATTCGCATCCTGGCCATCCATTCAGACAAGACAAGAAGAACTTCATGAAAGGTGAATTCGTTGAACACTTGGCACCACCTGAGATGACGGGTGAACAAATTCGTGATCAACTAAATGCTCTGCATCCTGATCCCAAACGTCCAGGGTAATTCTAGGGATATAACAAAGAACATGTGTGGACTCATAAGCCATGCTTATGGGATCTCCCCTACTTCCACCAGCTCGAGCTTCCACATAATATTGATGTAATGCACACTGAAAAGAATATCACCGAGGCCAGTTTTGGCACATTGTTCAACATTGCTGAGAAGACGAAGGATAATACTAAGGCTAGACTTGATGTAATGAAGCTATGTGATAGACCCGAACCAAACTTGCGACAACCCGAGGGCAAGAAAAACTGGAGGACGCCAAAGGCGAGGTTTGTTCTTACTAGGGAACAAAAGAAGGAGATACTCATGTGGTTCAAAACTTTGTTGTTCCCTAATGGGTATGCACCGAACCTTATGAGGGCAGTGAATCTTGATAAATTGAAGCTCAATGGGATGAAGAGTCATGATTGGCACATATGGCTTGAGTGGTTAATGCCGGTGATGATTCGAGGCTATATCCCTGAGGATGATTGGGAAGTATTGGCAGAGCTTAGCTATTTCTTCCGTGTTCTTTGTGCTAAAGAAGTATCTCCTACTGTGATAGATGAGATGGAAGAACGGCCCCCTGAGTTGCTCTGCAAGCTAGAGAAGATCTTTCCACCAGGATTCTTTAATCCGATGGAACATATGATTTTACACCTCCCGTCCGAGGCAAGAATGGGTGGCCCTGTGCAGAATCGTTGGTGCTATGGACTTGAGAGAATGCAGAAGACTCTTCGAGCTAAATGTAGACATAAATGTAGAATTGAAGCCTCCATAGCTGAGGCATTCTTGGCGGAGGAGATTACAAACTTCACGACATCACGCTACGCGACCAATATTCCAAGCTTGTATAATGCAAAGTCTCGATACAATACTGGTAACCCTAAAGATGAATCCAAGATCAGCCTCTTCAAAGGGAAACTCGGACCTGTGGGTGCTTCTGGTTCAAAGAATTTGGATCTGAAAGAGTGGAAATCGCTTGCGTTGTATATCCTCACCAACCTTTTTTCAAGAAGTGCGGCCGTACGTTGAGTAATTGTTGGTACATTATGTAACATTTACTCACATGTTTCTCTCTTAACTCCGCTCATTTCTCATTGGGCAGTGAATTCATTGCCCAATTCTCAAATGGAGGGGTCGAACAAGATTCGCTCGAAGAGTATGAGCATCTTGCTGGTGAAGGAGACGACAATTATGGTTCCATTTCTTGGTTCAGAGAAAAGGTAAGGTATACTTCTTGGAACACTTGAAGTTGGTATTACGTACGGCAAATACACCTATCCTTCCCTCTTAAACTTGTAGGGTATGTCAATATTGGACAAAGAGTTGAAACAAGTTGCGAATGGGTTTGACTATGAGGTCGGTACATTTGATAAATATGACATCAATGGGTATATCTTCCGCACACATGGGAACTAGGAACGTCGGGACGTTCTAAAATCAAGAAACACGGGAGTGTCGGCTATTTGCAATGGAGTTGAGTATTATGGAAGACTTGATGAAATATACGAACTGCATTACTTTGGGGAAAATCCTCCGAAAGTCATTGTTTTCAAATGCCATTGGTTTGATCTAGGATGCCATTGGTTGGGCAAGTCAAAATTCGACAAGACAGCAAATTAGAATGTGAAGATGTCTATATTGTGGCTCAATAGGTGACACGAGTTTTTTTATCTCAAGTATGCATGCCAAAAGAAGTACCTTAAGGGTTGGGATGTTGTGTACGATGTGCCGCCACATAGTAAACATCCTTCCCCAGTGAAGAGGATTATCAACCTCACATCGACCCTGACAAATATGATGGAGAATTCTTCCAAGAAGAACATGGGCCTAGAGGCCATCTCAACATCCATCCACGCATGGAAGTACACATTGACAGTGAAGAAGAAGAAGTCGAAGAGGAAGAAGAAGAGGTTACGAACGTGGAAGACCTCTCAATTCTTGAACGGTTACATCTAGGCATTGCCGATGAAGGTGACGATGATGGTCAACATGAGGACAACATCCTTGACGACACGTATGGTACTGATGATGAGGCTAGAACTGACCTTGAAGAAGAGACGGATTGTGATCCAGATGATCCCGACTATTTTTAGTCGTAGTCTTGAACTCTAATGTTGATTTTGTACTAGTTGCTTTACCATGACCCAGATGATCTCAAACATGTTGTAATATTGAATTTCTAATATTTTTGAACTTATGCTTATCTATTTGAAGTATAATGTAGTTTTTGTACTATAATTTCCTGGTAATTCTCATTGCGTATGTTGTTTGAACTTATGCTTATTTATTTCTAGGATAATGTATTTGTACTACAATTGTATTGGTAATTCTCATTCCGAAAATTGTTTGAACTTATGCTTATTTATTTAAACTATAATCTTGTATTTGTACTAATTGCTTTACTTTTTTCCATAGCAGATGAGTGAAGCATGGTTGGCCCGCAAAGAAAAAAGCCCTCGCTCCCTCTAGCGAGATCTTTGCTTGGCAGTTTTATCGCTGATCCTCTGCCTTCCTCTCATCCTCAGGCTCATCGAGGAAGAGGAAAAGGCCGGGGGAGAGGTGCACGTGGAGAAAATGCTAAGAGAAACCCTATTCGGCCTCCCTCGCCACCATCTGCTGTGGCATCGCCTGAGGATGAGAGAGTGGAGGACGAGCCGGTGTCTCACTCCCCCGTGTTTGAGAGGGTGGAGGATGAGCCGGTGTCTCACTCCCCCGTCTCTGGGAGGGTGGAGGATGAGCCGGTGTCTCACTCCCCCGTGTCTGAGAGGGTGGAGAAAGAGCGGTTGTCATCAGAGGCCTCTGACGAGGAGGTCCCGACCTCTGACAAGGAGACCTCGACCTCTAACGAGGAGCATGTTGGTTTCATCCAAGTTGAGGAGGGTCGGTCCGTGTACCTACGTGGTTCCTCAAGCCTCCCGGAACGAGGGCTTCCTGTGGAGCAGAGACCATGTATTGCTCCATGTGGATAAACGTAACTAACTTTGGCTTCCCATTTTCTACCTCCAATGTATGCAACAATTGCTAATAACTTTCGCTTCTCATTATGTAGTGGTTGGAAGAAAGCTGGAGCTAGCAGGGGAAAGTGCTGACACATGAACGACGTCCTCGGGAGCCGCATGAAGGAGCATGACCCTGGCATGGTTACTTTGCCTGGGAAGGGCAATGTTCCGGAGCCAGCACGGACCTGGGACCACTACAAAGCCTATGAGGATATTGGTGTAGCCAACAACATCGAGTTTCACAAGAAAGCCAAGCGGGTTTTTGCCACACTTTGGGTAATCATTAAGTTTCCTTCACACACTGCATCTCTACTACTATACTACATCAATTTTTGAACATGGACTACCCCTCCACCGTCTTGTAGTAGCAAAACTGCTAGCCGTTGATCTGCCGCACTCGAGAATTAAATATTCCACCCATGAGAAAACTTAGATTTAGATTTTACTTTATTTTTCTTAACAGAATGCTAGCAGACTATAATACTATAGTAGTAGGAAAACTATCTAGAAAACTTAGGTTTAGATTTTACTTTATTTTTCTTAACAGAATGCTAGCAGACTATAATACTACTACAGCAGGAATACTATCTAGAAAACTTAGATTTAGATTTTACTTTATTTTTCTTAACAGAATGCTAGAAGACTATAATACTACAGTAGTAAAACTATCTAGAAAACTTAGAGTTAGATTTTACTTTATTTTTCTTAATAGAATGCTAGCAGACTATAATACTACAGTAGCAAAACTATCTAGAAAACTTAGATTTAGATTTTACTTTATTTTTCTTAACAGAATGCTAGTAGACTATAATACTATAGTATGTTAAGTTCTTAACAGGACACACAAATGAAATAGATTTTATAAGAAACCTCAGACTTAAAGGTTTGAAAATTACTACACCAAACTAATTTTCTCTATATTTGTTGGATTTATATAGATGCGAGGATGGAAAGTTGGAGGAGGCACGAGCGGTTGTCAATGGACATTGCCCGAAGCTTGTGCATTATTTGATGCATGAGGCGCGCCCTTTAGCCGTCCGCAAATATATGGCAACTCAAGGCTATAAGAGTCTTGATAAGAAAGCCGGTAGGAGACTCCGTCTTGAGAAGGACAAGTACATGCAAGTAAAGCATATTCATGCTTGTTATTTCCTCAACAGGCTTGCACTCTATTTCTTGTTGACGTATATGATATGCAATTGATCAAGTAGGTTACTCCGAGATGGTGCGTCGATAAGGGGGAGTGTTGGGAGCGGATCGTGGACTATTGGTGTTCCAAAGAGTATAGGGCGAAAAACAAAGATTATAGAAATCGGCGAGGTGCAATGCTGGATCCACCACATCATCAAGGCAACTTGAACATTATGGAATTTGGTGAACATTGGGTATATCTTGCTTCCCATATCAGTTTGTTCTTCATTAGACTTTTCTTGTCATACATGTTGCCAATCTCTGGAGAAGGCAGGAAACATGGCAAGGAAGCAATTGCAGGAGGCATGTTCCCCAGCTCCTCCCATAGCTCTCTCCCTGAATACAAAGCTCGGTTAGGTATCTCAAAATCTTCTACATATAAATGCTCGACTCCAGCTATGGTTGAGATGGAGGTATTCTATACAAGTCCTTCTATATATGTTTGTTTCTTACTTACTGTTGGATTGAAGATGCGATCGCCATGGACAATTTTGCAGGTCCGACTAGCGGAGGAGAGGCGAGTGGCGGCAGAGGAGAGGGTGGAGGAGAGGTGACTGGCTGATGAGAGGACACAGCAAGTGGTGCAGCAGGTGGTGTTGGCACAAACTAGTCAATGCTTTGCAAGGTATGCAGTTAGTTCCTTAATTTCCAAACACATACATGAACTCTTCTACTACTCGTACTTAATCTTCACTCAAGCATAATTTGCAGGCTTATTGTACCCAGAATGGTATGGCCGCTATGCAGATGCCTCATCAAACAGGCCATGGATCTAATACTGATGGGTCTTCACATGCACGAGGCCCAAGCGACAACAACCTTGGTGGTTCTCTGAATGTTTGAGATCGGGTATGGTTAGTGCGTACATATCTCATTTACATAGGTCTCAAATTTGTCAACGTAGAAACAAGTAGCTATCTGGATTCTTGAAGATCAAACTTATAAGTAGAGACAAGTAGAGACCATTTGATCGATTTCAAACTATAATCCATTTGAACAATTTCAACCATGATCTGAATTAACTATATGCATTCTTCAAGCTATTTATGTGACAGCCTGGTTTTTGCCCTCTCTTATTTGCCTGGTTTTCAGTTGGTTTGAATTTGAGTTTGGTGTTTTTCAATCTTTCATTTGACTTAACCACTTGGGTACCCCTTGACTTTCACCCAAGTGCTTCAACTCCTTTTGAATCCATCACCCCCTCTCTGGTTCATCTCATAATATCACTAGGAATATTTTTCTTAAATGAAAAATATTCATTTTGCCCTCCTAAACCCTAGCTAGCCCTTTGTGCTCCAAAGGAACCCTAATTTTTCTTGCCCATAAAATCCTGAGAAAAATCCCAATTATTCTTTGAACCCTAGGGCACCTTTCTGAGCAAAAATATTTCATCACTTTTTGGAATATTTTGGCTACAGAAAATATTTTCATTTCTGGACAGAAATGGTAGTTTCTACATCAACTACCATTTTACCAGCTCCATTGTAGCTGGTTTTTCTTGTGCATCTTCACCTTAATAAGTGTTGGCTAGCCTCCAAAGTCCAACCCTCAACTCCCAATGGTTTGACCACAGTAGAACTCCAAAGTTACTGTCCAGAAACTTGCCTGGAGTGTAAACTCATTTCTACTGCACCTGGAACCAAACCCAATCATGGTAACACTCAAAACTACCAAGGACTTCATGCCAGATAGGAAGTTTGCGCTTAGGTTGGCATGATGTCATAGTTCACGCAGTGACCGCGTTCGTCCAGGCGTTTTGGCATGCAAAACACGCGCTCTGAGTGCCGCTGAGCACTCTATTGCATGCATGGTCGCTGCCTAGCCTACCAGAGCATACCAAACCGCGCCACCATCACTGTCTCTACGCACTTAACTCTGCCCTAGCACTCACCGATGCCGGAGCTCTCCACAACGGGCACGGGCATGGTCCAGCCAACGCCACAGTGCACGGTGCACTGTGCTCATCATCTTCCTCTCGCCCATGTGCTCGTCCGCGCTCGCCAATAGTTCCCGCTTGAGCTCCGTCCTCTTCCCCCTCTCTCACTGACGTCGTTCGTTACCGGGCGCCGTGGACAGGTGTCCTCCGGCGGAGCCCGAACCCCCCTCGATGCTCGCCTATAAACACGGCCACCCCCAGCCTCCTCGAGCACCCACATCCACTCTCACACACCCCACAAGCTAGTAGAAAGCCGCAGCCTGGCCGGGCAAGCCGCGGGCTGCCATTCCCAAGCTCGAGCTCACTGACGATCCCCTCGGGTCGTCCCCGCAGCTCCAGCCCCTCCCAGGCCAGGGCAACCCTGCCAAGGCCTCCGCCACATTCCGCTGAAGCCGTTCCGCCCTGTTGGAGCCCCTGGAGCCGCCCCTAGCCGCCATCGTCTTTGTCTCCGGCGACCACTGCTCCCTGCCTCCGCTGGAGAGGCTGTTTCCGGTGCCGTCCAACCAATCCTAGCCATGTTACGGGTACGGGCAGGTGCACCATCATCTTCTCTTTCGATCCCCCCCCTCTCGTTTTGGCCCAAGAGCCCTCGCCGCCGGCGTGCGCTCCGACAAAGCTCCGCCGCTCCCTATTTCCCTCTCCCCCTCCGCCTCACCAGACTAGCAGGGCCCGCTAGTCATCCACTCTGTACGTGCGCGAAGAGGTACAAGTGGTGGTGCCTTGGGCTTTTACACCTTCAATGTCACCCCCCCAGTCTGTTTTATTTTAATTCAAATTCCATTTAAATCCAGAGAACTTCAAACAGCCACAATTTTTTATCTATAAGTCCAAATGCATTGATTCTTTTTGCATTGTGTTCTTTGTCCAAAAATATAGCAGCTCACCAAAGATGGGATTTTTCCCTACTGTCTGGATTTTCTGGTGAATTTCAGAAGGTTTCTTGATGTTTTCTTTTTGTGTTTTTATTTATTTTCAGAAGAGCAGGCTTGTCTTGAGGATCACCAGGAGGCTTGTGAACCTCATCTGCACTAAGGCAAGCCACAACAACATTTTCATAGCGCCACTTCAATATTTGTGATTTTCCTACTTGAACTAATGATTATTCATGCATTTAGATTATTAATATGTTAATTATATTCTGTTAGATGCTTGTTATAGTAAATATGCTTGATTTACAGAAAGTTTGAAGTGAACTTAGTTGATAAGCTAACAAGGATTTAGTTATGAGTAATGAGAAGATAATATGGTTATGGAGATAAATAATTAGTGTGATTATTTTTGCATGATGATAAATGATAAATTTGCTAGAAAAGATTTTGGTTAAAGTGAGGTTTGATATTAACTAGAGGAGTATCATGAGGTGTTGAATGCTCAGCGAGAGCGTAGTTGACTCAGTTATTTTCGTTGATATTTGATGCATATGTGTGGCGATGCATGTCATGGCATTATGACGTCTGTTACTTTCACTTTCAGTTGAACCTAATAATAACTCAACTTGAATATGTTGTTGACCGGGTCATGGTGCTGCTGAATTGAGTCTTTCCCAGTGCAACCACATTTGCCGGTATGGGACAGCCTTAATTCGTTTCATTGTCGTGCCTCTGGTCAGTGCCTCCATCTAGGGACGGTTATGGGCATGCTCTACCCTGGCCCGGTAAGCAGGCATAACCTTGTGAGCCCGTTGTTATGTTTTTGGTACCAGATCCTAGAATGGATCGTGCCAACGACGGTGGTCGTTGTGTCTTGTGGTAGACACGGGGCCACCCAGGACTAGCCCGATGGGGATTGAGTCGGAGTGGCCGGGAGAGTGTCATGGCAATGGAGTGGTTTTGTCGGAATGCCGTTGGTCCACCTGAATGGGAGTGCGAGGCCATGGGTTCTATGGTGTGGGTCCAGTGCGCTACCTCTGCAGAGTGTATTAATCTATCGATAGCCGAGTCCACGGTTAAGGACTCGCTCGAAAGTAGGTCACACCATGGGTCAACATTTAATGAATTTTGCATGCTAAGTATGAAGTTTGCACTGTGGTGGTGGCGGAAAGGCCATCATGTTGAGTTGGACCAGATGTGGTCGTGGTTGTGATCGTCGTAAGGATCACGGGCCATTTATTGGTCATGGTTGTGATCGCCGTAAGGATCACGGGCCATTTATTGGCCATTGTTGTGTTCGCCGTAAGCATCACAGGCCACTTATTGGTCGTGGTTGTGATCACCGTAAGGATCACGGGCAATTTATTGGTCGTGGTTGTGATCACCATAAGGATCACGAGATTGTCTCTGGGTTTGACACGTTTCTGATCTGGAAACGATCACGTTCGGTAAGCCAGTCCGAGGGACGATTATCACTAGAGCATGGTCACAGTATGTTGGATATATTGTTGCATTGATATTAATTGGTTAATTGTCATGATATTGTTTGTCATTATGTTTATGCTTGTTGTGAGCTTGCAAGTACATTCAATGTACTGACCTGGCGTGTCATGCCAGATTTCAGGAAGGTCCCGTTGGAAAGGAGAGCTGTCCGAGTCTAGATCGTGTCCACGTCAGTGTCCCTGTGCTATGGAGTTCTGCTACGATGCCGTTCTACTGCTGCGTAGTTGTCATGATCGAGGCCCTTTATGTTCACTAAATAATGTACATATTGTTCAGCCACACCGTGTGTGCCGCTTGGCCTTGCTAACTATTGTAATATAAACTCCGATCCGCTAGCATCAATAAAGCGGTTGTTTTTCTGTACCAAGTTGTTGTGTGTTGCTAGAAGACAAGGTCTCTGGGCTGGCAATGCATGGTAAACCGGTTTCTTTGAGCTGGGGTGCCACAACGCTTGGTATCAGAGCCGCGCTGACTGTAGGCCCCGCTAGACTACGATGAGTTAACTGGATGCTAGATACGAGTTGTAGTTGAGTGCCAGTAGCATTTGTAGTTGGTTGTTGCATTGCATGCACTGATTATATTTTTATGCTAACCTGCTAATGGTTGTGAGCGTAGATGGCTATGGTGTTGTATCCGTGCTAGTTGCAGCTGATGTCGTACACATCGCCACATCTCCTTCGTAACGTGTGGCATCGGCTGTACCCCCACGGTGACGACCCAGCCTATTGTGTGTACCAAGAGCGTCTAGCTGACTCAGTGTATGAGTATCATGCCATGGTTACTCTGCGCACCAGTTCCGATTCCAGCCCTTACACTCGTACCTCTCGGAGTGATTACGCTTCTACCGCTTCTCAGGCCGTCCAGTTTGCTGCATTCGAGGTACTTGTTGAGCTTTCTTACAACAAGGTCCGGATGTAGAACCACCCAGGTTTCTTCTACTATCCTTCTCTGCACGATAATGGTCATGTTTGTTTCCCTGTCATTGATCCGGAGTCTGATAGTGTTGCTAGCCACCTTTCTCGCTATATCACTGCTAGCTATCTTCTGATCTACGAGCTGGCCCATAGAGCTAAGTCGTGCCCGTACTGCTTTAGCCTCTGCTAGGTCCACCACTACTCCAGCATCTGTAGGATTTCCTCCCTATATTCCGGCCAGTTCTAGTTCCCATGTTTCCTCGGTTACTCCTCCGAGTAGCTCGGGCACCATGACAGTGAGTCCACTTAGTGCTCCTTCTGAGTGGATTTCACTTCTCGCCACTCCTGTAGCCCCGATGGTTCACCCTCCACCTGCCCCAGAGGGAGAGCCCTCGAGGTAGCGTCATCGTGTCACCTTTAACCCGGAGGTCTCACTTATCCCCGTCAGTTCAGGATCTGAGTCCGCTTCAGGGGAGGACCCCACGGCACCAGCTGAGCAGTAGAGGTTCCGAGTATCCGCAGCCGTCAGGATGGTGTAAGGATGTAGTCATATGAGTCATCCTGTTTCGTTTCATGTATGAGAGTAGTTTAACCTGGCATGCTGTTATCTTTCATGTATGAGTCGATGTATAATTATGTTGGAACTTTATTTTATTCGCCATATTTTCTACCTCATTTTAGTTTTTCTCGGGCTTTTGTTGCTGGCTTTCCCCCATTTATTTGAATGCTTCTCATCTCGGTTGTGTTGCCTTGGGAAAAATCATATTAGCATGACGCGGGGAGGCCGCGGTAGCAACATTCGTGAGGGTTCTCCTGTTCGTTGTTCCGCACGACAGGCAGGACACTCACCCGAGCCGCACGTTCCACCATGGCCTCCACCGCCAAATCCACCCTCCACTGAACAAATTCCGCGTATGTTTGAGGAAAGATGGAATAATGATCTGATTGAAATATTAAGAAGTTTACAAGCTGTGGTTGGACAGAATGGGAATCAGCCCGGTCATCACTCCAAGCTATCAGATTTTCAAAGGACCAAGCCTCCTAGTTTCAGTCAGACCATTGATCCCTTGGATGCAGATGATTGGTTGAGAACTATGGAGAAGAAACTTGAGGTTGCTCGTACTAAAGAAGGAGATAAGGTTCCATTTGCAACACATTATCTTGAAGGCGATGCTGCCATATGGTGGGAAAATGAAAGAGCCATGTGGTCTACTGATGAAGAAATTACCTGGTCAAGATTCAAGGAATGATTCCAGAAATATCATATCCCTGTGGGAATTATGAAGACTAAGCAGCGTGAATTTCTCACGCTCCTCCAGGGAAGTCAGTCTGTGGGAGAATATTTGCAGAAATTCAATCATCTGTCACGTTACTCCCTATATGACGCGGCCACTGAAGAAAGAAAGATTGACAGATTTCTTGGTGGATTAAACCCGCAACTCTCGTGTACTCTCAGTATGCTCGATTTCCCAGACTTCCAAACCCTGGTGAACAAGGCTTCCATTGCTGAAAGAGAGCACAAGTTTGTATCGGATAATAAGTCTGCCAACAACAATCACAAGCGCAAGTTTGAGCCAAGGAAGGAAATACAACCAGTGCAGAAGGCTCGTACCTGGCAACAGACTCAGGTAGAATACAAGCCCAATTGGCAAAAAAATGGTAACAAGACCACCACCCAAGTCAAGAATGTCCTACCCAACCCTATGCAAGAGGAGAGTCTGCGCAGCAGTTCTTGTTACAGTTGTGGGCAAACTGGACATTATACCAAATAGTGTCCCAACAACAACCGGACGAATGCTATATTCAGGCCACAAGTCCATTGTATGGAGGCATGCCCGAACCAGCACAACATCACGGGATACGTTCATCACATCTCCGCCGATGAAGCCCAAAAGAAACCCGAAGTCGTCATTGGTATGTTCTCTGTTAATAACATACCTGAAGTGATTTTCTTTGACTCTGGGCTTCCCACTCTTTTATTTCCCGGAATTTTGTTGCCCAAAACAAATTTCCTTGTTTGCTTTTGGGCAAAAATATGCTGGTACAAACCCTGGGATCTCTAATCAGAAGCAATCTAGTCTGCCGCAATCTGGAAGTCAATGTCAACGGAGTCTGTTTTCCAACTTCTTTGATACTTATTGAGTCTGATAAGTTGGATGTTATCTTGGGTATGAATTGGCTGAGTCAGTATAAAGTGTGCATAAATTGTGCGACTCAAGAAGTCACTATGACCAGACAACAAGGGCAGACTACAAAATTTTATACTTGCAGAAGCATACCCTCAAAGGAAATGGTTTTCACAGCAGTGGCTCAATTGGAATTAATTCCAGTGGTCAGTGAGTTTCCTGATGTATTTCTAGAAGAACTGCTAGGCATGCCACCTGATTGAGAGCTTGAGTTTGCAATAGATCTTGTGCCCGGGACCACACCAATACACAAGAAGTATTACTGAATGCCTTCATCAGAATTAGTGGAGCTAAAGAAATAGCTTGACGAAATGCTCTAGAAAGGATATATCCGTCCCAGCTCTTCACCATGGGGATCACGTACTATATTCATGGACAAGAAAGATGGCAGCCTCCACATGTGTGTGGATTACCGTCAGCTGAATGACGTCACAATCAAAATCAAATATCCACTGCCAAGAATTGATGACCTATTTGATCAGCTCAGTGGGGCCAAGGTATTCTCCAAGATTGATTTACGGACTGGATACTATCAGCTCAAGATTAAAAAGGAGGATATTCCTAATACCGCATTCACCACTCAATATGGTCTTTATGAATATACAGTTATGTCTTTTAGCCTCACCAATGCCCCTACCTTCTTCATGCATATGATGAACAAAGTATTCATGGACTTCCTCGATAAGTTCGTGGTAGTCTTCATCGATGATATACTAATTTACTCAAGAAGTGAAGAAGAACACAAAGAACACCTCTGAGTAGTGTTACAACGACTCCGTGAACATCAGTTATACGCCAAATTCAGTAAATGTGAGTTCTGGCTCAAGCAAGTTGGATTCCATGGACATGTGCTCTCCGCTGAAGGTATATCCATGGACCCAAGCAAAGTAAAGGATGTACTCGATTGGTTGCCACCCACAACTGTATCTCAGATTTGGAGTTTTCTTGGATTAGTCGGATATTATCGTCGTGTCAGGACCCCGACTCAATGTCACATCGATCTAGCATGTAACACCTCATATCACTTTGCAGCCTCATGCATGGTATTCCCACGGGTGTCGCCTTACTTTTGCTCGGGACTGTTTGCGCCTTTTGGCTCACGTATATGATGATGTCCCTAGCATCCATATGATAAGGAGCCCGGGCTGACATGACTAGTCGTAAACCCAAGGTGGCACAAACTTACAGGAACAGGCATCCGTGACCCAGCATCAAACGTGTCGGTCATCAGCAAGTGGGTCCGGGCTGTAGCACTGGGCTAGCAGGACTCCGGTAAACCGGGCTGTAGCGGGCTAACAGGGTTCCGGTACTCAATGCGTGACATTTCCCCGAAGGGACAGACACAGGAACGAAGAAGGACACATGTCGGCCAGCCTAAGTGTTCCGGAGCAGTAGCAAGCTACCATGGCTCAATGGAAACACTAGGAGACATTTCCCGGTAAGAGAGGCTACTAAAGATAAACAACTAGATAGTCAGAGCCCACACATACCAAGCATTTCAATCATACACACAATATGCTCGATATGTGCAAATACAACAAGGCATCACAACATGACTCTACGACACAAGTACTTTATTTAAAGGCTCAGAGAGCCATACATAACATACATACAAGTACGGGTCACACGACCCACATTCAAGTCATACAGTCATACAAACCACCAGCGGAAGTAACTTGTCTGAGTACAGACAACTAGTAAAATAAAAGAGGCTTGGAAATCCTAGCTATACTGCGTGGACCTTCACAAGCTCAGGATTACCACCTGGGCCTCAGTCTACTCATCGATGTCAACGTCTACGAAGAACCCATCATAAGGGGTTGCAGCGTCTTCTGTAAAATGTAAATTATAGAAACATGAGTACAAAGGTACCTAGCAAGACTTACGTCAGATCCTACATACATGCACATTATCAAGAAGGGTTGGTGGAGTTATTGCAGCAAGCCAGCTTTGACCCTTGGCTAAGCTATCCTACGATACACCAACTTGAAATGGTTTTTGCGCACACGAGTCCACTACTCACCACTTCAATACACTACCGAGAATCCACCTCCGTCTTCCTACGGAGGGGCCATCCTCGGAACTCACGCTTATCTTGAAGCTTTTAGTAGTTTCCAGTTTCCTAGTCTATGAACTGTATAGGCAACCAAGTAGTCCTTCACCGCGGACGCGGCTATTCGAATAGATTAGGTTAACCCTGCAGGGGTGTACTTCTTCATACACGCTCTCACCACTTACCGCCGTTTACACGACATGTACTCGGCAACCTTCAAGCGGAAACCCAACGTGGGTATTCGGTACACCCGGCCACGTACCTACCGCATCACAGCCCACCCCTACGGTCAGCGCTGTCCACGGCCTCCAGTAGGCTACAAACACCAAAAACTACTTGCAACTCCTGGACAGAGAACTAGGGTGAATAAGAAGCCGAGAGGGTCCATTGGTTTCGGGCCCAATGCATGGTAGTAGCTGATTCTTAAATCACACATACAGATCTCAGTGCTTAAGGTCGGCTTCAATGAAACAACCCACCATGTACTCCTACATGGCCTCTCATCGATACCTTTACGAAATCGTGTTCACCACGTCACTCTCAATACCGACATGATCATTTCACTCTAGGCCATCACCCAGATGAACCAGACCTGACACGACTCTAAGCATAGCAGGCATAGCAAGGTAGGAACAACACATACATATGGCTCAATCAACTCCTACACATGCTAGTGGGTTTCATCTAGTTACTGTGGCAATGACAGGTCATGCAGAGGAAATGCGTTCAACTACCGTAGCACACAACAGTTTGAAACGCGTTGTCTTAATGAAGTAAAAGAGAGCATAAGCGAGATCATGGGATTGTATCGATATGATCAACTGGTTGGTTGCTTGCCTGATGGGTCGGTGCACTGATATTGCTCTTCGTTAGGGTAATCACGGTACTCCTCGGGGGCAGAATCTGCCGCAAAGAACACCGATACACAACGTCACCAAACAATATGCAACCATATGATGCATGCATGAGACATGGAAGTATGAGTGTGTTGGGCTAATGCAACTAAGACCAGATGGGTTTGAGCCAATTTGAACCAAAGATTAAAATTCCAAACACATTTGTGATCTTAAATAGTGCTTTATCATGTTTTGCACTAAATAGCAAGTTAACTTGTTTACACATGCATGAAAACAGTATAGATGGATAGATTGGATTTTTCTGATCATTTTTCATATATAACTTGTTTGATTCGGAGCTACGGTTGAATTTATATGAATTTTTGAAGTTTGCAACAATTTCTGGAATTTATAAATCATTTTAGATTTATTTTAATTTCAGAAAAGGTTTACTGCTTCAGCATGAGGTCATGCTGAGCTCAGAAAGTCAACAGACCCGATCCAGCTCAAACCTGACGTGTGGGTCCAGGGTGTCAGTGGCTAATTAACTAATTTAATTTAGTTTAAACTAATCTGGATAATTAGCAGAAGGGGCCCCACCTCTCATTGACTCAACAGAGTCAACCAGGGCCCACCCGTGGTCAAAATCAACACGGATGCACCGGCGTTTAGCTGCCGGCGAGCCCGACGCGGCGGCGGAAGTGGTTTTGGCCGTTCCGGCCACCAAATGGGTCGCGGAGGGCATCGGGGTGGAGCTGAGGACGAGCCGCGGCTCTTGGTGGAGTCAGTTGGGGTCGGGGTGGCCGGAGTTGGCGCCGGTGACGACCTAGGCGGCCACCGGAGTTCGGTTGGGAACGAACTCGAGGCTAGGGTGTGCGGTGAGGTGCGGGGAGTGCACGGTTGGACCCAACGCAGCATGGTGAGTGCGATGGACACCGAGAGGTGGCCGGAGGATGGCCGGGAGCACGTCGGCAACGAGATCCACGGCGGTGCGTGCGGGTGATCTTCGTGCGGTGGCTACACGGCTCGGGGGCGAGAGAGGAAGAGTAGGAGAGGTAGCTAGGCTCACAGAGCACCCGTAGAGGCCACCGGCGGGGTCGGGGACGAGCTGATGCGGCGACGGTGTTGAAAGGGATCTCCGGCGACGGCGAACTCGGGCGAGGTCGGTGCGGTGGACTCGGGCCTCACAAGCACGCGGGGCTCGGTTAGCTCGACGAAGTGGACGGCAGCGGAGCTCCTGGACACGACGAGACGACGCACAGGCGGCGGGGAGCGCGGCTACGGCGATGGAGCGGCGGCGGTGGCGTCGGCCATGGCTGGGGAGCGCGAGGGGGAGGAGCTGGAGAGGAGAGGAGACGTCTGGGGGGTTCGGGGGAGAGAGAGGGGTCGATCCACGGCGTTAGCCGGGCGAGTGGAGTGGCGAGGCGGCGAGCAGGTGCGTGGCACCCATGCGGTGCTCGCCGTCGAGCACCTGCCTGCTTGCCTGGCCGGGCAAGCAGCTCGCTGGCGTGGCGCTGGGCTGGGCCGGCAGGTGTGCCGGTTAGCGGGCGCCAGGTAAGTCTTTCTGTTATTTTCCTTTTTCTATTTTTCTACAACTTTGTTGAATTTTTAAAAATACCTAGAAAGTTCCAAAATTCACCAAACTGCTCCTGGTTCAAAGTTGGAATATTTCCAACATGAAACATTTCAGTTTAGGAATATTTGAGCATTTGAAATATTTTATATAATTTTAAATGCCCAAATTCAAATACTTATCATTTAATCCAAAGACCCTAAGATGACCTAGAAAATTGTGCAACACTTTTGGCAGAGGTTCTGAACCAGGACAAAAATGATGGACATTTTAGAAGGGCATTTTAGGTTCATTGAAATTATTTTTTAGTAAACCCTAGTTGTTTTCAGAGGGGGCTGGGGGTTCTGGCATCCCCATTTCAACTTTCTGATGATAGAGTAGACATGATGCAACACTCTAATGCATGAACTAGCTAGGGTGTGACAACTCACCCCCACTGAAAAGAATCTCGTCCCGAGTTTTGGGTTCCTCCGGGAAGAAGGCGGGATACTCGAGTCGAAGACGATCCTCCCTTTCCCAAGTTGCTTAATTCTCAGAATGGTGCGACCATTGAACCTTGAGAAACTTGATATTATGACGTCGAGTGGTACACTCAGCTTGATCGAGGATACGAACGGGGTACTCTCGATACGTGAGATTATCTTGGAGATCAAGCGTTTCGTGGTCTACTCCACGGATAGGATCCGAGAAGCAACGCCTGAGTTGAGAAACATGGAAGACATCGTGGACTCTGGAGAGATGCGGAGGTAGTTCCAATTGGTAGGCAACTTCTCCTTGTTTTGCGAGAATGCGAAAGGGTCCAATGTAACGAGGAGCCAATTTGCCCTTGATACCGAAGCGATGGGTTCCCTTCAGAGGAGTAACCCGAAGGTAAGCCTTCTCGTCAACCTCAAAAGTCATAGCCTTATGTTTTCGGTCATATTGACTCTTTTGACGAGATTGGGCTGTTTTCAACTTTTCACGAACGATGCGAACTTTCTCTTCTGCTTCCTGGATCATATCCGGGCCAAAGAATTGTCTTTCCCCGGTTTCTGACCAGTTAAGAGGTGTTCGACACCTTCGTCCATAGAGAACTTCAAAAGGGGCTTTGCCCAAGCTGGATTGATAGCTGTTGTTATAAGAAAATTCGGCAAATGGAAGGCATTTCTCCCACTCCATTCCGAATGAGATAACAGAAGCTCGAAGCATGTCTTCTAGAATCTGGTTGACGCATTCCACTTGACCACTTGATTGAGGGTGGAAAGTGGTACTAAAAGAAAGGCGGGTTCCCATAGCATTTTGGAAACTTTCCCAAAATCGAGAGGTGAAAAGACTTCCTCGATCCGAGTTAATTTCCAAAGGAACACCATGGAGAGACACTATTCGGGAGATGTACAAGTCTGCTAACTGACTAGCAGTTATACTCTCACGAACAGGTAAGAAATGGGCCACTTTGGAAAGACGATCGACAACAACGAAGATAGCATTATTCCCTCTCCTAGTCCTGGGAAAACCGGTAATGAAGTCCATACCAATTTTATCCCATTTCCATTCAGGAATAGCTAGGGGTTGAAGGGTGCCAGCAGGCCGTTGATGCTCTGCTTTTACACGACGGCAGACGTCGCAATTAGCAATATACTGAGCAATTTCTCTCTTCATCCCAGTCCACCAGAACCTCTGGCGTAGGTCCTGATACATCTTAGTGCTACCGAGATGAATAGTGAGAGGAGATTCATGAGTGCGACGAGGCCCTTGGTGCGGCCGGGGATGGACCGGAGCGACGATGGTGTTGAAGGGGATCTCCGGCGACGGCGGTTCGGGCGAGGTCGTTGCGGTGGACTCGGGCGTTGCGAGCGCTCGGGGCTCGGCTTGCTCGATGGAGTGGACAGCGGCGGAGCTCCTGGACACGATGAGAGGACGCACGGGCGGCGGGGAGCACGGCTACGACGACGGCACGGCGATGGTGGTGTCGGTCATGGCGGGGGAGCGCGAGGGGGAGGAGCTGGAGAGAGGAGGGGGTGTCTGGGGGGTTCGGGGGAGCGAGGGAGGCCGGTCCACGACGTCACCGGGCGAGGGGAGCGGCGAGGCGGCGAGCAGGTGCGTGGCGCACGCTGCGGTCGCCGTCGGGCACCTGCCTGCCTGCCTGGCCGGCAAGCAGCTCGCTGGAGCGGTGCTGGGCCGGGCCGGCAGGTGGGCCGGGTGCTGGGCGCCAGGTAAGTTTTTCCATTTTTTTCTGTTTTCTGTTTTTTTAATACTTCTGCAACTTTGTTGAATTAAATAAAATACTTCGGCAAATCCTAAAATCACCAAACTACTCCTGGTCCATAGTTGGATTATTTCCAACATGAAACATTTTAGTTTGGAGATATTTGAGCATTTAAATATTTTATATAATTTTAAATGCCCAAATTCAAATATTTATGATTTAATTCAAAAACCCTAAGATGGCCTAGGAAAATGTGCATCACTTTTGTCAGAGGTTCTGAACCAAGACAAAAATGATGGGCATTTTAGAAGGGCATTTCAGGTTCATTGAAAAAGTTTTTAGTAGACCCTAATTGGTTTCAGTGGGGACTGGGGGTTCTGTCATCCCCATTTCAGGTTTCTGATGAAAGAGTAAACATGATGCAACACTCTAATGCATGGCTAACTAGGATGTGACAACTCACCCCCACTCAAAAGAATCTCGTCCCGAGATTTGGGTTCCTCCGGAAAGAAGGCGGGATACTCAAGTCGAAGACGATCCTCCCTTTCCCAAGTTACTTCATCCTCAGAATGGTGCGACCATTGTACTTTGAGAAACTTGATATTATGACGTCGAGTGGTACGCTTGGCCTGATCGAGGATATGGATGGGGTACTCTCGATATGTAAGATTATCTTGGAGCTCAAGCGTTTCGTAGTCCACTCCACAGATAGGATCCGAGAAGCAACGCCTGAGTTGAGAAACGTGGAAGACATCGTGGACTCTGGAGAGGTGCGGAGGTAGTTCCAACTGGTAGGCAACTTCTCCTCGTTTAGCGAGAATGCGAAAAGGTCCAATGTAACGAGGAGCCAATTTGCCTTTGATACCGAAACGATGGGTTCCCTTCAGAGGGGTAACCCGAAGGTAAGCCTTCTCGTCAACCTCGAAAGTCATAGCCTTATGTTTTCGGTCATATTGACTCTTTTGACGAGATTGGGCTGTTTTCAACTTTTCACGAATGATGCGAACTTGTTCTTCTGCTTCCTGAATCATATCCGGGCCAAAGAATTGTCTTTCCCCGGTCTCTGACCAGTTAAGGGGTGTTCGACACCGTCGTCCATAGAGAACTTCAAAAGGGGCTTTACCCAAGCTAGATTGATAGCTGTTGTTGTAAGCGAATTCGGCAAATGGAAGGCACTTCTCCCAATCCATTCCGAATGAGATAACAGAGGCTCGAAGCATGTCTTCTAGAATCTGGTTGACGCGTTCCACTTGACCACTCGACTAAGGGTGGAAAGCGGTGCTAAAGGAGAGACGGGTTCCCATAGCATTTTGGAAACTTTCCCAAAATCGAGAGGTGAAAATACTTCCTCGATCCGAGTTAATTTCCAAAGGAACACCATGGATAGACACTATCCGGGAGATGTATAAGTCTGCCAATTGACTAGCGGTTATACTCTCACGAACAGGTAGGAAATGGGCTACTTTGGAAAGACGATCGACAACGACGAAGATAGCATTATTCCCTCTCTTGGTCCTGGGAAAACCGGTAATGAAATCCATACCAATTTTATCCCATTTCCATTCAGGAATAGCTAAGGGTTGAAGGGTGCTAGCAGGCCGTTGATGCTCTGCTTTTACACGACGACAGACGTCGCAATTAGCAATATACTGAGCAATTTCTCTCTTCATCCTAGTCCACCAGAACCTCTGGCGTAGGTCCTGATACATCTTAGTACTACCGGGATGAATGGTGAGAGGAGATTCATGAGCCTCCTTAAGGATCAATCGCCTCAGGTTTCGCACTTTGGGAACCACTAGTCGATTCCCGAAGTATACGACCCCTTGATCATTAATGGAGAGACAATTCGCAATTCCTTTCTTGATGTTTCTCTTGATGCGGGAGATTCCCGGATCTACCTTCTGTGCTTTGATGATCTGGTCCGTAAGGGTAGGTGTCGCCACCAAGGTGGAAAGAAAACCTTGAGGAACAATGTGAAGGTTAAGCTTCCGAAATTCCTCATGGAGAAGCGGTTGACTTTGTTGTAGCATTAGGTTGTTACAATAAGATTTACGACTTAGCGCATCAGCCATGACGTTGGCTTTCCCTGGGGTGTAAGTTATTCCTAAGTCGAAATCTGTGATCAACTCGAACCAACGTCTTTGCCTGAGATTCAAATCTAGTTGGGTGAATATATACTTCAGACTTTGGTGATCAGTGTAGATTTCGCAACGATTACCGAGAAGATAATGTCGCCATGTTTTGAGTGCATGGACTACAGCTCCAAGCTCTAGATCATGAGTGGGGTAGTTTTCCTCATGTGGGTGTAATTGCCGTGAAGCATAAGCAATTACGTGTCGATCTTGCATGAGAATACAGCGTAGTCCTTGTCGCGAGGCGTCGTAGTAGATAACAAAATCCTTGGAAAAATCCGGTGGTACCAATACGGGAGCAGAGGTTAAACGTCTTTTCAATTCCTGGAAACTGTGCTCACATTGTGGAGTCCACTCGAACTTTTTATCTTTCTTGAGGAGTTCAGTTAGAGGTTTGGCAACTTTGGAGATATTCTCGACAAAGCGACAGCAATAGCTCGCTAAGCCCAGAAAACTCCGAACTTGCTTGACCGATTCAGGTGGAGTCCAATTAAGGACGGCTTGAACTCGCTCAGGGTTAACAGCAATGCCTTTACCAGAAATTACATGTCCAAGATAGGTCACTTCTGACAACCAGAATTCACATTTAGAAAATTTGGCATAAAGGCGATGCTCTCGAAGTTTCTTCAACACTAGCCTTAGGTGTTCGGCATGTTCTTCCTCGTTCTTGGAGTAGATGAGTATATCATCGAGGTAAACCATGACGAATTTATCCAAATACTCCATGAAGATTGAGTTCATCAGCCGAGAGAAGGTGGCTGGAGCGTTGGTTAAACCGAAGGACATGACGGTGTACTTGTATTGGCCATAACGAGTAACAAAGGCCGTTTTCGGAATGTCCCCGTTTCTGATTTTGATTTGATGGTAGCCCAACCTCAAATCCATTTTAGAGAAGACTGAGGATCCAGCGAGCTGATCATACAGGTCGTTGATCCTCGGGAGCGGATACTTGTTCTTAATTGTGACCAAGTTGATAGGTCGATAATCTACAACCATCCGGTCCGTACCATCCTTCTTCTTGACGAAGAGGACGGGGCAAGCCCAAGGAGATGAACTAGGTCGGATGAAACCCTTTTTCAAGGACTCATCAAGTTGTTTCTTAAGCTCGGCTAGTTCAAAAGGTGCCATCTTGTAGGGTCTTCTGGAAATCGGGACAGTTCCTGGAATGAGATCTATCACGAATTCGACATCTCTGTCAGGTGGAACACCTGGCAATTCCTCTGGGAAGACATCCGGAAAGTCACGGACTACCGGAACGTCCTAAAGGTCTGGCAAAGGGCTGGCGTTAAGAGAATATAACTGTCGCTTGGTTATTCGGGTCAAGATATTAACTATCTTCCCCGAAGGATGGGTGAGTTGAACAGTCCTAGAAAAGCAATCAATTTTGGCATGATGGGCTGACATCCAGTCCATACCCAAGATGATATTAATATCCGAAGATTTGAGGGCTATCAAAGATGCGAGAAAAACAAGTTTGTCGACTTGAATTTCATTTCCATGGCTTACTCTAGAAGTTTGCCATTTGGATCCCGGAGTTTGAATTACCATAGAGGTGGGCATCTCACAGAATGTGGTGTTATGCAGACGAGCATAACTCTTGGATATAAATGAATGAGATGCTCCTGTATCGAAAAGAACAGATGCCGGGTGGCAATTAACAAGGAGCGTACCGAGAACGACGTTGGGATCCTCTTGAGTTTCCTCAGCAGAGATACAGTTGACATGGCCACATGTAGAGGTGGCCCGCTTGGCGTGGAACACTTTCCTTGTCGGCTTGCCGCGGCCAACAGTTTTTGCTGTCTGGTTGGGATTGGTTTGGGGACACTCGCGCATATAGTGGCCTGATTCCCCACACTTGAAACAAGTCACGAAACTGGTACGTGGAGGGGCATTGTTGGTTGGACCACCATAGGGCTTGGCTGGTGCATATGGCTGAGCTGGGCCAGGCGCCTGGAAGGATGGCCTCAGTGTGAACCTGGGTGGCAGGGCAGTGTTAGGCACCCACACGCGGCGCTTCTGAGGACCAGCACCGGATGAGGAACCCAAGTCACGGCCATGCTTGCATGTTGCTTCATAATCAGTCTGACCAGTCTCAGCACTGATGGATTTGTTAACAAGCTTCTGAAAAGATGTGCACTCATGCAGACGGAGGTCGCGGCGAAGCTCAGGACTAAGCCCCTTACGGAACCTTGCCTGCTTCTTGGCATCAGTGGAAACTTCCTCCGTTGCATAATGGCTGTAAATGCTCAAGAAGGGTTTGAGACATTTATCAAAAAATTGCATAGACACTCAACAATATCATATCAAGGTTCTGAGTTCAACTTATCAGCATAACAAGGTAGTAGAAATGAACTAGGCTTGTAGTCATCAAACCTATAAGGTACTACTGATTCGTAACACGTGAACCTGATAGAGAGAGAAGATCCTAATCCTTAATCCCCGGTAGAAGAATGGACTGACTCAGATCAGAATGCCATGAGGTAAAGAAGTAAAAAGAGCCTTACGTACCATCCCACAATCAATTCCCCTACATATAACTAAAGCATTTCTAGACTCAACATCGACCGGTTTGGCTTGGAGAACCTACAGGCAGTCCGGCTCTGATACCAACGCTGTCAGGACCCCGACTCAATGTCACATCGATCTAGCCTGTAACACCTCATATCACTTTGCGGCCTCACACACGGTATTCCCACGGGTGTCGCCTTACTTTTGCCCGGGACCGTTTGCACCTTTTGGCTCACGTATATGATGATGTCGCTAGCATCCATATGATAAGGAGCCCGGGCTGACATGACTAGTCGTAAACCCAAAGTTGCACAGACTTACAGGAACAGGCATCCATGACCCAGCATAGAACGTGTCGGTCATCAGCAAGTGGGTCCGGGCTGTAGCACTGGGCTAGCAGGACTCCGGTAAACTGGGCTGTAGCGGGCTAACAGGGCTCCGGTACTCAATGCGTAACATTTCCCCGAAGGGACAGACACAGGAACGAAGAAGGACACATGCCGGCCAGCCTAAGTGTTCCGGAGCAGTAGCAAGCTACCATGGCTCAATGGAAACACTAGGATACATTTCCCGGTAAGGGAGGCTACTAAAGATAAACAACTAGATAGTCAGATCCCACACATACCAAGCATTTCAATCATACACACAATATGCTCGATATGTGCAAATACAACAAGGCATCACAACATGACTCTACGACACAAGTACTTTATTTAAAGGCTCAGAGAGCCATACATAACATACATACAAGTACGGGTCACACGACCCACATTCAAGTCATACAGTCATACAACCCAGCAGCAGAAGTAACTTGTCTGAGTACAGACAACTAGTAAAATAAAAGAGGCTTGGAAAGCCTAGCAATACTACGTGGACCTTCACAAGCTCAGGATTACCACCTGGGCCTCAGTCTACTCATCGATGTCAAAGTCTATGAAGAACCCATCAGAAGGGGTTGCAGCGTCTTCTGTAAAATGTAAATTATAGCAACATGAGTACAAAGGTACCCAGCAAGACTTATGTCAGATCCTACATACATGCACATTATCAAGAAGGGTTGGTGGAGTTATTGCAGCAAGCCAGCTTTGACCCTTGGCTAAGCTATCCTACGATACACCAACTTGAAATGGTTTTTGCGCACACGAGTCCACTACTCACCACTTCAATACACTACCGAGAATCCACCTCCGTCTTCCTACGGAGGGGCCATCCTCGGCACTCACGCTGTCAGGACCCCGACTCGATGTCACATCTAGCTTGTAACACCTCATATCACTTTGCGGCCTCACGCACGGTATCCCCACGGGTGCCGCCTTACCTTTGCCCGGGACCGTTTGCGCCTTTTGGCTCACGTATATGATAGTGTCGCTAGCATCCATATGATAAAGAGCCCGGGCTGACATGACTAGTCGTAAACCCAAAGTGGCACAGACTTACAGGGACAGGCATCCATGACCCAGCAACGAATGTGTCAGTCATCAGCATGTGGGTCCGGGCTGTAGCACTGGGCTAGCAGGACTCCGGTAAACCGGGCTGTAGCGGGCTAACAGGACTCCGGTACTCAATGCGTGACATTTCCCCGAAGGGACAGACACAGGAACGAAGAAGGACACATGCCGGCCAGCCTAAGTGTTCCAGAGCAGTAGCAAGCTACCATGGCTCAGCGGTAACACTAGGACACATTTCCCGGTAAGAGAGGCTACTAAAGATAAACAACTAGGTAGTCAGATCCCACAGATACCAAGCATTTCAATCATACACACAATATGCTCGATATGTGCAAATACAACGAAGCATCACAACATGACTCTACGACACAAGTACTTTATTTAAGGCTCAGGGAGCCATACATAACATACACAAAGGTACGGGTCACACGACCCAGCATTCAAGTCATACAGTCATACAAACCAGCAGCGGAAGTAGCTTGTCTGGGTACAGACAACTAGCAAAATAAAAGAGGCTTGGAAAGCCTAGCTATACTACGAGGTCCTTCACAAGCTCAGGATCACCACCTGGGCCTTAGCCTACTCATTGATGTCAACGTCTACGTAGAACCCATCAGAAGGGGTTGCAGCGTCTTCTGTAAAAATGTAAATTATAGCAACATGAGTACAAAGTTACTCAGCAAGGCTTACATCAGATCCTACATACATGCACATTATCAAGAAGGGTTGGTGGAGGTATTGCAGCAAGCCAGCTTTGACTCTTGGCTAGACTATCCTACGAGACTCCAACTTGAAATGGTTTTGCGTACACGAGCCCACTACTCACCACTTCAATACACTACCGAGGATCCACCTTCGTCTTCCTACGGAAGAGCCATCCTCGGCACTCACACTTATCTTGAGGCTTTTAGTAGTTTCCATTTACTTGTCTATGAACTGTATAGGCAACCAAGTAGTCCTTTACCGCGGACGCGGCTATTCGAATAGATCATGATAACCCTGCAGGGGTGTACTTCTTCATACACGCTCTCACCACTTACCGTCGTTTACACGACATGTACTCGGCAACCTTCAAGCGGAGGCCCAACGTGGGTGTCGGCCACGACCTACCTAATCACCTAAGCCTCCAGTCCAGGTTTATCGCCTATCCAGGTTCCATCCACAAGGAGTCCGGCCGAGGTTTCCCATACGGCCCCGAACGATGTGAACAGGGTTTCCGAAATACCTAACGGGTATTCGGTACACCCGGCCACGTACCTACCGCATCACAGCCCACCCCTACGGTCAGCGCTGTCCACGGCCTCCAGTAGACTACAAACACCAGAAACTACTTGCAACTCCTGGACGGAGAACTAGGGTGAAATAAGAAGCCGAGAGGGTCCATTGGTTTCGGGCCCAATGCATGGTAGTAGCTGGTTCTTAAATCACACATACAGATCTCAGTGCTTAAGGTCGGCTTCAATGAAACAACCCACCATGTACTCCTACATGGCCTCTCATCGATACCTTTACCAAATCGTGTTCACCACACCACTCCCATTACTGACATAATCATTTCACTCTAGCCCATCACCCAGATGAACCAGACCTGACACGACTCTAAGCATAGCAGGCATAGCAAGGTAGGAACAACACATACATATGGCTCAATCAACTCCTACACATGCTAGTGGGTTTCATCTAGTTACTGTGGCAATGATAGGTCATGCAGAGGAAGTGGGTTCAACTACCATAGCACACAGCAGTTTGAAACGCGTTGTCTTAATGCAGTAAAAGAGAGCAGGAGCGAGAACATGGGATTGTATCGATATGATCAAATGGTTGGTTGCTTGCTTGATGGTTCGATGCACTGATACGGCTCTTCGTTAGGGTAATCACGATACTCCTCGGTGGCAGAACCTGCCGCAAAGAACACCGATACACAACCATCACAAAACAATGTGCAACAATATGATGCATGCATGAAACATAGCAATATGAGTGTGTTGGGCTAATGCAACTAAGACCAGAAGGGTTTGAACCAATTTGAATCAAAGATTCAAATTTCAAACTCAAACATGGCCCTTTAAAGTGTTTTTCCTTGTTCTGCATTAAACATCAAGTTAACTTGTTTAATCATGCATGAAAATAGTACAGATGGATAGATTGGATTTTTCTGATCATTTTTCATATATAATTTGTCTGATTTGGAGTTACAGAATAAAAGTTATGAATTTTTAAAGTTTAAACTATATTCTGGAATTTCCTATATTAGATTAATTCCAGAAAAACAATTATTGCGTCAGCCTGACGTCAGTGTGACGTCAGCAGGTCAACGGAACATGTCCAGGTCAAACCTGACAATGGGTCCCGCGTGTCAGGGTGATTAATTTAATTAAAGTTTTAATAAAACTAAACCTGTTTAATTAACAGGGCTGGGCCCCACCTGTCATTGACTCAGGGGAGTCAACCAGGGCCCACCCGTGGTCAAACCCGGGTCGGCTGCACCGGCGTTTAGCCGCCGGCGAGCCCGACGCGGCGGCGGAAGTGGTTTTGGCTGTTTCGGCCACCAAATGGGTCGCGGAGACCACCGGAGTGGAGCTGAGGACGAGCCGCAGCTCTTGGTGGAGTCCGTTGGGGTCGGGGTGGCCGGAGTTGGCGCCGGCGACGACTTTGGCGGCCACCGGGGTTCGGCCGAAGACAAACTTGACGCTAGAGGGGTCGGTAAGGCGCGGGGAGTAGCTAGCTAGGTGCTACGTGACATGGTGAGTATGATGGACACCGTGGAGTGGCCGGAGGGTGACCGGGAGCACGTCGGCGACGAGCTCCACGGCGGTGGGTGCGGTTGAGCTCCGGGAGGTTGCTACACGGCTCGGGAGCAAGAAAAGAAAGGGGGGAAGATGGCCAAGCTCACAGTGAGTGCGACGAGGCCCTTGGTGCGGTCGGGGATGGACCGGAGCGACGACGGCGTTGAAGGGGATCTCCGGTGACGGCGGTTCGGGCGAGGTCGTTGCGGTGGACTCGGGCGTTGCGAGCGCTCGGGGCTCGGCTTGCTCGATGGAGTGGACAGCGGCGGAGCTCCTGGACACGATGAGAGGACGCACGGGCGGCGGGGAGCACGGCTACGACGACGGCACGGCGATGGTGGTGTCGGTCATGGCGGGGGAGCGCGAGGGGGAGGAGCTGGAGAGAGGAGGGGGTGTCTGGGGGGTTCGGGGGAGCGAGGGAGGCCGGTCCACGACGTCACCGGGCGAGGGGAGCGGCGAGGCGGCGAGCACGTGCGTGGCGCACGCTGCGGTCGCCGTCGGGCACCTGCCTGCCTGCCTGGCCGGCAAGCAGCTCGCTGGAGCGGTGCTGGGCCGGGCCGGCAGGTGGGCCGGGTGCTGGGCGCCAGGTAAGTTTTTCCATTTTTTTCTGTTTTCTGTTTTTTTAATACTTCTGCAACTTTGTTGAATTAAATAAAATACTTAGGCAACTCCTAAAATCACCAAACTACTCCTGGTCCATAGTTGGATTATTTCCAACATGAAACATTTTAGTTTGGAGATATTTGAGCATTTAAATATTTTATATAATTTTAAATGCCCAAATTCAAATATTTATGATTTAATTCAAAAACCCTAAGATGGCCTAGGAAAATGTGCAGCACTTTTGTCAGAGGTTCTGAACCAAGACAAAAATGATGGGCATTTTAGAAGGGCATTTCAGGTTCATTGAAAAAGTTTTTAGTAAACCCTAATTGGTTTTAGAGGGGACTGGGGCTTCTGTCATCCCCATTTCAGGTTTCTGATGAAAGAGTAAACATGATGCAACACTCTAATGCATGGCTAACTAGGATGTGACACACGCTTATCTTGAAGCTTTTAGTAGTTTCCAGTTTCCTTGTCTATGAACTGTATAGGCAACCAAGTAGTCCTTCACCGCGGACGCGGCTATTCGAATAGATTAGGTTAACCCTGCAGGGGTGTACTTCTTCATACACGCTCTCACCACTTACCGCCGTTTACACGACATGTACTCGGCAACCTTCAAACGGAAGCCCAACGTGGGTGTCGGCCACGACCTACCTAATCACCTAAGTCTCCAATCCAGGTGTATCGCCTATCCAGGTTCCATCCGCAGGGAGTCCGGCCGAGGTTTCCCATACGGCCCCGAACGATGTGTACAGGGTTCCCGAGATACCTAACGGGTATCTAGTACACCGTGCCACGTACCTACTGCATCACAGCCCACCCCTACGGTCAGCGCTGTCCACGGCCTCTAGTAGGCTACAAACACCAGAAACTACTTGCAACTCCTGGACAGAGAACTAGGGTGAATAAGAAGCCGAGAGGGTCCATTGGTTTCGGGCCCAATGCATGGTAGTAGCTGATTCTTAAATCACACATACAGATCTCAGTGCTTAAGGTCGGCTTCAATGAAACAACCCACCATGTACTCCTACATGGCCTCTCATCGATACCTTTACCAAATCATGTTCACCACATCACTCTCAATACCGGCATGATCATTTCACTCTAGCCCATCACCCAGATGAACCAGACCTGACACGACTCTAAGCATAGCAGGCATAGCAAGGTAGGAACAACACATACATATGGCTCAATCAACTCCTACACATGCTAGTGGGTTTCATCTAGTTACTGTGGCAATGACAGGTCATGCAGAGGAAATGGGTTCAACTACCGTAGCACACAGCAGTTTGAAACGCGTTGTCTTAATGCAGTAAAAGAGAGCAGAAGCGAG
Organism: Triticum aestivum; assembly: GCF_018294505.1. Lineage (NCBI taxonomy): Eukaryota > Viridiplantae > Streptophyta > Magnoliopsida > Poales > Poaceae > Triticum > Triticum aestivum. The sequence continues at coordinate 204,232,439 of NC_057804.1, read as the reverse complement.
ATCATGGGATTGTATCGATATGATCAACTGGTTGGTTGCTTGCCTGATGGGTCGGTGCACTGATATTGCTCTTCGTTAGGGTAATCACGGTACTCCTCGGGGGCAGAACCTGCCGCAAAGAACACCGATACACAACATCACCAAACAATATGCAACAATATGATGCATGAATGAGACATGGCAGTATGAGTGTGTTGGGCTAATGCAACTAAGACCAGATGGGTATGAGACAATTTGAACCAAAGATTCAAATTCCAAACACATTTGTGATCTTAAATAGTGATTTATCATGTTTTGCACTAAACAGCAAGTTAACTTGTTTAAACATGCATGAAAACAGTACAGATGGATAGATTGGATTTTTCTGATCATTTTTCATATATAACTTGTTTGATTTGGAGCTACGGTTGAATTTATATGAATTTTTGAAGTTTGCAACAATTTCTGGAATTTATAAATCATTTTAGATTTATTTTAATTTCAGAAAAGGTTTACTGCGTCAGCATGAGGTCATGCTGACCTCAGCAAGTCAACAGACCCGGTCCAGGTCAAACCTGACGCATGGGTCCAGGGTGTCAGTGGCTAATTAACTAATTTAATTTAGTTTAAACTAATCTGGATAATTAGCAGAAGGGGGCCCCACCTGTCATTGACTCAACAGAGTCAACCAGGGCCCACCCGTGGTCAAAGTCAACACGGCTGCACCGGCGTTTAGCCGCTGGCGAGCCCGACGCGGCGGCGGAAGTGGTTTTTGCCGTTCCGGCCACCAAATGGGTCGCGGAGGGCATCGGGGTGGAGCTGAGGACGAGCCGCGGCTCTTGGTGGAGTCAGTTGGGGTCGGGGTGGCTGGAGTTGGCGCCGGCGACGACCTAGGCGGCCACCGGAGTTCGGTTGGGGACGAACTCGAGGCTAGGGTGTGCGGTGAGGTGCGGGGAGTGCACGGTTGGACTCAACGCAGCATGGTGAGTGTGATGGACACCGAGAGGTGGCCGGAGGATGGCCGGGAGCACGTCGGCGACGAGATCCATGGCGGTGCGTGCGGGTGATCTTCGTGCGGTGGCTACATGGCTCGGGGGCGAGAGAGGAAGAGTAGGAGAGATAGCTAGGCTCACAGAGCACCCGTAGAGGCCACCGACGAGGTCGGGGACGAGCTGATGCGGCGACGGCGTTGAAACGGATCTTCGGCGACGGCGAACTCGGGCGAGGTCGGTGCGGTGGACTCGGGCCTCACGAGCACGCGAGGCTCGGTTAGCTCGACGAAGTGGACGGCGGCGGAGCTCCTCGACACGACGAGACGACGCACGGGCGGTGGGGAGCGCGGCTACGGCGATGGAGCGGCGGCGGTGGCGTCGGCCATGGCTGGGGAGCGCGAGGGGGAGGAGCTGGAGAGGAGAGGGGACGTCTGGGGGGTTCGGGGGAGAGAGAGGGGTCGATCCACGGCGTTAGCCGGGCGAGTGGAGCGGTGAGGCGGCGAGCAGGTGCGTGGCACCCATGCGGTGCTCACCGTCAAGCACCTGCCTGCCTGCCTGGCCTGCCAAGCAGCTCGCTGGCGCGGCGCTGGGCTGGGCCGGCAGGTGGGCCGGTTAGCGGGCGCCAGGTAAGTCTTTCTGTTATTTTCCTTTTTCTATTTTTCTGCAACTTTGTTGAATTTTTAAAAATACCTAGAAAGTTCCAAAATTCACCAAACTGCTCCTGGTTCAAAGTTGGAATATTTCCAACATGAAACATTTCAGTTTAGGAATATTTGAGCATTTGAAATATTTTATATAATTTTAAATGCCCAAATTCAAATACTTATCATTTAATCCAAAGACCCTAAGATGACCTAGAAAATTGTGCAACACTTTTGGCAGAGGTTCTGAACCAGGACAAAAATGATGGACATTTTAGAAGGGCATTTCAGGTTCATTGAAATTATTTTTTAGTAAACCCTAGTTGTTTTCAGAGGGGGCTGGGGGTTCTGGCATCCCCATTTCAAGTTTCTGATGAAAGAGTAGACATGATGCAACACTCTAATGCATGAACGAGCTAGGGTGTGACACGTCGTTTCATTGAAGGGTTTTCCAAGATTGCTAAACCCATGACAGAGCTACTCAAAAAGGATAAGAAGTTCGAATGGACTGAGGAATTTGAGAGAAGCTTCACTGAGTTAAAGAAACGACTGACAACTGCACCAGTATTAACTCTTCCAGATATCTACCACAGTTTTGATGTGTATTGCGACGCTTCCAGGCAAGGACTGGGATGCGTACTTATGCAAGACAGCAAGGTAGTAGCTTAGGCCTCACTACAGCTACATCCCCATGAGGTAAATTATCCTACTCATGATTTGGAGTTGGCCGTGGTGGTTCATGCTTTAAAAATGAGACACTATCTCATCGGGAAAAGGTGCCAAATTTTTACCGATCACAAAAGTATCAGGTATATATTTACTCAGCCAGATTTAAATCTCCGCCAACGAAGATGGCTTGAGTTAGTCAAGGATTATGACCTTGGAATAAATTACCACCTGGGTAAGGCCAACGTGGTTGCCGATGCGCTTAGTTGAAAGCCCGTCAATTTAAATGTCATATTGGAATCTTTGCCTCCTGAACTTAAAGAAGAGATTTCTCAGCTCAACCTGGTCATAGTTGAGGCTGGCCTTGCTACTATTTTGGAAGTTACCCCTACCCTTGAGGAAGAGATCCACAAGGCCCAGCCAGATGACACCGATCTGCAGAAACGTGCCAAGCATATGGTAGCCAGTCAGACTTCCGATTTCTCGAAGGATCAGTTCGGTACCCTCCGATTCCGGGGAAGGATTTGTGTACCCAATCAGGCAAATTTAAGGCAGAAGATCCTGTCGGAAGCCCATGAATCCTTGTATTCAATTCAACCTGGAGGTACGAAAATGTATGAAGACCTTCGACAAATATTCTGGTGGGATGGAATGAAGAAAGACATTGCCTATTTCATGGCCTGTTGCGACATATGCAACAAAGTGAAGGCAGAACATCAGAAGCCAGCCGGACTTCTCCAACCGTTGCCAGTGTCACAATGGAAATGGGATGATGTATGTATGGATTTCGTCACAGGACTACCTAAGACCCGATGGGGCAATGATGCAATCTGGGTCATAGTGGATACATTAACCAAGGTAGCCCACTTCATCCCGATTAGAACCTCATATAGAGCAGATGAGCTTGCACAACTGTATGTATCCAGAATAGTCACTCTGCATGGAGTCCCCCGAACCATCACTTCTAACCGATGTTCACTTTTTACCTCCGCTTTTTGATCCCGTCTCTATCAAGCCTTGGGGACAGAATTGAAATACAATACCTCTTATCATCCTCCGACTGATGGACAGACAGAGCGGGTAAATCAAATACTCGAAGATATGTTGCGAGCCTGTGCTTTGGCCCAAGGCCCAAAATGGGAAGACTGTTTGCCGTATGCCGAGTTCTCTTATAACAATAGCTTCCAGACCAGTTTAAAGATGTCACCATATGAGGCTTTGTATGGTCGTAAGTGTCGCACTCCTTTAAATTGATCTCAAACTAGAGATAGCCGTATTTTCGAAACGGATCTCATGCTGGAAGCCGAGAAACAAGTCAAGGAAATCAGGGATTGATTGCAGTTGGCCAAATCTCGCCAGAAACGTTATTATGATGCAAAGCACCGACAGATCAGTTTTGAACCCGGAGAACATGTATACCTTTGAGTCACGCCTATGAAAGGTATCAAGAGATTTCAGACTCATGGAAAATTGGCACCCTGATTTATTGGTCCATTTCTCGTTATGACACGAGTGGGTACTGTTGCATATCAGTTGGAGTTACACCCTGAATTTTTAGACGTGCACAATGTATTCCATGTTTCATAATTACGGCGATGCATATCGCCGCCTCGGAAAAAGACTGATTTGATAGAAATAGAGCTGTCAAAGGATTAAACATATGAAGACAGGCCAGTCAAGATTTTGGATCAGATGGAAAGAGTCACTCGCAGTAAAGCAAGGAAGTTTTACAAAGTCCAACAGAAGCATCACACATAGTCAGAATCAACATGGGAATCAGAATAATTTCTAAGGGCACATTATCCAGAATGGTTTTCCCAAGCAACAGAATCTCGAGGACGAGATTCATTCTAAGTGGGGGAGGTTTGTGACAGCCTGGTTTTTGCCCTCTCTTCTTTGCCTGGTTTTTGCCCTCTCTTGTTTGCCTGGTTTTCAGTTGGTTTGAATTTGAGTTTGGAGTTTTTGAATCTTTCATTTGGACTTAACCACTTGGGTACCCCTTGACTTTCACCCAAGTGCTTCAACTCCTTCCAAAACCATCACTCCCTCTCTGGTTCATCTCATAATATCACTTGGAATAAATGAAAAATATTCATTTTGCCCTCCTAAACCCTAGCTAGCCCTTTGTGCTCCAGAGCAACCCTAATTTTTCTTGCCCATAAAATCCTGAGAAAAATCCCAATTATTCTTTGAACCCTAGGGCACCTTTCTGAGCAAAAATATTTCATCAATTTTTGGAATATTTTGGCTACAGAAAATATTTTAATTTTTGGACAGAAATGGTAGTTTCTAGAGTAACTACCATTTTACCAGCTCCATTGTCGCTAATTTTTCTTGTGCATCTTCACCTTAGTAAGTGTTGGCTAGCCTCCAAAGGCCATCCCTCAAGTCCCAATGGTTTGACCATAGTAAAACTCCAAAGTAACTGTCCAGAAACTTACCTGCAGTGTAAACTCATTTCTACTGCACCTGGAACCAAACCCAATCGTGGTAACACTCAAAACTACCAAGGAATTCACACCAGACATGAAGTTTGCGCTTAGGTTGGCCTGATGTCGTAGTTCACGCGGTGACCGCGTTCGTCCAGGTGTGCTGGCTTGCAAAACACGTGCTCTGAGTGCCGCCGAGCACTCTGTTGCACGCGTGCTCGCTGCCCAGCCTGCCTGAGAGTGCCAAACCGCGCCACCATCACCATCTCTACACACTTAACTCTGCCCTGGCACTCTCCGACGCCGGAGCTCACCGCTGCGGGCACGGGCATGGTCCGGCCAACGCCACAGTGCATGGCGCACTGTGCTCGTCGTCTTCCTCTCGCCCCTGTGCTCGTCTGCGCTCGCCAACAGTCCCCATGTGAGCTCCGCCCTCTCCCCAATCTCTCACTGACGTCGTTCGTCACCGGGCACCGTGGATAGGTGTCCTCCAGCAGAGCCCGAACCCCCTCGCCCCTCGCCTATAAACACGGCCACCCCCAGCCTCCTCGAGCACCCACGTCAACTCTCACACACCCCACAAGCTAGTAGAAAGCCGCAGCCCGGCCAGGCAGGCCGCGGGCTGCCGTTCCCGAGCTCGAGCTCGCCGGTGATCCCCTCGGGTCGTCCCCGTAGCTCCAGCCCCTCCCAGGCCAGGACAACCCTGCCATGGCCTCTGCCACTCTCCGGTGGAGTCGTTCCACCCTGTTGGAGCCCCTGGAGCTGCCCCTAGCCGTCGTCGTCTTCGTCTCCGGTGACCACTGCTCTCTGCCCCCGCTGGAGAGGTTGTTTTCGGCGTTGTTCGACCACCCCTAGCCACGTTACAGGTACGGGTAGGTGCGCCATCATTTTCTCTTTCGAGCCCCCCCTCTCATTTTGGCCCAAGAGCCCTCGCCGCCGGCGTGTGCTCCGGCGAAGCTCCGCCGCTTCATGTTTCCCTCTCCCCCTCCTCCTCACCTGACTAGCGGGGCCCGCTAGTCAGCCACTCTGTACGCGCGCGAAGCGGTACGAGTGGTGGCGCCCTGGGCTTTTATGCCTTCGACGTCACCCCCCCCAGTCTATTTTATTTTAATTCAAATTCCATTTAAATCCAGAGAACTTCAAATAGCCACAATTTTTTATCTATAAGTCCAAATGCATTGATTCTTTCTGCATTGTGATCTTTGTCCAAAAATCTAGCAGCTCACCAAAGATGGGATTTTTCCCTGTTGTCTGGATTTTCTGCTGAATTTCAGAAGGTTTCCTGATGTTTTCTTTTTGTGTTTTTATTTATTTTCAGAAGAGCAGGCTTGTCTTGAGGATCACTAGGAGGCTTGTGAACCTCATCTGCACTAAGGCAAGCCACAGAAATATTTTCATAGTGCCACTTCAACATTTGTGATTTTCCTAATTGAACTAATGATTATTCATGCATTTAAATTATTAATATGTTAATTATATTCTGTTAGATGCTTGTTATAGTAAATATGCTTGATTTACGGAAAGTATGAAGTGAACTTAGTTGATAAGCTAACAAGGATTTAGTTATGAGTAATGAGAAGATAATATGGTTATGGAGATAAATAATTAGTGAGATTATTTTTGCATGATGATAAATGATAAATTTGCTAGAAAATATTCTGGTTAAAGTGAGGTTTGATCTTAACCAGAGGAGTATCATGAGTTGTTGATTGCTCAGCGAGAGCGTAGTTGACTTAGTTATTTTCGTTGATATGTGATGCATATGTGTGGTGATGCATGTCATGGCATTATGACGCCGGTTACTTTCACTTTAAGTTGAACCTGATAATAACTCAACTTGAATATGTTGTTAACCGGGTCATGGTGCCGCTGAATCGAGTCTTTCCCAGTGCAACCACATTTGCCGGTATGGGACGACCTTAATTCGTTTCATTGTCGTGCCTCTGGTTGGTGCCTCCATCTAGGGAAGGTTATGGGCGTGTTGTACCCTGGCCCAGTAAGTAGGCATAACCTTGTGAGCCCGTTGTTAAGTTTTTGCTACTGGGTCCCAGAGTGGATCGTGGCCACGACGGTGGTCGTTGTGTCTTGTGGTAGACACGGGGCCACCTAGGACTAGCCCGATGGGGATTGAGTTGGAGTGGCCGGGAGAGTGTCATGGCAATGGAGTGGTTTCATCGGAATGCCATTGGTCCACCGGAATGGGAGTGCGAGGCCATGGGTTTAGTGGTGTGGGTCCAGTGCGCTACCTTTGCAGAGTGTATTAATATATCGATAGCTGAGTCCATGGTTAAGGACACGCTCGAAAGTAGGTCACACCATGGGTCAACATTTAATGAATTTTGCACACTAAGTATGAAGTTTGCACTGTGGTGGTGGCGGAAAGGCCATCATGTTGAGTTGGACCAGATTTGTTCGTGGTTGTGATCACTGTAAGGATCACAGGCCATTTATTGGTCGTGGTTGTGATCGTCGTAAGGATCACGGGCCACTTATTGGTCGTGGTTGTGATCGCCGTAAGGATCACGGGCCACTTATTGGTCATGGTTGTGATCGTCGTAAGGATCACGGGCCATTTATTGGTCGTGGTTGTAATCGCCATGAGGATCACGAGATTGTCTTTGGGTTTGACATGTTTGTGATCTGGAAACGATCACGTTCGGTAAGCCAGTCTGAGGGACGATTATCACTAGAGCATGGTCACAACATGTTGGATATATTGTTGCATTGTTATTAATTGGTTAATTGTCATGATATTGTCTATCATTATGTTTATGCTTGTTGTGAGCTTGCAAGTACATTCAATATACTGACTTGGCGTGTCATGCCAGATTTCAGGAAGGTCCCATTGGAAAGGAGAGCTGTCCGAGTCTAGATCGTGTCCACGTCGGTGTCCCTGTGCTATGGAGTTCCGCTACGACGTCGTTCTGCTGCCGCGCAGTTGTCATGATCGAGGCCCTTTATGTTCACTAAATAATGTACATATTGTTCAGCCGCACCGTGTGTGTCGCTTGGCCTTGCTAACTGTTGTAATATAAACTCTGATCCGCTAGCATCAATAAAGCGGTTGTTTTTCTGTACCAAGTTGTTTTGTGTTGCCAGAAGACAAGGTCTCTGGGCTGGCAATGCATGGTAAACCGGTTGCTCTGAGCCGGGATGCCACAATTTATTTTCATGATTTAGAGACCGCTTGAAGATATTCATGATTTAGAGACAAGTAGCTGCTTATTTTCATGATTTAGAGACCATTTGAAGATCTCCATGATTTAGAAACTTGTAAGTAGAGACCGTTTGAACCATTCAAAGATCGGACTTATAAGTAGAGACTAGTATAGACCATTTGAACCCATGATCCATTTATTCTCATGATTTAGAGACCACTTGAAGCTATTTATTTCATGATTTAGAGAGCACTAGAAGATATTTATGATTTAGAGTGTTGAATTGAACCAATCTTATAAGTAGACACAAGTAGCTATTTATATTCATGATTTAGAGACCATTCTTGAAGATCTTCATGATCTAGTGTTAAATTAGCACGTTCAAAATTGGATAAGTGTTCAAGAAACTCCATATGTACTAGAAGCTATTTATTTTGGAAACTCACTTTGGAATATGGATCACTATTAATTTTGTTGTGTCGAAGTACTTTCTTTTGTCTATTTGGCATATTGATGATTTCAAGCACGTTATTTGTTCTTGTGCCAAAATGTGACAGACACCATTCAATCTTGTAGGTTGCCACCTGGATGCTCTTTGGACTATGACATGGACATGAAGGCATTTGTTGTAGTGCCATATCTTACGTAGTGATGCCATCTTTGTTCATTGTGTATTATATGTATGGCACTATATGCTGTGGAACTATATGCTATGGAACTTTGTTTTGGGACTATATACTATGGAACTATTGTCCTGGGACTATATGCTATGGAACTTTGTTCGTTGTTGCTTATATGTGCTATGGAACTATGCTGTCCTGTTATGGTTCTGTGCTGTGAGGATCTTTGGTATCGATCAAGGCAATTACTATATTGTGTATTAAACTGTTAAATTTCTGATTATCAAAAAAAGAAGCTTTGTCGTCTAGGGACAGACGGCAAACCTGCCACATGTTGCTAGCCCGTGTTGTTGCTAGAATTTTGCCGTCTGGCGAACAGGTAGGTTGACGGCAAAGAGGTGGCGGTTTGCCGTCTGGGCCAGTCCCTACCTGACGGCAAAGTGTGTGTCTTTGCCCACTGGGCCACGAATCGCAGACGGCCAAGTCCTGCCATTTTGCCCACTGGGCCAAGCACGACAGACGGCAAAGTATGTGTCTTTCTCGTCTGCCTGCACTAACAGTTGACGGCAAAGATAATGGACTTTGCCGTTTGGCTGGACGACCGGTAGACGGCAAAACAATTGACGTCGTCCATCAGTCCGTCTGTTTCGTCTGTTGCAATATTTTGCCGTCTGATTTTACCGGCTGACGGCAAAAGGTATAGACTGACGACAAAGTCTTCGCCGTCAACCAGAAAAAATAGCAGACGACAAAGTGTTCTTTGCCGGTTTATCTTTGCCATCTGACTTTGCGGTCTGCTTCCTGGCGGCAAACTCTTTGCCGTCTGGATTTACGTATTTGCCGTCTATTATCCACAGACGGCAAACTAGCAGTTTCCTGTAGTGTAACTTTTGTCTGTATAATGTGCTTTACACACACAACATGAACTATATTCACGTTTTTATTTGATTGCTAAAGCGATGCATTGTCTGGAGTTCAAAATACTAACTATGTGGATCAATTATGTCGAATAGTAACATAGACATGCTCAAATTCAATAGAATATAGATGTTTGATGGATCAATGACCGTTCCTTATGCGAATTGCAAATATCATGATCACTCCGGGAGGCTTGAGGAACCATGTAGGTACACGGACCGCCCCTCCTCAACTTGGATGAAACTAGCATGCTCCTTGTCAGAGGTTGAGGCCTCCTTGTCAAAGGTCGGGACCTCCTCGTCAGAGGCCTCCAATGACAACCGCTCTTCCTCCACCCTCTCAGACATGGGGGAGTGAGACACCGGCTCGTCCTCCACCCTCTCAGAGACGGGGGAGTGAGACACCGGCTCGTCCTCCACCCTCTCAGACATGGGGGAGTGAGACACCGGCTCGTCCTCCACCCTCTCATCCTCAGGCGATGCCATGGCAGGTGGTGGCGAGGGAGGACGAACCGGGTTTCTCTTAGCATTTTCTCCAGGTGCACCTCTTCCCTGGCCTTTTCCTCTTCCTCGATGAACCTGAGGATGAGAGGAAGGCGGAGGATCAGCGATAAAACTGCCAAGCAAAGATCTCGCTTGGGGGAGCGAGGGCTTTTTCCTCTGTGGGCCCACCATGCTTCACTCACCTGCTATGACAAAAAGTAAAGCAATTAGTACAAATACAAGATTGTAGTTTAAATAAATAAGCATAAGTTCAAACAATTGTCGCAATGAGAATTTTCAATGCAATTGTAGTAAAATACATTATAGTTCAAATAAATAAGCATAATTTCAAAAAACATACGCAATGAGAATTACCAAGCAATTATAGTACAAAAACTACATTATACTTCAAATAGATAAGCATAAGTTCAAAAATATTAATAATTCAACATTACAACATGTTTGAGATCATCTGGGTCATGGTAAAGCAACTAGTACAAAATCAACAATACAGTTCAACACAACGACTAAAAATAGTCGAGATCATCTAGATCACAATCCATCTCTTATTCAAGGTCAGTTCTAGCCTCTTCATCAGTATCATACGTGTCGTCAAGGATGTTGTCCTCATGTTGACCGTCATCGTCACCTTCATCGGCAATGCCTAGACGTAACCTTTCAAGCATTGAGAGGTCTTCCACGTTCTTAACCTCTTCTTCTTCCTCTTTGACTTATTCTTCTTCACTTTCAATTTGTACTTCCATGCGTGGATGGATGTTGAGACGGCCTCTAGGCCCATGTTCTTCTTGGAAGAATTCTCCATCATATGTGTCAGGGTCGATGTGAGGTTGATAATCCTCTTCACTGGGGGAAGGATGTTTACCATGTGGTGGCACATCGTACATGACATCCCAACCCTTAAGGTACTTCTTTTGGCATGCGTACTTGAGATAAAAAACTTGTGTCACCTATTGAGCCACAATATAGACATCTTCACATTCTAATTTGTTGTCTTGTCGAATTTCGACTTGCCCAATATCATCCCTCCGCCTAACCTTCTCTGGATCAAACCAATGGCATTTGAATACTCGGAGGATTTGCCCCAAAGTAATGCAGTTCATATATTTCATCAAGTCTTCCATAATACTCGACTCCATTGCAAATAGCGACACTCCCGTATTTCTTGATTTTAAAATGTCCCGACGTTCCTTGTTCCCTTGTGTGCAGAAGTGATACCCATTGATGTTGTATTTATCAAATGTACCGACCTTATAGTCAAACCCATTAGCAACTTGTTTCAACTCTTTGTCCAATATTGACGTACCCTACAAGTTTAAGAGGGAAGGATAGGTGTATTAGTCGCACGTAATACCAACTTCAAGTGTTCCAAGAAGTATACCTTAGCTTTTCTCTGAACCAAGTAATGAAACCATAATTGTCGTCTCCTTCACCAGCAAGAAGCTCATACTCTTCAAGTGAATCACGTTCGAGCCCTCCATTTGCGAATTGGGCAATGAATTCACTGCCCAATGAGAAATGAGTGGACTTAAGAGAGAAACATGTGAGTAAATGTTACATAACGTACCATCACTTAATCAATGTACGGCCGCACTTCTTGAAGGTTGGTGAGGATATACAACGTAAGCGATTTGCACTCTTTCCGATACAAATTCTTTGAACCAGAAGCACCCACAGGTCTGAGTTGCCCTTTGAAGAGGCTGAGCTTGGATTCATGTTTAGGGTCGCCAGTATTGTATCGAGACTTTGCATTATACAAGCATGGAATATTAGCCGCATAGCATGATGTCTTGAACTTTGTAATCTCCTCCGCCAAGAATGCCTCGTCTATGGAGGCTTCAATTCTACATTTATTTCTACATTTAGCTCAAAGAGTCTTCTGCATTCTCTCAAGTCCATAGCACCAACAATTCTGCACAGGGCCACCCATTCTTGCCTCGGAAGGGAGGTGTAAAATCATAGGTTCCATCAGATTAAAGAATCCTGGTGGAAAGATCTTCTCTAGCTTGTAGAGCAACTCGGGGCCCGTTCTTCCATCTCATCTATCACAGTAGGAGATACTTCTTTAGCATAAAGAACACGGAAGATATATCTAAGCTCTACCAATACTTCCCAATCATCCTCAGGGATATAGCCTCGAATCATCAACGGCATTAACCGCTCAAGCCATATGTGCCAATCATGACTCTTCATCCCGTTGAGCTTCAATTTATCAATATTCACTGCCCTCATAAGGCTCGCTGCATACCCATCAGGGAACAACAAAGTTTTGAACCACATGAGTATCTCCTTCTTTTGTTCTCTAGTAAGAACAAACCTCGCCTTTGGCGTCCTCCAGTTTTTCTTGCCCTCCGGTTGTCGCAAGTTTTGTTCAGGTCTATCACATAGCTTCATTACATCAAGTCTAGCCTTAGTATTATCCTTCGTCTTCTCAGCAATGTTGAACAATGTGCCAAAAATGGCCTCGACGGTATTCTTTTCAGTGTGCATTACATCAATATTATGTGGAAGCTCAATATGGTGGAAGTAGGGGAGATCCCATAAGCATGGCTTATGAGTCCACGTGTGTTCTTTGTTATATCCCAAGAAATACACTAGACGTTTGGGATCAGGCTGTAGAGCATTTAGTTGATCACGAATTTGTTCACCCGTCATCTTAGGTGGTGCCGAGTGTTCAACGACTTCACCATTCATGAAGTTCTTCTTGTATTGTCTGAATGGATGGCCAGGATGCAAATGTTGTCTATGAAAATCGAAGCAGAATACTTGCGACCATGCTGCAACCAATGGCGCTGCATGCTTGCCTTGAACCTTGGGCATGGGAACCTCCCATGCATAGACCACCCCATGAAAAGTGAATACGCCGGCAAGTCATGAAATGAGTACTGGTACCAAACATGCATTGTGAAGTTCTTTTTGCTAGCAACATAGTATGTATGTATCCCATTTACCCAAGCTTCTTCCAACTCATCTATCAGTGGTTGCATGTACACACTTATATACTTCCCCGGATACTTGGGCCCTGGAATTATCAACGACAGGAACATGTGTTTGCGTTGCATTATGGCGCCAGGGGGGAGGTTGAGGGGAGCAACAAACACGGGCCAACAACTATATTTCTTTGACACCATACCAAACGGATTGAACCCATCGAATCTGATGGCAACTCGTGCATTCTTTGCCTCTTTTGCTTTCTCATGATGTATTCGATCGAAACTCTTCCATGCTTGGGTACAAACAGGATGTATCAACATCGGTCTCCCATGATCATCTTTGTGGCATCTTATCCCATATTTGTGCCATGTCATCTGTTTGGTTGTATCTTCGTTCAAGTAAAGACGTTGAATTCTTCGCAAGATTGGAAAATATCAAAGAACATTTGCGGGGACTTTGCTCTGCTTCTTCATACCATCACTGAGGTCTCTCTCGACATACCTAGAGGCTTTTCACTTGGCGCAATACTTGTCATCGGCATACTCTTTCGTAAATAAGACACATCCGTTTGGACAAGCATGTATATGCTCATAGGGCATCTTAAGTGCATGAAGGATTTTCTTTGCTTCATACCAGCTTTAGCCAGTTTGTGACCTTCGGGGAGAGAGCGACCCCAAGATGTCACCATCAAACTAAAGCAATATCTGCTCATGCTGAACTGGGTCTTTATAGACATTGCTTGTGCAATGGCATTCAGCTAACATTGGTTTGTGTGGTCGTGAAAAGAGGTTGTTGTGAGGAATTTAGCATTTCTAAGAAGGCCCTCGCAGACTCCTCTGGTTCTTCCTCTGATCCATCTTCACGTGCATCGTTGAAGTCAGCTACAATGTCAACGATCCCGATACCATTGTTGTCCATTTGCTGACGCACCACCTCCTTTCTGCTAAGTTCAGACTCGCCATGAAGGGTCCACCGGGTATACCCACGCTTAAAGCCATGCTTCTGCAGGTGCCTACACATCGTCTCCTTCGCCTGTTCTCTTTTGTTGTCACACTTCAAGCAGGGGCACCAACTTTTTCTTTGGCCTCTAGCAAATGCTGCCTCTACATATTCATTTGTCTTTTTCACCCATTCAGTGGTCATGCCAGCGTCACTAGGGTGGCCAGTGTACATCCACTCACGATCATCCATATTGGTACTTGCACTAACAGTAGGGGCACCAAATTCATACTCATCAAGATATGTATATTGTACTTAAGACTAGATACACAACTAATTACCATTGTCATATTATTTATGCCATGGTTTTAATTTTTAACCATACAAGAGGGAAACGGGCATTCACGGATTGAATCATGTCGCTAATAGGTAAAGATGGGTCCTAATCCCACCCGAGTACGTTTAGATTGGGTTCGTTACCCGTGCTCTACTCCGGTCCTCGGCAAAATTTCGGCAGCACCTCCCCATTGTTCTCCAGATACACATCTCAACAACAAGCCGAGAGAATGCGCACCCAGAGAACAACAAGGTGGCGCTGATGAAATTTTGCTGAGGACCGAAGTAGAGCACGGAAAACGAAACCCAATCTCACGTACTTGGGCGGTCCATGGATAACATGGACAATTTGAAAGGATGATGGTTATAAATATGCAAAGACATGCATATTTATAGATGCCACCCTTTCGAACGGGAGACACCTAGGTTATGAGACTTGACATGAAAATGAAATCTAGTGGCATCGGCATGACGACCAAAATGAAGCAAATAGGGGAGGGGAAGGAGATGACAGTCAAGCTCACCCCTAGACCGTAGAGGCGGTAGTCGAATGACGATGGCAATGGCAACGGGACGGATAGTGCTCCTGGAGGTGAAGAGAAAATCCCTGCACATGAAAAGCACCGGCACAACCAACATAAGGACTCGCAGAACAATCTAATAAAAACATCATCAACATGATCTTATAGTTCAACAAAACCTAACCTAAAGAAAATAAGCAAGAAACTGAGCATTTAATTTCCTAACGAGCATGAATCAAAAATGAAATTTTGCCTTGCAGAACAACCATATTATGGACACACACAAGGCTGCCTTGTACTGAAAATTTTAGGCAGAAGAAAATGGAAAGGGATACATCGATCAGCAAATCATCCATCTACGCATCCATCCTTACATACAACTATAAATCCATCCACATGTACTGCAATCCATACATCAATCCATCTAAAAGAATACAAACAGAGATGGGGAGCGGTGCTCAACGTGGCGTGGGGCTGAGGGGGCTGAGGGCGGAGGGGGAGGTCATGCCCGGCTTTGGTGGCGATCAGTGATTGCGGATGCATAGGGGGGAGCCAGTGGCAGTGCTGCCAACAACAGTCGTGGCTCTAGGGCAGGAGAGGACTGCCGGTGGCGGTCACGCCATTGGAGGAGGACTGGTGGGGGCGCAGTGGACAAGGGCCTTGACGGCGGCGGGGTGGAGGCGGGGCCAGCTGTGGAGGCGCGGTGAAGGCGGGGACTAGCTGCGGCGGTGCGGTGGAGGCGGGGACAGGCGGCCGTGGAGGCGGGGACGGGCGGTGCGGTGGAGCCGGGGACGGGCAGTGGCGGCAGATAACCTAGCGGGGTCGAGACAGGATGTGATGCGGTCGGGTGTTGGGGGGGTTTCTTTTTTTACATTTCATTAATTTGCCATCAGTGGGGAAAAAGGAGACGGCAAAGCAAGGCTCGGTCCTAGGTTTTTTTCTATTAGTTCGCCGTGAGAAGGGTTGAAGACAGATGGCAAAGCTACTAACTTTGCCGTCAGCCAATGAAAAAAACACACGACAAAATTAGGCCACCGTTACCGACCATCAAACTGCACACGTGTCCACCCTTTTCCGTCACCCAGCAAAACAACAGACGGCGAAGAGTCGGTTTGCCGTCTTGTTTTCTTTGCCGTCATTCTTTTGCTAGATTTGTCGTCAGCCACCGAGCGGACAGATGGCAAAGCAGAGATTTGCCGTCAGGCATACTTTGCCGTCATCAGTTGATGGCAAAACTTTCTTTGCCGTCTACCCCGATGAAAATCTGGCGGCAAAGCCACTCACAGACGACAAACTAGCAGTTTCATGTAGTGGATCACATCCTAATATTTGGATACAATTTATATTTTTAATCAATGCGTACATTAGTCTTTTACATGTAGTTTCACTCTTCATAGGCCCCTCCTCACACACATGCTGACTTTCTCTCTCACACATACACGCACATGGTGTATATCAATCGGTGGTCTCTCACACACTCTCTCCCGGGGTGTCTTTCTTGCTGACATGCTCTCGATATAACCCTCCCTCACTCTCGTAACCATTTATGACTGTTTTCACTAACATTTATCACAAGCACTCTTCCTCTCACAAGCATACACACGCACAATCCCCATCGACCCTTTCTATATACCTAGACCTGCCTACGTGTCTCCCGCACACAAATTATCTTTAGGCATGTCTCTCACGCGTTGTCTCCACCTCTCTTCCTAATTGACGAGTATGATTCTAGCGGACTATTCTTTAGGATGGCTCTTCAAGTTAGGTTGGATGAATAGTAATATTAGAGATAAGGGGTTACCTTAGTCCGATTGCCTAGGGTTACAAATCCTAGCCGGCTTTGTCAGTGGACATAGAGTCCTTCGCGACTCTGCTATCTTTCCCTTGTACGACTAGTCCTCCATGGGTATCCCTAAATGCGTCACGGGCCGACCAATGTGGCGCAGGACAGAACCAAACCAAGGGCCTCACCTCGGCCCACCGGACCTCACGCGGTGACACACCGTAAGCCCCCAGGTCTCATTATCTTCTCACACCCACACAGACACCACACAAAATATTTTCTCCCTGTGCCTCTATCCCCTCCCCCTTGCATATACACACCCAGGGGCATCTCTCCACTACAAAAAAATACACTTCCGTGATGATACATGTTTGTCACAGTAGGTCGCATTTTTTGTCATGCATATACATCCATGACAAATTTATGACAGAATCAAGATAGTCATACATGTGCTGTCGTAGAAGTGTTCCATGACATTACCAAAATTATCATCACGGAAGTGTCCACTTCCATGACGATAAATCGTGCGTCACAGAAGTGCTTTCGTCAAGGGTGACCAACACGTGGCATCCACCGTAACGGAACACCGTTAAGCTATCGGGTCGGATTTTGGATCCGATAACCCGTTAACAGCCATGACCAATGCCTATTTTCCATGTGTAAAATTCTCATTGGCTGACGGATCCACGTGTCGGCTCCGCGTTGGCACAGGTGTCACTCATCCAACGGTCGAGATGGGCCTATGATATGTTAACACGTGGACAGGCCCAAAAGTGGCCCACAAAGTTTAAATGGGCCGGCCCAACCAAAGGCCCATAAGATTTAGCGGACCATAATGGGCCGGCCCAGCTAAAGGTCCAAAAAATTTAGCGGACCATAATGGGCCGGCCCAGCTAAAGGCCCACAAGATTGTACGGACCACAATGGGCCAGCCCAGCTAAAGGCCCACAAGATTCTGCAGATCATAATGGGCGGGCCCAGCTAAAGGCCGAACATTCTGTGTCAAATCGGCCCGTCAACGGCCTGGTCTAAACTTGTCATCAATGCAGCCCATGGTCACTTATGGCTCGTTAACAGTCTGCTAAGTAATTGGGCCGAATTACGGCCCAGTGTATTTCCGGCCTGTTAAAGGTCCGGCTTCATTTGGGCCCATTTACAGGCCATCAAAACTTTCGGCCCATAAACGACCGTGAAGGATTTGGGTCATATTCGGCCATGTCTATCATTCGGCCTGTTAGAGGCCCACTATAGATTTGGACCACTTTCGGCCTGTTAACGCTGGACGTAAACCATGGGCCCTATGTGGCCCAACGTCATATCAGGCCCATTAACGACCCATATATAAATGATGATAATCTAGCCCGACCGAAGTTCCGGCCTGTTAAAGGCACGTGTATTAGGTCGGCGCATTTATGGCCCGTCTGAATTTCGGCCTGTCAAATATCCACATCATAAATGGGCCACCATTTCGGCCTGCTAAGTCCAGTGGGTTATTTGGCACAATCAGGGCCCAATCTCACTTTCGGTCTATTAAAGGCCCATGTTTTTTATGGGCTCGAGATATTTACACCTGTAAACGGCCTATTTTTACTGAGGGCCCAAATTATGTTTAGGTCTGTTAAAGGCCCACTATGGGCACAGGCCTACCAGAAAAAATTGAAAGCTTATGCTAATTTAAGCCCAGATATTTTTAGTGGGCTGCATGCCAATTTCGGCCCATAATCGTTTTTAGCCAAATTGGAATGGGCCCGACAAATGTTGGCATGTTGGGCTCCTACGAAGCTTTCGACCAAATACATTACTAAGATAAACCTACACTATACAAAAATAGCATCATAATTAGTGCAGCCTGTGGCAGCATCATAAATGTTGTATCACAACAAAATAAATTCCAATCATACAACAAAAGGCCTGTTGGCATAAAGTTTACAGTCCTTCCAGATAAAAGCACCATCAGAAGTATAGAAGCACATATCATTTGACCTGAGTGCTAATGTTTCAGGCTGTAGAATCTGATGGAGCAGCATGATCTCCACCTTTTTTCCACCATTGCTCTTCAACAACGAAGCGAATGTCTGGTAGTCTAATTTCAAAACCATTCATATCTTGACGACATTTCTCAACCACTATTCTTGTTTCCGAAACAACATCCATTAGGGATTGGACTTGTGTCTGGAGCACAGATATATCACTTTGTCTAGCAGGAAGATTTTGTTCAGTAGGCGATTTGGATGAGGTTACCTTGACAACCAACCCAGAATTACGCAAGAAGGTGCTTTTTGCACTGTTAGTGGAGAGATACTGACGTACTGCAGCAAGAGGTTACATTGTGCCTGTAGTAGCCTCATCACCTTCAGGTGGTGGTGGCTGTTCAATCATTTGTTCCATAGCTTCCTGAAAGTTTGAACTTGTAAATTAGTGTACTAGATAAGTTATTAATGATATAAAAACAAAAAAAGTAGGTTAAACGTTTATACATAACTTATTTTGGTGAACTACTGTAATACATTAGCATGTATTGTAGTGCCAACTACATAATAAAATCACTTTCGGAACATATGTCCATGTAGCATGCCTACTGTATTGTCTATTTCCTCACATTCGTTGACATCTAAGGATAAAGAGACATGGTTTAAAGTAGGATGAACATAGTATGACATCATTCATATCATGGGCAAACAGATATAAAACAAACAGGCTATTTTATCATTGTGTGCGCACGTGAACATAACAACTAGATTACAGATCAAGACCAAAAGAATATCCTTCATCTCTTTTAAACCATGTAAGGTGAAATGATACGTTAAGACAACTGTGTATAAAAGTGAACAGAGTAACTGACATTGGATGCAAACCAAGTAGTTAAATGAACATGTCACGGTACTAATCAGTTCAAGGCAGGAGGAGTAAGGACTTACAACAGCGGCTTGAACTGATGTGCTCATGCCCTTCATCTTGCTGGTGTGGCAATCCTTGAAGATTTGCACTGCATTCGGTTCAGGTTCTTTTTGGTCCCCACGGGCTTCCCTCTGTATTTGGAACAAGTCAATATAGATACGATAATATGGCACAAAAAAAGAAGGAAGTAGCAGCTATTTACAAGAGCCTCACAGTGTGCAATATAGCTACGAAATCCTGTTGTCTGTTGGAATTTCACTTTAGAACGGTTGGTTTTGTTCTTCAAACAGTTAGCCTAAAAGAAGATACACTTGTAAGGCACATACATAAATACAAGTTCAATATGTGGTCTAATCAAATACATATAGCCTACCTGATACTTTGGATCAGACCAGTGTTTAATGAGGGTTGTCCAGTCTTCAACTGTAATATATTCCACTGGAGATGTTTGGGCGATTTCATTGTTAGCCTTGCCTTCAAAGTGAGATTTTCTAAGGTGGTACTGATATTGTCGCAGAGCAGACTGAAAAACATGAGTGCATGCTTGTTTAGTTGCATCATCTTTCGGATCCAACTTGAACCTCATCTATTGAAAAAAGAATGTGAGTCTTATTAGGAGGAAGCTAGAAAGTATGGGACAGAGCAAGACAATATTACTAATTGCCATGAATAACATTACTTACGGATAAATGGTCAAGGAAGGTGTTAAACTGGGTATTGTCTTTCTCATTCCTGTACTGGATCAACGTTGGGAGGATACGCGCATGACACCTAACGGCAATGGCTGCCTGTGATACTAACTTGGCTGACTCTGTAGCATCACGTGGCCTTTTTAAACTTGCCTCAAAATGGATCTCCATTCTTCCTCCTTTAGATTTCATTAATCTGTCAAGCATTATCCCTGATGTCTGTTTCTGCTTGCGCCGTGGTGCTAGTTCAACAACGAATATGGAAAGTGTTAGTGTACATCAAACTGTGAGAGTACATATAAAGGTGCATGCAGCTGCAACTTGACTCGGTCAGGTACCGTCTTGGTGTTGATGCTCATGAGGTTCATCTGATCTTGCCAAGTCCTGTTGTGTCAGCAGTGCTTCGGAAGTAGTGTTAGGTGCGAAGATAGCTTGGGAACTAGCCAGTTCCGGAGCAAACGAACGAGTAACTGGTTGAGATGCTGGTACAGTTGAAGCGGATGTTGCAGCTGGTGGAGCAGGTGATACTGGGTTTGTAGATTTAGCCGGTGGACTTGGACCTTCTACTGCTCTATAAGTACCAGCAGAATCTCGACGGTAGAACCTTTTCCGTTTCACCCGACGAGTAACAGCACTCCCTACTATATTATTTTCCTTGCTCTTTTTTGACTTTGTCATGTCAAGCTGTACCCACAACAAAAAAGAATAAAATCACTCTTCAGAACTCACTGATGCATGATACAGACAAGCAATACTTTGATGTAAGACAACCGTATGAGGATAGAATATGTAAGAAAAACAGGACGGCATGACATATTCGCAGCTACGATGTGCAAACTAAGCAGAAGGATTTTCAAGAAAATAGAAGTAATGCAAGCTAGACACCATATGAAAGATGCAACCAATATTACTCTGCCAAGTTAAAAGTGTCTTGTCATAAGTGGCAATTCAAAAAATTAGAAGCAGTACAACGTAGAAATCAATGCAAGATGCAACCACTATCAAACTGCCATGTTAAAAGCATCCAATCATGAGTTACTGATGCGGGATACACAACAGCAGTACTTTGATGTAAGAACATGGTATGATAGATAGATGTAGTGTATTCTAGACACAGAAAGCCATGTCACATGCACATGTATAACGTATAAACTCAGCAGGTGCAATTTAATCAAAATAGAAGAAATATAGGCTAGACAACATATGCAACATGAAACCAATTATCACACTGTCAACTTAGAGCAAGCACCTGCGATGGTGGAGTGCGGGAGATTAACTCATCATGTAGACTTGGGACTTCAACTTCATTAGCAGTAGCAGTGGAAAATCTAGAGAGTCTCTGTTTGCGTCGGTGCGGAGTACCACCAACATCCCCTAACTTACTCTTTTCCTTCCTATTTTCTGATATTGCCTTATGAAGTCAAAACCACAAGAAGATGAATAAAATTAGCTCTGCATAACTGTTTGATGCATGATACAGACGAACACTACTTTGGTGTAAGGCAAGCGCAGGATAGGAGGATGGAATATATACAAAAACACAGCATTTCATATTCACACGTACGATAGGAGGATGGAATATGTATGAAAAAACTGTAAGCGGAAGGCATTTCAACAAAATTAGAAGAAATGAAAGCTAGGCACCATATGAACATGCAACCAATATCACTCTATCAGGTAAAAAGTGTCTCGTCGTAAGTGCCATTTCAAGAAATTAGAAGCAGTACAAGCTAGAAGACAATGCAAGATGCAACCTACATCACAATCCCAAGTTAAATGTGTCTTATGGGTAAGTGATCGTTGCAGGTATAAGTTGTAAGATACGCAGATGCAATTCTACATAATCAGAAGCAATACAAACTAGACATCATACGGAAAACGCAACCACGTATAACAGTTCCAAGTAAGAGCCAGCACCTATGATGGTGGAGTAGGGGAGATGTTCTCATCATGTACACGTATGTTCTAGAAACAGGAACACGTGTCATATTCACAGGCATTATGTGTAAAGTAAGCAGATGCAATTCAAGTTAGGAGCAATACAAGCTAGACATAATATGCAACATGCAACCACATATAATAGTGTCATGTTAGAGCAAGCACCTGTGATGGTGGAGTAGGGGAGATGTGCTCATCATCTACACAGCTACATTAACTGTCCACCCTTGTGTTGTCTTGCGAATCTTGTTGGGAGGATGGCGGGGTAGAATCTGTAGAGACCCCCCGTTTGAGTTGCTCCGAAGGACCACCATCATCCAGTGCCGGACTAATTTCCTTCGGCTGTAATGATTTTGCATTGTGAAGTCAAACCGATAAGAAAAAGGAATGAAATTTACTCTTCAGAACTCATTCATGCATGATATTGACGAACACTACTCGGATGAAAGGCAAACACATGATGCGAGGATGGAATATGTATGAAAAACAGGATGGTGTGACATATTCACACCTATGATGTGGTAACTAAGCAGAAGGCATTTCAACAAATTAGAAGCACTGCAAGCTAGACACCATATGAAAGATGCAACCAATATCACTCTGCCAAGTTCAAACTGTATGGCGTTTCAACGAATTAGAAGCAGTATATGCTAGAAATCATATGCAAGACACAACCAATATCACAGTGGCGACTTAAAGGTGCCTTATCATAAGTGACTGATGCGGGATATGCAAGAATAGTAGTCTGTTGTAGAAACAGGAACACATGTCATATTCACAGGCATTATGTGTAAAGTAAGCATATGCAATTCAAAAAAGTTAGAAGCAATACAAGCTAGACATCATACGCAACATGCAACCACATATAATAGTGCCAAGTTAGAGCAAGCACATGTGATGGTGGAGTAGGGGACATGTGCTCATCATCTACACAGCTACGTTGACTGTCTAGCCTTGTGTTGTCTTGCGAATCTTGTTGGGAGGATGGCAGAGTAGAATCTGTAGAGAACCTCCGTTTCAGTTGCTCGGAAGGACCACCATCATCCAATGCCTTGCCAATTTCCTTCAGCTTTATTGATTTTGCATTGTGAGGTCATACCGACAAGAAAAAGGAATATCATTCGCTCTTCAGAACTCATTCATGCATGATACTGACGAACACTACTCTGATGAAAGGCAAAGTCATGATACGTGGATGGAATATGTACAAAAAAATGGACGGCTTGACATATTCACACCTATGATGTGGTAACTAAGCAGAAGGCACTTCAACAAATTAGAAACACTACAAGACACCATATGGAAGGTGCAATCAATATCACTCTGCCAAGTTAAAACTGTCTCGTCATAGGTGGCGTTCATCAAACTAGAAGCAATACATGCTACAAATCATATTAAAGACGCAAACCAATATCACACTGCCAACTTAAAGGTGTCCCATCATAAGTGACTGATGCAGGATACACGAGAAGAGTAGTTTCATGTAAGAACATGGTGTGATAGACAGATATAGTATGTACCAAAAACAGGAAAGTGTGTCATATTCACATGTATCATGTGTAAGCTAAGCAGATGCAGTTTACACTAATTAGGAGCAATACGAGCTAGACACCATATGCAACATGCAACCAGATCTCACACTGCCAAGTTAGAGCAAGCACCTTGGATGGTGGAGTAGGGGAGCGGAGACTTGGACCGTGTAATGCACTATCAGTACAAGGAGAATCGGTATAGATGCTCCGTTTACGTTGCTGCAGAGGACCACCATCATCGCCTTCCTTACTCTTTTCCTTCCTCTTTCTTGATTTTGCCTTGTCAAGTCAAACCCACAAGAAAAAGGAATAAAATTTGCTCTTCACAACTTATTGATGCATGATACTGATGAACACTACTTTCATGTAAGGCAGCCGCATGATAGTAGGATGGAATATGTATGAAAAACAGGACAGCCTGACATATTGACATGTATGATGTATAAAGTGTAAACTAAGCATAAGGGGCTTGAACTTGTTAGAGTCGATGCAAGCTAGAAACCATATGAAAGATGAAACCAATATCACTCTGCCAAATTAAAAGGGTGCCCTAACAAATGTATTTGACCAAATTAGAAGCAATACATGGCAATAGGCTAGAAATAATATGCAATATGCAACGAATAAAGGTGACTCATCATAAGTGATTGAGGCAGGATACAGAAGAGAGGTAGTTTCATGTAAGAACAAGGTTAACACATAGATGTAGTGTGTACCAAAAATAGGAAGGCATGTCATATTCACATGTATAGTGTGTAAACTAAGTAGATGCAATTTACCCTAATTAGAAGCATTACAAGCTAGACACCGTATGCAACATGCAACCACATATCACACTGTGAAGTTGGAGCAAGCACCTGTGATGGTGGTGTAGGGGAAGTGTTGTCTTCAGGTACAGAGCAACGTTCAATGTCTTCATTTAGGCTTGCTGTTTCATGAGAATCATGTGGAGAGGATGAAATTGCATTCTTTATAAGAGTATTGCGTCTCATATTAACCCACGCGCGTGACTGTCTCATCATAAGTGATAGACGCAGGATACACAAGAACAGTAGTTTGATGTAAGAACATGGTGTGATAGGCAGATGTAGTATGTACCAAAAATAGGAAGGCGTGTCATATTCACATGTATAATGTGTAAGCTAAGGAGATGCAATTTAACAAATTAGGAGCATTGATGAGGGATACACAAGAGAAGTAGTTTGATGTAAGAACATGGTTAATAGAAAGACGTAATATGTACCAAAAATAGGAAAGAATGTCACATTCACAGGTATAATGTGTTAACTAAGCAGATGCAATTTACCCTAATTAGAAGCATTACAAGGTAGACACAAATATGCAACATGCAACCACATATCACACTGCCAAGTAAGAGCAAGCACCTGCGATGGTGGTGTGGGGGGATTGCGGTGATCAACTAGAGAGCTACATTGACTATCTTCATTTAGCCTTGTTGTTTCTTGAGAATCATGTGGGGAGGATGACACTGCACTCTTTAAACAAGTAGGGCGTCTCACAGTAACCCACCCGGGTCACTGTCTCATCATAAGTGATTGACGAGGGATACAAAAGAGCATTAGTTTGATGTACGAACATGGTTAATAGACATATGTAGTATGTATCAAAAACAGGAAGGCATGTCATTATCAAAGGTATAATGTGTAAAGTAAGCAGATGCAATTTAACCAAATTGGAAGCAATACAAGCTAGACACCATATGCAACATGCAACCACATTTGACAGCGCAAAGTTAAAGCAAGCACCTGGGATGGTTGTGTGTGGCAATTGAGATCATCAACTGCAGAGCTACGTTTACTGTCTCCAACTACTGACACTACACCCATTAGAGCGCTGAAACGCTTACTGCTTATCTTCGAATTACGCTGGAGCGACTTCTGTCTTTTCTTTTCTGCATTCATCAACACTGTGTCAGAGTCTGAAATACCCATGCATAAAAAAACAATAGTGTGAGTATGGGTGAAGTGTGTGCACAATAGTATAGTGTAAAGGTAGCAGATAGCAGGTCGGTGAGAAATAAATGATGGGAGACATATGATAGCTCTACAACATGCATAGCACACTCAATTACTACAGGATTCTATGAAAATAATAGTCAAATGAAAGCAAATAGGTCAGTCCATTTTTTCTGCACCGTCCGATGTACAAAGAACGGGCAGATCGCCTTCATCTACCTCCAGCCAGTCAGTGTTGACGATCTTCCTCGAAATGCCAGCGACCACCGGCCCGGTATTCCTCCCCTGCCTGCACCCTCCCCTCGACCTCACCGCACCGCCGTGCTTGGCACCGCCCCCCCCCCCCCGGCCATCCATTCAAGCCCCGCCGACCTCCAGATCGGGCACAAGCAGCTCCTGCACCCAACACCCCTATGATAGACACCGATACACTGCTTCCCCAGGGAACAGGCAGACTAGGTGCTCTGCACGCCTAAACGGGTGCTGCTTCTTTTAGTTGCGGTTTGACTGACCCTAAATTGTAATCCAGGCGGGCTACTGACCTCTAGCAAAGGTGAAATAGTAGTGCAGTGGACGGTTGCGACAGTGGAGCCCCAGCAGTGAGGCGCAGGATGGCGTGGTCGGAGTGGTTCTGGTACGGCGCACGTCGGTGTTGGTGTCGTGGAGGCAGCTCTGCCTCGGCTTCAGCTGCTAAGTCCTTAAGGGCGTTGCGGTTGCGGTTGTGTTGGACGACCACGTCGGGGTACCAGCTCCGACATGATGGAGGAGGGCGGCGGTGGATTGGCCACTATGGGGTGGAGGACAGAGGAGGCTGGGGTTTTGCGGCTGGTGGAGAGGGTGTTTTCGCGCCCACGGAGTATGAATGGGGAAACGGAGGGAGGCGGGGAACTAAGGGGGAACAATGTTTCGGTTTGAGATGCGCTTGTTTGAAATTTGGGGAAAGTTACAAACTTTGCCCCCATCTAAAATTTCGGACATATTGCGGGTTAGGGGTAGGACAGTCATGTCAGGTGTCCCAAATGTGGGCGGGATATATTTTGGCCGAGCGCATGGGTGTTTAGGCGCCCACGGCGTATGAATGCTTCTCAGAGGCAGTTGAGACTGGCGTCTTGGTGAAGTTACAAAACCTACCCCGGTTTAGACCTTTGGACATCGGGCCGATAGGCTACATGGGCCAGAGTCAGGACAGTAATCTCCTACCACCAAAACATTAGTCTCGCGCGGTTTCGGGTGACCAGAGGCCTATTTGGAGCTTCGTTCAATATTTGGGAGCAGAAGCATTAATGTTTTCGGTTCTCTTGAATTGAACCTTCAGGATTTGTCAAACTTCACAAATCTTTACTCTTGAAAATCCTAAAGCTACGATTATGGTAGGACTAGGGTTCCTACCAGGCCTCCGGCGTAGGTTGTATGGACAGGGAGGAGGGGGACGGAGGCTGGAGCGGGCGCGCCGGAGGTCGGGCGCCGTCGCCGCTAGGGTTGGGAGAGGCGGCTAGGGTTCCGGCTCCTTGGGGAGCCGGGCAACAGAAGATTATAATATCTTTATTGCTTGCCCACAAACGGTGTCTTACAACTAGTATTTGTAACTTTAGCCTAAGATAACTTGCCTAAGATAACTTGCCTAAGATAACTTACGGGACAAGCCCCTAATACTAATGCCCGGTGGGCCTCTTCCTAGTATAGACCTGTCCGGTCATAACATCTCTCCCCGCCTGCGCAAACAGCTCGTCCTCGAGCTGAAAGTCTGGATAGTGTTGGCGGAATTCGTCACGCTGCTCCCAAGTAGCCTCCTCCTCCGGAAGGCCCGCCCACTGAATGAGGACGAACCAGACGCCACGACGGAGCTGCGCCTGCAACACCTTTTCTGGCTCAGGAAGTATGCGGCCATCGGCGATTGGAGGAAGCGCCGGAGGAGCCGCCGGTGGCTCACCACGGAAAGGCTTGAGCAGCCCAACATGGAAGACGTCGTGGATGCGAGCGCGGGCCGGAAGCTGAAGACGATAGGCCACCTTCCCAATGCGCTCCAAGATAGGGAAGGGCCCGGCGTAGCGAGGGCCGAGCTTGCGCTTCGCACGTGGATCGAGTGACTGCATAGAGCGGTGGAGAAGACGCAGCCACACCCAATCACCCACCGCAAACTCCGCCTCGCGATGATGATCGTCGTAGTAGTGCTTGGCCAGCTGTTGTGCCTGAAGGAGACGCTGACGAACCTCAGCAAGCATCTCGTCACGACTGCGGATAAGGTCACTTGCAACCTCCGTCCGAGCCGTCTTCGGGTCCACCGGAAGTATAGGCGGGGGTGGGCAACCATAGACCACCTCAAACGGCATCGCGCGCAGGGCGGAGTGATAAGAGGTGTTGTAGCAGTACTCCGCCCAAGAGAGCCAATCGACCCAAGCGCGAGGCCGATCACCTGTCACACAACACAAATACATGGCAATGACCTTGTTAACCACCTCAGACTGACCATCTGTCTGAGGATGAAACGCCGTACTCAGGCGAAGCTGGACACCCTCCATCCTGAAAAGGTCGCACCAGACATGGCCCATGAACACTGGGTCCCGATCACTGATGATTGAAGCAGGGAACCCGTGGAGACGGACGATGCCGTCAAAGAAGGCCCTGGCCACTGACGTCGCCGTGTATGGATGGCCGAGCGCGATGAAGTGGGCGTACTTGGAGAAGCGGTCGACCACTGTGAGAATGACCAACTTGCCGCCCACCTTGGGAAGGCCCTCGATGAAGTCCATGGATATATCCGTCCAAACCTGAGACGGCACCTCAAAAGGCTGAAGTAAACCAGCCGGCCTCAGGGTCTCCGTCTTGTTGCGCTGGCAAGTCTGACAAGACCGAACCCAGTCGTGGACCAGGGCGCGATCGCCAGGGATGTAGAAGTCGGCGCCGAAGACGATGGAGGGTTTTCTGGACACCCTCATGACCCGCCGAGTGGACGAGCTGTAACACCTAGTGACGGAGATCATCATGCGCCGGAACAAAGATCCGGCGCCCATGGAGAAGCAGTCCGTCAGAGAAGCGCCAAGGCTCCTCCAGGTCGCCGGCCGTGAGCTGCTGTTGAAGAAGGACGGCATCGTCGGCCGTCGCAGTGGCACGGCGAATGTCGGTGAAGAGACCGAACGTCGGCCCAGAGCGGATGCACAGGGCCGCCCCGGTGGACTCGTCGGTGGAGGGAGCAAGGTCAGAGTCGCGACGGGACAGTGCATTGGCCACGATGTTAAGACGGCCCGGCCGATACTCGACGGAGAAGTCGAAGCCCAAGAGCTTGTTGATCCACTGGTGCTGCGGCACGGTCGATAGCCGTTGGTCCAGCAAGAACTTCAGGCTGTAGTGGTCCGTGCGAATGTGGAAGGATCGTCCCCACAAGTACGGCCGCCAATGACGAACGGCCTGTACGAGGCCAATGAGCTCCGGCTCGTATGCCGCCAGCTTAAGATGGCGCGGAGCGAAGGGCCGGCTGAAGAAAGTGAGTGGCCCATCGCCTTGATGAAGCACGGCACCGAACCCGGCGCCCGAGGCGTCACAGTCCACCACAAACGGGCGGTCGAAGTCGGGCATCTGGAGGACGGGGCCTGGCGTGAGGGCCCCTTTGAGGGCCTCGAACACCGTTGTTGCCTCATCGTCCCAGGTGAAAGCGTCGCGGCGAAGCAACCGCGTGAGGGGCGCCGCGATGAGCCCGAACTCCCGGATAAATTTCTGGTAGTAGCGGCGAGGCCGAGGAACCCGCGGAGAGCCCGCGGCGAGCGAGGCGTCAGCCATGCAGAGACGGCTGCCACCTTGTCGGCGTCCATCGCCACCCCGTCGGCCAAGATGACATGGCCGAGGTAGGCGACGGTAGGTGTCCCCAACAAGCACTTCGAGCGCTTAAGGTGGAGGTGGTGCACCCGAAGCTCGTTGAAGACAATGGCGACGTGCTGGAGGTGCTCGGACCAGGTGGCGTTGTAGATAAGAATGTCATCAAGGAAAACAAGCACAAACCGCCGTAAGTAGGGTCGAAGGACGTTGTTCATCAGGGCCTGGAAAGTCGCCAGGGCGTTGGCGAGGCCGAAGGGCATCACCAAGAACTCGAAGTGGCCATGGTGGGTGCGAAACGTCGTCTTGGCGATGTTGTTTGGATGCATGCGCACCTGATGATAGCCCGAGCGGAGATCGAGCTTGGTGAAGAAGTGCGCCCCATGGAGCTCATCCAAGAGCTCGTCGACCACCGGTATAGGGAACTTGTCCTTGAGCGTGAGCGCGTTCAGGGCGCAGTAGTCGATGCAGAAACACCACGCGTCGTCCGTCTTGTGGACGAGAAGCACTGGTGTGGAGAAGGGCGACGTGGAGATCCAGATGATGCCTGCCGCGAGCATAAGGGCACACTGTCGCTCCAACTCATCCTTCTGCAGCTGCGGGTAGCGGTAGGGCCGAACCGCCACGGGGGTGGAACCCGGTACAAGGTGAATATGGTGGTCATACACCCGGGCAGGCGGAAGACCCCGAGGCTCGTCGAAGAGATCGCTGTGCTGCTTTAGAAGGGGATCCAGCAGGGGGTGCTCGGCCTCCTGGGACGCGGCGGCCAGCTGGAGGTGTGGCACGGCCGGCGCGGCGCCCCCAAGGCCGTCCCACCGGATGCGGCGGCCTAGCCGCCAGAACATCATCGTGATCACGTCGAAGTCCCACAAGATGGGCCCGAGGGTCCGGAGGAACTCCACCCCGAGGATGAAGTCGAAGCAGCCGAGGTCGATCCCGGCACAGGTAATGGAGAAGTGCTCGCCACAGATGGAGATGGAAACGTCACGGGCGAGCCCATGACACTGGAGGCGATCACCGTTTGCCACTGTGATCCGCAGGTGCTCCCCGCTCGTGGTCGGCAGTGCTAGCCGACGCATGGTCGCCACGGGTAGGAAATTATGGGTGGAGCCAGTATCCAGCAGGGCCACCAGCCGCTCGCCATGGACCATCACCGGTAATAGCATGGTCCGCTCGCCACGGATGTCGGCAAGAGCGTGGAGGGAGACGACGCACGCCGTTGCCGTAGAATCCGCGGGCGTGTCCGCGGCTGCCGCGGGTGGTGGCTTGTCGGTCGAGTCGTCCGCCTCGGTGTAGTCGACCGTCTCCAAGTAAAATAGGCGGGGGAAGACATGGGTCGGCGAGTAGGGCACATCTCAGTTGAAGCAGAGGCCCTGACGGCGATGCTCCTGCTGCTCGGCCGGGGACAACCGACGGAAGGTCCGGGTGGTGGCCGAAGAGGTGGTCGCCGAGGCTGGAGGGGGCCGGTCAGGTGATGGTGCGGGTCGACTGGGAAGGCGGCCGCCCCGGCCGGCCAGTTGCTGTAGCGTCTGAGCCCGCTGCTCGAAGGCCCGGGCGTAGTACATGGCCGTCTGGAGGTCGGGGGGATCCCGGAGCTCGACGTCCACGCGGATATGGTCTGGTAATCCACCCACAAATAACTCGGCACGCTGAGTCGCGGAGACGCCCGGCGCATGGCATGCCAGGGCCTAGAAGCGGTCGGCGTAGTCCTGCACCGTGGATGTGAAAGGCAAACGACCAAGGGCCGCCAATCGGCTCCCGCGGATAGGAGGCCCGAACCGGAGGAGACAAAGCTCCGGAAGCGCTCCCATGGTGGCATGCCGCCCTCGTCCTGCCTGAGGGCATAGTACCAAGTCTGCGCCGCGCCTCGGAGATGATAGGACGCGAGCCAGGTGTAATCCGAAGCAAGCGTCCGCTGCCCTCGAAAAAACTACTCGCACTGGTTGAGCCAGTTGAGGGGGTCCTCCGTGCCGTCATAAGTGGCGAAATCCAGTTTGGCGAAGCGAGGGGGTGTCGGACCACCGTGCCTGGGGGCTGCAGTAAACGGCAGCGCATGTGCTGGGTCGGGTATCTCTGGGGCGTAGTTCGTCGAGCTAGAGGGACGATCAAATCAGAGAGAGGGCATCGGGTGTTCCGGTGCCATAGTATACACCGGGTCCGGAGACAAGCCGGTCACCCACGCGGGAATCGGCGAAGGCGAGGACGGAAACTGCACCTGGTGCAGGGGCCGACCAGTAGGCTAGGACGCGGGTGGTGGTGCTGGCGATGGCGGCGGCGCCTGGTGGTGCGGCTGCACCGGCGCCTGCGTCGTGGGGGCCGACGGTGGCGCTGGGAGGGACTGCTGAGGCGGGCCCCCCAGCGCTGCGGCGGTGGTCGGCCACGTTGGCCAAGGCGTTCCCGCGGCCGGGTAGTGCGACAGCAGGAGCGGCGGCGGGGGCGCCCCTCCGTAGGGCGCCTGGAAGGCCGGGGCGGGCCACTGTAGCGGCGGCAGCCCATAGGCGGTGGTGGCGGCATTCGGTGGCGGGGACGGGTGCCCGGCGAGGTAGAGGCTGATGCCTCGGACGGCGTGGACGAGCTCCCGCAGGGTGCCCGACATCTCCTCGGGCGTGAGGAGCGGGGGCGGATCCGCCGTGGTGGTGACCGGCGCCGGCGCGGTGGTGGTGATGGTCCCGGACGTGATCGCCGTCATCGGCGCGGAGGTGGCCGACGGCAGCAGTGATGGGGCGGAGGTAGATGGCAGCGGCGGTGGTGATGGAGGAAGCGACATGATCGGCCTGGTGTCTCTGGATACCAAATTGGTAGGACTAGGGTTCCTACCAGGCCTCCGGCGTATGTTGTATGGACAGGGAGAAGGGGGACGGAAGCTGGAGCGGGCGCACCGGCGGTCGGGCGCCGTCGCGGCTAGGGTTGGGAGAGGCGGCTAGGGTTCCGGCTCCTTGGGGAGCCGGGCAACAGAAGATTATAATATATTTATTGCTTGCCCTCAAACGGTGTCTTATAACTAGTATTTATAACTTTAGCCTAAGATAACTTGCCTAAGATAACTTGCCTAAGATAACTTGCCTAAGATAACTTGTGGGACAAGCCCCGAATACTAATGCCCGGTGGGCCTCTTCCTAGTATAGACCTGTCCGGTCATAACAGATTATTTTGGAATGGAGGGGGTACATTTTAATATACATTGTACACGAGTATATATTAAAAATTATGCAACTTACCTCAGTTCATGCATGGTTCCAGGTATAATCTCCTGGGTTGCAAAAAAAAGTTAGATATGCGTATGAATATATATAGCATGTTCAAACTCACAACAAAGACTGATGCCCCCTTTTACATCTGATTTGCAAATGCCATTATCTCGGGTTCAAATAGATGAATGCACTTCCTATGAATTCGAATCTTCGAAACCCCCTTTATGTTGAATTCGACATGTATTTTATTTCATAGCTAGCAATTTGGAATGTATCCATGCAAGTGACAAATGTATAAAGTGCTTCACACTAACAACATGGAGTGCACTAATTAATGTTTATATATGAATTGCAAAAGCATCCATTGCCTGTATTTCAAACCGCTCTCACTCTATGGATCGATAATATGAAATAAACACATGCACATGCTAGAATTCAATAGAGTATGGGTGTCCGATAGACCGATTTTCGTCCATACGCAATTTTGCAAAATTCATGATCTCATCCAAAAATAATAATGCCATTTATATTTTAATTTAATGCGTAGAACCACCTTTTACACGTAGATGCACTATGCCTCGCCCCGTTCTCACAAACGCGTTATATATCTCTCTATCTAACGCATAACTGCACACACTTTATATGCATCGGCATTTCTCTTTCACACATGCTCACAATCTCTCTCAGGGTGTCGGGGTGTCTCACGCACATGCTCTCTCTGTTTCTCTATCTCTCTTTCTGACTACTATGTACCACTCTTTTCACTAATCTTAGTTGGAAAACACTATTTCTCTCACATGCATATATACACATGCACGGTCTCTACTAGCACTCTATACGCACATATATGTGCCTACGTGTCTCCCGCACGCACATTATCTTTAGGCCTCTCTCGCACACATCCCCCCCCCCCCGACACACCTCCCTAATAGTAGTTGGCAGATATGATTTCATCATATCATTCGGTAGGATATCCCTGGCTATTAGGCTGGATGGTAATACGAGGCAAAGTTTTACCCTAGTTCGGATCGGACCCTTGCAGTTGAAGAAAGAGCCTACTCCTGGTACTGTATATTAGTGATAGGGGTGTGTACAAAGTACACGTGAATACCAGGCACTGTGCGTGTGTGTATACTATCGACGAACTAGCCCCCGAGCTTGTATAACATACTAAGGGCCTAGGGTTACAAATCATATATAGTCGGCTTATCACCAGTGGGGATAGAGTTCTCCGCGACTCTGGTAGCTTCGTGTTGTACGCTGAGTCCTCCACATGGGTCTCCGTATAACACGTCTCGGTCCAACCTATATGTGGTGCAGGATGGAACCGACCCATGAGTCTTCATGTTGAGACGGAGGAATCATTTTTTGGGCGGCTGAAGCTAGAATATTCGAGATTGAAGAAGAAGCACGACATTTGTTGGATGGACATCCAACGGCCACTAGTGCTAGAACCGTGTGTTAACTATAAGTTGACAAAGCCTTGCATACATGTCAACTTACTTTTTTAGAGGACGCGTCAACTTAGTAGGCCCACAACTGCGTGGCCGAGAACTTATAGCCCATTTGCGATTTGTAAGAATGTACAACCCATTTTTGAATTCTAATGGAATTTACTACAGCCCATTTACAGTTTGTTAAAAGTACAGCCCATTTTCTAGCTAGGACAACGATTAATAATTTCAACCAACCTTTCAAAACCGATTTCAATAAAATTTCCCACATTTTGATGGGATCTGAAATATTTTTATCTCGAAATTTCTAGTCAGATTAAATACAATTTCAATATAAATTTGTATTACATAAAAATCCAACGAAACATTGCGCGTGCAACAATTAATGAAATTAAAATTTTCAAAATCCAAAAATAATATTTTATAAAGTAATTACGTGTTTGGTGCATTTTTTATAGTTACTGCCCAGTTTTTATAATTACATCTCATTTATTATTTCTTAAAGCCCATTTTCCTGTTAAGCCTAATGCATCCCTCCTAGGAAAGATTTGCAGCCCAACGGGGCGGAGAATAACAAGTTGACCTTGCCTGGATATTTCTCAGAAAAAAGTATAGCTAGGCTAGCCATTTTTAGTTTGAAAAAAATTAATATCTGGGCTGGATATCTGGACTGGGCTAGACGGGCCACAGCCCACCCAGTTAATACCCTGCTCTCCTCTGAACAACAACCAAAACATCGCTCAAGAAAAACTCTGCAGTGCTCACACCTCAAAAACACAAATACTACTCGAGCTGCTTAGTCCCAGCTGTCGGCTGCTCCTTGTGAAATTCTCTCGTTTATTAACTACATAGGTTGACAATGGTGTGGGACCATGATATCAGGAAACCAGGAGGAAGCAAAAAAAATAGTTGTACATAATAAGGAGGCACTTGTGTACGTACAGCTATGGCCCTAGTGGGTCCCTACTGTCATCCAGTCAAAATAAATTCATCTCCTGAATCCTCATGTTCGCTCACTATGTTAACAATGCTCGGCGCCACGGCAAGCGCAACAACTCGAAGGACGACGGAGAGGGCCTCGCGGGCCCTACGGATGGTCTGATACAGTGCCCGCTGCTCATTCAGGAAGCCAGGATCATTGGACACCTATGAGCACCTTTGAGAGACTGAGACGGCATGAAATGGTAAGGGCGCGATTCGGAGCTCTAGTTTATTTCACACCTGTATTAAGATACAAGTGTAATTTACTCGTCATCGGAAACAACGCGTAAAATACAGGCATAATGAAACCGAGGGCCTGAGGTCTGTAAGTAAAACCGGCGGGTTACGCGTGTAATTTAAGAGACCAGTGTATATTTTACTAGTCGAAATCGACCAACCAAGTGTTTCGCCCGAGACCATATTCTTTTATTTACAAGCGTCAGTTTTACAAGCAGTTTTGGTTGGAAACGACAATCCAACCACGGCCTAAGATGATGAGTTCGTTGGAAGATCATTTGGTTTCACCTCTAACCTACCCGAGTTGTCGTATAGGCTATGAATGAAACATAAGACGATGAACTTCTTAAGCACAGAAACAACAGAAGAGGATGATCTACTTAGCATGCAAATCACTGGCATTAGATCAACATGCAAAACAATATGAAGCATTATTCTCAGGAGGCACGGTGAACAGCTCGTGATGCCGTATGCCACAACATTCCAAGCTCAACTTTACAATCAAACACATAAGGCCTGGCATTACATAGACAACATTCAGAACAAACTCTTAAAAATACCTTACATAAGTCAACATTCATGTGACTATGCATCTCAGCAAAGTAACTATTTACTTCTAAACTGAACACAGGAATAGGAAAAAATGATCGATGCTGCTCACAGCAAAGGGCGTCCCACTCAAAAATATCAAATGCATGTCTTCTGGCTAACATCAATGAGCAAAATTTGACAAGGTTTTCCAATTCCAATATATTAAACTAATGTCTTCTTGCTAACATCAATGATTAAATTTTGACAAGCTTTTCCAATTCAAAATATGTAATGCCTATGGTTGTGGAACGGGCAGGGTTTTTAATCAGGTGACGACGAATTATTAGATGTATTGTGCATGATGAAGTATTATGGAGGACACGAACCATCTCAACATTTTGTGCAGTTCCACTAAAATCAAGATGAGCATCCTTGTGGATTTCGTATTTATATGCTGCAAGAAAACAAAGACACATCAGCACACACATGAATATTGGCCCCAGCATCAACCCACCAATCAGTGGACTGACAAACTGAACGTACGTTAAATAGATTACCATAGCCAGATGCCCCATCATTGTTGCTTAGAGTGACATTGACAGACTTGGAGTCCTGTCCTAGCTTCTTGTACTTGTTTGGGCACTTGTTTGCCTGGTGTTCCTCTGAACCACAAGTAAAGCAGCCATCTCTCTTTTTGTCTTTCTTCTTACCTTCTTAAAGGTAGTATTCTGCTGGACAGAGTTCTTTCCCTTGAACATGTGGATGAAGGCCGATACTGACTTCATTTATTACAGTTGCGTCAGCATCTGACTTGGTCATACCTTTAACTCTCGAGTGAATTTTGCACTCCACGTGTTGTTGAGTTGCCAATGCTCTCTGCAGACTAGTCATGTCACCAGCATCTACTAATACTCTGTAAAGCTTCTCGATCATTCCTTGTGTAATGTAGCACAAACAGTGACTGCTTCTTTCTGCAAAGTGGAAAGATCAACTGGCCCAATAATGCAACAATTTTCCATAAACACATTGGCTCCTTTTGTGCAGTTCAACTAAAATCAAAGTCGAAATAAAATCGATTGGCAAGGCTCACACAGGCAAGAACCAAACAGCCCCTTGATATCCCTGTATGCAACAATAGGTATAAGGGAAAAATTACTGAGAAATAATGATTGATGACTTATACTCCTAGAAGAAAAAACAACTACCTTATCTTAATGGCAAACAAAGTAGGAGAGTAGCAATTCTCAAACAGTGTGATTCATTCATATTAACGGAGACATTATCTTAACAATGCCTTGTTTCAACATGAATAAAAATGACAAAGTAGAAAAGTACCATTCCTAAAACAATGCAACTGATTCATATTAGCTGAGACATTATCTTAACAGTACCTTGGTTAAACATGTAGAAAGAACTACAAAGCAGGATAGTACCACTTGTAAAACAATGTAACTGATATATTAACAGAGACATTATCTCAAAAATGTACTCCGGCTGATCCCTAATAGAAATGGTACTCCCGCCGATCCCTAACAAGTGTTGCAGTTTCGAACTAAGATTCAGTAGTTAATTCTGAGAGTGGCATTTCTTAATTTTACCAGCGGCTTTAGATTAACAAAAAGCATAAACAGTTCTAGGAGAGAGTGGGCGCAACAACACCATGTGCTTCCATCTACTTATAAAGGGGGTGATGCAGAGTTTTGTGTAAGAAATCAACAAGCATCATGTCTGGATTGGAACAATTTTTGCTCACTTAATGGTAAAAGACAATAGTTCAATAGCTTCAATTCAACCTTTATCCAAAATAGTACCAATACAAGTAGCACAACATCTGAACACACACTACACCATCATGTGGATGAGACCAAGAGTTGAAACAACTCGCGAGGAAGACTTGAAACAAATCTCGATCTCCTTATGTGCAGTTCCACCAAAATTAAGCAAAGTCGCCGGTGCGACATTCAAGTTAAACTGCAGAAAACACTCTTAAAACATAAGTATTTCACGTAGTGAAGCAAAATGTCGCAATAGCAACAAGTTGAATAGATATCCATGTTTTCACAGAGGCAAAAAAGGAATCAATTACTGGCCAATAAAGGAGG
Source organism: Triticum aestivum (assembly GCF_018294505.1). NCBI lineage: Eukaryota > Viridiplantae > Streptophyta > Magnoliopsida > Poales > Poaceae > Triticum > Triticum aestivum. Next base: position 204,194,687 of record NC_057804.1, on the reverse strand, counting down.
ATGAAGGCACAACATCCTCCTAAAACAGTACCAATACAAGTAGCACAGATCTCAAAGCACACTACATGATCATGTGGATGAAGGCAGGTGTGACCTTTCATCATGCTGACAAGATCACCTACGAATCTGCCAACATGAATAGGAAATCAAATCTCGTTTTGTGTAGTTCAAACGAATCTACACAGATCTCAAAGCCGCTGGTGTGGCATTTAAGTTCGCCATAGCAAAAAGTTGAATAGACATCCCTGTTTTAACAGAGGCAAAAAGGAAACAATTACTAACCAATAAAGGAGGATGAAACATACGGCGACAAAAATAAGCATCTACTCCCTCCGTCCCATAATATAAGAATGTTTTTGACACTAGTGTAATGTAAAAAACGTTCTTATATTATGGAACAGAGGAAGTAACTTATCTTGATGGAAAATGAAGTAGGACAGTAACATTTCTAAAACGGTTGAATTGATTCAAATTAACAGACATTCTCTTAAATCAATATTCGTTAAAAATGTAATTTACTTTTAACAGTGGCATTGCTTCAATTTTCCAGCGGCATTCGTAGATTAACAATAGGAAAATAGTTGTATGGGACATGGGACATGGGACATGCCAGCACCATGTGCGTCCACACATATAAATGGGTGATGCAGAGTATGTAGCCAAGCAGCATATCTGCGTTGGTCCCATATTTGTTCTATTTGAACCTTTTTCCTATGTGAGGTAGCAAATCTAGTCCTGCACAAACTACCCGACCCCCCAGTTTCATTCCCTTTTCAACAAAGAGATCGGTTCCTTACAGATGTGTGTACTGGGTTACCGCCCTTTTCCCTTTTCGACCAACAAAGCGGCTGGATAGCCAGCCTATACTACTTTCACTCCCTCCTTTCCTCATTGAACCATCCTAGATTCATGCTCCACCCCACCACACCCTTCTTTCCACTTTGAACCAAGACCTAGATTCGACTACAGAATCAAAAAAGATCCGCATGCAGCTAGAGCAATGACGGTTTCAAAGAAACTTATACCTTAGGGTCATCGGGATGTGGCAAGGCATGCGGCGGGAGGCCGGATCTGCCCACACTACATACGGCAGCGAGGAAGAAGGGGTCGGTGGCCCTCCCGCATAGGCGCTGGGTGAAAGAGAACAGCACAGTTGGTAGTGGATTGCCTCCCTCGCCGAAGGCGATAGAGTGAACGCTGCACCTCCTCCCCTTCTCGGTGCGATGGGATCCGGACGCCTCCTTCACCAGCTGTGAGGGGGGAGAGAGAGATAAGAGGCCAACGCAATCTTGTTTAGATCTGGTGAAGAGGGTGAGAGACTGTGAATATAGCAAACCCTAGCAAAGGAACGTGGAGCCTCCAGCGTGTATATATATATGTAGTGCGGCGAGAGTGTGGAGAGTGCAAACCCTAGCGAACAAGCATTGAGGCTCCAACTTATATAGTACTCAATATGTACTGTAGTACGGACTAAGCTCCGGTGCCTGAACTGCACCTGCTTTTGGCTATATGATAGGTGGGCCAGCCACATTTTGGGCCCACCTGTCATAAACCAAAGGCAGGTGCACTAAGTCAATGAAGTTGCGTCCATATAGTAATTGTGTATACTACTAATATATAGTGGAGTGGTTTTCTTATTCTCTCCATAACAATCATTTTAAATTGTGTAAGTATGAAACAAAACTCTTTATTTATTGTACCAATGAAGAAAACTACTACTTCCGATGAACTAACAATCCACGCGTCCTGGTCGCACTTCCTGTCCTTCACGTGCGGTACACTACCCTCCCTTAAGTTAACAACCACACATGCGCCAAATTATCAGAAACGTGTGAGAATGTGTACAAATAAAGAATTTTAATTTCAATTATCAAGAAGGTTTGAGAGTATGTACAGTTTGCCCTCTCTCAGTAATTATGGTTTGTTGTGTTCGGCCTAAACTTGGTCAAACTTTACAAAGTTTGACTTCAGTCAAATCTAATATGCGGAGTAAATAAAAATGAAGGTCTACTACATCCATCCAGGTTTTTAGTACACACCATTTTTTAATTGAAGTTAATAGCTGGACAAATAAAATTACTTGGGAGCTGAAGACAAAGTTGTGAGAAGGCTTAGAAATCAATACAAAACTTATGCTCTTAGTACCAACGTCGATCCTTCTTCGTAAGATGACTTAACACCTAGACAGATGGAGTACTACTCCTCAGTCCAGGTATGATGGAGTATTCGTCACCTCTTCTCTTCTTGTACGTACTCCATTTATATCTCACTTCCTGTGGCTTCGCACTCGCACGATATTCCTATTCTATGAACATGTGAGTGTGTGTGTGTGTGTGTGTGTGTGTGTGTGTTTAACAGCATGTGTGTGTAAGAGAGAGCGACACATCGACCTACTCCTACACAGAGATGGGGTGTAGTGTACGATTTATCCACGAGACTCGGTGCATCCTCTCGTTTCTGGGCGTCCGATCGGGACAGGCGGACAGCTGCCACGCCCGCTCCTAACCAGCCTGGCCCACCCAAAGCCCATCCATCACTCGCGCGCGCTTCCCGCCTGAAACGGTCAACGCCGCTCCAAAGAATCGGTGTCGCATTCATGCTCGAGCAGAGCGGACGCAACCTCTCACTAGCGCCTGCGTTGAAGGGAGAAGCGGATTAAGGAGTGATGGTTTCTTCGTCCGTCCAACTTACTGCTGGGTCTATGTGATTTGATGGCTCATTGGTCATTATTACTGAGGTGGTAGGACTGCTGGATGTCCCACGCTTTCGGTGAAAGGAGCTACTACTAGATTACTATTTTCTCCATTCTTACAGCGTAGGAGTGCAAGAGCAGTGAAAACACGCAGGCTCAGTGATTACATGGCCCACCTCACACTATCACCATATTTTCTGGACACCGTGCGACACCTAACTCTTTACATAGTACTAGTATAGTACTTACTGTAATTTATCAGCGAGATAAATTTGTACAATGCTATGAAGCTTCCAAGTTCTGTTTCATGTATCTTGCGTCCAAGGTTGCCCATTGCAACATTTCATCAAATACAAAGGAGACTAACATGCATGCTATTGCATCTCAATGATTGACAGATCATAGCCAATATATACTCCCTCCGTTCCAAAATAAGTGTCTCAACTTTATGCAAACTTTAGTACAAAGTTGTACTACAACTAAAGTTGACACTTATTTTGGAACAGAGACAGCTAAAGAAAAAAACGATCCATGCAGTCCCTAGCCCTTGAACCATAAACCCTAACCAGGCTTCAATTTGCTGGCAATGTTGGAGCTTCCGAAGATATGAAGTTTGCAACCCTTTGACCATCGGATCATTTTGTGCAGTTTCACCAAAATCGAGATGAGCATCCATGTGGCAAAGAAATTGAAGAAGCGTGATTAGAATAAGATTACTGGGACTAGTTGATGAGACATAAACTCATCACGAATACAGTACGTAGAAGCCAGTAGAGGTATGTGCGGGGCAAAGAAGTAGAGAAATATCCACATGGAGGGATGTGGGAAGCTAGAGCAGTGGTGCAAGCCGGCTGTAAAGGGAGTTGTACCTGAGGGATATCGGGACGTAGCTCAACCTAGAGGAGGGCGGCGGGAGGTGGCAACTGCCCACGTCACGGTAGTGAGCAAGGGATGAAGGCAACCTCACCGGCTTTGTGAGAGAGAACGGTGGGGACCGCTGATCGGGACGTGCCGATAGTGTGTTTTCACCGTCGGCGACGGCGACCGCATCTACACTAAGCATCCACCCCTTCCCCCGGCGGACGTGATCCACCAGGATGTTAGAGATGTGGCCACAGTCGTTTTGTGCGAGAGAGTGTGAAGAGAGCAACCCCAGCAAGCAACCGTGTATGCTCGTCCTGCCTATGTATATAGTGGATCGGTTTACTTTTCTCTCCATATGAACCTATTTATATTGCGTACGTGCCACTAAAGAAAAAAAATTATTTATAAATGACGCGGCACCTACTACTCATTCTCCTATAAACCTTGACTTGGCATCTCCAAAATATTAACCTTGCGATTGGCTCTTCGCCTCTTCGGGAAGTCGAGCAATAATGGTACTGCAGTATATATCATTCTGGCTATATGAGGCCGGATGAATTGTTGCACATCCACCACGTGGGCGAGGGAGAGTGCATACTATTACGTCCGTTTAAATATAGACTACATACGGAGCAGAATGAGTGAATGTACACTCTAAAATATGTCTATGTACATCAGTGTTTGGAGTATGTACTAGTAGTTCATATTGAAATCTACTAAAGGACATATATTCCAAACAATATGATAATCTCTCTAACCAAGGTAGGGATGAGGAGTAAACGAAGGGAGTAGTAAAAATTTCTCCTTGTCCTGCGAGCCACCGAGCGCGTGGGCGAGGGAGCGGGCGTAAGGCGTACTAGTAAGCAAGCTTCACCTCATCCTGTGAGCCACCACGCCCGTGGGCAGGGGAGACGGTGTACTAAGCAAGCTTCTCCTCTTTTTGCGAGTTGACGGGACACATCAAAAGTACTCCACTGTATAGAGCCTTGCCTCTAAGGCAGGCCCCACATGGTTTGCCTCTTTTTTAGCATAACGCGTCAAGTCGTAATTTGTTTGTTCACCTGTGGTAGACGATCCTCCATCAAGTGGACAACTAGCACACGTGTCAAATTACCACGTGGGCTGCCTTTTCGTACAGAAATGAGCTCCACCATGTACCTGCGCGGGTGTGGCTAGGAAAGAGACAGGAGTATGTGCACCGTGCGTGCACCTCTTCTCTTCGTGCACGTCCCCCACCTACGTGGGTGTGTGTGAGAGAGATACAAACCTATATAGATGGCGTGTGCGTTCGTGAGTGTTTTTGTTTGGGGGTGTGATTTTGTGAATGTATTTGTGGGAATATGTGCCGATGACATATCAAACAAAAATTTGCATGCAATGTGTGTGAAATATAGGCCTATCCATATCATATATAGAGGGGCAAGGGCGGCGCTAGGGGTATTCTTGGGTCTTCATGTGAATACCCATGATTTTTACAAAACAGTGTTGATTTTGGCAAAAGAGTGACAATTTTTGAAAAACAGCAATTATTTTGGCAAAATGAATACACATGAATACCTAGTTGCAAATTATATGAGCCGCCAATGTAGAGGGGGCGATCCACGAGAAGAGAGGGAGGGGTCATAGATATCGATAGAGTCGAAGGGAGGATCAAGTGGGTGGGTGCGAGATCGATGAAGAGCGCCATCGAAATTGTGTGTGCAAGTCAAAGATATAGGGCGACTGATCTAGCGGAACGTTAGAGGGCACAGGGAAAGTTTGTGTGTGGCAGGGAGACATGACTAGAGCGCTTGATGTATTGGTGTGTGGGGGGTGAGGGGAGACAGAGGCCGAACTAGAGAGGTAGAACGACTCGTATATGTGTTGAGAAGGAGAGACCCAGCTATGTCTTGAGGGAGATCGGTCGACATCCATACATAACTGAAGGACGGGAAATAGGATGGGAGAGAGAGAGAGAGGTAGAGTGTTGGATGGGTGATGGAGTTGCTTCTCGAAGATGGTGGGAGAGGCCTCCTAGACAAACTGAGGGTACAACTTCAATATTATCAATAAGAGTGGGGATGTGTTTATGTGTGTGCCTGTGCGTGATAGATCTGTCGGGACGCATGCATGGATGATGAAGGGGAACCATGTGTTTGGTAAGCAAACCTAACTAGATCGGTAGTTCAATTGTTGTTTGTCGGAGGAAGGGAGAGACATAACTAATGAGGTAGATCGATCGACGCGTGGGGAAAAACAAGTTATAAGGACCTAGCTAGCTATATGTATAGCGGGAGATCGGTCGGTGTACATCCATTTGTTAGAGGCAAATAAGGCCCAGGGAGACAGATAGACAGAGAGAATGGAGCTACGAGGTCGTGCGAGAGGCCGAGCTACTAGCTAGATAGGGGGAGGAGTGTGCGGCTATTAGATTGATGAAAAGAGGGGTGAGAGTTTACACGTGTGTGGGACCGTATGAGAGACACAAGGCATCGACACGGAAAGGAGGAGATGGAAGGTGTGTGTCTATGTTGTAGGCAGACATAGCTGGAGAGGTTTATCGATCGGTGTGTGTCGGAAAGGAGTTGTGGAGACTGTGGGAGAACGACCTAAAGCAAAAAAATGAATGTGCGTGATGGATAGAATGCTGAGGGAGGGGGAGGGCGAGGAGGGCGTGTGCATGCACGAGAGAAAGTTAGTGCTAGCAGCAAAGGTTAGAGGATTGTGTGGGTGTAAGAGACTAAAAAAGATCATAATTTGATATGAAAGTGGATTCATATATTTGAATAGGAGATCATAGTGTTATAAACATATGCGTGCATGAATATAGCGGTGATACGCGTGCTGTGATTTTGCACATGTTATACCATAATGTGATAATGCATGGCGTTCGCAACTCACAGCTAAATGTCGAACAATCTAAACCATACTATACATCGAACAATCTCACATTTTATTTGAATTTGTGATAATGTGTGGCGTTTGCAGCTTACAACTAAATATCAAACAATCTAAACAATACTATATATCGAACAATCTCACATTTTATTTGAATTTGTGGTAATTTGTGGTGTTTGCAACTCACATCTAAATACTTGTAGGCGTAGGGGGCGGGTACCATACATTATGTTATAAACACATTATACATATGAGACATGGTTGAGATTATGAAGATCTAGCTAGAGCTTGAAATGTACTGTGATTTGAAATCAACATGAAGTGGATTCAAAAAATCGAGTTTGAATTCATATAGTACACATAGTTCATATCTAACTCGAGAGTAATAATGTGGTGTGTTGTGAAGATAATACACAAACGATGGTTTAACTTGACAGTTGTAACGCCCCGAGACCGATGCGCACGGTGTCTTCCAGTTATTCGCCATTGTTGCCATGTCATTTGCTTGCATGTAGCATTTTGCCATGTCATCATCTGCATTTCATCTACATGTTTTTCAAAACTTGCATCCGTTCGGATTCCCTCGGTTCTCTCTGTTGTCCGTTCTAAGCCCAACCACACTAGCACGCGCCCGCGGGACCTCCCAGTTCTTGTTTCGTGAGCGGCAGAAAACATTCTCGGAGTGGGCCGAGATTTGCCGAGTGGCCTTGGTATATCACCGGTAGACCGCCCGTCAAATTTCATTCCATTTGGAGGTCGTTTGATGCCCCAACGGTTACCTAAGTTAACCGACAAGCCCTTCTCTCTTTGCATCCCAGCACCCCTCTACAACAGCCCAATATCCCATCCAAACCTCCTCCATTTTCTCCGTCGTTGGATCACGATCGTGTGGGCGAAAACCGCATCTCATTTGGACTCTCCTAGCTCCCTCTACCTATATAAAGGCCCTCCCCTTCCATTTTCGCGGATGAAACCCTAGCCATCTTCCTCCTCCCGCAACCGGACTTGTCCACCCGCGCCGGACATGTCCGCCTCCATGTCGCCCGGACCAATCGCGCGCCGCCACCTTAGCTCCACCGCCTCCCCAACCAACCAGGTGCCGCCACCTCACCCCCTCTGTCCTCCCCGCGCTGCTTCAGCCCCGCGGGCCCACGGCTGGCCCGCTTGGCCCGTGTCACCACCACGACGGGCTCGAGTCACCGCCGCCCGCACCCGCACGCCTCGACGCCTGACCCTGCACCCTGCCGCTGTTCGCCGGCTCGCCGCTCCCGCCGACCTTGACGCCGCTGAGGGAGTCCTAGATTAGGGGGTATCCGGACAGCCGGACTGTGTACAACGTCCGGACTATTGAAGCGTGAAGATTCAAGACTCAAGACTTCGGCCCGTGTCCGGATGGGACTCTCCTTTGCGTGGAAGGCAAGCTTGGCGATCCGGATATTATGTTTCCTTTCTTATAACCGACTCCATGTAAATCCTAGCCCTCTCCGGTGTCTATATAAACCGGAGAGGTTGGTCCTTAGAAGGCCGATCACAATTACAATCATACCATCATAGGCTAGCTCTTAGGGTTTAGACTCTACGATCTCGTGGTAGATCTACTCTTGTACTACCCATATCATCAATATAAATCAAGCAGGAAGTAGGGTTTTACCTCCATCGAGAGGGCCCGAACCTGGGTAAACATCTGTGTCCCTCGCTTCCTGTTACCATCAGCCTTGACGCACAGATCAGGACCCCCTACCCGAGATCCGCCGGTTTTGACACCGACATTGGTGCTTTCATTGAGAGTTCCTCTATGACGTCGCCACAAGGCTTGATGGCTCCTTCAATCATCATCAACGACGTTGTCCAGAATAAGACTTTCCTCCCCGGACAGATCTTCGTGTTCGGCGGCTTCACACTACGGACCGATTCGCTTGGTCATCTGGAGCAGATCGCGTCGGGAGCGCCGAATAGTCATGATGAGCACGGGTTAGACCTGCTGTCAGACGATGCTCGGGATATCACCCTGGCAGAAGCCTTGGATCTAAATCCGGGGCAAAATGTGTTGCCTAAGGACGGAGGGCTATACCCCGCCCCGAAGGCTGTACCCTCATCGGCGATGAAGCCGAACACAGACCCCACCTCTGGGAAAGCCTATGACCCCGGGCCCCCGGATTCGTATCAAGTTGTAGGTCCCAGTCCGCGCCCTCCCGAGCCCACCAAGCCTGGCTAGGCCCCGGTAATGGAGTTCACCGCTGAGGATGATACGTCTCCGTCGTATCTACTTTTCCAAACACTTTTGCCCTTGTTTTGGACTCTGATTTGTATGATTTGAATGGAACTAACCTGGACTGACGATGTTTTCAGCAGAATTGCCATGGTGTTGTTTTATGTGCAGAAAATAAAAGTTCTCGGAATGACCTGAAACTCCAAGGAACACCTTAGAAAAAACAATAAAAAAATCCTCGCAAAAGATGAAGACCAGGGGGCCCACACCCTGTCCACGAGGGTGCCCCCCCTGGGCGCGCCCCCTACCTCGTGGGCCCCCTGGTGGCCCTCCGACACCAACTCCAACTCCATATATTGGCTTTCGGGGAGAAAAAAATCTAAGAGAAGAAATCATCGTGTTTTACGATACGGAGCCGCCGCCAAGCCCTAATCTCTCTCGGGAGGGCTGATCTAGAGTCCGTTCGGGGCTCCGGAGAGGGGGATTCGTCGCCGTCGTCATCATCAACCATCCTCCATCACCAATTTCATGATGCTCACCGCCGTGCGTGAGTAATTGCATCGTAGGCTTGCTGGACGGTGATGGATTGGATGAGATTTATCATGTAATCGAGTTAGTTTTGTTAGGGTTTGATCCCTAGTATCCATTATGTTCTGAGATTGATGTTTCTATGACTTTGCTATGCTTAATGCTTATCACTAGGGCCCGAGTGCCATGATTTCAGATCTGAACCTATTATGTTTTCATGAATATATGTGTGTTCTTGATCCTATCTTGCAAGTCTATAGTCACCTACTATGTGTTATGATCCGGCAACCCCGAAGTGACAATAATAGGGACCACTCCCGGTGATGATCATAGTTTGAGGAGTTCATGTATTCACTATGTGCTAATGCTTTGTTTCGGTTCTCTATTAAAAGGAGGCCTTAATATCCCTTAGTTTCCAATAGGACCCCGCTGCCACGGGAGGGTAGGAAAAAAGATGTCATGCAAGTTCTTTTCCATAAGCACGTATGACTATATACGGAATACATGCCTACATTACATTAATGAACTGGAGCTAGTTCTGTGTCACCCTATATTATGCCTGTTACATGACGAATCGCATCCGGCATAATTATCCATCGCTAATCCGGTGCCTACGAGTTTTCCATATACTGGTTCTCGCTTATTTACTTTTCCATTGCTACTGTTACAATCACTACAAAATACCAAAAACATTACTTTTGTTGTCTTTACTTTTGTTACCGTTACCACCACTATCATATTACTTTGCTACTAAACACTTTGTTGCAGATACTAAGTTTCCAGGTGTGGTTGAATTGACAACTCAGCTGCTAATACTTGAGAATATTCTTTGGCTCCCCTTGTGTCGAATCAATAAATTTGGGTTGAATACTCTACCCTCGAAAACTGTTGTGATCCCCTATACTTGTGGGTTATCAAGACTTTTTTTTGGCGCCGTTGCCGGGGAGCATAGCTCTATTCTTTGAGTCACTTGGGATTTATATCTGCTGGACACTATGAAGAACTTGAAAGATGATCGAACTACTATTTTGCCCTCAACTACGAGGGGAGGTAAGGAACTGCCATCTAGCCTTGCACTAGATTCTCCTTCTGTTATAAGTAAGCTAGCGACACCTAAACCTACTACTACTATGAATTCTGATATGTCGCATGTTATTGATGATGCCACTTCTACTATGCATGATACTTATGATGAAACTACTTCTATGCTTGATACTACTGTGCCCCTTGGTGAATTTCTTGATGAGCAAATTGCTAGGTCTAGAGAAAGAGAAATTATTGCACCTGGATACGATGATGTTAGTGATGATGAAAATATGCCTGCTATTCCTGAGGGTTACCTTTTTTATGTTGAATCTTCTGCAGCTATTCTTGCTTGCCAGGATAGATATGAACTTAAGAGGTTTCTAGTTAAATGGAGTAAAGAATCTTTTAGAGATAGAATGAAACCCGGCCCTGCTTTTGCAACTTCACCTATTTGTGTTCCCGGTTAGGATTATTATGATTTTTCTGTTGATCCAGATATAATTACTTTGGTTGAATCTGACCCTTTTTATGGCTATGAATCTGAAACTGTTGTGGCACATCTTACTAAGTTAAATGATATAGCTGCCCTGTTTACTAATAATGAGAGATCGCACTACCTTTATCTACTCAAGATATTTCTGTTCTCATTAAAGGGTGATGCTAAGATATGGTTTAATTGTGTTGATCCTGGTTGTGTGCAAAGTCCCCGGGATATGATTTATTACTTCTCTGCTAAATATTTCCCTGCTCATAAGAAACAAGCTGCCTTGAGGGAAATATACAATTTTGTGCAAATTGAAGAAGAGAGTCTCCCACAAGCTTGGGGGAGGATTCTCAAGTTACTTAATGCTTTGCCTGATCATCCTCTTAAGAAACCTGAAATATTTGATATCTTTTATAATGGACTAACTGATGCTTCCAGAGATAACCTGGATAGTTGTGCTGGTTCTCTTTTCAGGGAAAGAACACCGGATGAAGCTGAAATTCTATTGAATAATATGTTGGCAAATGAAAATAATTGGGCACCTCCTGAGCCAGTTCCAGAGCCAATTACTGAGCCTATTCCTAAACCAACTCCAAAGAAGAGAGGTGTTCTATTTCTCAGTCCCGAAGATATGCAAGAGGCAAAGAAATCTATGAAAGAAAAAGGTATTAAAGCTGAAGATGTTAAGAATTTACCTCCTATTGAAGAAATACATGGTCTTAATTTACCGCCTGTTGAAGAAGTATATGATCTCAATTACTTATTTAATGAAGAACCTCCCGATATCCCGACACAGGTAGTAAAGGTAAATTCTCTCTATAGATATGATAAAGCTGAAGTCCCTCCTACTAAAATTGTTAGTCAGTGCTTGGATGAGTTTGATGACTTTATGTTTAAGCAAGATGACTTTAATGCTTATTTTGGTAGATAGTTGAAACAGAGTACCTTTATGATTAAATGCTTGGGTGATTATATGGCTGATATCAGAGGTGAACTTAAACTTATTAGCAAACATGCTTATATGGTTACCACTCAAGTAGAACAAGTACTTAAAGCTCAAAAAGAAGCGCTTGATGAAATGAATAGTAAGAAAAATGATTATGCTGTTAGAGTGGCTACTAGAACTGGTAGAATGACTCAGGAACCTTTGTATCCTGAAGGCCACCCTAAGAGAATCGAGCAAGATTCTCAGAGAAATAATATTGATGTACCTAGTTCTTCTAAGAGGAAGAAAAACAAAAATGATAGGACTTTGCAAACTTCTAGTGAACCTATTGCAGAACCACCTGAGAATCCAAATGATATCTCTGTTTCTGATACTGAAACACAATCAGGTGATGAACATGAACCTAGTGATAATGTTAATGATAATGTTCATGTTGATGCTCAACCTAGTAATGATAATAATGTAGAAGTTGAACCTGTTGTTGATCTTGATAACCCACAATCAAAGAATCAACGTTATGATAAAAGAGACTTCGTTGCTAGGAAACATGGTAAATAAAGGGAACCATGGGTTCAGAAACCCATGCCTTTTCCTCCGAAACCATCCAAGAAAAAGGATGATGAGGATTTTGAGCGCTTTGCTAAAATGATTAGACCCATCTTTTTGCGTATGCGATTAACTGATGTGCTCAAAACAAATCCTTATGCTAAGTATATGAAGGATATTATTACTAATAAAAGAAAGATACCTGAAGCTGAAATTTCCACCATGCTTGCTAATTATACTTTTAAAGGGTGGAATACCAAAGAAACTTGGAGATCCCGGAGTACCTACTATACCATGCTCCATTAAGAGAATTATGTTAAAACTGCTTTATGTGATCTTGGAGCCGGTGTCAGTGTTATGCCTCTTCTTTATATCGTAGACTTGACTTGAATAAGTTGACACCTACTGAAATATCTTTGCAAATGGCTGATAAATCAACTGCTATACCTGTCGGTATTTGTGAGGATGTGCCTGTTGTGGTTGCAAACGTTACTATTTTAACAGACTTTGTTATTCTTGATATTCCCGAGGATGATAGTATGTCTATTATTCTTGGAAGACCTTTCCTTAATACTGCAGGGGCTGTTATTGATTGCAACAAAGGCAATGTCACTTTTCATGTTAATGGCAATGAGCACACGGTACACTTTCCGAGGAAATAACCTCAAGTTTATCGTATCAACTCTATTGGAAAAATTTCATCGATTATATTTGGAGGTTTTGAATTTCCTCTCCCTACTGTCAAGAAAAAGTATGATATTCTTATTGTTGGAGATTTTCATATCCCAGTTGAGGTAACTTAGTGTTATTCGAAATTTCTCCGGTTCCGTGATTATTCAGAATGAGTTTGTTAACAAGACTTGATCAATCTTGTTAGCGGGTTCATTTTGATGATCACGAGATGGATGAAACTAGAAGCACAACCTTCTATACCCTCTTTATATTTTCTGTTATTTAGTAGAAATAAAGTAAAATAGTATTTTTTTTGTCTGTCTCCTGACTTATCCGTGCAATATAAAAATATCCCGAAAATAAAAGTCCTCAGAATGCCATGCCAATTTAATATTATTTTTTCAGGAATATTTGAGGATTTACTATGCAAAAATTACCACGGGGGAGCTGCCACCTGGTCACGAGGGTGGAGGGCGCGCCCTACCCCCCTGGGCGCACCCCCTGCTTCGTGGGCCCACGGTGGCCCTCCTCCACTTATCCCTGCACCCATCTTCTTCCTCTGCCTCACACAAACACGAAAAACCAACTCAAGCACGAGTTCCAGCCCCCGTTGCTGTGATTTTCGATCTCCTTGCTCAAAGCACCTCTCACAAAACTGCTTGGGGATATTGTTCCTTGGTATGTGACTCCTCCATTGGTCCAATTAGTTTTTGTTCTAGTGCTTTATTCATTGCAAATTTGTGCTGCATAGGTGACCATGTTCTTGATCTTGCATGTCAAATTTATATGGTTCCAAGTAGTTCTAATGCTTGATATAGGCCCTAGGCAATTGTGGGAGTTGTTGCTATCAATTTTATTGAGGTTGGTTCACTTTTATTTGAAGTTACTAAAAATTTCAGAAATTTTTCAGAGAAAACAATATGTTGAGGAAGATGTTCCAAGGTGGTCCTTCAAGGAAGCAAGGTCCCAGGCTTGCAATACGTGATGCTGACGAAGAACCACCAAGAGACGCTCCTGTGAGGCCTTGTGAATGGCCATCGGAAAATTTAATGAATCAAGTGGGAATCAAAGAAGAATTTAGTGCATATTTGAGTAACGCCGGTCTTGAGGACTTTGAAGCTGACAAATGCCCCCAATACCATGATCTCACAAGTTCATTTGTGAGGAGGTTTGAGTTTTCATCTTCGCGTAATTCTCCTTTAGTCATGTTTGACCTTTATGACAAATCTTATACCATGGACTTAGAGGATTTTACTTCTGCTTGCAAACTTCCATCTTGGGGTAATGTCAGGGATCCCCCTAAATCTGAATATAGAGACTTTCTTGCTAGAATAACTGTGGGAGAATCTAGAGATATAACACAAGCCACTATAGGAAGCGTTCACTTTCCTGCTATATATTATTTTTCTCTCTTCATAGGTAGATGCATAAATGCTAAGGATGAAGCATGTCAGATGTGTTCCCCTGATCTCAGCATTCTCAGACGTGTTGTGTTAGGACACCAAACTTATCATATGGGAGCCATTGTAGCTCGCAGGTTGCATCAGAATAGGCACAACAGAGATTTCTTTGGAGGAATTTATGCAACCCGCTTAGCTAATTTTCTTGAGATAGGTGTCAGGGAAGCTGATCCACGAACAGCTATGGGACCGGCGGACCGAGCCCCTTTAGGTTCGGCGGGGGGCGGAGGTCGCACGAAGAGCGGATCGAGGCGAAACACACAAGCAGTTTTACCCAGCTTCGGAGCTCTCCGGAGAGATAATACTCCTACTGCTGCTTGTCTGATTGTATTGAGTTCTTGCTTAGGAGCGTTGAGTGCTACAGTACGCACCAGCTGCTAACGAGACCGAGCATGAGTGTTTTTCTGGCTTCGAAAACCCCCCGCCCTACGTTGCGCATGGGCCTCCTTTTATACGCTCAAGGGGTCTCCGACAGGTGGCAACATAGACAAGGGCAAAAAATGGAAAAGGAATTGCGGTTGGTACAACTACTTGTATAGTGTATCCTACCTAACCCTGACGGCAGGGGACAAAGGCATTAAATGCCCGTCTGCGTCACCCGAATAGTGCAAAAAGGACCGTCAGGGACGCCACCGTTCGCCACGATGGAAGTCTTGTCAGCGTTGCTTGCCACCGCGCACCGCTGGCTGCATAGCCTCTTGCCACGCGCGTCTGGAAAGGCCTCAGGGCGACACGTTGGTGGATGTGCTGGAGCGCGGGTACTGAGTGGTAGCTTGTCGCGGCAAGCGCCTTGCCGCGGATATTGTCTTGTCGCGCCCGGAAGCTTGTCGCTCACTGGGCCTTGCTGGGACGCGTGGCGCGTCGCGGCAAGTTCCTTGTGATGCCTTGGTTGGCCTTCCCGGCAAGCTCCTCTTGCCGGGGCCTTGTCTCCTTGGCTTGAATACTTTGTTCTTGAATAGTTCCAAAGGAACCACGGAGGACCTTGGCGGTCACCCGGCAAGCCTTGCCGCGGGGTGCTGCAGTTGCCCGTGCACAAGTTCGGGATACTAGGGTACCCCTACTCTAGTACACCGACAGGAGCCCCCGGGCCTGGGCCACACATGGCGCCGGGCGCTGTTGGGCCAGGCCCAAAACAGGGCACGGGCACGCGCGGCCTGGGTTACGCCGTATCTTACTCCGTATCCACCGCGCCCTCCCCGAACGGCACGCGTTGAATGCGGCATCATGGGAGAGATCGTGGGTGGTTTCTTTATTCGGAATAACGGAACGCCCGCCCCCTCCCTCTTTATAAGCAGCGGAAACAGGGGCAGTTCGCCCATCTCGCCGGTTGCTACTCCAATCTCAGAAATCTCCGCCGCTCCCCCCTTCTTCCCAAAGCTGAAAGAGAGCACTGCTCTGCCCCCCATCACCACCAGCATCACCAACGCCGTCGATCTCCCCCACGACCTTCGTCATGGCTCCGAAAGCCGACAAGGGGAAGGTCGTGAAGTCGGCCGAGGCGTAGCGGCTCACGGCACTGCGAAAGGAGCGGGCAATCTCCCCCCCCCCCCAGCTCAACGCGAAGGAGCTGAGGGAGTACTACTACCTCTTCTAGTCGACGGAGACGCGAGCGCATCCGCGCACGAAGGTACTCCCAGCTGCCGCTTCGGAACTGGCTCCGAATGGATACCCTTTCTTCGCATTGTTCTTCTACTGCAGGCTCTGCCCGCCTTTCTCTGAATTTTTCTACGATATCATGAACACCTACGGGTTCCGCCTCCTTGACTTCATCCCCAATGCCGTTCTGACCATGGCAGTTTTTTCACATCTTTGTGAAAACTTTGTCGGAGTCCATCCAAATGTCGCTCTTTTTCGCCACTTCTTTATGCCCCGAGTCGAGAGAGGAGAACCTTTATCCAGCGGAATCGCCTGGATCTCAAGAGCTGGCAAGAAGGAAGCTTATCTGGAGGGAGAGCTCCGCAGCAAGTGGGAGGAATGGAGAGCAGAATGGTGCTGGATTGTCGAGGAGAACCCGCAGCCATTCATCGCCCAGCGCCAAGTCCCAATAGCGTGCGGCAACGATTGGAGCAACGTGGCCCCGGAAGACGATAGGCTGAAGATTGTCGTCATCAGGATCTTACGCCTCAGGCTTGCCAGGCTCACCGTAGGCGCCGTTGGCGCAGATTTCCTTCGCCGCTGCATCGCCCCCCTGCAGGAGAGGAGGAGACCCGCCTAGGAGTTCCAAAACTCGGCGGATATCATGAGGCTGCACCCGGGCCTCAACTTCAACTTCACCGTCCTGGAACTGGACGTGATGATCCTGGAGCTGTTCAAGCGCGATCCTCAGCATCCCGAAGCGTTCATGTTGCCGAGGGGTGTCGTTCCGTTGTGCAACAACTCCTCGCTCGACCGCATCCGCGCAATGATGCCGTTGTGCGATTCGCATGGAATCGTCCCAACCTGGCAAGAGCCTGCGGACGACGTCGTGCGGGACTTCTTTGACGGCTTGGTAGAAGTACCGGTCCGCTCTGACGAACAGAAGAGCCTCACCCGCGACACCACCGATGCGGAGATGCAGCGCATCGCCACTAGGCTGGAAGAGGCGGCAGCAGCCGCTGCCGCGGGTGAGTTTGGATTCACCGTGGAGGAGGCAGAGGCAGCAGAGGCGGCAAGCCTTGTCGAGCGAGAGGAGTTTGCCGGCGAGGAAGAGCTTGTCGGGCCTGAAGCTGAGTCGAGCGAGCCCGCCAAGGGCGCGAGCGACTCGTTGAAGATCGGCTCCTCCTCCTCCCCACCTTCAGCCAGCTCGCCGCAAGCAAGCCCCCAGCTCCACCAAGAAGGCGTCTCCGCAAGGTCGGGGACGTAGCGGGGCGGCAGGCGAATCAACAGCCGTCGTGCCGCGCAACACGCTCTACCGCGGCAAGCACTGTTGCCGCGGGAGCGCCTCACGCCGCTGCGGCAACTGGAGCAGGGTCTTCCCGGTCCACCGCTACTGCTCCTGCCAAGCGGACAAGGGAGCCTACTCCTCCGCCTCGTCGCACCGGAGGCGAGCCGGACTTCGATCTCTCCGCGCTCAGCTCCGACGAGGAAGAAGAAGAGTAAGATTCTTTGCTGTACTTGTAGTTCTTCAATTCTTGCTGTTTTGCCTTGTATCTGATTTGCTTTACTCCGAACCCATCCCTTTTTAGGACTCTGGCCCAGAGAGCAGCGAAGAGAGCCAAGGTCCCGGTGATTATCATCGAGGACGAACCCACCGCGACAGCAGGGGGCATGCCCGAGACCACCTTGCCGGACCCGGCAACTTTTCCCCAAAGCAGCCCCCATCGCAGCCCCCAGCGTAAGTATATAGTTTACTTCCTGCTGTTAGGCACGCATGGGTGATCTTTCTTTGCTAATATCTGACTGTTGGTTTGTGCAGGAGCAGAGCAGCCTCACCAAGAGAGCCCGGAAGCCATTCCCGAAGTGCCATCTGCTTCGACTACACCGCCAAGGGAGAATTCCCCGGCAAGGGAGCATTCTCCGGCAAGGGAGAACTCTCCGGCAAGGGACAGTTCTCCGGCAAGGGACAGCACCAGTGATCCTCCGGTGGTTGAGACCACGACTGCAGATCCTAGTACAGGTAATCCTCTTGCTTGAAAACTTCCCTTGGGTTCTTCTTCTTCTGATTTTCTTTTTGGATATTTGCTTGACTTTTCTCTTTTTTCCGTTTGTCAGATCCATCTGCCACGGAGCCGATGGAAACCGAGGTCGCCGGCGAGGATGGCGCGCACAGCAATACCGACGATGCTATTGCCACCGAAGGAGAAGCCGGTGTTGATGATCCCGCCGGCGAAGAGGCCGCCAAACCTGCCGCCGTAGAAGCTGGCGAGGGATCCGGCGATTGCACTGACGGCCCCGAGGCCG
This sequence comes from Triticum aestivum, assembly GCF_018294505.1. Classification (NCBI taxonomy): domain Eukaryota; kingdom Viridiplantae; phylum Streptophyta; class Magnoliopsida; order Poales; family Poaceae; genus Triticum; species Triticum aestivum. The sequence goes on along the minus strand of NC_057804.1, from coordinate 204,176,504 downwards.
CAGGAGCGTTAGGTGCTACGCCGACCGCCGATCCCTCCGCCGCTGCTGCAACGCCAGGCTCCGAAGAGCCCCAGCCCGGCGCCTATTTGAAGGCCGGCGATGGCATCTTCATCAAGCTCCCCTGGGCGTCAAGCTCCAGGGCGCTGGTCGAAGGAGAAACCTTGGATGGAGAGGTGCTCGCCTCCGCTGGGCTACGCTAGTTGACGCGCCAAGCAGCAGCAGCGACGAGCCTGAGGAGGAGCGGCTGCTGCGGAAGCTGTTGTCGCTTTACCGCACCTGACAGGCCAAGCTGGAATCCCGAGAAGCGCTTGTCGCGAAGGCAGGAGTGGACATCGAGAAGCGCGCGGAGGAGCTCCGGGGTCTCAGGCAGGAAGCTCTCCGATCCCTGGCAGAGGAGCGGGAGCAAGTCGCCGAGGAGCGGAAAGCCTTCCTCCTCGAGAAGGCTGAGGTTCAAGAGCAACAGCGGCTCGCTGCCGAGAAGCTATCTGCGCAGGAAGGCAAATTGGCGCAGCGCAAGGTCAACCTTGACAGCCACGAGGAGGAGCTTGCCGCGCGCGAGCAAGCAATTGGCGGGGCTCTCAAGGAAGGAAAGGATGCTGCCGCAGCTGCCGAGGCCGCCAAGAAGGAGCTGGAGACGAGGATGGCGCAGCTGGAGGCCGATCTCAAGGCGAGCGGCGAGGAGCTTGCCGTGCTCAAGCGTAAGCGCGAGAAGGACGCCGCCGCTCATGGCGAGCTGCAGGGTCGTCTCGCTGAGAGGAGCAAAGAGCTTAGCACCGCCAAGGACTCCAACGCAGATCTTGAGTTGAAGCTGGCCACTTTGACCAAGACGCTGGACGGCGCCAGGGAGCAGGAAGTGGCCTTGAAGGAGAAGATCAAGGCCGATGAGGCGCTGCTGGCGAGTGCTGCTGCCGCCCAGAATGCTTTTAGGGAGACTGTGGAGCACTGGACCGAGGGTCTCGTGAATGTTGCCGCCGCCATCGACGGGGAGCTGGCGCAGCTGGGGATGGAGGACCTCGGGTATTCTTCCGACGAGCACCTCCAACCCAGCGCCAAGCTCAGCTTGTTCTTCAAAGGCGTGGCGACGGCCCTCCAGTGACTCCGGGAGAAGATCCCAAAGCAGCTGGCCGACGAGTCGCGCAAGATCTGCGCGGGAGTTCTTCAAAAGGTGCTGGTGAAGGTGGCCTTCCGCAACCCAGGCCTCAACCTCACCAACGTCCTCAGGTCCCTGCCGCCGGATGCTGATCTGGAAGCGCTCAAGGCCCTTGTCGCACCCATTGTGGACAAGGTGAGCGAGATCAAGAGGGTTGAGGGCGATCGCGTAGATTAGGCCGCCCGTTTTCTCTTTTTCTTTGTCGCTGTCGGTCATGTCATGAGAACAATCTGTTAGAGCTGCGACAAGCTATCTTGTAATATAACTCTATTTTGGGTAGAGATTGTTGTGTTATTTCCTTTACTTGATTCCTTCCTTTGTATGTTTTTGCCCTACGCTTTTAGGGAACTTGTCGGCGCAGGCACCTTAGCCGCGAGCGCTGAGTGCGGGACATCAGCAGCCTGCTGGCGGTGCCGCTACCGACAAGAAACCTTGTCGCAACTAGTCGCAGCTCACTTAAGTTGTTGAGCGGACTCGAAACAAAGTAAGGGCGCAACTAGCTACGAGTTGGTTCCTCCGCGCACAGGTTTTCCATACAAAGTACGGTCGTTCGAGGAAGATAACTTAAAAATTTAAAACTGATTGCTCAAACTTTGGCAACTTAGCTTTTTGTCGTTTGCTTTCCGGTAAGGCGAAACTTCCTTGAACGATGCCTAGTCCACACCATTATCTTCTCCTTTCCCCCCGGCAAACTTGTGTGCGAGGGAACCTTCCTTTCCTTTTTGAGAAAAAGAAAGAAGAGAAAATAAAGATATGGAGCCTTACGGCTCGTTATTGCTTACCGGGGGTAGGCGCTGCACAAAGTGTCAGATAACGCATGCAAAATAAAGTAGACAGCATGATATTGACAAGATGTGCGGAGCACATGAGCTTTACTTATGCACGGGGTCTGCGCCCGGCTTTGTACAAAGGATTACATGCAACATCGGCAAGACTTGTACAAAAGGTGGTTGCCGGAAAAGATTCCGGCAACCGCGCCCTACGGGTAAAACTTACGAAGATGCTCAATGTTCCAGGAGTTGCTCACCGGAATGCCATCTTCGGTCTCAAGGCGGACAGCGCCAGGCCTAGTGACTCGTTTCACCCGGTAAGGGCCTTCCCACTTCGGCGTCAACTTGTTGGAATTCTTGGCGGACTGAACGCGCCGAAGAACAAGGTCGCCTTCCTCGAAACTTCTGGCATTAACTTTGCGGCTATGGTAGCGGCGCAAAGCTTGCTGGTATCGAGCAGCTCGTACAGCAGCCTGAAGACGGTCCTCCTCAAGGAGCAGCGCGTCATCTTGTCGCAGCTGCTCTTGCTCAAGCTCATCATAAGCGAGCACTCGAGGTGATCCGTATACGAGTTCCGTGGGGAGAACTGCCTCTGCTCCATAGACTAGAGCGAAAGGTGTCTGGCCAGTGGCTCGATTTGGCGTCGTCCTGATCGACCAAAGAACCACCGGCAGCTCCTCAATCCAGTTCTTCCGCACTTGCGCAGCCTGTCGAAAGTCCTGGTCTTGAGCCCGCGCAGCACTTCAGCATTTGCCCTCTCCGCTTGACCGTTGCTTCTCGGATGAGCAACAGAAGCGAAGCAGACCTTGGCGCCAAGATCTTGGACGTACTGCATGAAGGTGCGGCTCGTGAATTGTGTGCCGTTGTCGGTGATGATCCTGTTAGGGATCCCGAAACGGCAAACAATCGACCTGAAGAACTTGACTGCTGACTGTGCTGTCACCTTCCTCACTGGTTCCACTTCCGGCCACTTTGTGAACTTGTCGATTGCAACGTACAAGTACTCAAAGCCCCCGACAGCTCGGGGAAAAGGGTCGAGGATATCGAGCCCCCAGACCGAAAATGGCCAGGATAAAGGGATCGTCTGGAGAGCTTGAGCTGGCTGGTGTATCTGCTTGGAATGGAACTGGCACGCTTCACACTTGGTTACTTGTGCAGTTGCATCCTGGAGGGCTGTCGGCCAAAAGAAACCTTGCCGGAACGCTTTGCCGGCAAGTGCTCTTGCGCCAATGTGGTGACCACATATGCCTCCATGTATCTCTGCCAACAGCTTTTGTCCGTCTTCCCGGTGAATACACTTCAATTTCACGGTGTTGAGTCTTCTTCTGTACAGTGTGTCGTTGACAAACTGGTACATACTTGACTGCCGGGCTACTCTTTCCGCTTCTTCTTGCTCTTCGGGAAGTTCTCCTGTCTGAAGGAAACGGACAATCTGCTGTGCCCATGCTGGAGCTTGCGGCTCGACAACAAAGACTAAAGGCACATCTGCTGCTGCGGGAACATCCGCTTCTACGGCGAGAACCTGCGGCTCAGCCGGAGCTTGACGTTCCCCGGCAAGCTTGCCGGAGCAAAACTTGTCGGGAGCGTCTGCTTCAACGGAACAAACCCTAAGGCTTGCCGGAGCAGACTGCTCCTCAGCACCTTTGGTGTTGATCTTGAGGACCTTCTTGGCGGTGGCTTCGGGGAGCTCTGCCGGAAAATAGTCACCAGAAATCAACTTCCTCTTCTTTCTCTGTCCAGTTGATGGCGTTACAGACGGTTGAGTCAGCTTGAGCACAAAGATCCCTGGTTCCACAGGTAACTTAAGTGCGGCGCACTTTGACAGGCCATCGGCAATGTCGTTCTGAGCTCTTGGAACATGTTCCATCTGTAGGCCGTCAAAGTGCTCTTCTAGCTTTCTCACTTCATCAACGTAGGCTTCCATCAACGGACTCTGATAATTCTAGTTCACTTGGCGGACGACAAGCTGTGAGTCACCCCTGACAATGAGCTTCTTGATTCCAAGGTCTGCTGCGATCCTGAGACCGGCAAGCAAACCTTCATACTCTGCAGTATTGTTCGTTGCTTGCTCCTTGGGAAAGTGCATCTGGACTACGTACTTGAGGTGCTCTCCGGTGGGTGCAACAAGTAGCACGCCCGCACCGGCGCCTTGCAGCGAGAAAGCACCATCAAAGTACATCAGCCACTCTTTGCTTGCTTCCTTGACGGGGATGCTCGTTTCTGGAACTTCTTCATCTTGTGTTGGCGTCCACTCTGCTATGAACTCTGCCAATGCTCTGCTTTGGATAGTTGAAGTGCTCTCAAACTTGAGGCCAAAGCTTGACAGTTCCAGTGCCCACTCGACAATCCTGCCTGTTGCTTCTGGATTTTGCAGTATCCTCTTCAGCGGAAAACGAGTGACGACTGTGATCTCATGTGCTTGGAAGTAATGGCGCAGCTTTCTCGAGGCCATGAGAAGGCCGAAAAGCAATTTCTGCACACCAGAATACCTTGACCTAGCCCCCTGCAGAAGGGAACTGACAAAGTAAACTGGGCGCTGCACCATTCTTTTCTGCATCTTCTCATGCGCCTGCGCAGATCCATCTTTGTCGGGACCAGAGCTTGCCGGTGAAGTCTCCTGCTTGTCGCTGGATGCATCTGCCGTGGTTGCTGGCTCATCATCCGCCTCCCTCTCCGCTACTAACGCAGCACTAACCACTTGATTGGTTGCCGCTATATATAGCAGCAACTTCTCTTGTGGCTTAGGTGCGACAAGTGTTGGAGTGGAGGACAGGTATCTCTTTAAGTCCTGCAGCGCAGCCTCCGCTTCCGGAGTCCATTTCATTGGACCTGCCTTTTTCAATATTTTGAAAAATGGCAGGGCGCGCTCAGCAGACCTAGAGATAAACCTGCTGAGAGCAGCTACGCAACCGGCAAGTCTTCGTACATCCTTGACGCGCTTTGGAGCTTCAATCTGCTCAATGGCCTTGATCTTGTCGGGATTGGCTTCAATTCCCCGCTGAGACACGAAGAACCCGAGAAGCTTGCCGGAGGGGACTCCAAACACGCACTTCTCGGGGTTAAGCTTGAGGTTGATCTTGCGCAGATTTGCAAAGGTTTCGTCTAAATCTTGAATCAGAGTCGCCTTGTCCTTGCTCTTGACCACTATGTCATCCATGTAGGCTTCCACATTTCTGTGTATTTGCGGCTCAAAAGCGTCATGGACTACCCTTGCAAATGTTGAACCAGCATTCTTTAAACCGAAAGGCATCCGTACGAAACAGTATGTGCCACATGGGGTGATGAATGCGGTCTTCTCCTCATCCTCTTCTGCCATGAAGATCTGATGGTATCCTGAGTATGCATCAAGAAATGAAAGCAAGTCACATCCGGCCGTGGAGTCAACAATCTGGTCGATGCGCGGCAAGGGAAATGGGTCTTTGGGACAAGCTTTATTGACATCGGTAAAGTCGATACAAAGCCTCCATTTCCCGTTTGCCTTGCGCACGACTACAGGGTTGGCCAACCACGTAGGATGGAGCACTCCTCTAACGAGGCCTGCTGCTTCCAATTTCTTGATTTCTTCTGCGATGAATTCTTGGCGCTCCACTGCCTGTTTCCTGACTTTCTGCTTGACGGGCCGCGCATGAGGACAGACGGCAAGATGGTGCTCGATTACTTTCCTGGGAACACCGGGGATGTCAGACGGTTGCCACGCAAATACGTCGACGTTCGCCCGCAGGAAAGCAACGAGCGCGCTTTCCTATTTAGGGTCGAGAGTGGCACTGATGGTGAAGGTACCACCAGTGCCATCCTCCTTGGCGGACACCTTCTTGGTCTCAGGTGGAGCTACCATTGTTTTCTTACACTTGCCGGTGGAGCTCGATGGTGCGTCCTCGACGGTAGCGCAGCACTCCGAAGAGGTGCGCTTGCCGGAGTGGGCATCAGAACTCTTGCCGGACTTGGTCTTCTTCTTCGCCCCGGGAGCTTCAACGGCAAGTGACTTGCGATCTGTTGCGGCTGCTGCTTCCCGGTAGATCTTGTCGGCGCAGATAAGAGCATCCTTCTTGTCGCCAGGGACAGAGATGACACTTATCGGGCCTGGCATCTTCAGCATGTTGTATGCATAGTGAGAGGCTGCCATGAATTTGGCGAGTGCTGGACGGCCGAGTATCCCATTGTAAGGCAATGGAAAGTCAGCAACGTCAAAAGTGACCCTCTCAGTCCTGAAGTTCAACTCGCTGCCAAATGTCACCGGCAACGTGATCTTTCCCTTCGGCTTGCTCCTTCCCGGATTGATTCCTTGGAACGTGCCGGTCTCTTCGAGCTCGCCATCAGGGATCTGGAGTTTCTGGAGTACCGCGGAGGAGATCAGGTTCAAGCCGGCCCCGCCGTCAACTAGCATCTTAGTGACCTTGAGGTTGCGGATAGTTGGTGAAACCAACATCGGCAAGCACCCGACCGCAGTTATGCGATCAGGGTGGTCCTCAATATCAAAGATGATAGGCGTGCTGGACCATTTCAGAGGCCTGCGTGACTCGACGGGTGGTTCTGCCGCATTAACTTCCCGCACCCACTGCTTGAGCTGGCGGTGTGAAGTATGCAGAGAAGCACCTCCGTCAACGCATAGGACCTCTGTGGCTTTCTGGAACTCCTGCTCATCGGTCTCGTCATCATCCATATCTTCATCGTCGTCGTCATCTTCATCCTTGTCGCGGCCGCGGGGAGGTCTGTCTCCTTGCCGCTGCTTGGCCTTGCCGCGGCGTCCTCCTCGGCCGGGGCGTTTCTTGCCGGCTCCTCCAGCACCTTCCTGGGCCTTCTCCTTGTCGCGTCGCTCGTATTCAGCCTTTTGCTGCTCGACAAGCTGCTCGACCTTCTTGCAGCTCTGGAGGTCATGGCCCTTGGTGCGGTGGATCTTGCAGTACTGCTTGTTGGTGCCGTCCTGCTTGTCGGCGACCGCCACAGCCTCCTCGCCGGAGCTACCAGCTTTGGCTTTCTTGGCGCCACCTCCGTTGCCGGACTGCTCAACGACTAGCACATCTTTGCCTTTCTTCTTCCTGTTGTTCCGCCGCCGGTTTTTCTTTGCCGGGGCAGTCTCCTCACTATCAGATCCTCCTGCTCCTATATTCTCTCCGGGGAGTTTCCTCCCTTCCTCAGCACGTGCACACTTGTCGGCCAGGGCATATAGCTCACTGACGTCTCTGATCTTGCACATAGCCATCTCCTCCCGCATCCTGCGGTTTCGCACGTTCTGGTGGAACGCGCTGATTACCGCGGCAGGGTGGACATCTGGGATGTTGTGCTGTACACGGCTGAATCTCTGAATGTACTTGCGCAGGGGCTCTCCTTCCTTCTGGGCGAGCAGATGAAGGTCGCTCTCTTGGCCATGAGGCTTGTGGCCGCCTGTAAAGGCGCCGACAAACTGATGGCATAGGTCTGCCCAGGAGGATATGGAGTTGTCTGGCAAGTGCATGAGCCAGGATCTGACATTGGGCTTGAGCACCAGCGGGAAGTAGTTGGCCAGGATCTTGTCGTCCCGCCCCCCGGCAGCTTGCACCGCGATGGTGTAGATGCTGAGGAACTCCGACGGATGCGACTTGCCGTCGTACTTCTCTGGTACATCTGGCTTGAAATTCTTCGTGCTGGGCCACTGGACTTGCCGCAGCTCACGAGTGAACGCAGGGCAACCTACCGCGTACGGCAAGTCGCCTGGTTCCCCTGGTGCATGCATGTCGACAGAGGGCCCAGCGCGCTGGTCCGATTGACGCCGCGCTTCTCTTCGGCGCTCGATGCGAGTACGAGCGTCTTCTTGCTGTCGTTCATGAAGAACTTGGCGCTGATCGCGACGAGCTCGTGGATCTGATGATGCGGTGGAGTCGCTGTCGAGGTGGATCCGGCGAGTCGGCGATCTTGGCCTTCGGGGTGGAGAGTGCATGGTGGTTGCACCCCCACCGGTTTCGTCGCCACCGGCTCGTGCCTGGCAGTCCTGCCGCGGCAGCGACGCACTCGGCTGCCGCGGAGTGTCGCCGTTGGCGAAGCCGATGAGACTCTGAATGGTGGCCCTCCATTGATCGATCTTGTCTTCCGTTGGAGGGTAATCCAGGAGCAGTTGAGCTCGCGCCAAAGCTTCTGCTGGAGTGGTGGGTGGCAGTGGCGAACGGTGCGAGGAGCGGGATATGCTCGGACTTCTAACTATGTTAGAAGGAGCAGTATCCCGTCCAGGCGACCGTGTCTCGCTCGTGCCAGCACGTTGGCATGCATGCTGGTCTTGAGCACCCCGAGATCCACCAGCTCGATCTTGGTCCAACAAACGTATGGCACTGCGAATACCATGACGCTGTCGATCCTGCGCCTCCTGAGACGGGCGCGGTGCATGTACGGACGCCGAGGTCTGTGCAGCCTTCTCCTTGGACCTGGCAGCACCGTGAGCTCCCTCGTCGACGCCCGTTCTTCCGCCAGCGTCTACCCCACCACTTGTTTGCTCCGGTGGTGGTGGGATCGACGTGGACGGAACAGCTGCCGCCGAAGCCTTCTTCTTCGGTGGCATGTCGATGAAGAAGATGAAGATCAAGCTCGTGTGAACGCCGGATCAGGTTCACACAACCTCGACGCCCCCTACCTGGCGTGCCAAAGATGTCGGAAAGCTGATCCACGAACACCTATGGGACCGGCGGACCGAGCCCCTTTCGGTTCGGCGGGGGGGGAGGTCGCACGAAGAGCGGATCGAGGCGAAGCACACGAGCAGTTCTACCTAGCTTCGGAGCTCTCCGGAGAGATAATACTCCTACTGCTGCTTGTCTGATTGTATTGAGTTCTTGCTCAGGAGCGCTGAGTGCTACAGTACGCACCAGCTGCTAACGAGACCGAGCATGAGTGTTTTTCTGGCTTCGAAACCCCCCGCCCTACGTTGCGCATGGGCCTCCTTTTATATGCTCAAGGGGTCTCCGACAGGTGGCAACGTAGACAAGGGCAAAAATGGAAAAGGAATTGCGGTTGGTACAACTACTTGTACAGTGTATCCTACCTAACCCTGACGGCAGGGGACAAAGGAATTAAATGCCCGTCTGCGTCGCCCAAATAGTGCAAAAAGGACCGTCAGGGACGCCACCATTCGCCATGATGGCAGTCTTGTCAGCGTCGCTTGCCACCGCGCACCGCTGGCTGCACAGCCTCTTGCCACGCGCGTCTGGAAAGGCCTGAGGGCGACACATTGGTGGATGTGCTGGAGCACGGGTACTGAGTGGTAGCTTGTCGCAGCAAGCGCCTTGCCGCGGATATTGTCTTGTCGTGCCCGGAAGCTTGTCGCTCACCGGGCCTTGCCGGGACGCGTGGCGCGTCACGGCAAGTTCCTTGCGATGCCTTGGTTGGCCTTCCCGACAAGCTCCTCTTGCCGGGGCCTTCTCTCCTTGGCTTGAATACTTTGTTCTTGAATGGTTCCAAAGGAACCATGGAGGACCTTGGCGGTCACCCGGCAAGCCTTGCCGTGGGGTGCTGCAACTGCCCGTGCACAAGTTCGGGATACTAGGGTACCCCTACTCTAGTACAACGACAATAGACATTCGCAAGGGTGATATGGAATTACCCCCTTCTTATTTAGATTTTGATTCTATGGTTTCCCACCAGTTTGTTGAGAGGACTGAACCACCTCTCCAGTATCGACTAATCTTTAATAAATGTCGTGTAGTCCATATTGCTCTTCCTGCTCCTGCTTTCTTTGATTCACAGAAAAAGGGAAGATATATTATTACCAGAGAGGAGGCAGATGAGTACGAGAGGAGAGCGGAGGCTACTCGACTCCACGCTACAGCTCAGGCAGCGATAGCCACTGATCACACTACGACCCCAGCTACACCTACGGGTATCCGCCAGGCTATCCCTGGCAATAGACCAACTTAGGCCAAAAGCCTAAGCTTGGGGGAGTACGTATTTCCCACCGACATTACATTCATGTTCACACACACTCATTGCTAGCTGTCGGTGCTCATACTTTTTCACTGTAATATCCATGTTAGTTTAAATTTCTTTTTCCTGCTTTCTTCTTGTGTGTTTAATAAACCTTCAGAAAAATCAAAAAAATTAGTTAGTTTACTTTCCATGCTTGTAGTAGAATTAAAAAGAAAACCCAAAAATATTTCCCGTTCTTCTTTTACTTGTTGGGAGCTTTCCCGTGTAAATAGTTTTTATTTCTTTTCTTTTCTTTGGGGGTCGAGAAGACTATATTGAAAATGCTTAGTGGCTCTTATATGCATGATTGTTTATTTAACTTCGAGCCCATATTACTTGTCTTCTCTTGAGTTGAATGCTTGTAGATTCCAGCTTAGTCCAATGCACGTGCACTCTTATTATTATACACACCGTTCGGTCGCACAAGTGAAAGGCAATAATGATGATATATGATGGACTTATTGGGATAAGAAAAGCTGGTATGAACTCGACCTCTCTTGTTTGTGTAAATATGATGATTCATCATTCCTGAGTCGGCTATTATGAAGTAAACATATTTGCGATGACATTTAGAGATTATAGTTGCTTGTGCCATGCTTGATTAGCTATGAGTTATAATGGTTTACCTTGCGTGCCAACATGCTATTAGAATGATTATGATGTGGTATGATGGGATGGTATCCTCCTTTAAATGTATTGAGTGACTAGACTTGGCACATGTTCACGCATGTAGTTGAATCAAATCAACATAGCCTTCATGATATTTATGTTCATGGTGGATTATATCCTACTCATGCGTGTGTTCGGTGTAAATTAATTTTAATGCATGTTTACGACTGTTGTCGCTCTCTCAGTTGGTTGCTTCCCAGTCTTTTGCTAGCCTTCACCTATACTAAGCAGGAATACTGCTTGTGCATCCAAACTCCTTAAACCCCAAAGTTGTTCCATATAAGTCCACTATATCTTCCAATATGCGGTATTTACCTGCCGTTCCAAGTAAATTTGTATGTGCCAAACTCTAAACCTTCAAATAAACATTCTGTTTTGCATGCTCAAATAGCACATATGTCAACTAGAGCTGCCCTTATCTTCCGTGTTAGGCGGTTATTCTCAAGAGGAGTGGACTCCGCTCCTCATTCACGAGAAAATGGCTAGTATCCGGGATGCCCAGTCCCATGCTTTATGCAAACTAAATCAAAATAACTACAAACAAAACTCCCCTTGGGACCCGTTGAATGTTGGAGGCACTCGTTGTTTCGAGCAAGCCATGGATTGATGCTTGTGGAGGAGGGGGAGTATAAACTTTACCATTCTGTTTGGGAACCGCCTATAATCTGTTTAGCATGGAACATATCGTCGTATTTTAGTTGTTATGCTGACAATGAAAGTATGTCGCTCAAAATATAATTTATCTCTATTTCAAAACCGAGCTCTGGCACCTCTACAAATCTCTCCTTCCCTTTGCGAAGGGCCTATCTATTTACTTTTATGTTGAGTCATCACCCTTCTTATTAAAAGCACCCGCTGGAGAGCACACTGTCGTTTGCATTCATTATTATTGGTTTATATTGGGTATGACTTGACTGGATCTCTTTTACCATGAATTACAATGTTTAGTCAGTCCTTGATCTTTAAAGGTGCTCTGCATTTATGTTTTGCGGTCTCAGAAAGGGCTAGCGAGATACCATTTTGTTATAGCATGTTATGATTATTTTGAGAAAGTGTTGTCATCCGAGTTTTATTATTATGGCTCGCTAGCTGATTATGCTATTGATATGAGTAATTGTGAGACCTATGTGTTATTGTGAGTATGGTTAGTTCATAATATTTGCTGAAACTTGAATGCTGGCTTTTCATGTTTACAACAACAAGAGCAAACAGAGTTTGTAAAAGTTTTTTCTTTTTCTCTTTCAGTTTGTCAAGTGAATTGCTTGAGGACAAGCAAGGGTTTAAGCTTGGGGGAGTTGATAGGTGTCCTTCGTATCTACTTTTCCAAACACTTTTGCCCTTGTTTTGGACTCTAACTTGTACGATTTGAATGGAACTAACCTGGACTGACGCTGTTTTCAGCAGAATTGTCATGGTGTTGTTTTATGTGCAGAAAATAAAAGTTCTCGGAATGACCTGAAACTCCATGGAACACCTTAGAAAAATCAATAAAAAAATCCTCGCAAAATATGAAGACCAGGGGGCCCACATCCTGTCCACGAGGGTGGGGGCACCCCCCCCTGGGCACGCCCCCCTACCTTGTGGGCCCCCTGGTGGCCCTCCAACGCCAACTCCAACTCCATATATTGGCTTTCGGGGAGAAAAAAATCAGAGAGAAGAAATGATCGCATTTTACGATACGGAGCCGCCGCCAAGCCCTAATCTCTCTCGGGAGGGCTGATCTGGAGTCCGTTCGGGGCTCCAGAGAGGGGGGTTCGTCACCATCGTCATCATCAACCATACTCCATCACCAATTTCATGATGCTCACCGTCGTGCGTGAGTAATTACATCGTAGGCTTGCTGGATGGTGATGGGTTGGATAAGATTTATCATGTAATCGAGTTAGTTTTGTTAGGGTTTGATCCCCCATTATGTTCTGAGATTGATGATGCTATGACTTTGCTATACTTAATGCTTGTCACTAGGGCCCGAGTGACATGATTTCAGATCTGAACCTATTATGTTTTCATGAATATATGTGTGTTCTTGATCCTATCTTGCAAGTCTATAGTCACCTACTATGTGTTATGATCCGGCAACCCTGAAGTGACAATAATCGGGACCACTCCCGGTGATGATCATAGTTTGAGGAGTTCATGTATTCACTATGTGCTAATGCTTTGTTCTGGTTCTCTATTAAAAGGAGGCCTTAATATCCCTTAGTTTCCAATAGGACCCCGTTGCCACGGGAGGGTAGGACAAAAGATGCCATGCAAGTTCTTTTCCATAAGCATGTATGACTATATACGGAATACATGCCTACATTACATTGATGAACTGGAGCTAGTTCTGTGTCACCCTATGTTCTGATGTTACATGACGAACCGCATCCGGCATAATTATCCATCGCTAATCCGGTGCCTATGAGTTTTCCATATACTGGTTCTCGCTTATTTACTTTTCAGTTGCTACTGTTACAATCACTACAAAATACCTAAAACATTACTTTTGATGTCTTTACTTTTGTTACTGTTACCACCACTATCATATTACTTTGCTACTAAACACTTTGCTGCAGATACTAAGTTTCCAGGTGTGGTTGAATTGACAACTCAGCTGCTAATACTTGAGAATATTCTTTGGCTCCCCTTGTGTTGAATCAATAAATTTGGGTTGAATACTCTACCCTCAAAAACTGTTGCGATCCCCTATACTTGTGGGTTATCAGCAGACATCTTCCAGCACTCGCCCTTTGGTGACATACTAAACTCATTAAAAAATTCCCTCTCTAACAGAGAATTCCAGGCCGAACTATGTCCGGCCCAAGTGGGAAGCAGGCGATGAAGAAATTCATTGCCCACCCACCACCTAGTTCATAGCCACGGTTGATGATTTAACTGACGTGCTTGACTTCGACTCCGAAGGCATCAACGGTATGGACGAAGATGGAGGAGAAGACTAAAAATCTATGGGGTACCAGATTCCCACCTCGTCACGTGACATATACATGGTGGAAGCACCCAAAGAAGACAACGGTGACAATCCGGAAGATAAAACCCCTAGGCAAAAAACAAAGCGACGGTGCAGACGCCGATCCAAATCCAGCAATGGTAAAAATATCAGCAAGAGCGCCAGAAGGATGGATACTCTGGTCAACCCCGAAGGCAACAACGACCAAACGGAACCAGCGATGGAGCAGGACGAACCAGGTCACGCCAAGCATACTTCAGAGCAGATGCCCGAAGACAATGATCCAGAGGGACGAGTTCATCAAACCGGCCTAGGACAAGAAGACAGTCCGGACGATGACGCATTCATCATTCCGGAAGAATGCGTGGAATGAGAGAACCTCCGCAGAAAGCTTATGGACACAGCAAGAAGTCTGAAGAAGAAGAAGAAGAAGAAGAAGCAACGGCTTAAAGCCGCACAGGAAATGCTCAATCGCATATGGAACTAAGTGCTAGACACTGAAGAAAGATATGGCGACGATCGCCATACAAAGAGCTACCCAAAGTGCAAGCTACTGCCAGAATTCGACGACGAGGCCGTTCCACCAAAGAGTAACACGACAAGGAGACAAGACGTACCACTTCATAACCGCAACAAAGAAGTTACCGAAGACGCACACGATTTACGTGAGCACCGGGATAAGACATCTGGGCAGCTAGGTCCATTTACGGATCTAAAGGACACACCCCGGCGGGGGGCTGCGGTCGTCACAAAGACTATGTCATCAAATACCAGTTCAGAATAAACACCGAACACAACAACAGCCGACAGCAGGCCACAGCGCGTCTAGATATAGAGGGGCTGCTCACCCCCTGTGCTTTACTGATGAAGTACTGGACCATGAATTCCCACAGGGCTTTAAACCTGTGAACATAGAGGCATACGACGGAATGACAGACCTAGGGGTCTGGATCGAGGACTTTATCCTACATATACATATGGCTCGCGGGGATGACCTCCACACCATCAAATACCTTCCCCTCAAATTGAAAGGACCAACTAGACACTAGTTGAAAAGCCTCCCCAAAAATTCAATCGGGTTTGGGAGGAACTTGAGGACGCTTTCAGGGCCAATTTTCAAGGGACTTACGTCCGGCCTCCGGATGCTGACGATTTAAGTCATATAATCCAACAGCCCGGAGAGTCCGCCCAAAAGCTTTGGAACAGATTTCTCACTAAGAAGAATCAAATCATTGATTGTCTGGATGCCGAAGCCTTAGCGGCATTCAAACATAGCATATGTGACGAGTGGCTCGCCAGACACCTCGTCCAAGAAAAGCCTAGGACAATGGCAGCTCTAACAAGCCTTATGACCCGCTTTTGCGCGGGTGAAGATAGCTGGCTAGCCCGTAAAGGCACCAGCGACCCCAGCACATCCGAAATAAGGGATGGCAACGGGAAGCCAAGGCGTAATAAAAACAAACGCCAAAACAAGGAAGAGAGCCCGGATAACACAACTGTTAATGCCGGATTCAGGGGCTCTTGGCCTAACCTGCAAAATAAGCCATCTAAAGGCAGTAAAGAGGGACCGTCCGGTCTGAACAGAGTCCTGGACAGACTATGCCAAATTCATGGCACCCCCAACAAACCGGTGAACCACACGCATAGAGAGTGTTGGGTCTTCAAGCAGGCCGGCAAACTAAACGCCGAACACAAGGGAAGGGAAACACCAAGTGAAGACGAGGATGAACCTCGCCAGCCGAACACTGGGGGACAAAAAAAATTCCCGCCAGAGGTTAAAACAGTGAACATGATCCACGCGACTCGCACATCCTTGGGAAGGCACGAACGCGTCAATAAAGACGTGCGCGATATAGAGCCCATCGTACCCACACCCAACTACTGGATGTCTTGCCCGATCACCTTCGACCACCTGGACGGCCGAACTAGTATTCGGTGCGAAGGATCAGATGCCTTGGTGCTTGACCCAATAATCGATGGATACCATCTCACCCATGTCCTTATGGACGGCGGAAGTAGTCTCAATTTAATATATGAGAACACTGTCCGCAGGATGGGGATAGACCCATCTAGGATCAATAAAATCAACACCACCTTTGAAGGGGTAATACCAGGCGTTGAAGCCTACAGCAGGGGCTCCATCATACTGGAGGTAACATTCGGCTCCCCAGGCAACTCCAGAAGCGAAGAACTGCTCTTCATCATCGCGCCCTTCCAAAGCAACTATCACGCATTGCTTGGGAGAACGGCCTTCACCCGCTTCAATGCATTGCCGCACTATGGCTACCTTACACTCAAGATGCCCGGTCCACGTGGCGTCATCATTGTTAGCAGAATAACAGAGCACTCTTTGCACGCAGAGGAAAACGCGATGGACCTAGCGGCCGGACTATCAGCGGCCTCTAACAAAAAACATGACGGCTCGTTAAGACCACACACACGGTTAGACGAGTCCGGCAGCCCGTATCAAACCAGGGCACCATATATATAATACTATACTGGATACCAGGGGCTAAATACACGTAATAAAGCCCCACAATTGGCTCAACCTTATTGGCAGGCCAACATCTTACACTTTTATTATCCATCACATACTTACGTTGCACTCTCCTATGAGTTTCAAATTTCCGCAGACAATGTTCGCGCGATACCCTACCAGGATGCGGCACAACGGAGACAAAGACACAGCCGTGCAGCAGGGCCCCGTTCAACAAGTTTCTTTTTAGATTAAGCCCTTGTGTAAACCTTTTCTATTGCCTCTTGTTGTTTAACCATCCCATGGGTTCCATACCCACAGAGGATGCTGCCGTTTTTGGCATTTCGCCACGACAGATTAACGCACGTACCTGGAAACACAGGGTTTATAATGAATGGGCATTCTTGAGCTCATCATATGTTATAAAGTCCGAATACCTTCGGGAGTGTTCGGCGTCACGAGTTTGGCCTTATATCATCAGCTCCGAATCATGTCTTTGGTCAAATGTTGGGTTTGCCCGGCACCTGGGTTTGCCGCCTTACGTTCTGTTACTATCGGCTAGGGTGGCCAAAGGAGACCTACTGCGATTGTGCCCTGGTTATACTGGACGAGCACCTCGGTAGAGAAAGCCGAAAACAGACTGTCATGATACATCGAGAGACTCGTCAACCACTCGAGGACTCACCGGAATCTTTAGGATTCCTCCGCATTAACGAAGGGACATTTCCCGGCTAGGTACATACGCGCCCATATTCGGATGCACGTGAAGGTACCATGTAGCCCCACTTTAGAATCCCGTGGCTAAGCGAAAGTGTTACAGCTATATAGTCTTGTTGCCTAGTTCGTCGTGCGATCACCTCCTTAATGGACCAAGACGTTGGATCAAGTGTGATTAAGCATGTTTTTTAACGAACACCCCTGTATTGTATGTGTGGGGGCTGAAGCCAACGACTGCTAACTTTCGGATTACATATTTGTATATACATATATATAAACGGCCGCACAGGGGAAATAATCATATTCTCAGGCAAATAGCATAAATCTAGCCTCATAATCAAAATAAACATTGTTTTTACAATAATTCCATTCATTCGAACATGACATTCTTCAAGCACTGCGCCTCTATTAGACGGGCACCTTCTGTGACCTGCGCCAAGTAGTGCTCGGCCGGATATTGGCCCCCCATCGGATCCTAGGCCGCTATCATGGTGGCATCCATATCCGTCCAATAGGCATTAACGCGGGTGAGCGCCATCCGTGCACCCTCTACAAACGTCGATCTCCTCATGGCATCGAACCGAGGCACGGCCTCAAGGAACTGCTGCACCAAACCAAAGTAACTATCCGGCTTAGGCCCCTTCGACCAAAGATGGTCTATTATAGACCGCATTGCAAGCCCGGACAGCCTGTAAAGGTCCGCTATAGCAGCCATATTGTCACTCAACGGCAGTGGGCAGGTGGGAGCATGGAATTGCGACCAGAAAAGCTTCTCCACTTCCTTGTCACCTTGACCTTTGAAGAAGTCGGCAGCATCAGCCGTACTCTTCGCCTAATCCGCATATGCGTCCGCCGGACTCCATCGTCCATCCAAGGGAGCGTACTTCGGATCGAAAAATTTCGTCCACAGTAAATAGGAGCCCCCAGCCGCGATTTCACCGGCCTGTCGAAGCTCCTCCCACGCACCCCTGAGCTCGGTCTAGATTTCCTTGGTGGCATTCCGCGCCTTGTTCAATTCGTCCGAATTACCCCCACACTCCTTTTTAAGGAGCTCATACCGGTCAGCGGCATCTTTTCACTCAATAGCCATTTCGGCTATCTTTTCCTTGCTTCGGCTATGAGCAACCTATTCGGCCCTCAGTTCCTCGGCCGCCTCTAGGGCAGCCGCATTGCTCACCTGAGCTTGTTCCTTGGCTTGAGCAAGTTCCTCCCTTAGGGCCTCTATGGCAGCAGCACCATCTGCAGTCCAAACATACTACATCAACATCATGCCATCTTCATATTTTCCCTATACAAGGGAAGGCATGACTCATACCATGTGATTTGTCCAGCCGCTCATTCACCAGCATGATATCGGCATCAATCGATCCAATTTGCCTCGTTAGTTCGGCAACTTCAACGGACTGGCCGGCGTCCGGACCCACAGGTGCCTGCACACATTTACAGCACTATCATTGGTTTATGATCCCCCGTTTGCCGCCTAGGGCGGGCAACCAGAGTCTCAGGGGCTGCTATCTATATGGAGCACACCTAGCCCGTGCCTTACAACCAAAGAAATAATCAATTCTCCATTACATACCTCAAAGCCTCTAAGCAGGCTTGTGAATGCTTCATTCAAACCGCTTGTAGTGGATGAAATCTTCTTGAGCACCATGCTCATTAATGAGCGGTGCTCCTTCGAGAGGGCATCTCGCTCCAGCAAATCCGTCAGTACGTCCGGCCAGACATCGAACTGTGCCGGACTCTTCCCATCGCCCCCCGTTGCAGCCAAATGCTCTGGGTGCAGGGCGGCCGCCGGATTGACTTTCGGCTTCGGCAGATCCGGACTCCTCCGTGACGACACCTCGGTGTCGCCCACTTCATGAGTCGGAGAAGGGGGTGGGGTCTCGCTCTCCATCATCTCCGGAGGAAGGTCCCCCGAAGGTGAACCCTGTTGAGAGGTGCTGCTGGCCGGACTACAAAAAGTTGAATCCTGGTTATTGATCTAGGAGAAACACAGTACCTTCGGATTGTAGATTGACTTACAGATCGGTGGAGGTATGGCCCGTTGGAGGGCATGGTGCGGTGAGGGTGCCCGTCGGGGCAAGGCCCCCTGGGGATGTCTTTTTCCCTAATTTGGACATATCCGCCTCCAAATCTTCGGAGGTGGCCCTCTTCTTCTCACGCGGGGAGGAGGCCTTAGCCTCTCCTCCCCTACTATCCTCCTTGGGGGAGGTAACAATTCCCCCAGTTCGGATGTGTGGCATATGGGGTTCGGTTTCATTATTCTTTCCCTTGTCTTTCCCCAAGGGCATTCTGCTGAGTACCCGGTCGAGCATCTTGGCCATGGTGGGGACGGGCGAGCCTTCGGGAAGTGGCGCCGGACACCTGATTCTCTCCGCCTTGCTGAGCCATTCCTGGACGCAGATGATTTTCAGAATAAACAGCCATGACAAATACAAAACAGGGTGTCCGGTATAAAGGCTACTTACTCGAGTATCTAGGCGATTGCAGCTTAGGCCCGCATCCTCGATGGTATTCGGACACACTACTTTCCATCCGAAGAATAATTTGCACATCTCTTCGAGCTTCAAGCCGAAGAAGTGCTTGACAGTCCGCGGACCCTCTGGATTGAACTCCCACATCCGGAGAGGCCGGCGTTGGCACAGCAACATCCGCCGGATTAACATCACTTGCA
Source organism: Triticum aestivum (assembly GCF_018294505.1). NCBI lineage: Eukaryota > Viridiplantae > Streptophyta > Magnoliopsida > Poales > Poaceae > Triticum > Triticum aestivum. Next base: position 204,157,172 of record NC_057804.1, on the reverse strand, counting down.
TTATGCTGACAAGATTAATGTCCCTCGCAAGAAGCTCTCGGATGCGATTCTGCAGTACTGGTATATCACTAGCGGGCCCCCAATTACGTCCTACGTCTGTCCAAGACGCCAACTGTGACGGAGGGCCCGAGCGAAACTCGGGGGAAGCCACCCACTTTGTGCCTCTGGGAGCCGTGACATAAAACCACCTCCATTGCCATACATCGGATACATCTAGGAAAGAACCCTCTGGCCACGCGGCATCGGCGTTTCTGCTTATTACGACACCTCCGCACTCCACATGTCGCCCCTCGATCATCTTCGGCGTCACATTGAAGGTCTTGAGCCATAAGCCGAAGTGTGGGGTGACGTGGAGAAAAGCCTCGCACACGATAATGAACGACGAGATATGGAGGATAGCGTCTGGAGCCAGATCATGAAAATCCAACCCATAATAGAACATGAGCCCCCTCACAAAAGGGTCGAGGGTGAAGCCCAGGCCGCGGAGGAAGTGTGGGACAAAAAGGACGCACTCATTAGGCTCCGGTGTGGGGTGACCTGCCCTAGAGCAGGAAGCCTGTGTTGGATGTCGGCGGTCAGGTATCCGACCTCCCTAAGCTTCGCAATGTCGTCCTCTTGAATCGAGGAGGCCACCCACTGGCCTTGAGGGACGGATCCAGACATGTTGGAGGATCTGGGGTGTTGAAGCTTGGGTTTCAGGTGTTGGAACTCGAGGTGCAAGAAGGCGCGAGGAAGATGGAAAAGAGGCATAGGCCTCGACCCCTTTTATAAAGGGGATGAATATCAAGAGTCCTTGGTGTGGCCGTTTGAGGCTTATCTAAAAACACGCGGGATAATACGAACGGCCGTCATGGGGTCACGCGCGCCCATATTAATGGAAAATCCCGTAATAAGAGGAACACGATCTCTGCCTCGACAGGACGTGCCAATAAAACCACCTCGTAACATGAGTCGTTGTGGGGTAAGAAATGTCGGTCCGCGTTGGACCAGGCCATGATGCAAGGGCACGACACCCGAAGATTGCCAGCGGATCGGGTTTATGCTATGTGAAGATCATCTTGCAAATCCGGACACGGTCTACGTGTTCAATAATTACTTTGGAGTATTCGGAAAGGGAACCCGCCTTGCAATGCCGAAGACAATACTGCACACCGGACTCGTCGTCATTGAAGCCTGGTTCAGGGGCTACTGAGGGAGTCCTAGATTAGGGGGTATCCGGACAGTCAGACTGTGTACAACATCCGGACTATTGAAGCGTGAAGATACAAGACTCAAGACTTCGGCCCGTGTCCGGATGGGACTCTCCTTTGTGTGGAAGGCAAGCTTGGCGATCCAGATATTATGTTTCTTTCTTGTAACCGACTCCATGTAAACCCTAGCCATCTCTGGTGTCTATACAAACCGGAGAGGTTGGTCCTTATAAGGCCGATCACAATTACAATCATACCATCATAGGCTAGCTCTTAGGGTTTAGCCTCTACGATCGCATGGAAGATCTACTCTTGTACTACCCATATCATCAAGATTAATCAAGCAGGAAGTAGGGTTTTACCTCCATCGAGAGGGCCCGAACCTGGGTAAACATCTGTGTCCCTCACTTCCTGTTACCATCAGCCTTGACGCACAGATCAGGACCCCCTACCCGAGATCCGCCGGTTTTGACACCGACAGCCGCAGCGTGGCCTCCGCCTCCTCGCCGTTCGTCTGTCGGCCGCCTCCCCTGCCGCATCTCACCGCCGCCGCGTGGCCTCCGCCTCCCCTGCCACATCTCCCCGCCGCCCTAGCGCCGCCGTTGTGCGCTGCACACCCACCGTTGCCCCTGACCTCTGCCGCCCCACGCCCGCCAACTCCGGTCGCGCCGCCGCCCGCGTGCCCTGCCAACTCCGGCTGCGCCGCCGGCCCCGCGCCCCGCCAACTACGGCCGTGCCTCGAGCACCGCTGCTCCTTGCTCCCTCCTCGCCACGCCGCCCTCTCCGACCTCCTCCTCGCCTCGCCGGAGCCGAGCTCGCCGAAGCTCTACTCCGGACGGATCCGAGGGAGTGGATCAGATCCACTACTCCCTCCATCCAAACAACGTCCCCGCACCCGGATCCCTCCGTCCCAGATCTCTTCGTCCCACGTTGACTTTTTCGAAGGTATAATTCTGCTGTCCCCAGGGTTTTTCTTCTCACGTGTGCATCTTTGTCATGCCATAAATTCATGCATGTTGCTCCGTTTTGAGCATATAATATGTCAAAATGTTCATATTAGAGTGCTCTTCATGATGGAGTAGTTTGCATGCATGTTACTGTTCATATTGATGCCTTAATCTTCGTTCCAAAACTGCTAAGTGATATAAATTGTTGTGATCTGCTGAATTTTAACATCATGTATGCATCTTGTGAGTGTTATAACTTTATCCCTGTTGATCCTATGATGATGATATTGATATGCACATGTTCTGCTCTTCATGTTTTACACGTTGGTATGCTTTGCATTCATGTTAGGTTGCATCTTGATATTTTAATCTCTGTTGCAAAAGTGCATGTTGCTGTTAACTGCTGAAAACGACTGTAACTTGCTGATTTGTCATTTTTGTTGCATTTTGTGCGTGCATCCTTTGATCATGATTTCTACATCTTTTAGGCGCTTAATAATGCCATCTTTACAGGGGTTCAATACATGTATTTTATATGCCCTGTAGTGAGTGCCTCAAGCTTGTGAAGTGAGCTACTCGCTGTTAATGTTCTGTCAAGTCCGTTTCTGTCATATCATGAAGCCATGTTTGCTTAATGCTACCAATTAATCCATCCATATTATGGAGATTCTTATTTGACATTTTTTGATGCCCATGATATGAGTACTCTGTTCACGTTCCATGTTTGATAATTTTGGGTGTAATATGCCTCTGTTCCATGCTTGCAAACATGCTATCATAATGTTTTTGTTTTACACTTGCTGAAATTGTTTCAAAATTCAATCTTTTCATGTTGGTTCCCACTAATCCATGAGTCATATGTATATGATGCCATGATGTTATTTTCTCTTTGTTATGTGTACTTTGATGCCATACCCTTAGTTGCTATGTTTACTTGCTGTAGCTTGTCTCTTTCTTGCTCTCAAGTTGCCATCATATTAACTCTACTCATGCATATGCTCCTGTGTTATAAAGTTGCATTTTGCATTGATCATATTGGTTTAATATTGATGCCTGAACCTGAACCTTAATGATATTTGAAGTATGTTATATGTGCATCAAGTGCATGTCAAGTTTATGCTCATTTGGTTCATGTAGCATGTTGTTTTGATGTTTGCAAAATGCCTACTTGCTGTTTTGGGCAGATTGTTGTTATATCTTGTTTGGAATGTATGTGTTGCACCGTTGCTCCGTTTTGAGCATGCTCTATATGAAACTTTCTTAGAATTGCATGTAGTTGCATCATGTCATGTTGAATCCTTGTTTGGAGAGTGTTTTCTTGATGTTTGAATGTATTTTGCATCAATGCCATGTTTAACTTGTTTTGCTCATATCTTCCAAGCCGTAGCTCCGAATTAAATGAACTTTATGTGAAACTTGACTAGAATTTCATGTAGATCATCTCGGTACATCTTAACTTGAAGTTTAACAACTTGAACATAAGGTTTATTCAGATCTGGACCAATTTCGTAATTTGCATATGAGGACTTACCGGATTTGTCATATGTTGTCTCCGGCCTCATTTAAACTTGCTTTGATGTGATATTCTTGTATGCATCATCTCTTGCCATGAGTAGCATCATATAGCCTTTGTCGTGCATCATGCTTGGTTGTGCATAATGTCATGTTTATGTGTTGTGTGTTTACCATGTTGTTTGCTTCTTTCCGGTTGTGCTTCTTCTCGATAGTCCCTGTTTTGTTGCGATCGTGAGGAGTCGTTTGTGTACGCTTGGTTCGTCTTCGCCCATTCATCTTCTTCATGGACTCGTTCTTCTTCCTTGCGGGATTGCAGGAAAGATGGCCGTTACCCTAGATCTCACTACTATCATTGCTATGCTAGTTTCTTCGTTCTATTGATATGTTGCGCTACCTATCACTTGGTTATCAAGCCTCCCAAATTGCCATGTCAGCCTCTAGGCTTTTTCACCCTTCATAGCAAACTGTTGTTCGGCTATGTTACCGCTTTTGCTCAGCCCCTCCTATAGTGTTTTTAGTTGCAGGTGAAGTTGAAGATTGCTCCATGTTGGAACAGGATTATGTCGGGTTATCACAATATCTCTTATTTAATTAGTGCATCTATATACTTGGTAAAGGGTGGAAGGCTCGGCCTTATGACTGCTATTTTGTTCCACTCTTGCTGCCTTAGTTTTCGTCATACCGGTGTTATGTTCCTTGATTTTGCATTCCTTACACGGCTGGGTTTATTGGAACCCCTTGACAGTTCGCTTTGAATAAAACTCCTCCAGCAAGGCCCAACCTTGGTTTTACATTTGCCTAACAACCTACAACCTTTCCCTTGGGAGTAATTAACCCGAGGGTCATCTTTATTTTAAACCCCCCCCCCCCCGGCCAGTGCTTCTCTCAGTGTCGGTCCGAACCGAGCAGCCTACGGGGCCACCTCGGGGAAACTTGAGGGATGGTTTTACTCATAGCTTGTATCATCTGTTGTGCCCTGAGAACGGGATATGTGCAGCTCCTATCGGGATTTGTCGGCACATTCGGGCAGTCTTGCTGGTCTTGTTTTACCATTGCCGAAATGTCTTGTAACCGGGATTCTGAGACTGATCGGTTCTTCCCGGGAGAAGGAATATCCTTCGTTGGTCGTTAGAGCTTATAATGGGCTAAGTTGGGACAACCCTGCAGGGTATAAACTTTCGAGAGTCGTGCCCGCGGTTATGTGGCAGATGGGAATTTGTTAATAGATGATTGTAGAGAACTTGACACTTGACTTAATTAAAACACATCAACCGCGTGTGTAGCCGTGATGGTATCTTCTCGACGGAGTCTGGGAAGTGAACACGGTTTGGGTTATGTTTGTACGTAAGTAGTTTCAGGATCACTTCTTGATCATTACTAGTTTTGCGAACGTTTGCGTAGCTTCTCATATTATTCTTGTATTCGTAAGTTAGCCACCATATCATGCTTAGTCACTGTTGCAACCTCACCACTTATCCATTCCATACCCATTAAGCTTTGCTAGTCTTGATACCCATGGAAATGGGATTGCTGAGTCCTCGTGGCTCACACATTACTACAACAATAGTTGCAGGTACAGGTAATGCGATGATCATGACGCGAGAGCAATGTTTACTTGTTTTGGAGTTCTTCTTGTGCTTCTCCTTCTATCGGGGGATAGGTTCCAGGTCGGCAGCCTGGGCTAGCAGGGTGGATGTCGTTGAGTTTCTGTTTGTGTTTCATCCGTAGTAGGATGTTGCTCTTGTGTATGATGATGTTTTATTCGTGTGGCATTGTATGCCTCTGGTATGTATCCCCAACTATTATGTAATGGTTGATATCAACCTTAAAAGCGTCTCCAATATGCGCTTCTATCCTTGGTGGGACCTTCGAGTTCCTTTAGGATAGGGTCGCATATTGGGCGTGACAAGTTGGTATCAGAGCCTCGACCGACCTTAGGAGCCCCTTGATTGTTCGTAGTTTGGCCGTTGTCGAGTCTAAAAGAAAATTATTTCAGAGTCTAGTTATATCGGAGAGTAGGAATTCTTTTTACTCCTCAGCCCTTCGTCGCTCTGGTTAGGAATCTTGACGTAGGTGTTTTGAATTACTCCTCTTCACCTTCAAACTTTCTTTAGGATCACACGGTTAGTTTTTCGATCGTTGGCTCTCAGTTCTTTTCATCCGGTGCATTTTCTCATCAAGACGATTCGACCCTCTATGTTTTTGGCAGGATCAATCCTCAGTTCTTTCTCATCGAAGTTGTTTACCCATCCTCAGTTGTTTCCTTTTTCCCACCCGCCCACCTTTTTCTCTTGTCGGAGCCGGAGTCCGTAATGCATTCTTTCAACCGGTGTTTCCTCTTCAAGCTATTCGTCGGTTCTCCCTTCCAAGTTGCCTTTGTTTTTCCCGCCCTTCCACCCCTCTTCTTCCCGGAGCTTGAGTCTCTTTCGAGCATCAATTTCATTCATGCGGAGCCTCTTCAGTCTTCCCTCAATTATTTAACCCGTTGAATTCTTGTTTCGTTCGACACTCTTCATCTCTTTTTCTTCTCTGGTGGACTCAGTTCAAGTTTTTTTCAGGTTGATCATATTCTTTTACTTGGATCAAGTGTTTTCCCTGTTTGTTCGCCTCTCGCCAATTTATCCTTCCGGAGTGTCAAGACATCTGAGGAGATTCGTCTGTGTTCGAATTAATTCGAGGTTATCACCTCATTCAAATATTTCAATTGTTCCGGTGCATCATCTATTTGTTCAACAATCCTTTTTCAACGGTGTTTTCTTTTAGTGGGCCCTAACCCACAGGTCTTTTCCCAGGATCTTACCTGACTCTTCTAATTATTCCGGAGTCATTCCTAATTATTTTTGGAGTTTGACGTAAGATGAATTTGATCAGTCAGATGCCTTTCAAAGATCGATTTCAAATCATTTCATTGTTGGCTCAACCTTTTTGCTTTTCATTCTACCGGAGTATCTCAGTAATTTTGGTGGTCTTTCTCATCCTCATTTGAAGATTGAGGAAGAGTTTCTCTTAAATCTTGCCCCTTCTCTCGAAGATTCGAGGTTCAGGTTTCATCTTACCCTCTCAAAGTGTTCCGTTTGCCAGATATTCTTTTCTTACCAATCCGGAGTATGTCAGGAGTTGTTTTCCGTTTCTTTTCACTGAAGGCCATCATTCCAGAAGAATTCTTCGTCCTCACATTTCAGCTACCGTTATCCAATTATCCCGGCGCTTTGTTCAAGTGCTCTTTAATCAGCTCGTGATCTCTTTGTTCTTTTGCATCTAAATCCCCTCAAGCATATTTGTTCTTCTAATTCTTCCTGGTGATTCATTCTCTTTCATCAGTCATTTTTAAATTCTTATGGTGGTTCCTTCAGCATTCCTCTTCCTTTGTCGTCATATCAATTCATTCGTTCTTTCCAATCTTACCGGTGGTTCGTTGAAGACCTTCCTCAAGGTTGCGCCATATTCCCCTTAATCTTTTCCAATAAGAATAAGTAGTATGAAAAATCCATTGCTTGTCATCAATTTGAATTTGATGAAGGAAAAGCATACAATAAATCTTATTCTTATTTCCTACAAGTGATTAATCCCTTCTTTCAGAGTTTGTTCATGATGAATAATTTCGTGGTTCAAAGTGTTTTCATCTTTTCTTTTCAAGAGTTCAAATTTCCATAGCCATTTTGCCGGAACCTCCATCTAAATCACCGCAAGGCTCATTTTATTCTTTCATACTTCGTTCTATCTCATCATCCTTTTGTCACCGCAGTTCTTCATGGTGATTCTTCATAATTTAATTCATTCTTCAAGAGTTCATCAACATTCTTGTTGGAGGAGTTCAAGTATCTTTTCTTCTCGCGTATCGAAGTGCAAATAATTCTTCATTTTCTTCTGACGTGGAGTTTTGCATTTCTTCATACTTCTCAGCTATTTAGACATTGGCTTGTGGCAGAGTTTCACCTTCAAGTTTTGAGATATTTTTCCATAGGTCCACAATAAGCTAGTTCTTTCGTTGTTGATTTTCTCAAAAACTCCGTTCAATCCTTCCTTGTAGTTCTTTTCACTCCATTCTTTCAATTCTTCCGGAGGCATTGTGTTGTTCATCTCACCAAGTGTCATCCCATCTTGTGAAGTTCATGTTCTATTCCTTCCATTTTCAGCCGGAGTGCTGGAATTCTTTCGCTCTTATTCCTTTTCTACCTTGTTCTAACCGGAGTGGTTTCAGAGTCTATCATGTTTCCATGAGCTTTTGATTCTTGTCATATTTGCCGTACCTCTTTCTACCCACATGCTCTCGACTTGGTTCATCTTTTCTCTTGCATTCTTACTTCACCTCTTCCTCTTTCTCTACCGTCCCGTTCCTAAGATCTCGGGACGAGATCTCTTGTTAGTAGAGGAGAGTTGTAACACCCCGAGACAGATGCGCCAGGTGTATTCCAGTTATTTGCCGTCGTTGCCATGTCATTTGCATGCGTGTTGCATTTTTCCATCTCATCATCTACATTTCATCTGCATGTTTTTCAAAACTTGCATCCATTCGGGTTCCCACGGTTCTCTCCGTTGTCCATTCTGAGCCCAACCACACTCGCACGCGCCCGTGATACCTCCTAGTTCTTGTTTCACGAGCCACAGAAAATGTTCTCGGAATGGACCGAGATTTGCCGAGTGGCCTTGGTATATCACCGGTAGACCGCCCGTCAAATTTCGTTCCATTTGGAGGCCGTTTGATGCCCCAACGGTTAACCGAGTTAACCGAAAAGCCCTTCTCTCTTTGCAGCAGCACCCCTCCACAACAGCCGAATAGCCCATCCAAACCTACTCCTTGCTCTCCGTCGTTGGATCATGATCGTGTGGGCGAAAACCACACCTCATTTGGACTCTCCTAGCTCCCTCTACCTATATAAAGGCCCTCCCCTTCCATTTTCGCGGATGAAACCCTAGCCATTTTCCTCCTCCGCAGCCGGATTTGTCCACCCGCACCGGACGTGTCCGCCTCCACGTCACCCGGACCAATCGCGCATCGCCACCTCAGCTCCGCTGCCTCCCCAACCAACCAGTCGCCGCCACCTCACCCCCACTGTCCTCCTAGCACCGCAGCAGCCCTACGGGCCCACGGTCGGCCCACTCGGCCCATGTCACTGCCACGGCGGTCCCGAGTCACCGCCGCCCGCACCCGCGTGCCTCTGCGTCTGACCCTGCGCCCCGCCGCCGTTCGCCCGCTTGTCGGTCCCACCGACCTCACCGCCGCAGCGTGGCCTCCGCCTCCTCGTCGTCCGTCCTTCGGCCACCACCCCTGCCGCATCTCCCCGCCACCCTAGCGCCGCCCTCGTGCGCCACACGCCTGCTGTCGCCCTGACCTCCGCCACCCCGCCAACTCCGGCCGCGCCACCGTCCCCGCGCCCCGCCAGCCTCGGCCGCGCCGCCGCCCCTACGCCCCACCAACTTCGGTCGTGCCCCGAGCGCCGCCGCTCCCTGCTCCCTCCTCACCGCGCCGCCCTCGCTGACCTCCTCCTTGCCTCGCCCGAGAAGAGCTCGCCGAAGCTCTACTTCGGCCGGATCCAAGGGAGTAGATCAGATCCACAACTCCCTCCATCCAAACGGTGTCCCCGCGCCCGGATCCCTCCGTCCTGGCTCTCTTCGTCCCGCTTGACTTTTTCGAAGGGTATAAATCTGCCAAGTCCCCAGGGTTTTTCTTCTCATGTGTGCATCTTTGCCATGTCATAACTTCATGCATGCTGCTTCGTTTTGAGCATATAATATGTCAAAATGTTCATCTTAGAGTGCTCTTCATTATGTAGTAGTTTGCATGCATGTTACTGTTCGTATTTATGCCTTAATCTTCATTGCAAAACTACTAAGTGATATAAACTGTTGTAATCTGCTGATTGTTAACATCATGTATGCATTTTGTGAGTGATATAACTTTGTCCCTGTTGATCCTATGATTATGATCTTGATATGCACATGTTCTGCTCTACATGCTCTACACGTTGGTGTGCTTTACATTCATGTTAGGGTGCACCTTGATATCTTAATATCTATTGCAAAAGTGCATGTTGCTGTTAACTGCTGAAAACTGCTGTAACTTGCTGATTTATCATTTTTGTTGCATTTTGTGTGTGCATCCTATGAGCACAATGTCTAGATGTCTTAGGAGCTTAATAATTCCATCTTTACATGGATGCAATCCATGTATTTTTATATGCCATGTAGCGAGTGCATCAAGCTTGTGAAATGGGCTACTCGCTATTAATGTTCTGTCAAGTCTGTTTCTGTCATATCATGATGCCATGTTTGCTTGAGGCTACCAATTAATCCATGCATATTCTAGAGATGCTTTTTGGACATGTTTTGATGCCCATGTTATGCTCTATCATGCCATGCCTTTTGATTCCTTAATTATGTCATGTAGCATATGTTTTCATTGCCATGAACATGCCTACATGTTGTTCCAGATTTCTGTTAACTTCATGATGCGTTGTTATGAGCTTGTTATTGAGTGATTCATGCCTCTTCTGGACATGCTCCAATAACATGTTTTGAAGTATGCTATGATTGCTCTATTAACATGCCATGTTTCCTAATTTTGGATGTCATATGCCTCTGTTCCGTGCTTGCAAACATGCTATCATAATGTTGCTGTTTTACACTTACTGAAATTGTTTCAACATTCAATCTAGTCATGTTGGTTCCCACTAATCCATGAGTCATATGTATATGATTGCAGGATGTTATTTGCTCTTTATTATGTGTACTTTGAAGGCCATGCACTTGGTTTCTATGTTTACTTGATGTAGCTTGTCCCTTCCGTGCTCTCAAGTTGCCATCATTTTAACTCTGCTCATGCATATGCTCTTGTGTTATAAAGTTGCATTTTGCATTGCTCATATTGGTTTAATCTTGATGTCTATGAACCTTAACCTTAATTATATTTGAAGTATGTTATCTGTACATGAAGTGCATGCCAAGTTTATGCTCATATGGTTCCTATAACATATTGTTTTTATGTTCGCAAAATGCCTACTTGCTGTTTTGGGCAGATTGTTGTTATATCTTGTTTGTAGTGTATGTGTTGCACCGTTGCTCCGTTTTGAGCATGCTCTATATGAAACTTTCTTAGAATTGCATGTAGTTGCATCATGTCATGTTGAATACTTGTTTTGAGAGTATTTCCTTGATGTTTGAATGTATTTTGCATCAATGCCATGTTTAACTTGTTTTGCTAATATCTTCTAGGCTGTAGCTCCGAATTAAATGAGCTTCATATGAAACTTGACTAGAATTCGTATAGATCATCTTGGTGCATCTTAACTTGTTGTTTAACAACTTGAAGATAAGGTTTATTCAGATCTGGACCAATTTAGAAATTTGCATATGAGGACTTACCGGATTTGTTATATGTTGTTTCCGGCCTCATTTAAACTAGCTTTGATGTGATATTCTTGTATGCATCATCTCTTGCCATGAGTAGCATCATATAGCCTTTGTCGTGCATCATGCTTGGTTGTGCATCATGTCATGTTTATGTGTTGTGTGTTTACGATGTTGTTTGCTTCTTTCCGGTTGTGCTTCTTCTCGATAGTCCCTGTTTTGTTGCGATCGTGAGGAGTTGTTCGACTATGCTTGGTTCGTCTTCGCCCGTTCATCTTCTTCATGGACTCGTTCTTCTTCCTTGCAGGATTGCAGGCAAGATGACCGTTACCCTGGATCTCACTACTATCATTGCTATGCTAGTTGCTTCGTTCTATCGCTATGTTGTGCTACCTATCACTTGGTTATCAAGCCTCCCAAATTGCCATGTCAGCCTCTAACCTTTTTCACCCTTCCTAGCAAACCATTGACGGCTATGTTACCGCTTTTGCTCAGCCCCTCTTATAGCGTTGTTAGTTGCAGGTGAAGTTGAAGATTGCTCCATGTTGGAACAGGATTATGTCGGGATATCACAATATCTCTTATTTAATTAATGCATCTATATACTTGGTAAAGGGTGGAAGGCTCGGCCTTATGCGTGGTGTTTTGTTCCACTCTTGCCGCCTTAGTTTCCGTCATACCGGCGTTATGTTCCGTGATTTTGCGTTCCTTACGCGGCTGGGTTTATGGGAACCCCTTGACAGTTCGCTTTGAATAAAACTCCTCCAGCAAGGCCCAACCTTGGTTTTACATTTTCCTAACAACCTATAACCTTTCCCTTGGGAGTAATTAACCCGAGGGTCAACTTTATTTTAACCCCCCCCCCCGGGGGGGCCAGTGCTTCTCTAAGTGTTGGTCCGAACCGAGCAGCCTGCGGGGCCACCTTAGGAAACTTGAGGGCTGGTTTTAGTCGTAGCTTGTCTCATCCGTTGTACCCTGAGAATCGGGATTTGTCGGCACATTCGGGCGGTCTTGCTGGTCTTGTTTTACCATTGCCGAAATGTCTGGTAACCAGGACTCCGAGGCTGATCGGGTCTTCCCGGAAGAAGGAATATCCTTCGTTGATCATGAGAGCTTATAATGGGCTAAGTTGGGACACCCCTGCAGGGTATAAACTTTCGAGAGCCATGCCCGCGGTTATGTGCCAGATGGGAATTTGTTAATATCTGGTTGTAGAGAACTTGACACTTGACTTAATTAAAACGCATCAACCGCGTGTGTAGCCGTGATAGTCTCTTCTCGGTGGAGTCCGGGAAGTGAACACGGTTTGGGTTATGATTGTATGTAAGTAGTTTCAGGATCACTTCTTGATCATTACTAGTTCGTGAATGTTTGTGTAGCTTCTCATCTTATTCTTGTATTCATAAGTGAGCCACCATATCATACTTAGTCGCTGCTGCAACCTCACCACTTATCCATTCCATACCCATTAAGCTTTGCTAGTCTTGATACCCATGGAAATAGGATTGCTGAGTCCTTGTGGCTCACAGATTACTACAACAACAGTTACAGGTACAGGTAATTCGGTGATCATGACGCAAGAGCGATGTTTACTTGTTTTGGAGTTCTTCTTCTGCTTCTCCTTCTATCAGGGGATAGGTTCCAGGTCGGTAGCCTGGGCTAGCAGGGTGGATGTCGTTGAGTTTTTGTTTGTGTTTCATCCGTAGTCGGATGTTGCTCTTGTGTATGATGATGTTGTATTCGTGTGGCATTGTATGCCTCCGGTATGTATGCCCAACTATTATGTAATGGTCCGATGTAATGATATCCACCTTGTAAAAGCGTCTCCAATATGCACTTCTATCCTTGGTGGGACCTTCGAGTTCCTTTAGGATAGGGTCGCATATTGGGCGTGACAACAATAATGATGATTGTAGATCCTATTAAAATAGATAAACAAATTCAAATGGTTTTACTTCGCAATAATCATTATTGTAGATCTTATTCAAATAGAGAAACGAATTCAAATTTAGTTCATATTGAAGCGGTAGTATATATGTTTGGAATGCACTAAAACATTCATTTGAGTAGCAGGTTGCATGCATTATACACGTAGCAAAATATTTTAATTGAATATAACATGAATTCAAAGTTTTGAATGACATTTGTAGTGCGAATTGATTTGGTACAGTACACGGGACTAGACACTCTTGTGTGCTGTGAATTGATTTCTTTTTGTTTTTTTGTCGACGGAAGTGCGAATTGAATTGGTACAGTACACGTTAGGCTTGTCCGGAAAAATATTTAAGATATATCTTTCTCTCGTTGTGCTCCGACAACTCCCTCCATCTCAACCCGCGCCTTGCTATTCCAAAATTACAACGCGCACAAAAACTCCCACCTCCTGTGAAATCCCGACACACGAAATGCCCGTGATACCCCTGAACCGAAAGAACCGCCTAGCTCAAATCGGTGGGGGTACTTTCATAACTTACCCCACATTTCGGACAAGTGCGTCCCTAAGCCATGGTTCCCCACTCCCATCCCATCCGCCCACCCATTCGTACACCGAGGCTGCGAAAACCCGTGGAGCCCCACACCCTCCTCCATTAACCACCCAGCCGGAGCCTCTTCCCTGACAACATCATCCACAGCAACACCTCGACGTCCCTCATCCACCGTATCGGATGAGGATCTGTCCTCGATCTTGTCGTCCTGTCGGTTCAGCCACCCTGTCCTCCACCTCCAAGGAGCAGCCCCAACGTTCCCCTCGTCTTTCGCGCCACCTCCATTCCCACATCGCCGTCTTCACCAGCACCACCGGAAGAGCAGCATCATCACTATTTCCTCGGATGAAGTTGCGGCCTAATCGGCACCACCAAAGAGGTTGTACACTAATCGCTGCATTTTCTTCTTGATTCGATCTCACGATGCTGCTGGCGCTCGGTCTCGAGCAGACACGACGCGGATCCATCCACAGCGGCATCTCCAGCCACTTCCTCCATGGCGTCGCTCCCTCGACGGCGACGTCCACATCAGTAGGAGCTGCTGCTGCTTTAGCTCTCGCTCGCGCTGCTACTTTGCTCTTACTCTCGGTCCCCTGCCTGGTCTGCTCTTGCTCTTACTCTTGCTCGCGCTGCTGCTCTTGCTCTTGATCTTGCTTGCGATGCTGCTCCGACTTAGCTACACTTTAGTTGACTGAGTCGACTTTTGGGTCATCGATTTTCAGGGGTGGGGGGCTCGCCGGAGTTAAGGAAGAACCAACTACAATGGGAAGGGGGGCTTGCTGTAGATGTACCCCACTATCTATCTTAGGGTTCAGGGTGGGGGTGGTCGCTGGCGGTGGTGGGTGTCGGTGTCAAAACCGGCGGATCTCGGGTAGGGGTCCGAATTGTGCGTCTAAGGCTAATGGTAACAGGAGGCAGGGGACACGATGTTTACCCAAGTTTGGGCCCTCTCGATGGAGGTAATACCCTACTTCCTGCTTGATTGATCTTGATGATATGAGTATTACAAGAGTTGATCTACCACGAGATCATAGAGGCTAAACCCTAGAAGCTAGCCTATGATTATGATTGTTGTTATCCTATGGACTAAACCCTCCGGTTTATAGACACCGGAGGGGGCTAGGGTTACACAGAGTCGGTTACAGAGAAGGAAATCTACACATCCGAATATCCAAGCTTGCCTTCCACGCAAAGGAGAGTCCCATCCGGACACGGGACGAAGTCTTCAATCTTGTATCTTCATAGTCCAACAGTCCGGCCAAAGTATATAGTTCGGCTGTCCGAGGACCCCTTAATCCAGGACTCCCTCAGTAGCCCCCGAACCAGGCTTCAATGACGATGAGTCCGGCACGCAGATTGTCTTCGGCATTGCAAGGCGGGTTCTTCTCCAAATCCTCCAGAGCATTGTTGTAATGAGCAGTGTCTGGCTCCTCATCAATGTCGCGCTCCTCGGCTTCTGTGCTTTAATAATGGCTGTTTCCACATGCTGAGCGAATGTGAGAAGTCGGGGCATTTTTACATTTGCCACCCCAACCATGCGGGTAAATCATCTATAAAAGAGATGGGGACTCTCAGATCCAAATCACACCATCTCCTCCCAGCGAGAGTTCATCAGAGCGTGCCCGGACAAATCCATACCACCATGGCCGGTCGCCATGGTTCCTCCTCTCGTTCCCGTAGCATTAAGCCAGGTGATTGGGAGAGATGTCTTGTTCCCCACAGCCGACTAGTAGAGTTGCAGACCAAAGGGTTTCTCCCACCTGCATACATGGTCCCCGTCCGAGCTGGACTAGCCACTTATAATGGCGGGGAGCAACCGGAGAGCTTTCCAAACCCATCTAAGGGAGAGCGGGTGTGCTTCGTCCCCTACTTGCTGAGGGGGCTCGGATTTCCAATCCATCCTTTCCTCCACGGGCTCCTGGAGTTTTACGGCCTCCAGCTGCACAGCTTTACCCCAGCCTCCATACTGCATATCGCAGGCTACGTCGCCTTCTACGAGCTTTTTCTGGGCTGCGAAGCTCATTTCTAGTTGTGGAAGAGGCTATTCTGCCTAGTACCCCGTACCCAGAAGGGTCGGTATTTCAAGTGGGCGGAGCCGAAATATGGCGCATTGCTGGGACCGAATATCTATCCAGCGCCCCGAAGAAGACATCCGAGGGTTGGCCCTCAGAATGGTTCTACGTGGAGGACGTCCCTCTTCTGGACCCTGTTCGGAAGGGCCTTCCGGAGTTTGTAGATGCCACATTGAAGAAATGCCATAGCTGGCGCCCCACGAGCCCCCAGGAGGAAGATAACAGAGAGATCCTTTTCCTAATGGACAAGATAAATACACTGGCCAAATCAGGGCTGAAAATAATTGAAGTTATGTCCATATGCATAATGCGGGGAGTGCAGCCACTTCAATATCGGGGAAAACCCATGTGGCACTTCAATGGAGAAGATGATGCCACCCGCTGCGGCCGTAAAGGACCGGAATCTCCCGCCGCTCTGGCGAAGATACTATCCGATTTGTTCAAAGGGGAAGAAGAGGGGTTCATCCATATCAAGCCACGGGATGGATTCTCTATGTACAACCCCCCAAGCTGGGTGAGTCGCTATTTTTTATTCCAATCTTTCCCACATTTTTAGCACAGATGTTTTAATTCGTCAATTCATAGCAGGAACTGTGAAGGGCTATGAAGGATGTCCACAGCCCACCTCCACAGCCAGAGGACCCTAACCGGGCTCTCGACCCCAGACTCGAAGAAGATCAGGACACGTTTGTGGAGCTTGTCGACAGGACATTTTACTAGTTGAGCTACGATGGTGTGATGGTGGCCATTATAGCCGATTATCCTGGCTTACTTCCGGTATCCCAGGTAAGCAATGCCACAGTCCCAACTTCCGAAAAGGATCCCCTCTTTACACTTCACCCACCGCACATGAATTATGTCTTACAGGGAAGGCCATCAGGGCGCCAAGCTGAACCCATGGTGACTCGCCAACAAGGGGCATCAAAGCCGGGTAGGCTTAAAAGAAAGGCGGTCAGGACCGAGACGCCGTTGCAAAGGTATGTTTAAAAACCTGCCATGCAGTTATCATTGTTAAAATATAATGATCTCTTCTGCCTTCTGACAGAAAGAGTGCTCATCGGGCTGCATCCGGAGAGCCTGCCGGTCACGCTTCCACCAGCCGGACTCTGAGGCCGGACCCAAGGGCGGAGGTCAACGCGGACGATCCTCCTACAAAGGATGTGGATAGATTTTCCGCTACCAACTCCAAAGTGGAGAGCACCATAAATCATAGGCGCCGACGGGCCACACTACGCGACCCTAATTCCTCTGAAGAGGCGTTCGACGCCTTCAACTCAGGGGACGCGTACATCCGGGCCGCTCAAGGTGGCCTAGACAGGGCCACGGACCAGTACGTGAAGGATATACGGGTAAGTAAATTTGATGAGTGTATATATCAGTAGCCCCTGAGACTTGAAACAGTTGGCACAGCTGATTTAAGGATCCTCGTGTGCATAGGTTCTGATAGAGAAGAATACCCAGCTATTCAAAGAGCTGGAAGAGTGCAAGGCCCAACTACGGGCTGCAACCGCCATGATGGAGGAGTCTACGAAGGCCCCATCTGGTAATATTTGCATAATGTCATGGTACATACCAGTTAAGTATTCGGCAAGAATGCGATTCTAACAAGAGAACTTGCAGACAATCCCGGAGGCAATCCGGAGATCGTACTGGAGGATGAGCAACATGTTCAGCGACAGCTGAAGGCTGGCCAGCCTGTGCTTACCAAGGTTATAAAGGAGAAAAATATTCTCCAGGACGCGAACGTCCGGCTGGACGTCAAATTAAAGGATGTTCGGGCCTAGCTTGCTGACTCCATAAAGGAGAATAAGATGCTTTGACGCGGCATATTCAGTAAGTTCTCTGACGAACCATTATAAAGTTTGGCGAAGAAGCGTGCTAACAGAATTTTGTCTGTAGGCATGCTGACCGGTCGTCCTGAAGAGGAGATGCCCGGATTTGCAGGTGATATTCTACCGGAGCTCTCACAACTGCACGAACAAGTTCGGCAGGTGATGCGGGACATTGCCCAAGCCTTGTGGCCATCCGCCTCCCTGCTCGGAGGCATGGGGGAGCTTATGGAGATGCTCGAGGGAGCGCGGCAGCGCTTTCGATTATGGAAGATATTAGCCTGCCGACAGGGAGCAAGGGAAGCCTGGGCCATGGTGAAGATGCGATACACCAAGGCTGACCCAAACCACATGGCCGAGGTCAGACCTGTAGGTTCAGATGGGAAGGAGATCCCTGTACATCTTGTGTATGACCAAGTAGCATTAGCCGCTAAGTATTCCCAACAGGACTGTAGACTAGGCAGCCTGTTCGATGGTATAGAAGAAGAATTTAGTCAGTCTAAGTGACATTGTACTTCGAAGGACATATTTTGTCCCTAGCCGGATTGTAAATCATTTGTCTTGGCCGACCTTTTCGCTTCGACCTCTGGACCCGACAGTCCGGATGTATCCGAATACCCGCTCGGTTACATGAAAACCGAGGCATGCATGGAAACCAGGCGTAGGGGTCATAAGTGCTTGAACAGACAAGTACCCAACTAGTTATGTTATATTACATGGGTAGTAAGAAACATCTTCCAGGGAGAATAGTTCCGTTAAGGGTTCCTTTCCCTGGGTGTGCATGCATTGATGTGCATGTCCGAATAGCGAAAATTTACACAGGATATAAGCATCTGGGGGCATGTGTTGTAATAGGTAAAATACATCTTTTGTTCACCAACCAAATATTCCCTTAAGAATGCTAGCTTTCGGCTTCACCCAGTCTGAGGTACACATCCGGCTGACCCGGCAGTAACAATCGCAGCGGTGCTCCCCTTATGCTCTAGCCAAATTGATGGGAACATAGGGCATAAACACAAGAGTCAGGCAACCCAGCTTGGCCAAAACTTAAGTCATATCGATGCATATAGTGGTGAAAAAAGGCACATGCATAGAGGTGACGCATATGTGGTGGGTATAAAGCCCAGAAGACAAATAAGCTTCTGTGTAAGAAGCCCCCAGGTATGATGAGCATGCATAGCGCAGCCAGAGTGTGTGGTCAAAGCATACTTAGAGCCTTTAAGGCTATAAATGTGAAAGGGAGAGAGAGAGGATATCATTTAAAAATGAAGACAGAGGTAAGGAGACAAACACGGAGTTCGGCACTAGGCGTAGAATCTTCGGAGTCTGGCCACGTTCCGTGGGTTCAGCTCGAGTTGATTGTCTGATGCATCACGTAGACGGTATGCACCTCTAGTGAGAACTTTGTTAATGATGAAGGGGCCCTCCCATTTGGGCTTAAGCTTGTCCTTTTTCTTCTCTGGTAAGCATAGAATGAGTTCGCCAATGTTATAAGTTTTGGCCGGCACTTCTCTGCTTTGATACCTTCGAGCCTGCTGTTGATAGAATGCAGAACGGGCCTTCGCGACGTCATGCTCCTCCTCCAAGGCGTCTAAGTTGTCCTGCCGATCTAGCTCGGCTTCTCTCTCTTCGTACATGCACACTCTAGGTGAATCGTGGATGATATCGCAGGGTAGCACTGCCTCTGCGCCGTATACCATAAAAAATGGTGTGTATCCGGTTGTGCGATTCGGCGTGGTCTATAGCCCCCATAATACGGAGTCAAGCTCCTTGACCCAGTGTGTATCTGATTCCTTCAAGGATCGCACTAGTCTGGGTTTGATGCCGCTCATAATAAGACCGTTCACTCGTTCGACTTGACCGTTTGTTTGAGGGTGATAGACGGAGGCGTAATCAAGTTTTATGCCCATTTTGCTACACCAGGTTTTCACCTCATTGGTTGTGAAGTTTGAGCCGTTATCGGTGATGATGCTGTGGGGGACACCATAGC
The DNA here is from genome assembly GCF_018294505.1 of Triticum aestivum. NCBI lineage: Eukaryota > Viridiplantae > Streptophyta > Magnoliopsida > Poales > Poaceae > Triticum > Triticum aestivum. The sequence continues at coordinate 204,137,796 of NC_057804.1, read as the reverse complement.
GGTGTACGACCCCGGATATAAAGTCTATCACTGGTTTGGATTCGGCCATTTTAACTGGTTTGGCTTCTATCCATTTGGTGAATTTATCAACCATGACCAACAAGTACTTCTTCTTATGGCTTCCTCCTTTAAGGGGTCCAACCATATCGAGCCCCCAGACCGCAAAGGGCCAGGTTATGGGGATTGTTTGGAGGGCGGTGGGCGGCATATGGCTTTGATTTGCAAAAAGCTGGCAACCGACGCAGTGTTGGACAAGGTCTTGTGCGTCTGCCCAGGCTGTCGGCCAGTAGAAACATGTACGGAAGGCCTTGCTTATGAGCGCCCGAGCTGCGGCATGGTGGCCACAGAGTCCGGCATGAATTTCAGCCAAGAGCTGCCGCCCTTCCTCTTCGGAGATGCATCTCTGCAGCACTCCGGTTGCGCTTTTCTTATAAAGCTCTCCCTCGTGGACTTTGTAGGCTTTAGAGCGCCGCACAATGCAGCGTGCCTCATTTTGGTCCTCCGAGAGTTCCTGCCTATTTAAGTAAGCTTTGAAGGGTTCCATCCACGGGACGATGACCTCCATGATCATGTGGGCCGAAGGTTTAATTTTGGTGGCAGAGCCTCCAATTACGTCAGACTATTCAGGATCTGGGGTTGTATGCGGATCCAGATTAGTATTGCCGGACTCCCCTTCCCATACCACGGATGGCTTGAACAGCCTTTCCAAAAAAATATTTGGTGGGACGGGGTCACGTTTAGCGCTGATGCGGGCAAGGATATTCGCCGCTTGATTGTTTTCTCGAACCACATGGTGGAATTCGAGCCCCTCGAATTGAGCTGACATTTTGAGAACGGCATTACGGTAAGCCGCCATTTTCGGGTCTTTGGCGTCAAAGTCTCCATTTATTTGAGATATTGCGAGATTTGAATCCCCGCGTACTTCAAGACGTTGAATGCCCATGGAGACTGCCATCCGAAGACCGTGCAACAGAGCCTCGTACTCTGCTGCATTGTTGGAGTCCATTAAAATATTTGGAGTATGTATTGGACTGTATCTCTGGTGGGGGACGTCAGGACGACGCCAGCCCCTATGCCAGCTAGCATCTTAGAGCCATCAAAGTGCATGATCCAATTGGAGTATGCGCCGTACTCTTTAGGGAGTTCGGCTTCTGTCCAATCGGCGACGAAGTCAGCCAGTACTTGCGACTTAATGGCCCACCGAGGCTTGTATGTTATGTCGAACGGGAGGAGCTCGATAGCCCATTTTGCAATCCGGCCCGTGGCATCACGGTTATTTATTATGTCATTGAGTGGTACTTCGGAGGCCACCGTGATTGAACACTCTTGAAAGTAGTGTCGTAGTTTTCGGGATGCCATGAATACCGTGTAAGCTATCTTTTGATAATGTGGGTACCATGACTTGCATGGAGTGAGGACAGTGGATACGTAGTATACCGACTTTTGTAATGGGAATTTATGTCCATCTGTCTCTCATTCGACGATGATCATTGCGCTTACAACCTGGTGTGTTGCAGCTATGTATAGTAACATGGGTTCGCCGACATTTGGTGCTGCCAGAATTGGATTGGTGGCCAAGAGGGCTTTTATTTCCTACAGCTCTGCCATAGCCGCGTCCGTCCACTCGAAGTGTTCGGTGCGTCGAAGAAGGCGATAAAGAGGTGACGCCTTTTCTCCTAATCGGGAGATAAAGCTGCTTTGGGAGGCCACGCATCCAGTTAATTTCTGGATTTGCTTGAGGTCTGTTGGGGTAGCCAACTATGACAGAGCTCGGATTTTAGCCGGATTTGCTTCGATTCCTCTATTGGAGACAATAAAGCCCAAGAGTTTTCCGGCTGGTATGCTGAAAACACATTTTTCCGGGTTGAGCTTGATGTCGTATGTTCAGAGATTGTCGAACATAAGCCTCAAGTCATCTATTAATGATTCGACGTGTCTGGTTTTAATGACCACATCGTCTATGTAAGCCTCCACTGTTTTGCCGATTTGTGTTTCTAGGCATGTCTGAATCATGCGTTCATAGGTTGCAAGAGAATTTTTGAGCCCGAAAGGCATGGTGTTAAAATAGAAGGGACCGTATGGGGTGATAAATGTCGTTGCGGCTTGATCGGACTCCGCCATCTTTATTTGATGGTATCCGGAGTATGCGTTGAGGAAACACAATGAATCGTGTCCTGTGGCAGCGTCGATAATTTGATCGACGCGGGGGAGGGGGAAGGGATCCTTTGGGCATGCCTTATTGAGGTCTTTGAAATCGACGCATAGGCGCCAGGATTTGTCCTTCTTTGGTACCATCACTAGGTTTGCTAGCGAGTCCGGATGTTTTATCTCTCTAATGAATCCGGCTTCAAGTAGCTTGGCTAGCTCTTCTCCCATGGCTTGTCGGTTGGGTTCTGAAAAGCGCCGAAGAGTCTGTTTGACCGGGCTGTATCCCTTTAGTATGTTTAGGCTATGTTCGGCCAGCCTGCGTGGGATACCTGGCATGTCTGAAGGATGCCAAGCCAAAAAGTCCCAATTCTCGCGCAAGAACTCTCGTAGTGCGGCATCTATTGTGGGGTTCAGCTGTGCCCCAATTGATGCTATTTTTGTAGGGTCCGTTGGGTGGACCTGGAATTTGACTATTTCGTCTGCTAGTTTGAAAGAGGTGGACTTGGGTCGTTTGTCAAGTATCACGCCGTCCCTGTCTACTGCGAAGCGCGGCGCAGTTAACTCTTCAGCCGCGAGGGCTTCGGATAATGCCTCCAGGGCTAGTGCGGTAGTTTTATTTTCGGCATGGAGTGTTATGTCCGGATCACTGGCTAGGGTGATGATCCCATTGGGCCCCAGCATCTTGAGCTTCATGTACCCGTAATGGGGTATAGCTTGGAAGCTTGTGAATGTGTCTCGCCCCAAAAGGGCGTGGTATCCACTGCAAAACGGGGCCACTAGGAATGTGATTTCTTCAGACCTATAATTCTCCGGTGTGCTGAATACCACATCCAATGTGATTTTCCCTATACATCGTGCCTCCCGACTAGGGATGATTCCCCTGAAGGTCGTGCTGCTTTTCTTAATGCGGCTCTTATCTATTTCCATCTTGTTAAGGGTTTCCTTATAGATGAGGTTTAATCCGCTGCCGCCGTCCATCAGCACTTTAGTAAGCCGGAATCTGTCCACTATTGGACTAAGGACCAAAGTGGTTGGTGCTCGGACTGTTCGGAATTGAGGTTCATCGCTGGCGTTGAAGGTTATGGCCGTATCGTTCCATGGATTTATTGCTGCGACGTGGCAGACTTCGGCGAGGCTGTGGAGTGCTCGCTTGTGCCTGTTGTTTGAGTCAAAAGTCTCGAAGACGGTAAGTACTGTATTGTTATTTTCTGCGGGATGGTGTACTGCGGTATTGTTGGTGAGAAGGTCCTCGCCGCTCTTGGCCACCTGCTGGAGTATCCAACATGCTCTGAGGCTATGTGTTGGTATGGTATCCGGTGTGCTATGAATTTTGCACGGCCTATTGAGCCATTCCTCCAGTACGGTTCCATGCCCTACAAAGGGCTTTGGCTTCTTTGTAATTCTATTGGGTGACTTGCGAAAGCGCACCCTTTTAGTTCAGATGAGGGGTTTAGTTAGTGTCGGGGGATCCCAGAATTTTGTGTGGGTCTTCCAAGCGCTTTCCATCGCGCAGTACTTCTGTACTATGGCCGCCAGGTCGGCAAAGTGTGCTATGTCACGGCGACTTATGGCATTGAGAGTTCCCCTATCCGTGCAATTTTTGCAAAAGAATGAGATTGCATCTTCCTTGTGACAGTCCTTAACCTTGCTCATTACAAGGAGGAATCTGGCCCAGAAGTGGTTTACTGTCTCTTGGGGCTCTTGTCTGATATGGGAAAGATCGCTTGCATCTAGGTGGGTGGGTGAAATTAAGTCCACGTCCTGACCCAGTCTAGAACCCAGGGGCGAAAGAGCTCCTGAGCTTGGCAGCTTGGGCTCCAAGATATTGCCCAATATTTGTGGCCCGCTGCATGATTTTAGGTTTGGAGCCTGGGCCACGTTCTCCCGTAAACGGGTGTCCGGCTCAGAGAGCTCGGGAGTCCGGATATAGTTCATCCTCAAAACAGACGAAGAATTGCCGTTTTGTTACTCCACCACCGCTATCTGATGGGTGACCGGCCAAGAGTTAATCTCCCTTAGGTCAGGTTTAAGCCCAATCCGATCATAATCGGTTGAGACCCCCAGGGCGGTGATGCGATCCAAGAGCTCGTTCAAGGAGGAGAGCCCATTGGATCCATCTACTCAGCGAATTCCGGGCTGACACGGAGGTTGTTTTTGATGACCTGCGATGTCAGCGTCGGCGCGACGGCCGAACGGGCGGTCATGATGAGATCGCCCAGCCGGAGAGTTTGGCCTACAGCCAAGGATCCTCCGGAGGTAATGTTATCCTTGATAATGAGGCGAGCCATCAAGCCTTATCGGGACGGCACAGTGGAACTCTCAATGAAAGCACCAATGTCGGTGTCAAAACTGGCGGATCTTGGGTAGGGGGTAGGGGACCATGCGTCTAAGGCTAATGGTAACAAGAGGCAGGGGACATGATGTTTACCCAGGTTCGGGCCCTCTCGATGGAGGTAATACCCTACTTCCTGCTTGATTGATCTTGGTGATATGAGTATTACAAGAGTTGATCTACCACAAGATCGTAGAGGCTAAACCCTAGAAGCTAGCCTATGATTATGATTGTTTTTGTCCTATGGACTAAACCCTCCGGTTTATATAGACACCGGAGGGGGCTAGGGTTACACAGAGTCGGTTATAGAGAAGGAAATCTACACATCCGAATATCCAAGCTTGCCTTCAACACAAAGGAGAGTCCCATCCGGACACGGGACGAAGTCTTCAATCTCGTATCTTCATAGTCCAACAGTCCGGCCAAAGTATATAGTCCGGCTGTCGAAGGACCCCTTAATCCAGGACGCACTTAGTGGGGCGGTGGAGTGGGGATCGCCGGAGAAAAAGCTCGGCATGGGGGGCCTAGAGGGATGGCCGGCGCTGCGGCGGACAGGCGGTGGGGAGTGGTTTCGGGGCGGGCAGGGCGGCAGGGGGCGGTTGTTTGGTCGGTGGTGGCTGGCGGCTCAGGGGGGTGGAGGTTGAAGATGAACCGCAAGCCCTTGATTTCGTATCCAACAGCTGGAAAATCGACTGGCCAGAGATGAAAAAGTCAGTCGACTGATGTGTAGCCTCACCTGATGCTGCTACACGGCTAGCTGCCCCGGCTCTCACACGCGTTGCTGCTGCTGCTACTGCTTTTCTGCTACTAGTGCATTTAGTTTCGACAGTAAAATTCCGTTTTGACAGCAAAATTCAGTTTCGATAGTTAAATTTAGTTTCAACAGTTAAGTTCAAAGATGAGCGGCTGATGTATTTTACATCTAGCACTTTGTGGTTATGTATTTTACATCATCTATTGGAGATGCTATTAGAATTCCACTCAGGTTAACGTTGTCTCTCCTGTCCTGCTTCAGCCTCGGCGTCGTACAACTCAACTGAGCTGCTCCAACGACGAAACCCTCCATCACAGCGGAGTAGTAACCCGGGCTCCATCTCAAGATGCCTAAGATCTTCTTCCCCTCCTCCGACAGCCAAGTCAGCTAGATCATCCTCACCGACCAACCCAATCACTCTGAGATTGACATGGCTTCGCCAAAGAGGTTGTACCCTTGTTGCATCTCTTTTTTACTCTATATGTTATACATATTGTCCACTGAGCACGTGCAGTAATGTGAAATACGGTTAGTGTCTCCTACTATATGACAAGCAGTGAAGTACCAGGCAACTTAGCTATCCGTGATGGACTCTCTTGAACTCCATCATTATTTATCTCTGCGCATTTTAGTTGTGCATTTGTCGATGGGCCTGGGAGTTGAGCTACTAGGGCAGTGGCCTGGGTCCAAAGTAGTAGAAGTAGCACAAAAACATTTTTTGAGTGTAGGATTTTCCTTTCTCAAGCCTGCCTACTAGAATCGCCAATGCTTGAAAGGAAAAGTGAAGGAAAACATAGGAATTGGAAAGTTTCCTATGGTACTACTATTCATGTATTTGGTTCAAAGGAATGGAGCAAAGGAAAAATGTAGGATTTGTTCCTTTAGTGTCTCCTTGAAATAAAAACCATAGGAATTTTAATATCCACTTATCCTCCTTTCCAAATTCCTATTCATGAAGCACAAGACTAAGAGATAGTAGCATAATAGCATTATAACCGTACATTTTTTTTGTGGTTTGAATTAACCTCACCATGCTTCTTTGCATCCTGTGATCTTCCAATTCTTGTGAACCAAACACCCAGATTGGCAGAAATCATGTGTTTTTAAATTCTCTGTTTTGCACGTGCATTCCTGTCCTATTACTGTGTATTTCCTATCCCTGCGTTGTTAGAATCCTCCAATTCAAACGAGCCCTTAGAGAATTACTTCTCTTACAGATAGTTGTCAAATAAAACCTTGCGTAGTTTGGCACACTCATGTTGCATCATCGTCCACCCCAGCTCAACTGCTCCAACGACAGAAGGGTCCAACACAGCAGGAATCCGGCCTCCAGACTGTCTTTCGCAGCCTCAGATCTTCTTCCCCGCCGCCGGCAGCCATGACAACTGCATTACCATCATCAACCGAGTAGATGACCTGGAGGACTACACGGGTCTGCAAGAGAGGTCGCACTCTTTCGTGTCTGCTTACGTTATGCATCGCTTAATATTACATGCTACTTTATCATCATGTTCACTGATTAGACTCTGAATCGGCTCCAAACTAATGGTCAAACTTGAGTTTTTAAATGGTTGTGGGGTACATATTGGGGCCACAATCAATAGTATCTATCTACTATCTGGTTAATCTCTGGTGTCTACTATGAGCTTCATGTTGGGTGGGAAACAAACGGTAAAGAAGCCATTATCTGTATTTTTTAACTGAAGCCATTATATGTCTGCTATCATTGGTTTTGGGTCTATCCACAGGTCGCTACCATCACTCTGGATTTCTGCATGCACTCCTTACATGATCTCACTATGTTTTATTCCTATGCATGTCAGTTATTGTACATGGTGGAACTGGACATGTAGAGAAAAAGAGACGAGCCTTGCGTGGCAATAAAATTTAGACGCGTCTAGTGGGTAGCCGGCTGCCCACTAGCGCGATCGAGCGGCCGGACGAAAAAGGTAAACCCCTGTCCCCCGCAGAACAGAAAAGGAAGGGGCCACCATCCCGACCGATCGATCGGCCACCAAATCGACCGATCGAGCGGCCACCAACAGAATCCCCCCCCCCCCACGTAGCCAGCTGTCCCCAGCTCGCCCCCATGCCCGCTCGCCCCCACGCCCCAGCCCCTCCCACGCTGCCTTCTTCTTCTTCTGCTCGCCAGAAGGAGATCCAACAGAATCGCCCCCAGCCCTTCTTCCTCCTCCTACACAGCCGCCATGGGAGCCCCAAAGTTGAAGAAGGAGCTGCTTCAAAAAAGAAGATCTAAGGGCAGGGTGGTCAAGGCCATACCAGGCAGCAGCATCAAGTAGGTAAGCCCCCTCTGCCCCTCTTCACTTCCCCCTTTCTTCTACTGCATATATGTAGGCATATGTAAACCCCCTACTCCATGGATCTAGCACAAATCCATGGAGAAGCTGCTTCAAAAAAGAGGTGAATCTGGCACATCACACCCCCCCCCCATGAATGACATATTGCAACTGAAAACAACTACCACGAATTACTGTGCAACTAACAATGGATGGAAGCCTACTATTTCCTGGTTTGTGCAACTAGACACAAGTAATTTAGGTTTAGTTGCACAACTGCCTAGTTGCACACTAAACATGGTTTGAGACCAACTTTACTGAATATGATGCATGCCAAACAAGTTTCTACCGCCTGGATGTGTTAAACAAGCCAACTAAAACAAGTTCTCTGGCCAATTAAAACATGACTAAAACATGCATTGTACCCCACATGCACTAGATATTTGTGAGTGAACACTTTAGAAAACATGTAGTATATGTGCAATGAAAACATGTTTTCTGGCCAACTAAACATGCATGTTGGCCAAAACTAAAAAAATGTATCCTGGCCAACTGAAACATCTATTCTAGCCAACTGAACACATTAACTCTCCAACTGAACATGCATGTTGGCCAAAACTGAAATAATGCATCCTGGCCAACTGAGACTTCTATTCTATCCAACGAAACACATTGACTGTCCAACTGAATATGTATGCTGGCCAACTGAAAAAATGCATCCTGGCAATTGAGACATCTATTCTAGCAAAAACCAGAAATCTGTAGTACGACAGCAAAAACACAAGAACTTTTGTCCATAGCTAATGAAGCCACAAACCATATTAAAATATTCACGCATATAATCTTGTCCCACACATATATTCTGGTCCCACACCTATTGCAAAGCCATAGTGTGAAAATATGTTCAATATGCCAGAAGTAAAAACATAAACAGTGATGAAAACATATAACTATAATCTGTCATCCAATTCTTCTTTCTTCTTTCACCTGGATTTTCCGTCTCAAATGTAACATCAAATTATGTGCAGAAAAATCTGAAACAACTCCTTGCCAAACAGAAAACCTGCAGATTATTGCAACAAACAGAGGGAAAAAGTCAGAAAACTCTGTAGTAAAAAGAAGTCATGTTCTTGCCAGCTATTTACTACAAACTGTGCAACTAACATAACAACTCTGTGCAAACAAAAAATGCATAACTGTTATAATAAAGATTATGCTATAGTCATGTTGCTTTTGGAACTAAGATTGTCATAAAATGGTGTGCAACTGCCTATTTACAAAGTCTTTAGGTTGTTCGAAACACTCTTTTATGTGGTTAACAACTGATGACATCACTTTCTTATTTTTTATATGTGCAGGGAGTGTGTGGCAGCATCCAAAAAAGGAAAGAAATGCTTGATCTCAATGAGTTGCCTCCTGATCTCAATGAGCTTCCTCATGATATGGATCAGCAGCAACCCAGCATACCACAAGGAAATTGGACAGAAAATGGGCAACCTGTTTACTACACACAGGCAAGTCGTGGTGGTAACCCTATGGGCCATGACAATGTGGCAGGCCAGTCATCAACCTGTGGTGCCCCTGTAGTGGTGTCTTTGCAGTCAGAGAGCCATACTCTTGATGACACGGGACCCGCGGCAAATTTTCCTAGTCCAACTAGGACTGAGCTAGGAGCTGGGGCTATTGACGGAGTTGTGCAAGGAGAAGAAGGAGAGGATGAGGCTGGTTCTCAACCTCTGGAACCCTATGTTGGCATGAGGTTTGACAGCCTTCAAATTGCTAAGGATCACTACAACAGCTATGCACTATGGATGGGTTTCTCTGTCAAGATGAACACCTCTAGGCGGACACCCCACACTAATGTATTGGAAAAACAGCAGTTTTGCTGCAACAAGTTTAAGAAGCCCAAAGCTGATGATGGAGGAGCTGAGGCTCCTCCTGTCCTGGACCCTATTCCAGATCCAAAAACTGTTGACAGTGATGAGGAAATGGAAGATGAACCTCCAATCTTTGCTGAAGATGAGGCTGGTCCTAGTAAGAAGAAGAAGAAACGGAAACGCGAGACAATAAAGCAGACTCAATGCAAGGCGAAAATGTTGGTGAAGCTAATAGATGGGTGATGTGAGGTGACGCACTTTGTTCGTGACCACAATCATCCGCTCGTGAACAAACCTTCGTTGTCCAAATACTTGAGATCCCAGCAAGGCATCTCACCTGATGAAAGGAGTTTTTGCGCATCTTGTATAACTGCAACTTGACTACAAGTGTGTTGTTTCTATATCCCTTAAAGAATAAAGTTTCCCTCTAGGCAGTCCAGTGTGCAACTGTGATGGTACTACTGTGCAACTGAAATGACTTAACTGTGCAACTGGTGTCCAACTTCCCATGTTGTTTGTATATCACTTTTGGTGCTTGTTGTGCAACTAGATTGCCTTCACTGTGCAACTACACAATGTCCTGTATGCAAAAAGTGCAAAGTGTTTTTAAAAAGGTGCAGCTAGGTGCCCATTTCCTGCAATTATCTTCTGTGCCAACACATGTTCTATTACTGTGCAGCTGGATGTGCGCATTCGTGCAACTAAAAAAAGGATATACTATTTTGTTTTTGTATTATGCAGGACGTACGATGCATATAATGGCAGAGTTCTATGGATCTGAGATGATGGTGCCATTTGGACCAAAGGCAATAACAAATGTGTGTACAAGTTTCCATAGAGATGACACAAAGGAGGGTGACATGATTGAGACGATTGCGCACTTCAAGGATATACAGAAAACCGATCCAGACTTCTTCTATAAGGTAAAATATGGTGAAGAGGGCAGAGTTGTCAACATATTTTGGGTGGATGGCTTAGCTTGAAAAGCTTATGCTGAGGTGTACAACGACTGCATATCGTTTGACACTACCTACATGACCAACATGTATAATATGCCGTTCGCACCCTTCATTGGAATAAACAGACATGGCCAATCTTTCATGCTCGGTTGCGCATTTGTGAGGCAGGAGTTGGCATCAAGCTTTGATTGGGTATTCCAAACATTCCTAGAAGCTATGGGTGGCAAACCTCCTAGAAACTTCATAACCGATCAAGATGGTGCAATGAGGCAGTCAATACAGAGCATCTTTCCAACCACTGTGCATCGATGTTGTCGATGGCACATCATGAAGAAGGCCCTGGAAAAAGTTGGTTGGCTGTTGTGCCGGAATCCAGGGCTCTCTGATGATTTCAACTACCGTGTTGACTTCAGCTTCACTCCAGACGAGTTTGAACAGAATTGGGCTGGGTTAATGATGAAGTACGAGGCTATGACACACACACACACTTTGAGAAGTTGTACGAATACAGGTCAACTTGGGTGTCGTGCTACTTCAAACACAGGTTCTTCCCCTTCCTGCAGTCTACACAACGTAGTGAGGGGTTCAACGCCATCCTAAAAAGATATGTGAGCCCACACAGCTCGATGCTGAACATCATCAAGCAATATGAAAAAATTCAGAACCACATCCTTGCCAAGGAAGGCTGCAATGATTACAAGACAAAACACCTTGAGATTGAATTGTGGTCCAACTTCCCAATAGAGAAGCAAACTTACAAGACCTACACTAGGGACATTTACCGCAAGTTCATAGAAGAGTTTGAGCTGATTGGCCGTTATAACGCATTCCAAGTTGGTGTTGATATATTTGAGCTCAGACCGTACCAGGAATTTGTTGCCAAATATGGTTCTGGAAACTACTTGGTGTAGGCAAGGGTGGAGGATGGTTCCTATTTGTGTGAGTGCTGTAAAATGGACAAGGACGGCATCCTCTGTTGCCACATCCTCAAGGTGTTCATTCATATTGGAGTAGATGTCATACCGGAAAGGTACCTACTAAACAGTGGACACCTACTGTTGTACCTAGTGCGCCAGTGACTGGTTATGAGCAACCGGATGAAATGCCTCCTCAATCAAAGAAGCAGATAAGGGAGAGGAACATGATATACGATTTTCGGAAACTAGCAAAGTTTGCGAGTTGTTCTGATCCAGCACAAGCTATTGTATACAAGCATATGCACGCAGCACGTACCGAGATCGGCCACTGAACAAGTCCAAGAAAAAGAAAAAAACAACTGCTGCCACGGGGCCATCAGATGATGGCAACCCTTGAGGACCTCCTCCACCTCGAGGCCCTACACGGCATGGTCCTCCACCTCCCCCGCCTGGCCCAACAAGCAGTGCCCCACGTGCTCCTCCCAATGGCCCTACAGGGAGTACTCACGGGCCTCATAATTTAGGTAATTTCCTACCCAACACCCCCATCTAACTAGGTGTGATATTTCAGTTGCACACATCATGGTGCCCAGTTGCACATAACATGCTACCCAGTTGCACAGAACATGCTACCCAGTTGCGCACGCTATGAGCATCAAGATAAAACAACTAACTGGTTTTTGATGTTCTGGCTATAGTTGATGGCAACCCTCGAGGACCTCCTCCACCTCCAGGCCCTACACGGCATGGTCCACCACCTCCTCCCCCGCCTAGCCCAACAAGCAGTGCCCCGCGTGCTCCTCCCAATGGCCCTACAGGGAGTACTCATGGGCCTGATCATCCAGGTAATTACCTGCCCAACACCCCCATCTAACTAGGTGTGTGATTTCAGTTGCACACATCATGGTGCGCAGTTGCACAGAACATGCTACCCAGTTGTGCACGCTATGTTATTTTGAGCATCAAGATAAATCAACTAACTTGTTTTTCCTGTTCTGGCTATAGTTGATGGCAACCCTCGAGGATCTCCTCCACCTCCAAGCCGTACACAGCATGGTCCTCCACCTCCTTCCCTGCCTGGCCCAACAAGCAGTGCTCCGCGTGCTCCTTCCAATGGCACTACACGGAGTACTCAGAGGGCTCGTCATCCAGGTAATTACCTGCCCGAACTCCCCAAGCAAGTGTGTGTGTGATTTCAGTTCCACACATCATGGTGCCCAGTTGCTGTCAGAACAGGCTACCTAGTTGCGCGCGCTCTATTAGTTCAAGCATCAAGACAAACAAACTAACTTGCTTTTTCCTGTTCTAGCTACAGGTGATTACCAACCAAGTGGCATGACGGGTCCTGCTACTACATGTTTTATTTTTAAATTAATTTGCACATGGCAACCAATTAGTTGCACAACATAAGCTGTGTGGTTGCAGAGAACATCAGTCATGGTTGCATGAAAAAAAACTAAACTTTTTATATGATTATTCCACAGGTGATCAAACACAAGCTCGTGATGGTCCTGCCCAGTTGGAGGCTCCATCCCCAGCACAAGCCTATGATGATTTTGTGCCTAGAGATCCTCCAAGGTCTACTACAAAGGGTAGGGCGAAGAGTCGACGGTACAAATCGGTGCTGGAGCTACACCCAAAGAAGAAAAATAAATGCAGCCACTGCCAATCTACAGAGCACACTACTGGTGTGTGTCCACTGAGGCTGTTGTGATTCTCTTGTATCGTTTGTATCAAAAAAGGGAAAAAGGAAAAGAATGATGGTTTTTGAGCAATTTAGGGGGCAAAAAGTTGACACATACAGCAACTATGCTTTCTCCTCTCTAAGTTGTTTTCCTTGAATTAGTTAATGCATTGTGTAAAAATGGTTGCTATTTGTGCCTTTGTTGGCAAATCATTTAATATTTAGTTGTTGGACAATTGTATGCCCAGTTCTCGTAATGTGTGAACAAAAGTGATGAAATTGAGTTTGCAAAAGAAATACTACTAGTATGCAACTACAAAATGTTTATAAAAATTGTGCAAACCTGCAAGGCATAGAAAAAAATGGCAAAAGAATAAAAAAGTGTATTGACCTAGTCCTTTTCGTATCTGAGCACCTTCCTCCATGGGGCAGAGTTGTGCGGGCTAGTGACCCAATCATATGCCAGCTTCTTCCTGATATTGATTACTTCCTTGGGCTCATAGTTGGGTAGTAGGCTCCCGTTCCACTCAGCGGCGTTAAGCAGTGCGAACAGACCACACTCATTGTTGTAGTGGGGAAAAAGAAAAAATGTTGGAGGCTTTTAAAACCAATAAGACAATATACTCTGTGGCACTGTGCAACTAATTATGTGTTAATGTGCAACTACTTATGTGGCACTGTGCAACTAATTATGTGGCACTGTGCACCTACTGATGTTCAACTGAGAAAGTCATAAAAATGAAAAATAGATTGCAAACTAGTTTTGTGTCTTGAAAAACTAAAGATTGTACAAGTAGGAAATTTTAAAAGACTACAGATTGATTGAAAAAAATGAAGAAGAATGTAATGTTTCTTGTCTTACTTGCTAATCTGCTTCGGTACATCGATGTCAACAATCTGGAAGTGCTCGATGCTCTGCTTTGGGTAATTCTTCCTCCATAGCTGGCGTACTGCCCCCGCAATCGTAGAGGCGGTGTCCATCAAGTCGATGTCTTCTAGCTTCCTGTTTGAATCAAGGACTTCGAAACGTATGTCCCTCAGGTTGATGTTGAAGACCCAATAATGCCCGCCTCCTTCGCGGTCGTTTACATTATCGCACAGAAGCAATGGCAGCATGACCTGCACGCGTGAACGATTCAGATACAGATACAGACTGTAGGTAAGAAAAAACACTACAAAAATGAGATGTGAAAGTTGAAACAGGTTGGCACAAGGTATTTGCCAACTAATAGATGTGTCGTGTGCAAATGAACGTGCTGTGAGTCCCAAATATGAGATGGATCATGTGGGCAGAGCACTCACCAAATCTTTCTTGTCGACACGGTTCTTGTGTTCAAACTTCTTGTTTATCTCATTCATATTGTGGATACCCTGCTGTAAATTGATCTGCAGACAAATTATAAACATGCCTCAAGCACTAGGGTATGAAAAAGACTCCCTGGTTGGTCAACAAAAATGGTACAAAAAATGGTACAAAAAACCTCAGTGGCATGACAACTTTCTTTGACCCTTCTGGCAAGTTAGCCATGATGTGTATGATTCCAGTCTCAATAACATTTTTTGAAAGCCACTGCTTTGGCTTCATTGAATCAACTAACTCCTTCAAAGAAATGAAGAAATTACCATACCTGATTATCTCAGGGCTGCATAAGAAAGACAAAGTTAGCTTGAAGGATCACATAAAGAAAGGAAAAAATGTGCAATTAAAAAAACAAGAGTCTGCAATTTAAAGCACTAATATGTGCAACATGCTCTGCTTTCTGTGCAACTAAGTGGGTGGTACTGTGCAACTGAAAAAAGATATGTATATAGGCTGTGGAGAGTTGGCTTGCCTAGTGTTCTCATCATCTAGTAGACTAAAAAAGACAGCCAACCCCCAACTAAGCAGACTAATAGACAAACCAACCTAGTACAAATAGGAAGACAAACTAGACATGACACCTAGTGCTTAGTACCACCCAGGCAAAAGAAATGTAAAACATGAGGACAGCCAACTACTACAGTGATGCAGCCAACTAGGCAGTCAGCCTTGTGCAACTGCACAGCTTATAAGTCAACTAGTTTCACTAAGGAAAGAAATAACTTGGTCGAAAAAAAGTTTACTAAAGCCAGCCAGTTGAGTATGATAAGTTGTGCAACTGGGACGAACAAAAGGATTAGGGCAAAAAGAAATGCAAAATAGGAAGCAAGGCAACTTTCTGCAACTCAACAGCATATAGACAACCAACCTACTACAAAACAGGAACAAACCTAAAGCATGATAACTAGTGCAAAAAAGCAAAACATGTGGACAACCAACTAGTACATGGATGCAGCCAACTAATCAGGCAACTTGTGCAAACTGAACGACACATAGACAGCCAACCTAGCACAAAACATCAAACAAACTAAGCAGGGCAACTAGTGTCCAGTGTAGAACACATGGACAGCCACCTAGTATAGTGATGCAGACAACTCAGTAGGCAAAACTTGTGCGCGTGAACAGCGTGTATACAACCGACTAGTACAAAACAGTAAGACAACTAGTGCAACAACAAAGCATATGGACAACCAACTAATATATGGTTGCAGCCAACTAGGAAGAACAACATAGTGTTGGGGAACGTAGTAATTTCAAAAAAAAATCCTACGTACACGCAAGATCATGGTGATGGCATAGCAACGAGAGGGGAGAGTGTTGTCCACGTACCCTCATAGACCGTAAGCGGAAGCGTTATGACAACGCGGTTGATGTACTCGTACGTCTTCACGATCCGACCGATCCAAGTACCGAACGTAGGGCACCTCCGAGTTCAGCACACGTTCAGCTCGATGACGATCCCCGGGCTCCGATCCAGCAAAGCTTCGGGGATGAGTTCCGTCAGCACGACGGTGTGGTGACGATGATGATGTTCTACCGGCGCAGGGCTTCGCCTAAACTCCGCGACGATATGACCGAGGTGGAATATGGTGGAGGGGGGCACCGCACACGGCTAAGGAACGATCCGTAGATCAACTTGTGTGTTATGGGGTGCCCCCCTGCCCCCGTATATAAAGGAGCAAGGGGGAGGGGGCGGCCAGCCAAGGGAGGGCGCGCCAGGGAGGAGTCCTACTCCCACCGGGAGTAGGACTCCCTCCTTTCCTAGTCCAACTAGGAGACCTTCCATGTAGTAGGAGTAGGAGAGAAGGAAAGGGAAGAGAGAAGGGAAGGAAGGAGGGGGTGCGGCCCCTCCCCCTAGTCCAATTCGGACTAGGCCTTGGGGGGGCGCGCGGCCTGCCCTAGGCAGCCCCTCTCTCTTTCCCGTATGGCCCAATAAGGCCCAATACTTCTCCCGGCGAATTCCCGTAACTCTCCGGTACTCCGAAAAATACCCGAATCACTCGGAACCTTTCCGAACTCCGAATATAGTCGTCCAATATATCGATCTTTACGTCTCGACCATTTTGGGACTCCTCGTCATGTCCCCGATCTCATCCGGGACTCCGAACTCCTTCGGTACATCAAAACTCATAAACTCATAATATAACTGTCATCGTAACGTTAAGCGTGCGGACCCTACGGGTTCGAGAACTATGTAGAAATGACCTAGAACTATTCTCGGTCAATAACCAATAGCGGAACCTGGATGCTCATATTGGCTCCCACATATTCTAGGAAGATCTTTATCGGTCAAACCGCATAACAACATACGTTGTTCCCTTTGTCATCGGTATGTTACTTGCCCGAGATTCGATCATCGGTATCCAATACCTAGTTCAATCTCGTTTACCGGCAAGTCTCTTTACTCTTTCTGTAATACATCATCCCACAACTAACTCATTAGTTGCAATGCTTGCAAGGCTTAAGTGATGTGTATTACCGAGAGGGCCTAGAGATACCTCTCCGACAATCGGAGTGACAAAACCTAATCTCGAAATACGTCAACCCAACATGTACCTTCGGAGACACCTGTAGTACTCCTTTATAATCACCCAGTTACATTGTGACGTTTGGTAGCACACAAAGTGTTCCTCTGGTAAACGGGAGTTGCATAATCTCATAGTCACAGGAACATGTATAAGTCATGAAGAAAGCAGTAGCAACATACTAAACGATCGTGTGCTAAGCTAACGGAATGGGTCAAGTCAATCACATCATTCTCCTAATGATGTGATCCCGTTAATCAAATGACAACACATGTCTATGGTTAGGAAACATAACCATCTTTGATCAACAAGCTAGTCAAGTAGAGGCATACTAGTGACACTATGTTTGTCTATGTATTCACACATGTATTATGTTTCCGGTTAATACAATTCTAGCATGAATAATAAACATTTATCATGATATAAGGAAATAAATAATAACTTTATTATTGCCTCTAGGGCATATTTCCTTCACATAGAACTTGGACTCAACATAGAACTTGAACAAGAACTAGGGGAAATCATGCAGATCTCAAAACCCCTGCCCTACCAACTACACCACTCTGCTTTGCAATTTAAAAAACAAAAAGTGCGAAATTTGAAGCACTATTCTGTGCAACATGCTCTGCTTGCTGTGCAACTAAATGGGTTGTATTGTGTAACTGAAAAAAGATATGTACATGGGCTGTGGGGAGTTGGCTTGCCTGGTATTCTCATCATCTCCTCATGGGATATGCCTGACCCAATACACAATGGCAGCATAAAGCTTGTTGACTGCCTCATTGGAGTTGAAGGTCTTCTTTTTGTTGTAATCAATGAATGGATACCTTTGAGATGCTCTGGGCCTTATTACCCTCCTATGTCTTCGTGCAACAGGTGGTACTGAAGAACTGCTAGTACCAACTACTGGTTCTTCGCATATCGGGGTGTGGGAGCTGTCTGGTGATCCAACATCTGGCTGGTGAGCTAATCCCTTGCTAGCATCAGCAGCAACGCATCCTTCCTTTGCTCTTGCTAGGTCCAACTCATCCTCGTCTATGACAACCACGTTTGCTTCCCCTGTTTGTGCTGCTGGAGCAAGTGTTGCAGCATGCCCGACATCATCATCTAGGCCCAGGTCAAAAGTTGGTGCATCGCAGTACCCATCACCATGATAGCTGCAAGAATTTGTTCTGCGTATGGGTTGAAGGCCAGGGGCATCTTCTTGCGGCACATTCACAGGTGCATCGCTCCCTGACCTGGTTCGTAGTAATGTTGTAGTTGGTGGCCTGGGAGGCTTGCACCTGCTTACAATGTTGAACACCTCCTCTTGTGTTAATCTATTCTGAAAATCATCTCTTGGTGATGCAGACTTGCTTGGATGCTCTGTGGTAGCTCTTGGAGACGGCACTTTGACAGATTGACAACCTCATTCCGTGTTTGGCATTGAAGAATCAATATGAATTATCACCTTGGGGCTCGCGGTTGTAGTTGAGTCTTCCTGGACAACTCTGCTGGTTTTGACTGTGACCACTTCAGTTGGTACACTGGTATATGCAGTTGGCACCTTTGCAGTCTGAGTTGGCACCAAACTAGCAGAACTTGGCAGTCCTGCAGCCTTGGCTGTGGCACGTAGTTATGTCTCGTGTCTGGACCCCACACCTTTCCTGCCTTGTTCCTCCTTTGTGCCTTGGCAAAGTGGACAATCTTTTGCTGCTTAGCGGGTTTAGGTGGCGTTGTTGACAGAGGAATCTTACCCTTGATCTTTTTAACTCCTGTGATGGTTGTAGGCTCAACAAGTATTGCTGACACATCTTCAGTGGTGGTTGGCTCTGTGATCACTACAGTTGGCACAACAGTTTGCGTCATAGCTTCCTTGTCCACATTTATTTCTGCATCTGCCCTCGGCATCTATTGCTTGGTTTGAGGCAACTTTGGATTCTTCTTCATTGTAACTCCTTTGCTCTTCTGGACCACATGAGGGTTTGCCACAGATGCTGCCTTGCTCTTGCTGGAGCTGAAATCAGGAAGCTGCTTCAAATATTCCTTGTATTTCTCCTTTGAATGAACCCAATCAAGACCCTTCCCTACTTCCTCCATGTCAACTGGATTCTTTTCAGCCTCACTCAAGACGAACATATTTTGGTCAATAGCAAAATCTATCTTGTCACACAAGTCTCGCTCATGGACGTCTGGCACAGGGAAAGTGGTTGGCAAAGCTAGCTTCATGTTGCACAGCTTGAACATGTCAATGCTGCCCTGAGACTCCGCTTCATCATTTCTCTTTGACTTTCTTGTCTTTCCAGCAAGTTTTGTCAATCAACATCTATAGTGTGCTCCTGCTGCTCATTGAGTTGTTGCTGCTGGCAGGGTTGGCAGATCTGGTTGTGTTGCCCCCTGTACCACCAGAACCAGGGCATTGTCACCATCATCATCTGAATGGTCACTGCCTCCATTGTGTCCCTGTTGATCATCAGGATCGGCATCCTCGTCATCTTCTTCCCCCTCATTGCCATTGATTGCTGCAGCTTTGTTTCCATCTCCTTCTTTACCAACATTTTCTTGTTCCTCCTCCTCTGCCTCAATATCTTCTTCCTTGCCCTCCTCCTCTCCTTTGTCCTCCTCTGCTTTGTCCTCCTCCTCCTCTTCCTCCACCTCCTCCTCCTCTTCCTCCTCCTCCTCATCATCATCATCATCCTCTTCTTCTTTGTCATCCTCCTCTTTGTCCTCCTCCTCTAAATCATCGTCATCTGTCTCCCCGTCGTCTTCAACATCTTGTGCTACTTCCATTTCATCATCTTCGTCTGACTCCTCATCATCAAACTCTTCTTCTTCTGGTATAGGTGAAACCCGTCTCTTCCTTTTTGGAGCATGGCGTGACGGAGCGGTTCCCATTGATGTCTGCTGTACATATGGATCAACATCCGGTTCCTCATCGTCGATCTTGGCAACTGCTTCAATGAAGGTGCCAACATGTTCAATTACTGCCTTGCACAAGTCATTGACCACTTTGGCAATCTTTGCCTTTTCTGCATCAAAAAATTGAGTACTCATTCAATTATAAATAGTTTTTTAAAAAAAATGTTGGTAAATGATCGAAACTGATTTATGCAAAATACTTGCCTAGGGATTGTACGTTAGTGGTAATTTGGATGCAACGAATGCTTGAGCTTGCAAAAGACCACCAAACAGTGGTGTCTGCTCCGTGCCCCTATACTCCTCTTTAAGCTGATGTGAAAAGGGAGAAAAAGAAAATGATAAGGTTATCAAAGCAGATGTTGTGTTGAAAGAAAAACAGAATTTTATAACTTGTGCAACTACAACAAAAATGCTGGGCAGAGAGGATTCTACATGAATGCAACTGCACAAAACCAAAAAATGTGCACCCAAAAAAGGTCACCTGAAGAAAATGTTTCTGCCAATTGTTGTCACACATCTGTGCAACAAGATAAGTAAAACTGTCCAACTTGAAACATGTGATGTCTCATACAAAAATGAACATCTGACCACATGCCGAAAAGTAGAGCTACAAGATGTACAGCTACAGGCATTCTTGTGCCAACTAATTACAGTGTTTGCACAACTGCCAAAAAGTGTCTACCTAAAATTCTACCAACTTGTGCAACTAAACAACATATGCAAAACAACTGCAGAACATAAGGATAGCCAACCAACAACTAAGCAGACTAATAGACAACCAAGGTAGTACAAACGGGAAGACAACTAATGCAAAGTGCAGAACATGTGAACAGCCAACTAAAAAAGGGATGCAACCAACTAGGTAGAATTTTGTGCAACTAAACCAAAAACTAGTTCAATCAGCAATTGAAATTTCTGCCATCTGTTGTCACACATCTGTGCAACAAGATAAGTAAAATTGTGCAACTTTAAACATGTGACCACATGCCAAACTAGGGTTACAAGATGTGCAACTACAGGCATTATTGTGCCAACTGATTACAGTTTTTACGCAACTACCAGGAAGTCTTGAAAAGCTGGTCTCAAAATCATATATGCACCTGCCAAGGAACTAAAACTGGGCAGAAATGAATAGAACATAAAAATAGCCACTGTTGAAAAAAAAACGGAACTCACTTGTAATTTGCCGAACACACCAGGAGAGATTGTGTCCTTCTTGATCACCTTGGCAATTAGGCTACTGTCACATGCATTCGATCGTATAGCACAGTTGCTTACTGGGATGTCATGAACAAGCGCGTCAAGGTACAGGATCTGCCGTAGAACCAAAAAAGAAAAACCAAATTTCAGTTATTATGAGGGGTATTTTTCAGAAACTATGACTGCACAAAAAGAAGAAAAACACATTGAAGTACTAGTTTTCACTCACCATCAAGTGATACAAGCAGCAGCAAACAGTTTGCTTTGCCTGGTCCATGTTCTGGAAAGCTTCATTGATGTGTTCTGCTATAAAAAGGCAGATGTTTATGTTATTGAGGTTTTCATGATCTAGCACGAGTCCGTAGCACTTTGGGCTCAGCCTCAAGGTCGTGGTTGGTGCTAAGAAAGTGCTGAATGCAACCGCAAGCCAAGCCATAAAGAGTGTGTCATCCGTTCTTCCCCCCATATCCTTAATCATCTTGGTCCATGTATTGATCTAGGGATGAGAAGTTCCAGTTATGTTGAAGGTCTCTCTGAATCTCCTAGTTGTATCCTTGTCAACTTTATAACTGACTTTTAGACCCCTATTAGGAACATCAAATACCCTTTGAACACTGTCAGCATCGACACGGATACTTCCCCTGACTGGGAACACCATTTCAGATGTCTCTGGCTGGTAGGACTGCACCAGGAATTTACTGAAGTCCCCTGGAAGTGTATCTGATAAGTTCAACAGGCCCCCAAACAACCTTGAAACTAGCTCTGACTTCTGTGGCGGGGATAGCAAGTTGTTGAACTTCGCAAACCGCCCTGGTGATGCCCTTAATGTGCTAGCTTGTGATGGTCGCTCCACATCTTCTCGGGCGGCCACCTCAACTCCTTCACCGCTAGCCTGATGATGAGAAAATGAAAAATTAAACACAGGACAGAAAAGTGAACTGTGAAAAAACTAGCAATGATCATGTGGATCAGTATTGCAAAAACTATATAAACATAAAATGGATCATGCCAATTGATTCGGTGTTTTTGTGCAACTAAGAAAGCTCATCATGGCAACTGAATACTACCAGTGTGCAAACAGCAAGAACCTAATAAAAAATACTAGACCTGACAACTACAGAAAGTTCTAGGGGATGTGCAACGATAAAGCATGATGTTGGAAAGAATATAACAGCAACTAAAAAAAGGTTTGCAAAGAAACAGTTCAATAACTCATAAACACGCGCAAAAAAACCTCATACCTCAGCATCTGCTACGAAAGATGAGGCAGCTCCTCCACCAACTGCTGCCTGCACAAAAATGGTGACAAATGATGTCAACTACAAAGATGTCAACTTCTGTGAAAACTATATGTACATCAAGATGACCAGTGATGTCAACTACAAGATGGTAATTGAGCAACTAGAACAAAAATAGTTGTGCCAACAACATCATAAATTCAGCAGCCCCTAAAAACCTGAAAAACATTGATATTCAAGGATTTACTTACCCTAGTAGATGATTCAGCTTGCCCTGCTGCTGTTGCATGTTTAGTCCGCTTTACAACCCCAAAACCGATCAACATCCTAAGAAAATAAAAAAAACATGGGTGTGGGAAAAAATTATTATATGACCCAAAATAAGGTGAATGTGTAATCAACATGCCCTTACCTCAACTTCCTCTCCCTGCTCAACACTACGTTTTGGGCGTGGCTGGCGATTAGCAGCACGCTTTGTCCTACGGCGAAGGGACTGACTTCCAGAACCCTAATTAATCAACCATAAAAACATGAAAAAAAAAGGACATAAGCATACATGGATAAGTTGAAAACAACTCAAAAATGTAGAAAAAAAAGAGAAAAATGCATCTCCTTCATTGCCATCAGCTTCTCCTCCTATTATAACCATTTTTAGCCTGTGGGAGGGAATACAAGAAAAGAAAACATAGTTAGAAGATCTATAAATGAAGTACAGAACCAACTAGGACATGGATGCAACCAACTAATCAGGCAACTTGTGCAACTGAACGACGCGTAGACAGAAACCTAGCACAAAACATCAAGCAAACTAAGTAGGGAAACTAGTGTCCAGTATAGAACACATGGACAACCAACTAGTATAGTGATGCAGCTAAATCAGTAGGCAACTTGTGCAACTAAACAACGTGTAGACAACCAACTAGTACAAATAGTTAGAAACAGTAAACCAACTGACCAAGACAAGTAGTGCAACTGCAGAGCATATGGACAACCAACTACTATATGGATGCAGCCAACCGGGGAGAATTTTGTGCAACTATAAACATATACAACAAGTTCAATCGGCCATTGCATTTGCACACAGCATGCGCACATCTAACAAACAAAAACATGAACTTGACATAGAACTTGAAGAAGGACTAGGACAAATCATATAAACCAACTAAAAGTTTAACTGTGGCAAAGGAATAACTAGGCAGAAAATAGTTAACTAAAGGCAACAAGCTCATTATGATAACTTGTGCAACTGGGACAAACAAAACTTGTGCAACAAGAATATACTATATTGGAAAATTGGCAGGCTTGGAACTAATTTGCACAAATAATGGTCCCTGGTTGCACACAGCAGAGAAAACACACATGAACAACCGCATAGACAACAATGCTGACAGATTGGGTAGACCATATTGGAAAACTGGCAAGCATTGGTGCTAAATTGCACGAACAAAGGTGCCTGGTTGCACACAGCAGGAGAAACACACATGAACGACCAGATCCAGCACAAAGGCTGGCAGAAAAATCAGTAGACTATATTGGAAAATTGTCAACCATTGGTACTAATTTGCACAAGTGATGATATCTATTTGCACACAGCAAAATAAAAACAAGTGGACCACCACATCCACCATAAGGCTGGCAGATTGGGTACACTATATTGCAAAAAATGGCAAGCATTGGTGCTAAATTGAACAAAACAAGGGTTCCTAGTTGCACACAGTAGCGGGAAAACACACGAACCACCAGATCAATCACAAAGGATGGCAGCTTGGCTAGTTAATGTTGGGAAATTGGCAAGCATAGGTACTGATTTGCACTAAAAAATGGTCCCTAATTGCACACAACAGGGAAAAACATATGACCCAGGAGAACCACCACAAGGCTGACACATTGGCTATATTGTCTCAAAAATTGTCTACTACTGCTCCTAATTTGCACGCAAGGGGCAACACAGCTCCACACCGCAGGGGGAAAACACTCATCAAAAACACCAGATCCACCATGAGGCTACAATCCACAAACGAGCCTCTATCGCCGCGAACCAATCATCCTCCCTGAACCACTCATCCCGTACATATATGCACGAACTTTCCCCCTATTGCAACGCAAAAAACAACGGGATGAGCACGACCCTAGCCATTCCCTGCCAATCCGGCGGTTTCCCAAATGAAGTAGTCCGCGGGGGTGACCTCAACCTCGCCAGAAAATGAGTTCGACCTCCCTAACCCCGACCATGACCTCGAGTTTGACCTCGACCTCGACCTCCCTGACAACGACCATGACCTCATCGTAAAACATGAGACCTCACCGGAAAAAAGGAGGGCGGGGACGAGGAATGGGGAACGCATGGTTGGAGAGGTACATGTGCCGCCGCGGATGACGACCCTCGTGGCGCGCCCCGCCGTCAACCACAACCAGCGGCGGATTTGGAACCGCCTCCAAGCACCAACCAATGGCAAGAGCAAGGGGCAAAGAGGAGGAATGGGCGGTGATAGGTGCGGGGTGGACGGGGTAATGGCATGAAATTTAAAACCGCCACCCACTACGCACGACGGCTATCACGCTGGGGAACTGCCTAACCTCTCTATGACATGTGGGTCCCACGGGGAGTTAATTATCGTGCAGCATGGCGAAATCAGACCAGGTGACCGGTCCATGGGAGGTTCTGAGCGGCGCGGCCCACCATCCGACCAGGGGACACCTGGACACCACGCGCCGTCGATCGGGACAAGATCGAGCGGCTCTGAGCCGGCCGCTCATTCCGTCTAAACAGTGCACGACCACTTTTTAGATTTTAGGATAAAATTTCATACATACGTCGCTCCATGGTAAGCGCAAAGGCAGTCCCCCCTCCACCCATTTCGGATTGTAATCGAGAGGAAGATATCTGTTTTGAGGGGGAGTCAGAAGGAGAAGACCACTCCTATTTACCCCCTGAGGTCTTCGCTCTAACTTGGCATGCTGATGTTGGTTATATCATGCATATGGTGCCTTGCATTGCTTACTTTATACATAAAATATGTCATATTCTTAGTTTAGACATGCTTTGTGTGAATGCCATCTGTTTAGTTTATTCATCCTTTATGTGAATTATGCAACGCCATCTTGTTTAGCCAGGCATCATATATGTGAATTTTGCAATGCCATCCTGCTTAGCTAGTAATCTTATATGTGAATTATATCAGGCCATCCTTTTTTTGTTACGTATTACATTTGTTAACAATGTTAGTACATTCAACTACTATTCGTGTGCATCAGACATTTGACACGGTGATGGAAAATTCTGGAGTGAAAACAAGATCTTCAGAGCAGACTATGCTATCTGACGAAGCGCATATCTCACTGGTTACGGATAGCTCCTCAGAGGAGGATTCAGAGACAAATGAACAGTCCTATCCCCCCCGAGGTGTATGCTCTAACTTGGCAGGGTTATGTTGCTCATAGCGTGCATATGGTGGCTTGCATTGCTATGTCATTTTATTAGTTTAGACATGCTTTGTGTGAATGCCACCTGCTTAGTGTCTAATTACCATATATGTGAATTATGCATTGCCATCTTGTTGCAAGACATTATATATGTGAATTATGCAATGATATCTTCTTGCAAAGGCATTATATATGTGAATTATGCAATGCCATGCTATTTAGCCAATCATCATGTATGTGAATTATATCATGCTATCATTTTTTTGTATTGCGTGTTCCATTTGTCAACAACATTTGTATATTCAACTACTCTTCCTGTGCATCAGCCATTTGAAGCGGTGATGGAAGTATCTGGAGTGAAAACAAGGTATTTAGAGCAGACAATGCTACCTGCTGAAGCAGACATCTTGCTGGTTACATAGCGCTCCTTAGAGGAGGATTCAGAGATTGATGACCAGTCCTATTTCCCCCTTGAGGTCTATGCTCAAATTTGGCAGGGATAATTACCCATGTCATGCATGTTGTCTTGCATTGCTTAGTTTTTACATCATATATGGATTGTCATCTGCTTACTTGCTTACTATATAAATCATATATTTGAATTATATCATGCCATCATGTTTACATACACAGCATCTGTCGGTGTACTAGATTAGGGGTACCCTAGTACCCCGAACTTGAGCACGGGCAGTTGCAGCACCCCGCGGCAAAGGCTTACCGGGTGATCACCAAGATTCCCCAAGGTTCCCTTGGAGCCATCCAAGAACAAAGTATTTAAGCTAAGGAGACAAGACCCCGGCAAGAGGAGCTTGCCGGGAAGGCCAACCAAGACGCTCCAACGAACTTGCCCCGACGCGCCACGCGCTCCGGCAAGGCAACAAGGCCCCGGAAAGAGGAGCTTGCCGGGAAGACAAACCAAGGTACCTCGAAGCCCGGTGAGCGACAAGCTTCCGGACCCGACAAGATAACTACACCGGCAAGGCGCTTGCCGCGGCAGGCGGCCACTCTGCGTCCGCGCTCCAGCGCATCCACCAACGTGTCGCTCTGGGGGCCTCTCCGGGCGTGCGTGGTGGGAGGCTGTGCAGCCAGCGGTGCGCAGTGGCATGCGAAGCTGACAAGATCGCCATCGTGGCGAACGGTGGCGCTCCTAACGGTCCTTTTCTGCACTGTTCGGGCGACTCAGGCGGGCATTTAATGCCCTTGTCCCCTGCCGTCAGGGTTAGGTAGGGTGCACTGTGCAAGCAACTGTACCAACTACCTCGCTTTTTACGTTTTTACCCTCCTCTGCGTTGCCACCTGTCGGTGACCCCTTTAGCGTATAAAAGGAGGCCCATGCGCAACGTAGAGGTGGTTCGGCTCATAGGTTCGGGGCCTCAGGCAGTTTGCTTCGATCCATTGGTAGCCCAAAGAACATCACACTCTCGCTTTGGAGAGCAAGAACACCAGATAATACAACCAGACAAGCAGCAGTAGGAGTGTTATCTCTCCGGAGAGCTCCGAAGCTGGGTAAACTGCTCGTGTGCCTCGCCTCGATTTGCTCTTCATGCGATCTCCGCCCCCCGCCGAACCGAAAGGGGCCCGGTTCGCCGGCCCCAAAGGTGTTCGAGGATCAGTTTCCCCGACATCTTTGGCGCGCCAGGTAGGGGGCGTCGAGATTGTGTGAACCTGATCCGGTGTTCACACGAGCTAGATCTTCATTCCCTTCATCAACATGCCACCGAAGAAGAAGACTTCGGCGGCAGCCGCTCCGTCCACGTCATTTCCGCCAGCGTTGGAGCAAACGGGTGGTGGAGTGGACGCCGGCGGAAGAACAGCCATCGATGAGGGTGCTCAAAGTGCTGGCAAGTCCAAGGACAAGGCTGCACAAACCTCGGCGACTGTACATGTTCCACGCCACTCTCAGGAGGCGCAGGATCAACAGCACCATGGCGCTCGCAGCACCATGCGCATGTTAGACCAAGGCCAAGCTGGTGGATCTCGGGGCGCTCAAGACCAGCATGCACGCCAGCATGCTGGCACGAGCGGGGCACGGTCGCCTGGACGGGATACTGCTCCTTCTAACATAGTTAGAAGTTCGAGCACGTCCCGCTCCTCGCGCCGTCCGCCACTACCACCCACCACCCCAGTAGAAGCCTTGGCACGAGCTCAACTTCTCCTAGATTACCCTCCGACATCAGACAAGATCGACGAATGGAGAGCCACCATTCAGAGACTCATTGGCTACGCCAACGGCGACACTCCACGGCGGCCGAGCGCGTCGCCACCGCGGCAAGACCGCCGGACGCGAGCCGGTGGCGACGACACGGGCGGAGGTGCAACTACCATGCAATCGCCGCCCCGAAGGCCAAGATCGCCGACTCACCGGATCCACCTCGACAGTGACTCCACTGCATCGTCGGATCCACGAGCTCGTCGCGATCAGCGCCAAGTTCTTCATGATCGACAACAAGAAGACGCTCGAACCCGCATCGAGCGCCGAAGAGAAGCGCGACGTCAATCCGACAAGCGCGCTGGGCCCTCTGTCGACATGCATGCGCCAGGGGAACCAGGCGATCTGCCGTACGCGGTAGGTTGTCCTGCGTTCACTCGTGAGCTGCGGCAAGTCCAGTGGCCCAGTACAAAGAACTTCAAGCCAGACGTACCGGAGAAGTACGACGGCAAGACGCATCCGTCAGAGTTCCTCAGCATCTACACCATTGCGGTGCAAGCTGCCGGGGGACGAGATGACAAGATCCTTGCCAACTACTTCCCGCTGGTGCTCAAGCCCAATGTCAGGTCCTAGCTCATGCACTTGCCGGACAACTCCATATCCTCTTGGGCTGATCTGTGCCATCAGTTTGTCGGCGCCTTTACCGGCGGACACAAGCCTCATGGCCAGGAGAGTGATCTTCATTTGCTCGCCCAGAAGGAAGGAGAGCCCCTGCGCAAGTACATTCAGAGATTCAGTAGCGTGCAGCACAACATCCCAGACGTCCACCCTGCCGCGGTGATCAGCGCGTTCCATCAGAACGTGCGGAACCGCAGGATGCGGGAGGAAATGGCGATGTGCAAGATCAGGGACGTCAGTGAGTTATATGCACTGGCCGACAAGTGTGCGCGTGCTGAGGAAGGGAGGAGACTCCCCGGAGAAAATATAGGAGCGGGAGGATCTGACAGCGAAGATGCCGCCCCGACAAGGAAAACCCGGCGGCGGAACAACAGAAGGAGGAAAGGCAAAGAAGTGCTAGTTGTTGAGCAGTCCGGCAACGGTGGCGGCGCCAAGGAAGCCAAAGCTGGTGACTCCGGCAAGGAGGTTGCCGCGGAGGTGGCGGTCGCCGACAAGCAGGACGGCACCAACAAGCAGTATTGCAAGATTCACCGCACCAAGGGCCATGATCTTCAGAACTGCAAGAGGGTCGAGCAGCTTGTTGAGCAACAGAAAGCTGAATACGAGCGGCGCGACAAGGAGAAAGCCCAGGAAGGAGCTGGTGGATCCGGCAAGAAACGTCCCGGCCGAGGAGGACGCCGCGGCAAGGCCAAGCAGCGGCAAGGAGACAGACCTCCTCGCGGCCGCGACAAGGATGAAGATGACGGCGACGATGAAGATATGGATGATGAGGAGACCGATGAGCAGGAGTTCCAGAAAGCTACAGAGGTCCTGTGCGTTGACGGTGGTGCTTCTCTGCATGCCTCGCACCGCCAGCTCAAGCAGTGGATGCGGGAGGTTAATGCAGCAGAACCACCCGTCGAGTCACGCAAGGCCTCTGAAATGGTCCAGCACGCCTATCATCTTTGATATTGAGGACCACCCGGATCGCATAACTGCGGTCGGGTGCTTGCCGATGTTGGTTTCACCAACAATCCGCAACCTCAAGGTCACTAAGATGCTAGTTGACGGCGGGGCCGGCTTGAACCTGATCTCCTCCGCGGTGCTCCAGAAGCTCCAGATCCCTGACAGCGAGCTCGAAGAGACCGGCACGTTTCAAGGAATTAACCCGGGAAGGAGCAAGCCAAAGGGAAAGATCACGTTGCCGGTAACATTTGGCAGTGAGCTGAACTTCAGGACTGAGAGGGTCACGTTTGACGTTGCCGACATTCCATTACCTTATAATGGAATCCTTGGCCGTCCGGCACTCGCCAAGTTCATGGCAGCCTCTCACTATGCATACAACATACTGAAAATGCCAGGCCCAATAAGTGTCATCTCTGTCCCTGGCGACAAGAAGGATGCTCTTATCTGTGCCGACAAGATCTACCGGGAAGCAGCAGCTGCAGCAGAACGAAGGACACTTGCCGCTGAAGCTCCCGGGGGGAAGAAGAAGACCAAGTCCGGCAAGAGCTCTGATGCCTACTCCGGCAAGCGCACCTCTTCGGAGTGCTGCGCTACCGTTGAGGACGCACCATCGAGCTCCACCGGCAAGTGTGAGAAGGCAATGGCAGCTCCACCTGAGACTAAGAAGGTGTCCGCCAAGGAGGATGGCACTGGTGGTACCTTCACCATCAGCGCCACTCTTGACCCCAAATAGGAAAGCGCGCTCGTTGCTTTCCTGCGGGCGAATGTCGACGTGTTTGCGTGGCAACCGTCTGATATCCCCGGTGTTCCCAGGAAAGTGATTGAGCACCACCTTGCCGTCTGTCCTCATGCGCGGCCCGTCAAGCAGAGAGTCAGGAAGCAGGCAGTAGAGCGCCAAGAATTCATCGCAGAAGAAATCAAGAAGTTGGAAGCAGCAGGCCTTGTCAGAGGAGTACTCCATCCCACGTGGTTGGCCAATCCTGTTGTTGTGCGCAAGGCTAACGGGAAATGGAGACTTTGTATTGACTTCACTGATGTTAATAAAGCTTGTCCCAAAGACCCATTTCCCTTGCCGCGTATTGACCAGATTGTTGACTCCACAGCCGGATGTGATTTGCTTTCATTTCTTGATGCATACTCAGGATATCATCAGATCTTCATGGCAGAAGAAGATGAAGAGAAAACCGCATTTATCACCCCGTGTGGCACGTACTGCTTCGTACGGATGCCTTTCGGTTTGAAGAATGCTGGTTCAACATTCGCAAGGGTAGTCCACCATGCTTTTGAGCCACAAATACACAGAAATGTGGAAGCTTACATGGATGACATAGTGGTCAAGAGCAAGAGCAAGGCGACCTTGATTCAAGATTTAGACGAGACATTTGCAAACCTGCGCAAGATCAACCTCAAGCTTAACCCCGAGAAGTGCGTGTTTGGAGTCCCTTCCGGCAAGCTTCTCGGGTTCTTCGTGTCTCAGCGGGGAATTGAAGCCAATCCCGACAAGATCAAAGCCATCGAGCAGATCGAAGCACCAAAGCGCGTCAAGGATGTACGAAGGCTTGCCGGTTGCGTGGCTGCTCTCAGCAGGTTTATCTCTAGATCTGCTGAGCGCGCCCTGCCATTTTTCAAAATTTTGAAAAAGGCAGGTCCAATGAAATGGACTCCGGAAGCGGAGGCTGCGCTGCAGGACTTGAAGAGATACCTGTCCTCCACTCCAACGCTTGTCGCACCTAAGCCGCAAGAGAAGTTGCTGCTGTATATAGCGGCAACCAATCAAGTGGTTAGTGCTGCGTTAGTGGCGGAGAGGGAGGCAGATGATGAGCCAGCAACCACGGCAGATCCATCCAGCGACAAGCAGGGGGCTTCGTCGACAAGCTCTGGTCCCGACAAACATGGGTTTGCGCAGGAACATGATGAGATGCCAAGGAGAATGGTGCAGCGCCCAGTTTACTTTGTCAGTTCCCTTCTGCAGGGGGCTAGATCAAGGTACTCTGGTGTGCAGAAGTTGCTTTTCGGCCTCCTCATGGCCTCGAGAAAGCTGCGCCATTACTTCCAAGCACATGAGATCACAGTCGTCACTCGCTTTCCGCTGAAGAGGATACTGCAAAATCCAGAAGCAACAGGCAGGATTGTCGAGTGGGCGCTGGAACTGTCAAGCTTTGGCCTCAAGTTTGAGAGCACCTCAACTATCCAAAGCAGAGCATTGGCAGAGTTCATAGCAGAGTGGACGCCAACCCCAGATGAAGAAATTCCAGAAACGAGCATCCCCGTCAAAGAGGCAAGCAAAGAGTGGCTGATGTACTTTGATGGAGCCTTCTCGCTGCAAGGCGCCGGTGCAGGCGTGCTGCTTGTCGCACCCACCGGAGAGCACCTCAAGTACATAGTCCAGATGCACTTTCCCAAAGAGCAAGCAACCAACAATACTGCAGAGTATGAAGGATTGCTTGCCGGTCTCAGAATCGCAGCAGACCTTGGGATTAAGAAGCTCATTGTCAGGGGTGACTCACAGCTTGTCGTCCGACAAGTGAACAAGAACTACCAGAGTCCGTTGATGGAAGCGTATGTCGATGAAGTGAGGAAGCTAGAGGAGCACTTTGACGGCCTACAAATGGAGCATATCCCAAGAGCTCAGAATGATATTGCTGATGGCCTGTCAAAGTGCGCCGCACTAAAGTTACCTGTGGAACCAGGGATCTTTGTGCTTAAGTTGACTCAACCATCCGTAACACCATCAACTGGACAAAGCAAAAGAGGAAGTTGGTTTCTGGTGACTACTTTCCGGCAGAGCTCCCCGAAGCCGCCGCCAAGAAAGTCCCCAAGATCAACACCAAGGATGCTGAGGGGCAGTCTGCTCCGGCAAGCCTAATGGTTTGTTCCGTTGAAGCAGACGCTCCCGACAAGTTTTGCTCCGGCAAGCTTGCCGGGGAACATCAAGCTCCGGCAGGGCCGCAAGTCCCTGCCGTAGAAGCAGATGTTCCCGCAGCAGAAGATGTGCCTTTAGTCCTTGTTGTCGAGCCACAGGCTCCAGCATGGGCACAGCAGATTGTCCATTTCCTTCAGACAGGAGAACTTCCCGAAGAGCAAGAAGAAGCGGAAAGAGTAGCCCGGCAGTCAAGTATGTACCAGTTTGTCGATAGCATACTGTACAGAAGAAGACTCAACGGTGTGAAATTGAAGTGTATTCGCCGGGAAGATGGACAAAAGCTGTTGGCAGAGATACATGGAGGCATATGTGGCCACCACATAGGCGCAAGAGCACTTGCCGGCAAAGCTTTCCGGCAAGGTTTCTTTTGGCCGACAGCCCTCCAGGATGCAACTGCACAAGTAACCAAGTGTGAAGCGTGCCAGTTCCACTCCAAACAGATACACCAGCCAGCTCAAGCTCTCCAGACGATCCCTTTATCCTGGCCATTTTCGGTCTGGGGGCTCGATATCCTCGGCCCCTTCCCCCGAGCTGTCGGGGGCTTTGAGTACTTGTACGTCGCAATCGACAAGTTCACAAAGTGGCCGGAAGTGCAGCCAGTGAGGAAGGTGACAGCACAGTCAGCAGTCAAGTTCTTCAGGTCAATTGTTTGCCGTTTCGGGATCCCTAACAGGATCATCACCGACAACGGCACGCAATTCACGAGCCGCACCTTCATGCAGTACGTCCAAGACCTTGGCGCCAAGGTCTGCTTCGCTTCTGTTGCTCATCCGAGAAGCAACGGTCAAGCAGAGAGGGCAAATGCTGAAGTGCTGCGCGGGCTCAAGACCAGAACTTTCGACAGGCTGCACAGGTGCGGAAGGAACTGGATCGAGGAGCTGCCGGTGGTTCTTTGGTCGATCAGAACGACGCCAAATCGAGCCACTGGCCAGACACCTTTCGCTCTAGTCTATGGAGCAGAGGCAGTTCTCCCCACGGAACTCGTATACGGATCACCTCGAGTGCTCGCTTATGATGAGCTTGAGCAAGAACAGCTGCGGCAAGACGACGCGCTGCTCCTTGAGGAAGATCGTCTTCAGGCTGCTGTACGAGCTGCTCGATACCAGCAAGCTTTGCGCCGCTATCATAGCCGCAAAGTTAAAGCCAGAAGCTTCGAGGAAGGCGACCTTGTTCTTCGGCGCGTTCAGTCCGCCAAGAATTCCAACAAGTTGACGCCGAAGTGGGAAGGCCCTTATCGGGTGAGACGAGTCACAAGGCCTGGCGCTGTCCGCCTTGAGACCGAAGATGGCATTCCAGTGAGCAACTCCTGGAACATAGAACATCTTCGTAAGTTTTTCCCATAAGGCGCGGTTGCCGGAACCCGTTCCGGCAACCACCTTTTGTACAAGTCTTGCCGCTGTTGCATGTAATCCTTTGTACAAAGCCGGGCGCAGATCCCGTGCATAAGTAAAACCCATGTGCTCCGCACAGCTTGTCCATTTCATGCGTTAGTTCCTTTCTTGCATGTGATTATCTGACACTTTGTGCAGCACTTACATCCGGTAAGCAGTAACGAGCCGAAGAGCTCCATATTATTATTTTCTCTTCTTTCTTTTTCTTTTAAAGGAAAAGAAGGTTCTCTCGCACACAAGTTTGCCGGGGGGAAGGAGAAGATTGTGGTATGGGCCAGGCGTCGTTCAAGCAAAGACTTGCCTTACCGGGAAGCAAATAACAGAAAAGCTAAGTTGCCAAAGTTTGAGCAATCACTTTTTTAAATTTTTGAGTTATCTTCCTCGAACGACCCTGCTTTGTATGGAAAACCTGTGCGCGGAGGAACCAACTCGTGGCTAGTTGCGCCCTTACTTTGTTTCGAGTCCGCTCAACAGCTTAAGCGTGCTGCATCTAGTCGCGACAAGGTTTCTTGTCGGAAGCAGCGCCGCCAGCAGGCTGCTGAAGTTCCGCACTCAGCGCTCGCGGCTCGGGCGCCTGCGCCGACAAGTTCCCTAGAAGCGTAGGGTGAAAACATACAAAGGAAGGAATCTAGTAGAGGAAATAACATTGCAATTGATAACAGAAATAAAGTTATATTACAAAGATAACTTGTCGCAGCTCTAACAGACTGTTTTCATAACATGATTAGCAGCGACAAGGGAAAAGAAGAAATGGGCGGCCTAATCTACGCGTCCGCCCTCGACTCGCTTGATCTCGCTCACCTTGTCCACAATGGGTGCGACAAGGGCCTTGAGTGCATCCAGATCGGCGTCAGGCGGCAAGGATCGGAGGACGTTGGTGAAGCTGAGGCCTGGATTGCGGAAGGCCACCTTCATCAGCACCTTCTGGAGAACCCCGGCGCAGATTTTGCGCGACTCGTCGGCCAGCTGCTTCGGGATCCTCTCCCGGAGCCGCTGGAGTGCCGTCGCCACGCCCTTGAAGAATAGGCTGAGCTTGGCGCTGGGTTGAAGGCTCTCGTCGGAAGGATACCCAAAGTCCTCCATCCCCAGCTGCGCCAGCTCCTCGTTGATGACGGCGGCAGTGTTCACCAGACCCTCGGTCCAGTGCTCCACTGTGTCTCTGAAGGAGTTCTGGGTAACTGCAATGCTCTCCAGCAGCGCCGCGTCAGCCTTGACCTTCTCCGCCAAGGTCTTCTCCCGCTCCTTGGCGGCCTCCAGCGTCTGCGTCAGCGTGGCCAGCTTCAGCTCCAGGTCTGCTTTGGAATCCTTGGCGGCGCTGAGCTCCTTGCCCCTCTCAGCGAGAAGGCCTTGCAGCTCACCATGGGCGGCAGCATCCTTCTCGCGCTCACGCTTGAGCGCGGCAATCTCCTCGCCGCTCTTCCCAATATCGGCCTCCAGCCGCGCCACCTTCTCCTCTAGCTCCTTATTGGCGGCCTCTGCAGTTGCCGCGGCATCCTTTGCCTCCTTGAGCGCCCCGCCAAGTGCTCGCTCGCGCTCGGCGAGCTCTTCCTCGTAGCTGTCGAGGTGGGCCTTCCGCTGCACTAGCTCGCCTTCCCGCGCGGACTGCTTCTCGGCAGCAAGCCTTTGTTCCTCCTCAGCCTCGGCCTTCTCGAGAAGAAAGGCCGTGCGCTCCTCGTCTACTCGCTCCCGCTCCTGCGCCAGGGATCGAAGAGCTTCTTGATTTTGTCCCCGGAGCTCCTCCGCGCGCTTCTCCATGTCAACTCCCGCCTTCGCGACAAGCGCTTCCCGGGAAGCCAGCTTGGCTTGCCGGGTGCGGTAGAGTGACAGCAGCTTCCGCAGCAGCTGCTCCTCCTCAGGCTCGCCGCTGCTGCTGCCGGGCGCGTCAACCAATGACAGCCCAGCAGAGGCGAGCACCTCCCCGTCAAAAGTCTCCCCCTCGACTGGCGCCCTGGAGCTCGACGCCCAGGGTAGCTTGATGAAGATGTTGTCACCGGCCTGCAAGTAGGCGCCGGGCTGGGGCTCCTCGGAGCCCGGCTCCGCGGAAGCGGCAGAGGGTTCGGCGGTCGGTGCAGCGCCCGGCGCTCCTGCGGCCTCAGGGTCGTCAGTGCGATCGCCCGATCCCTCGCCGGCTTCCGCAGCAGCAGCCCCGGCGGCCTCCTCGCCGGCGGTCTCATCAGCACCGGCACCTTCCTCGCCGGCGCCCTCTGTCTCCATTGGCTCAGCCGAAGATGGGTCTGAAGAACGAAGAAGGGAGGAAAATCAATCAAAAATCCAAGAAAGGAAAAACAGAAGAAGCAGAACCCAAGGGAAAGTTTTTGGGCAAGTGGATTACCTGCGCCAAGATCTTCAGTTGCGGCCTCGGTCGCCGCAGGATCAGCAGTGCCGTCCCTTGCCGGAGAGTCCCCCCTTGCCGGAGAGCGCTCCCTTGCCGGGGACTCCTCCCTTGGCGGCGCAGTCGAAGCAGGTGGCACTTCGGGACCGGCCTCCGGGCGCTCCTGATGAGGCTGCTCTGCTCCTGCACAAGTCAACAAGCAAGATATCAACAAAGGAAAAAGCACTCAAGCGCGCCCGACAGCAGAAGGCTAAACTATGAACTTACGCTGGGGGCTGCGCTGGGGGCTGCTCCGAGGGGTGATTGCCGGGTCCGTCAAGGTGGTCTCGGACCCACCTCCTGCCGACGCGATGGGGTCATCCTCGATGACGATCACCGCGGCCTTGGCCCTCTTCGCCGCTCTCTGGGCCAGTGTTCTGAAAAGAAAAGAGTCCAGATTGGAGCAAGTCAGATACAAGATATAAACAGCAAGATTGAAGGATTATAAGGGCACCAAAGAAACTCACTCTTCTTCCTCCTCGTCGGAGCTGAGCGCGGAAAGATCGAAGTCCGGCCCTCCTCCGGTGCGGCGAGGTGGAGGAGTAGGATCCCTTGCCCGCTTGGCGGGGGCAGTGGCGGTGGCCCGGGAAGATCCCGCTCCAGTTGCCGCTGTTGCGTGAGGCGCTCCCGCGGCAACATTGCTTGCCGCGGTAGAGCGCGTCGCGCGGCTCGGTGGCTGTGGAGCCGGCTGCCGCCCTGCTGCGTCCCCGGCCCTGCGAAGGCGCCTCCTTGGCGGGGCCGGGGGCTCCGCCTGCGGCAAGCTCTCTGAAGGCTCAGCCTCCTCCTCGCCGGCCTCGCTCGACTCGGCTTCAAAACCGGCAGGCTCCTCTTCGCCCATGAACTCCGCGCGTTCGGCAAGGTTTGCCGCCTCTGCAGCCTCCGCCTCCTCCACAGTGAACCCAAACACACCCGCAGCAGCTGCGGCCGCAGCCTCTTCCGCCCTAGTAGCGATGAGTTGCAGCTCCTCGTCGGTGGTGTCACGGGTGAGGCTCTTCTGCTCGTCGGCGCGGACTGGCACTTCCTCCAAGGTGTCGAAGAACGCTCGCACAACGTCATCCGCAGGCTCTTGCCAAGTTGGGACGATGCCGTGTGAATCGCACAACGGCATCATGGCGCGGATCCGGTCAAGCGAAGAGTTATTGCACAAAGGAACTACGCCCCTCGGCAGTGTGAATGGGTGCTGGGGGTCGCGTTTGAATAATTCCAAGAGCATTGCATCCAACTCCAAGACAGTGAAGTTGTAGTTGAGGCCCGGCCGCAGCCTCATGATGTCCGCCGAATTCTTGAATTCCCAGGCGGGCCTCCTCCTCTCCTGCAGGGGGGCAATGCGGCGGCGGAGGAAATCTGCCCCGACAGCACCTACGGTGAGCCCGGCAAGCCTGAGGCGAAGAATCCTAGTGATGGCGATCTTCAGCCTCTCGTCTTCCGGGGCCATGTTGCTCCAGTCATTGCCGCGCACTATTGGAGTTTGGCGCACGGCGGTGAAGGGCTGCGGATCCTCCTCGACGATCCAACACCACTCCGCTCTCCACTCCTCCCACTTGCTGCGAAGCTCACCCTCCAAGTACGCCTCTTTCTTGCCGACTCTCGAGACCCAGGCAATCCCTCCGGCAAGCGGCTCTCCTCTCTCTACCCGAGGTATGAAGAAGTGGCGGAAAAGGGCTACACTAGGGTGGACTCCGACAAAGTTTTCGCACAAGTGTGCGAAAACTGCCATGGTCAAGACAGCATTGGGGGTGAAGTCAAGGAGGCGGAAGCCATACGTGTTCATAATGTCACAAAAGAACTCCGAGAAGGGC
Source organism: Triticum aestivum (assembly GCF_018294505.1). Lineage (NCBI taxonomy): Eukaryota > Viridiplantae > Streptophyta > Magnoliopsida > Poales > Poaceae > Triticum > Triticum aestivum. The sequence goes on along the minus strand of NC_057804.1, from coordinate 204,099,928 downwards.
GGGCAGAGCCCGCAGTAGAAGAATAGCGGGAAGAACGGGTACCCATTTGGAGCCGACTCCGAGGCAGCGGCCGGGAGTACCCTCGTGCGCGGATGCGCACGCGTCTCCGTCGCCCAAAAGAGGTAGAAGTACTCCCTCAGCTCCTGCACGCCGAGCTGGGGGGTGAAGATCGCCCGCTCCTTCCGCAGCGCCGCGAGCCGCTGCGCCTCGGCCGACTTCACGCCCTTTCCCTTGTCGGCTTTCGGGGCCATGGCGGAGGTGGTGGAGAAGGTCGACGGCGTGGTGATGCTGGTGGCAATGGGGGGGGGCGGAGCGCTGCTCTCTCGGCTTCGAGAAGAAGGGGGGAGCGGCGGAGTTTGTGAAGAAGGAGTAGCAGCAACCAGCGAGGGGGAACGAACTGCCCCTGTTTCCTCTGCTTATAAAGAGGGACGGGGCGGACGTTTCGGCCTTCCGCTTAAACAACCACCCACGATCTCTCCCACGATGCCGCATTCAACGCGTGCCGTTATGGGAGAGTGCGGTGGATACGGAACAAGATTTGGCGTGGCCCAGCCCGCGTGTGCCCGTGCCCTGTCTTGGGCCTGGCCCAACAGCGCTCGGCACCGTGTCTGGCCCAGGCCCGGGGGCTCCTGTCGGTGTACTAGATTAGGGGTACCCTAGTACCCCGAACTTGTGCACGGGCAGTTGCAGCACCCCGCGGCAAAGGCTTGCCGGGTGATCGCCAAGATCCCCCAAGGTTCCCTTGGAGCCATCCAAGAACAAAGTATTTAAGCTAAGGAGACAAGACCCCGGCAAGAGGAGCTTGCCGGGAAGGCCAACCAAGGCGCTCCAATGAACTTGCCGCGACGCGCCACGCGCTCCGGCAAGGCAACAAGGCCCCGGCAAGAGGAGCTTGCCGGGAAGACAAACCAAGGTACCTCGAAGCCCGGTGAGCGACAAGCTTCCGGACCCGACAAGATAACAACAGCGGCAAGGCGCTTGCCGCGGCAGGCGGCCACTCTGCGTCCACGCTCCAGCGCATCCACCAACGTGTCGCTCTGGGGGCCTCTCCGGGCGTGCGTGGCGGGAGGCTGTGCAGCCAGCGGTGCGCAGTGGCATGCGAAGCTGACAAGATCGCCATCGTGGCGAACGGTGGCGCCCCTAACGGTCCTTTTCTGCACTGTTCGGGCGACTCAGACGGGCATTTAATGCCCTTGTCCCCTGCCGTCAGGGTTAGGTAGGGTGCACTGTACAAGCAACTGTATCAACTACCTCGCTTTTTACGTTTTTACCCTCCTCTGCGTTGCCACCTGTCGGTGACCCCTTTAGCGTATAAAAGGAGGCCCATGCGCAACGTAGAGGGGGTTCGGCTCATAGGTTCGGAGCCTCAGACAGTTTGCTTCGATCCATCGTAGCCCAGAGAACATCACACTCTCGCTTTGGAGAGCAAGAACACCAGATAATACAACCAGACAAGCAGCAGTAGGAGTGTTATCTCTCCGGAGAGCTCCGAAGCTGGGTAAACTGCTCGTGTGCCTCGCCTCGATTTGCTCTTCGTGCGATCTCCGCCCCCCGCCGAACCGAAAGGGGCCCGGTCCGCCGGCCCCATAGGTGTTCGAGGATCAGTTTCCCCGACAGCATCAATCTGAATTATGGCATGGCAACCCATTTAATAAATACATCATATAGTTATATCATCTCATCATGTTTAGTGTTTACAGTCATCATATTTTGAATTATGTCATTCTATCTGTGAATTATATCATGCTATCATGTTTCCATAGGCGGCATGTATGTGAATTATGGCATGCCAACCTATTTAATAAATACATTATATAGTTATATCATGACATCCTGTTTACGTAGTCATCATATTTTGAACAATGTCTTTCCATCTTTTTTAGTTAGCCATCATAATGTGAAATTTTGTCATGCTATCCTGTTTAGTTACCCACCATATATGTGAAATTGTGTCATGCTATCTTGTTTGGTTAGAAAACATAAATGTGAATTATTTTATGCCCTCTTTTATTCCCCACTATCCATTGCACCTATCTATCATACAATGTCTGTACATTCAATTACTTTTCTTGTTTATCAGCCATTTGAATTGGAGAGGGTGATGGCAGTATCTAAGGGAGTAACAACAAGTCTTCAGAAAAGATAGTGCTACCAGTTGATGCAGATAGAACCACGGTTGTACTTGCCCAAGAACCAGCCCCACCACACATAACCCAGACTATCGCAGATTGTACCCTTACCTAGTTGGACAGAGAACGAGCTACACCCCTTCTAACCCCAACCCCAGCAGATAGTAACCCAGTTCCAGTTGACACAGCACCGTCTCCACCACAGAGCACCCAGACATGAGCAGTTAGTAAGGGAATTACAATGCCCAAAGCACGAGGACCACCACTCCGAATCCCAACTCAATGCTTAAAGGAGAAGAAGAATTTTTCTCAGGTCAGGTTTTGTAGCTATGGTTCATACTCCTTTGCTCTTGCATCACTGTATTTACTCATACCAACTATTTTCAAATTTGAAGGATGGAATTGAAACTCCAATGGCGCAATAGGTATGTTTTAAACCTGTTTCTTTAACTGGTTTGCTGTTGTAACTTGCTCTATGTTGATTTCAGTTTCAATTGAATGAACAGTTATGTTCTCATGTCATGCACATTACAAGTGTTGTTACTGCTCTATAGTTTCCCACACTTATATTCTATCTATTCTGCTTTGTCTTGAACAAATATTATTTGAACTGTGTCTCTATCTTGATTTTGTCAAAAACTAGAATGATATAGACCATAAAGTGACCATGGTACATAGATATATGTTTGTTTCATGCTGTTATCCTGTCCACTTTACTACTAAACTGATTTACCAAAATGAGTTACATATACAACATGGTAAACCTGTGATGTGTCTACTTGTTTCTCTTTTAGATTGCGGACAAAATATTGGAGAACAGTACCTCGTTATGCAATGGTAAAGGAAGTAATACTCATAAGGTTCAAGATAGTGAGACATCCCTGTTGGTCTCCAAAAAAGCTAATAAAAACTATCTTGACGACAGTGAGAGAACCCAAAAGTCCTGTCTTGATGTAGTGTTCGAGTTACTGGCCACTACTGCTGGCACAAGCTCTTCGAACTCGCTGTCTGAATCAGTTCGTCTTCTTGAGTCTCAACTTCAAGTTGAAAGACATTGATCAGATGTGCTGCGACAGGAAGCTGAAGGACTGAGGAAATCCCTGCAGAATTCAGATGTATACTTTCTGGTGCAACAACAAGCGCTGAAGGATTTAAGCGCCAAACAAGAGAAAGTTAATAAGATTCCTAAGCATCTTGCCAGCATTATGGGTACCCAAGATATTGTTTCTTGAGATCTTCTGGAGTGGTTTCAGTTCTGGACTTGTTTTGCTGCGGCGTTTATTTGCACTGGTCGCCAACTCTGACAACCAGTGTATATGATATGCTGCTTTGTTCCCTATATTTGCACTAGTGGCAAACTTTGATGCCTAGTGGATGTAATATGTGTAATAGCCGTGATAGCCTAGCGTAAGTTACTTGCTTATTTATTTCCTTGTTGTCTTGTTTATTTGTTTGCTTGTAGTTAGTGCAGTTCTTTTTCCGCGGTTTGCTAGTGGCCGCAATAACCTATTTTTAAAACTAGGCCACAATAACCATGGGCTACATATTTACTGTAGTGACACTGGGCCTCCTACGGGCCGTAGAAACAATGGGCCTTCTATGGGTCGTAGAAACAATGGGCCTTCTACGGGGCATAGAAACAATGGGCCTTCTACGGGTCGTAGACAGAATGGGCCTTCTACAGGTCTTATCATCAATGGGCCTTATACAGGTCGTATGAACGATTGGCCAAACATGGGCCAATAACAGACCGCATTATGGCCGTAAACGGGCTAGAGTTGGAATCGTCCGTTCATGGACCGACCATAACGGGCCGTTGTTAATCAGCCGTATTTGATGACGCTATGAAAACGGCCCAACGTATTAACGGGCCACAAATGGGCCGACTGTAACCACGGGCTGAATTTGGCCCATAAGTAGAAAATTACAGTAACGGGCCGTAAGTAACCGAATGCTGGAAATGAGCCCAAGAATAAATGGGCCCTGAGAAGGCCGAAAGATAACATGGGCTAGAAATGGCCCAATGGAATAATGGGTCGTTAATGGGTATAAAGTGATACACTATTTGTTACGGGCCAGTTTCACCACGGGTTGTTAATGGGCCAAGAGTTACAAAGGGCCTCATATGGGTCGAAAGACGTCATGGGCCATACATGCGTCGGAAGTTAAAATGGGCTGGAATCATATTGGACGGCACAAATGGCACTACTGGGCCTAATTCGGATAGGTCGTAACGAGCCCTGGGTTAGCGGGCGTAAATGGGCTATATGTGAACAGGTCATTAACAGGCTTTCCGTGGGCCGGCCCGCCACCTTTTGACCAAGTCAAACGGGTCGGCCTTTTCACAGGAATGGGCCTTTGTTGGGTCGTGCCATGTGTTGACGTATCATAGGCGCCTTTGATCCAATGAGTGGATGACATCTGTCCCAACGGTGAGCCGACACGTGTTTCCTCCAGCCAATGATGATTTTACACGTGGAGAATCCCCATTGGTCGGGGCTGTTAACGGGTTACCAGATCCAAAATCGGACCCGATAGCTTAACGGCGAGCCATTATGGTGGACGCCACGTGTCGGTCACCCTTGACGAAAGCACTTCTATGACGCGCAATTTATCATCATGGAAGTGGACACTTCCATGATGATAATTTTGGTAATGTCATGGAACACTTCTACGACAGCACATGTATGACTATCTTGATTCTATCAGAAAATCATCATGGATGTACATGCATGACAGAAAACATGACCTACTCTGACAAACATGTATCATCATGGAAGTGTATTTTTTTGTAGTGAAGGGAATTTGATGAGTTTCCTTGCCAGTGAAGTATGTTTTCTTCAGGTAATTCTGATACTGCCACAAAGCATTCTTGAAGCTAGCAGGGGTATTAGCACAGGTTACCTCATCCTGAGTTTCCAAATCGGTCCTTCTCTATAGAGAAAAATGGGAACATTTGTTGTATTATAACCAGCATGGAGGTAGAATGTATGGGACAAAGCAAAGTAATTGCCATGAATAACAATGCTTACACATAACTCCTGGACGAACACCTGCAACTGGATTTTTCCTTCATCTTCAGTATAATATTTCCATGATGGGAAGATACGCGCATAGGATTTAACAACATCAAATGTGATAGATGCTAAACTACGAATGGCTAGTTATACTTCATCCACAAGAATAGGTTTACTAACTGGTAGAGTTGGGGTTCGCCGTGGTAGTAGTAGCGCTTTGGGCACTGGAGGTGCCTTACTAATTGCTCTTGTTTGGGAGCTCTATGGTGAAGATGGTGTTGTGACAACTGGAACTGGGTTACTATCTGCTGGGGTTGGGGTTAGATTGGGTGAACCTGGTTCTCTGTCCATCGAAGTAGGGGTACAATCTGCGAGAATCTTGGTTATGTGTGGTAGGGATGGTTCTTGTGCATGTACAACTGGGGTGCTATCTCCACCAAGAGGTAGCATTGTTTTATTTGAAGACTGTGTTTTTACTCCGCTAGATACTGCCATCACCCCCTCCAATTCAAATGGTTGGTAAACAAGAAAGTAGTTGAATGTACATACCTTGTATGAGAGACAGATGCAATAGATAGTGTGGGAAAAGGAGGGCATGAAATAGTTCACACATATATATTGTTTAAATAAAAATGATAGCATGACATAATTTCACATATATGATGTCTATCTAAACTGGATAGCATAGCATGACATAATTCGAATATATGATGACTAACTAAACAAGATGGCATGAGATAATTACATGATGTCTTTAGTAAACAGGTTTGCATGACATAATTCACATACATGTTATCTAAATAATCAGGATCGCATGATATAATTCACATATGTGATTTATATACCAAGCAGATGGCATTCGCATATATAATATCTGAACTAAGAACATGGTGTTGAATATTGTGTATATGATGTCTAAACTATGCAATGCTAGACACCATATGCATGATATGAGAAGTATAACAGTGCCACATCGCTAGCGACCAGCGTGTTGTGCGCATGCAAAAGTGTGGGCCAAAGGTGACCAAGTGCATGCAACGATGCATGCCTAATTTAATGTGGGCTTTTTGAGTCATAGTAAATCTGAGCATGTGTTCCATGCGTGTGTGTGAACAACATTTGTTTAGTACCACCTCGCCTGGCTGAGGAAATGGGCACAAATTTTCGGCTATATAGGGTGACGTTGTTGCGTCCTCAGGCAACAATTGCTCATGCGTGGTTCTTTCGGTATAAACCAGGAACCGAACCGAATAATTTGGTTAATTGGATTTTTGGTAACCTATTTTGAGCCGTCATATTCGGTTTCTTAATTTCCTAACCGAAATTTCAAAAAAAACGATTGGTAGAAACCGAATTTTTGGCTTATAACGAACGCCAACCCCTAGCTATCTCCATGTGTGAATAGTTCCCCTGATTCTCGGGGTTAAGGACGGACATTGGTATGTATAGGTGCTAGATGCTTATAGGGATATGAGATTCTGTCTTGAATGTTTGATTTAATAGCCTTCATGAATGTTGTAAAGGGGCCCCACTAAACATTTCTATCTTATATAGTGTAGGATTGAAAGTAGGTCTAGAGGAGGGTGATTAGTTAGACTACTTGACCAATAAAACCCAGCATTTTCCCAGTTTTAGTTCTAGGTAGATTTTAGCACGTCTACTAGCACCCTACACATCCAACTCTAATAAATGGCAGCGGGAAGTAAAGATGTTGCACATGAAAGTAGGGGTTTGGAGATAATCAAATGCAATGAAGACACAGTGATTTTTGGCGTGGTTCCGATAGGTGGTGCTATCATACGTCCACGTTGATTGAGACTTTGACACACAGAGGGTAACGACTGCGCGAGTACACGAAGGGCACCACCCATGAAGGTTCCACGAAGAAGCAACCTTGTCTATGCCATCATGGCTTACGTCCACGACAGACTAGCCTCGCTCGGGGTAGATCTTCATGAAGTAGGCGATCTTCTTGCCCTAACAAACTCCTTGGTTCAACTCCATAAGCTTGGAGGCTCCCAAGTGACACCTAACTAATCCAGGAGACACCACTCTCCAAAAGGTGATAGATGTTGTTGATGATGATGAACTCCTTGCTCTTATGCTTCAAAAGATAGTCTCTTCAAAAGATAGTTTTTGGTTGCACGGTAGGAGAGGGATTGGAGTGGAAAGCAAATCGAGGAGGCTAGCGATCACAGATCAAACATTGGAAGGGATCCTATTGATCTCAAAATAAGGCTAGGTGATTCTCTGTCAGAAAATGGATATGGGAAGTGGTAGCTTCGAACTAATTGCTCTTTGAGAGTTAGTGGAATGGGTGGGGGTATGTATAGACAGCACCAAAAAACTAACCGTTACACACCTTTATGCACTACCCGGTGGGACCGGATGAAAATATTCGGTGAGATCGACTAGTACAAAAGGTTTGAACTTTAGGCTTTTTTATGAGATAAGATGAAACCTCTCGGTGGGACCAAATGATGCTGACCTAAGCCTTTCCACACTTTGCTGTCACTGATTAAAACCACTCAGAAATTTCAAAGTGAAAGCAATTGGTAACAGAAGGTTGGCAATCGCTCTTCGATGGGACCAAAGGGCCAGCTCGATGAGACCGAGACGCTAGGGTTTAGGCAGTGGCTATGTCAAGTGTATCTCAGTGAGTCCAGCTAGATGCATATCAGTGGGACCGAGATTAAATTTAGGGTTTCGGACATATATAGATGTGAGAGTGTGACTAAGGGTTTTGGAGCAATATCTCTAAGCACCTGAGCAGTTAGACCCTGATAAAAATATCATCCCCTTTTAATAGTGTTGGCTTTCGTAAGGACCCAATGTGATCTTGTATCACTAAACCAAATATGTAGAGTCTTGAAGCTTTGCCAAGACATGTCCTTTTCATTTTAACAGGTCCACATTCACATCCAATTACCACCTAATTGAACTCCTAAAATATTCTTTGAATAGGCATTAGTTCAATGATGTATATATTGTTATGAATTACCAAAACCACCCGAGGATTAGTTGCACTTTCATATGTCCATGAAGCATATCACTCTCCTTGTAAATGTTATGATATTTAGGTAGTTCAAGGTGACAGTAAAATCCTCTCTACCCCGCCTTTGCAATTGATACGAGAATAACAGAGAACCCTTGGTGTGGCCGTGTCCACAGAGAAACCCTTAATTACTGTAATGAGATAGTGGTGGGAAAACAACATTAGTGGCGTGCGTGGTATGAAGTCTACATGGAATAGAACGTATACTGTACCCGGATCCCCCAATTACAAACATCTAGAGTGGCTCAAGTACCCAACCTAGAACAATCCAATAGCATATGTTACGTTAGACACATACTAGTGGGAATTCCGAACTCCCTCGGAACGCTTTAATCCTCTTGTTGGTTTCATTGCTTTTATTTGCCTCACTATGCTTCTTTACTTCTATTATGCTATTTACTTTTGTTCACACTCTACTCAAAATTGTTACAACCTTCCGCCTTTATTTTTCTTTGCACCCATAACTAACTTGTGGGCACATTTCCATAAGTGTCTATAGGCAAGTCCAATTCATGTACTTCTTATGTAATCGATACTCTTACTTCGAAAAGGCTATAACTAAACCCCGTGCACTTGCAGGCCCTGGCCTGCCAGTGTGTGCGCGAGCTCGCGGGCGTGAGGCCGCACTGACCTGGGGTGATTGAGAGATGGAGCTACAACAAGCTCTCACGGCAATGGTCAACAGTGCTTGGCGACAAGGTAACGAAGGGCATGAGAGACATGGTGGAGGTCCAGGAGGAAGAAGGGCTCACCTTTATCACACTGGCTCGGTCGGTGTAACACCCGGATAATCATGCTACAGTAACTCCACACTAATGATGCCAAGTCACCCTGATTACTAAGCTCATTGCCCCATGGTTGAAAACCAATTCAATTTCGAATTTAAATTGCAAGCCAAAAATTTACATATTCAAATAGCAATAAAAATGTTTGTTGGGTTGCCATTATTAAATAAGTAATTTTCATAAAGAAACCAACATTATTTGGATTACCTTTTTTCCCTAGCATCAAATAGGTTGGACCTATAACATTTAATTTAACCATTGGAAATAAAACAACTATTTAAACATTTCCAAAATAATTGAAAGTTTGTGTGTGGCCTTGGTATGTGGTGTTTGAATTATGTGCTAAGTGTCATGTGTAGCAACCTTCATTTGCTCGCTAGAGATAATAGAAAACGATGCAAAAAAGGAAAGGGAAAGTAAAAAAGGGAGAGAAGTGCTATTGTGCACTTTAGCCCAGCTAGCTACAGAAGCCGGCCCAACTCATCTGTGCGGCCTGTCGCCTTCTTCCTATTCACAGGGAGTCGTGGCAGAGATCAACCCACCATGGCCGCGCCATGCCGCCGTGGAGGCCATCTGCCACCTCCCCGCGCATATAAGGTTCCCCCCTCGTCCCCTAGAACCCCAGCTCCACTCATTTCCCCCCTCGCTCTCTCCCTTGACGTCTCCACACACAACTGCGCCGTCATTGCCATGGATCCCTCTGTCCCCGCGCTCAGCATCGCCTCCGCCACCTAGGAGCATGTTCGTCCGCTTCACCGTCGTTTGCCTCGTCGACTTCGACCAGCACTCCGAGCTCTATGCCTCCACAGTGACTGGATCGAGCCGGTCTCCCTTCTCTCCACCTCCATCGCCATCGCCGGAAACCGCCACCGTCGAGCCCTCCCTGAGCTTGCTTTTGCACATCTATAGGGACCCAGTGAGGCCCCCTCCTCCGTCCCCCCCCCTTTCGTCGCCGTAGTCCGCCATCACCGTCGTGTCCGAGCTCTCGCATAGGCATACGTGTGTGTGTGGTGCCACAGCTCTGCCTCTTCTCCTTGTGCTGCTATGTTGCTGCTTGTTGTTGCTCACCGCAGGTGCCCACTACTGCTGCTCCTTGCGAGCTGCTGCTTCCCTATCATTGTTGCTGCTCTTACCTGCTGCTACCGCTGCGTGCTACATTGCTTGTTGTTGCTGCTACTTGCCCGTGCTGCTGGCCTCCTTCTCGCCTCCTACTACTACTGGCCGTTATTGCTTGCTACTTCTTCCGCCTACTGCTTCCACCGCTCGCCTCATGTTGCTATGCTACCATGCTCCATGCGCTTGCTGCCCTGCGCCGCCCGCCGCTCATCCCTCCTGCAACGTGTCGCCTGCTCCTGCCTTCTGCCGCGCGCTAGCCGCACCTCGCCTCCGCCCGGTGCCGGCGCCGCCCGCTTGCTAGCCACCCATGCTCGCCTCCTAGCGCCAGGGCGTCGTCGCTCCCCCTGGCTGCGTGTGCGAGCACGTGCGCGTCCCAGCCATGGCCACCTGGGCCGGCCCCCCTGTTTAATTGGGGACTACCCCCATAATTACCTAATTACCCCCCCCCCCACACACACACACTAATTAAGCGTTTGTGGAATAAACACCAGCTAGTTAACCCTCTCACAGTGACCACCGGACCCAGCTGTCTAAATTAAAACAGTTGAAATTATCTAACTAAAGTATAGACAATGACAGCTGGGACCCAGTTGCACTATTCCACGGTTGACTAGTCCACCTTGGATTGGGTCAATCCAACCCCTTGACCCCACCTATAATAGACCCTGGCTAGAGTAGTTCTAGGTGACAAAAGTGTACTGTTTTTATTTCGAATTTAGATAATTCTAGAAATTCAATGAAACTTTGAAAATCATATAAAATAATATGTAACTCGGATGAAAATGTTTTGTACATGAAAGTTGCTCAGAAGAATATGACAATTCTGAATATGCCCTCCGTTCGTCTGCCACATGCTTCTAGTATAGCGAACATGGAACTGTCCCCTCCGTTTCATCTGACCGAAAAATGCCAAACTTCGGGAAAACATTTTTGGATGTTTTCCCTCTTCGTCTCTATCACCGAGAACTGCGTTGGGTCACACATAGCACAACGTATTGCCATGTTATGCTTTGTTTGCTTTGTATTTATTCTTTCTCCCCCCTCTTCTCTTCAGTAGACCCCGAGACCGCTGTCGGTGCCACTGTGATCGACTACGTCGATGATGACCCTTCCTTCTCAACAGAGCTTCCTGGCAAGCAAACCCCCCTTGATCATTCCGATATCGTCCATTCCATTCTCTCTCATGCTTGCATTATATTTTGCTACTATACTTGATTGCTCCTATTCTGATGCATAGCCTACTTTTGTAACCTGCTCTTGTACATTACCTGCTTATCCTAAACTGCTTAGTATAGGTTGGTTAGGGATCCATCAATGGCCCCTCACCTTGTCCTTGTTGCCCCCGCTGGATTACCAGGTGACTCGATCAACGTGATCGACGTCCAGAGCCCGACACATCACATCACACCCCCCTTAGTTGCACAAATCTGCAGAGCTACTATCGAGTGCGAGGGTGATACCTCATATATCACTTCTGATGTTAACTCTGTAGTGTAGCTAATCGTTCATGGTCTTTGAGGGTGATTCCTCCGTCACCACTCCCGATAACGACTCTGTCGTGCAACCCCTCAAGCATGGACCATCGAGGGTGATTCCTCCAAGTCCACCTTGACGGTTACATCGAGTGGGAATCCATCAAGGGTGATTCCTCGGGTTACCCCTTGCTGTTTTGGACACACAGTTACTTTGACTTTACCACAGAACCATGTTACTAAAGTCAGGTCGACCCTGAGGGGTACCCGCGAGTTGATGTGTAGTTGGGTTGACCTGAAGGGTACCCGCGAGATTTCTATGTGGCACGGTCGGGCATTTTGTTACCGCGGGCTCCCAACACACTAATGGATTTGGGTATTTGATCTGAGTTGGCCACTGGCCTATATGCACTAACCACCATGCAGGAACAATTATGGGCACTTGACGTTGTAGTATCAGCCGAAGCTTTCCAGGCATCAGCGACTGAGCGACGCGTGCCGGCTTGAACCGCATAAAGCACCCTCCTTTGTAATGGAGGCTGCTAGGTCTACTCACCAGTCACGTACGCAACATGCAGGTATGCAACGGGCGATCGACCCAAGACCCTTGCACGCATAGGATTTAGACCGGCGTGCTGACCTCTCTGTTGGGTCTAGGTAGGGTTGTGACGTGTTGATCTTTCGAGGACGGGCATGACCCAAAAAAGAGTAGAGCGATCGAGCGTGTTGGGTAATGTGGTGCACCCCTGCAGGGAAGTTGATCTATTCGTCGTATTCGAATAGCCGTGTCCACGGTTGAAAGGATCAATATAGTTGACTAGAGGGGGGTGAATAGGCAACTAACAATTTTTAGTTTTTCTTTACCAAATTAAACTTTGCATCAAAGTAGGTTGTCTAGATATGCAACTAGGTGAGCAACCTATATGATGCAACAACAATAAGCACACAAGCAAGCAAGGGAAAGAACACAATATAGCTTGCACAAGTAAAGGTGAGAGATAACGAAAAGCGGAACCGATGGACACAAGGATGTGCTACCGAAGTTCCTTCCTTTTGAGGGGAAGTACATCTCCGTTGGAGCGGTGTGGAGGCACAATGTTCCCCAAGAAGCCACTAGGGCCACCGTATTCTCCTCACGCCCTCACACAATGCGAGATGCCATGATTCCACTATTGGTGCCCTTGGAGGCGGCGACCAAACCTTTATAAACAAGGTTGGGGCAATATCCACAACTGAATTGGAGGCTCCCAATGACACCATGAAGCTTCACCACAATGGACTATGGCTCCGCGGTGACCTCAACCGTCTAGGGTGCTCAAACACCCAAGAGTAACAAGATCCGCAAGGGATTAGTGGGGGAATCAAATTTCTATTGGTGGAAGTGTAGATCGAGGCCTTCTCAACCAATCCCTAGAGAATCAACAAGTTTGATTAGCTAGGGAGAGAGATCGGGCGAAAATGGAGCTTAGAGCATCAATGGATCTTGGGGGAAGAGGTAGGTCAACTTTGGAAAAGAAGACCTCCTTTTATAAGGGGGGAACCAATCCAACTGTTACCCCCCCCCCCCCAATCAGCCCCGCAATGGGCGGTACTACCGCTGTGGGCAGCGGTACTACTGCTGGGATCAGCTACCGCTCCCCCTCGAGGTACTGCCGCGCAGACTAGGAAGGCTAGAGGTGGAGCAGGAACTGGACCCAGGGCGGTACTAGCCGAGGTAGTAGGGGAGGTACTACCGCTTGCGAGCGGTACTACCGCTTCTACTGCCGCTGCCAGTGCCGCAAAACCCAACACGAGAGGCGACACCGTCGAGTCGAGACGGTAGGAGACTAGAACTGCAGCGGTACTACGGTTGAGAGCCCCTAGGCAGTACTACCGCTGCATAGCAATACTGCCGCCTGTGGCTCTTGGGCGGTACTACCATTGGGGTCCGCAGTACTACCGCTGGGACAAAAAAACAGGAAGTAAGGAGGAAACTCCATCAAAGAGGGAAGGCTCTGTGGGTGCAAAAAGGATGTGTACATGTTGATTCCACCCTAGCCTAACCAATGTGGACCCCCTCTTGATAGTACGGTGACTCCTATGAAACAAGTCCACCAAAATTGAAAAGCTACACCGTCTTCGCTTAAAACTCCGAGGGGAAGGAATCATCTCGTGCCAAAGGATGAATCTCTGAAATACTCAATGCACACGATTAGTCCGCAAAAGCATTGTCATCAATCACCAAAACTACATGAGAGAGAGACATGCCTTAACAATCCCCCCTTTTTGGTGGATTGATGACAACCCGGGATTTGCACAAAGGTAGGACATGAAAGTAAAACAAATTCCAGACCTACAAAATATAGACAGGCTCCCCCTGAATGTGTGCACCTAATTAGAGGTTCCTTTGGAATGCAAGGCACACACACTAGGATCAACACTCCCCCTATATTTTATAGTCCGGCAGCAAAAGCAACAAGTAAAGATACATATAGCTTGGAGCAGAAGGGTAGGTGTGAGCAAGGTGAATAACAGGATAAGCATGCAACTCACATACTACCAAAGTACTCGACAAACATAGATAATAAGGGATAAGGTAGCATATGTCTCACACCATATGAATGGAAACCAGGTCTCACAAGCACAAACCAAATCAAAGCAAAAGAAGAGAAAGGAGTTTGCAAGAAAGACAAAGAGAACAAGCCACACAAACACATGCTCGCAACTCGACAACGACAAGCCACACAAACACACGCTCGCAACTCAAGAACGACAAATCCCTAGACTCTCTCCCCCTTTGGCATCGAGACACCAAAAAGGCAAAGACCGCAGCTACGGCTCCAGGTGATAGCAAACTGAGGATCTCTAGCATCACATCCCAGCGGGATCGTCTGCACCGACGTTAGCGATAGGAAACTGCTCGGTGTCTGAATTGGTCAACGGGCAGTGTTGCTGAATCCACTCCTCCTCATCGGTGATTTTTCCCTCAAATCTACTGGCAACTGTTGCACCCAACTAACGCATGAGCTCCTTGTGACGGCTCTGGGCCTTCTTCTCAGAAACATGAGCCATATATTGTCCATGAGACTTCATGAAGAAGAGTTTCTTCATCTTGCGCTTGATCTTCTTTGCCCATGAGGGGTCCACTCTAGAGGGCTCATAATCCGCATCATCGTCAGCATCAGCCTCACCCTATGTCTCCATGTCAGCAGCTCCAGATGGAATCCCAAACTTAGGAGTCGGGGTGCCCCAGTTCTCCTTCTTCCTCAGACGCTTGATCTCATGAGAGACTAAATCTCCAGTCTCCAGCACAACATTAGGATAAACGCGCGCCCACGCCTTCTCAATTATCAACAAGATGAATGGACCATAGATAGGGCACTTGCGCTTAGAGATGGCTGAGAGTAGTTTAGACCACATGACATGAGAGATATCCAAGGATTCTCTAGTGTTTTCCTCCTTCTCACGTTGGCAGAAGAGAAGCAGGTCCACGAGAACCGAGTGAACCATATCCAAGTTGCCAATACGAGGGAAGAGAGTCTCTCGAAAGATGCGGTGAAGGATGTCCAGATACGCAGGCAACTCATAGGTCTCCTTCTGAGTCACGGGGTGAATCTTCAAAGTATAGTAGGGCCAGAGAGCTTGCTTGTGAGGGGAAGTTGCATTGCAGTGAGGGCGAAAGCCGACGGGGTTCTCTAGACCTTGATCTTCTACCCCAAGTAACTCCATGAAGGCCTTCCACTTGACAGAAAGCAACTTGCCATTTGTCATCCAGGTCAGAGTCCTTTCCTCATCAGTTCCAAGATGGACCGTGGCATAAAACTGAGCCACCAAATTAGCATCAAAGTCCTTATTGAATTGCATGATCCTGAGGATGTTCAGCTGAGAACACATCTGAAGGGCTATGCCAAAGTAAGAGGGATCCTTCTCCATAACATCAGTGTTGATGGAGCGAACATCAACATAGAGATTCTTCTTGGATTTGATCACATCAAAGTAGATGGCAAACTGAAAGCGGTTCCAGAATGGGCGGTTAACCGGAGTGGGTTCTTGATCTTACGCATAGGGGTTGCGGCGACGCCTTTCCCAAAACTCCTTGGCATTCATCTCTGTCACAGTCTTGCCCCTAGGCTTCGGCTTGTTTGAAACAAACTTCTTGTGCTGAGAAGGAGGGTGAGCACTTGAGGATGTAGCTGCTATCTCAAAGGTGCGATAGCGCTTTAAATTTGAACGCCCGGGGTTGACACGGCGGACATGCTGCTCAGAAGGGCCATCACCTGGAACCAGCACACAGACAGAAGAAACAACATGAAAGAAAGAGCATAAGCCAACAACCAAAATAGCATGGATCGAAATTTGGTATGAGTGTGATAGAAGTGGGCATCCAGCGGTAGTACCGCGATCATGAAGCGGCAGTACTGCCCAAGCGGTAGTACCGCTCCAGGCGGGGAAACGGTGGTTCCCTACTACTATGGTTCCCAATATGCGACCCTATCCTAAAGGAACTCGAAGGTCCCACTAAGGATAGAAGCGCATATTGGAGATGCTTTTGCAAGGTGGATATCATTACATCACACCATTACATAATAGTTGGGGATACATACAAGAGGCAAAAAATGCCACATGAATACAACATCATCATACATAAGATCAACATCCGACTACGGAGGAAACACAAACAAAAGTTCAAACGACATCCACCCTGCTAGCCCAGGCTGCCGACCTGGAACCTATCCCCTGATCGAAGAAGAAGCAGAAGAAGAACTCCAAAACAAGTAACATCGCTCTCGCGTCATGATCATCGCAATACATGTACCTGCAACTGTTGTTGTAGTAATCAATGAGCCACGAGGACTCAGCAATCCCATTACCATGGGTATCAAGACTAGCAAAGCTTAATGGGTATGGAATGCATAAGTGGTGAGGTTGCAGCAGCGACTAAGCATATATGGTGGCTAACATACGCAAATAAGAGCGAGAAGAGAAGCGACAGAACGGTAGTGAAGCTAGCAATGATCAAGAAGTGATCCTGAACTCCTACTTACGTCAAACATAACCCAAAAACTGTGTTCACTTCCCGGACTCTGCCGAAAAGAGACCATCACGGCTACACACGCGGTTGATGCATTTTAGTTCGAATCTGGTGTCAAGTTCTCTACAACCGGATATTAAAAAATTCCCATCTACCACATAACCGTGGGCATGGCTCTCGAAAGTTTATACCCTGCAGGGGTGTCCCAACTTAGCCCATCACAAGCTCTCACGGTCAACGAAGGATATTCCTTCTCCCAGTAAGACCCGATCAGTCTCGGAATCCCGGTTTACAAGACATTTCAACAACGGTAAAACAAGACCAGCAAAGCCGCCCGATGTGCCGACAAATCCCGATAGGAGCTGCAAATATCTCGTTCTCAGGGCACACCGGATGAGACATCCTACGAGTAAAACCAGCCCTCAAGTTTCCCCGAGGTGGCCCCGCAGTCTACTCGGTTTGGACCAACACTCGAAGGAGCACTGGCCCGGGGGGGTTAAATAAAGATGACCCTCGGGCTCCGGAAACCCAAGGGAAAAAGGCTTAGGTAGGCAAATGGTAAAACTAAGGTTGGGCCTTGCTGGAGGAGTTTTATTCAAAGCAAACTGTCAAGTGGCTCCCATAAATCACCCAACCGCGTAAGGAACGCAAAATCAAGGAACATAACACTGGTATGACAGAAACTAGGGCAGCAAGAGTGGAAAAAAACACCAGGCATAAGGCCGAGCCTTCCACCCTTTACCAAGTCTATAGGTGCATTAATTAAATAAGAGATATTGTGATATCCCAACATAATCTTGTCCCTCGTGGAACAATCTTCAACTTCACCTGCAACTAACAACGCTATAAGAGGGGATGAGTAAAGCGGTAACATAGCCAAGCAATGGTTTGCCAGGAAGGGTGAAAAAGGCTAGAGGCTGACATGGCAATTTGGGAGGCTTGAAGAGCAAATGATAGGTAGCGCAGCATAGCGATAGAACGAAGCAACTAGCATAGCAATGATAGTAATAAGATCCAAGGTGACGGTCATCTTGCCTGAAATCCCGCTAGGAAGAAGAACGAGTCCATGAAGTAGTCGAACCAACGTAGTGGAACGAATCCTCACAATTGCAATGTAACCGGAACTATCAAGAAGAAGCTCAACCGGAAATAAGCAAACAACATGATAAACAACCATCACATAAGCATGGCATGATGCACAAACAAGTATGATGCATGTCCGGTTTAATGAGGCATGGCAAAGTGTAACAAACAATACTACAAAATAAGTGGAGCTCAATATGCATCGAGTTGCATATTGACGAAACTTCATAACAATTATTTAGTTCACTCTTGTTTAGGTACTCATCAATATTAAATGTTGTTAAACAAGGCAAGAGGTGAAGCAAAAGTAAACTAACTATTTAGGCAAGTTTATATGAGGCCAGAAACACAAACAACAATTTCGAAAAATCCTCATATGCAATTTATGGATTTGCTACTGGTCTGCCCTAAAACATATTTTATTGCTGTTAAACAGGAAAATAAAGTGCACCATGTTAAACTAGGCATTTTTCCACCCCATTTACATATAAAGTTTATTTAAAACCGAGCTACGGTTATTTAGTTATGAAATAAACCATTTTAACATGACATTTGTGCAAATTATTACAAACATCAAATTTTAAACATTTTTAACAGGGATGAAAGTTGCATATTGTTAAAGAACTTGAACATCTGAGCAAGATGCATATATGACATGTTTTATTTGGATGCATGGTTATTTAGTTGTATGCAATTCAAAATGATGGCATTTCTGTAAATATGCATGCCCAGGATATATGACAAAATCACAAAATGAAAAAAAAACATCTGCGGGCCGAATGCAATGCACTGTGCAAGGCCCAAGACGGATCTGACCCGGAATGGATGAGTGTGAGTGAGCAAAATAAAAGGAAACAGAGCAAAATGGGGGCCGGCTGGGACTTTGATCCCACGACCTCCCGCATAGAGGAGCAGAGCACTGACCAGCTGGCCTGACCGAGTGTTTGTGGTACAAAAAGCTCCCTGGATCTATTGAGCTACCTTACAGCAGGTCGAGCTTGGCCATGGCTGCACAGGGCATCTGGCGTTGACTGCAGCGACCAAAGGCGGTGGCCTCAGCAGCAACAAAGAAGCGGCGGGGGTGCGGAAATAGGTGGAGGGTGCTGCTAGCCTGCTACGCAAACCACGGAGCAACGCCGGCGCATGCGCGTGCATGTGTGGAGGCGCTGAGTGTTGGTGCTCACATGCACAAAACTCAGAGATCAAGGCCATGGCGTACATGATTCAGTAGGCGGATGCATTCGTGCGTGCGCTGGCGCTGGCGGGTGTGCACGCGAGTAAGGTGGGCATGAGCAGGAGCCCATCTCGGACATGGGGAAGACGATGACCAAAGCCGCACGGTGGTGTTCCGCGGCTGCTACGCGTGCATGCTTCGGTCTTGCGTGTGCGAGCGCGAACAGAGAGG
Organism: Triticum aestivum; assembly: GCF_018294505.1. Lineage (NCBI taxonomy): Eukaryota > Viridiplantae > Streptophyta > Magnoliopsida > Poales > Poaceae > Triticum > Triticum aestivum. The sequence continues at coordinate 204,080,855 of NC_057804.1, read as the reverse complement.
ATCGAGCGCGTGCGGGAGTGTGAAGGAGCAGGCGAGGTGAGATTCCGAAACTCGTCCATGGCTGATATGGAATCGACGACTCGGGAAGACGACTACGACGACAGAATTGAACCGGAGAGAGAGATGGGGAGGAGCGGGGCTTCACCATGGGGGTGCTGTTGGAGTCGTACGAGGTCGACGACGGTCGGAGGATGCGCTGGTCGCCGGTGTTCATGACATAGAGGAGGCAGAGGAAGAAGATGAAGACGTGGACGTGGACGATGGCGTGGAGGCGATCAAGTCCAGCCTCCCATCAGAATCGGTCGGGGACGAAGACGGGGTGCAGGAGGACATGTTGAAGACGAGCTTGAGGCCCTCCGGCCACGAGAACGACGATGGATGTCGATGGTTTATCTCTCTGCTCTCGGTGCTCTGATTTGAGGAAGAAGAAGCAGGGGGAAGGGAAAGAGGTGGCAGCGGCGAGAGGGAAAGAGGGAAACCCTAGGAGGGCTCGGACGCCAAGAGGGGTTAAATAGGGGTGCGTGCGCGGCTGGCTCAGCCACCGTGGCCATGTGCCTCGCTCGGCTCTGTGAGTTACTGAGAGAGAGAAAGAGAAAGAGAACGATCAAGGTGGAAGAAAGGAGCGGACTGGTGAGGCTGGCAGGCGGGCTCGGCGAAGTGAAAACAGTGCCATCGTGGGAATTTTACCAGGAGGAGGGAGGCCGCGAGGTGGTGAGCGGGCTGGGGACCCGCACTAGTGGGCTGGAGGATGATGCTCATGGAACCGGTGCTAGAAGGATGGAGTCCAGGTAAAACCCTTCTCCTGTTTCTTTCCAATCTCTGTTTATTTATAAATAAACAAATAGAAGAAGGGAAAAGACCAGGTTGTGTGGAGAAGAATAAGGAGGAAGTAAAAAATATTCCTGGGCTCCTGGATTTATGTAGTATTTGATAAAAGTGATTTGGCAATTTTTAGAGATAAAAAAATAATTAGAGTTTGAATTAGATTCAAACTTGAGCCATTTTTGAACCCAACCAAATAAACTTAAAATATCATGAATTTGGACAGAGAGGTTTAGGACATGGTCTAATATTTATAGGAAAATATTGGACATTTATGGAGGAGAAAATAAAGAAAGAAGAAGGAAGGAGGAGAAGATGGTGCATTGATAGGTTGTGAGAGGAAACAAGTGGTAGGAATATCAACACATACATAGAGCAAGTAAAGTAACAAGATGAATCTCACAATGCACATGAACAAGTAAAAGAAAACAAGCACAACAACCATAAGGAGACGAATGCATGACACAAATAATAATAATAAAACAAACATCACGAGCAAGCAAGCAATCAAGAACATGATGGATGCAAATGCATATGGCAACATACATGAAGATGGAAAGCACAAAGTGAGAAAAACAAATAACACAGGCATGACGATGCAACAATTTATTATGACAATCATGGCAACAACAAAATAAATGGAAGACAGCTGGAGCATCAGTCTCGGGGCGTCACAACACTCCTCCACTAATAGAAGATCTCGTCTCGAGATCTAGGATGGCACCAGAGAGAAACAGAAGAGGAAGAGAAGAGGTAAAACTAAGTTGCTTCTTTGACGAACGAGTGAAACCACAAACCTTGAGAGGTTGAGCAATTTAAAAGAAAAAGTACAACAGAGATGAACGAGATTGCAAACAATCCGGTAGAAAAGAGGAACAAGGAATATTACGAGAACTTGAAGGTTGCAAAGACATGAATCAAGAGTTTAATGGACAAGATAGAATTCGAAACCACTCCGGTTAAAACAAGATGAGAGAGGAAGAATTCGGGCAGCACTCCGATTGAACATGGAAGGAATAGAACATGAACTTGAGAAGATGGGATGATACTTGATGAAATCAACAACACGCTGCCTCCGGAACTATTGAAAGAATGGCACAATGGGTAAGTAGGATCTCAGACAGCACTTAGGTTGAAAAGAGAGGCAAAACTTGACAAGATGAAAGAACTTGAAGAGATGACACAACACTCTGGTTAAATGGATAAGCACCAAAATAACATGATCCTCACAATTCGGGATGATGAGTGAAAAGAGCAACATCACAATGCCTCCAGAAGAAAGAATAGAAGATAGATTATTGGAATAACAGAATGGAGTAGAAAATGCCAACTCCTACTACAAATGAGCTTGGAAAGCACCCTTCCAAGAAGGTTACAACGGAGTTGTTGGAAAAGCAACAACGAAAAGAATAAGCTTGTAGTGGGCTTATGGAAACATCTCAACACTTGAGGTGAAATTCTGCCACTAACGAAAAACAATTGCTTGTTTGAGATCAAAGAAGAGATGAAAACTTCTTTCGCTGAGAGGGTAGGAGAAAACTCGGATCATTGATAAGCACCACAAATAGCAACATTCCTTAGGGAAGGCTTTAGGTGAAATCTATACCAAGATAACTCCAAAGAAGAGATTGATGGATTTAAAATACCTCATTCTTGACAACATGTGAATCGCGAAACCTGAATGGAAATTGCCAAGAATGATATAACACCACCTCAAAAGCTAAGGTAGAAAGAATTGCACTTCGAAATGCAAGAAGAAGAATACTTGAATGCCTTGAAACAAAACATGTGTTGAGCACCATGTTTAATTTTAGAGTATAGCTTGGCGGGTCATAACTTCGAGAGAAATCTTGAAGAACAATTGAAGAATGAAGAGAATCCTTGATGAACCACCATGTAGAGCCTCAATGAAGAACTCCGGTAATAAAAGGATGATAAAAAGAAAGAGAAGTTGAAAACACAAGGTGAAGCCTTTCAATGATTTAGATGGATCTTCGCGACGATAATGCGGAAAACTTGGAACTCCGGAAAAGAAAAGATGAAGCATCTCGAACCAAGAAATGTGACATGATGAGTAACTCTGGAAAGAAGAAACTAGATCACTTGGATGAAACAATAATAAGAATTACGTTATGCGTATCCTTCACCAATTTAAATTGATGACAAGCAACGGATTTGGCATACTACTTATTCTTCTTGAGGGATCAAGGATAGAGATAGCACAAACTTGAGAAGGTATTGATGGAACCACCGGTGGGATTTGGAAAACAACGAATGAATTGATATGATAACAAAGGAAGTGAAATCTTGAATGAACCACCATAAGAGTTGAAAATGAAAGTAGCAAAGGCACAATTCACCGGGAAGAATTGGAAAACGAATGAAGATACTTGAGGGGAATTAGATACATGAGAATGAAGAGATCATGGACTGATTAGAGGATATTTGAACGATGCACCGATAAGATTTGGAGAACGATAGCTACGCGCTGAGAATGAAGAATTATGACATGATGGCCTTTGGAGGAAAGAAATGCAAACAACTCATGAAATGCTCTGAATGGGTGAAAAGAATTCTCACAATCGAAAACAAGTACGAGAGGATGGCATCAAGCTTGAACTACGCATCTTTGGAAGAACGGGTATGAATTTAAAAGCAACTCTTCTTCGGTCTTCAAAATCCGAGAATGACAAGGAGAAACACCACCAAATTGTTGAGGCACTCTGGAAGGATTAAAAGAGGAAAGGTTGAGCCAAAGATGAAAATGATTTGAAAGCAATCTTGGAGAAGGAATATGACTGATGAGAATTCATTCTTATGTCAAAGTTAGAAAAGAATTTGAGAGTCACTCCGGATAAGTTAGAAGAGTCAGGTAAGATCTTGGAAAAAGATCTGTGGGTTAGGGCCCACTCAAGAGAAACACCATTGAAACAATTTTAAAGAGAGGTTGCACCGGTTGAATTAAATCGCTTGAATGAGATAACAACCTCGAAATATCTTGAATGGATTGAGAATGGAAACACAAGTCTTGTGAGATATCTTCAGCACTCCAAAACAAATGAATAGGAAGAAGTGAATGATTAAGAGGTGCATCGATATGAGAAAGCATTAGAAACGAGGAAAGGAATATGATGAACATCGAAAGCTTGAATTGGATCCACCGGAGAAGAAACAACAATGAAGGATGATGAACTTGAAACTGTTGAGCATCTTCATGGGAAATCACCGGATAAGAACATTGAAAGAAAATAATGAAGAGACTTCCCACAAATAAAAGGATACATGATTAAGAAATCTGAGTCCTTGAAGAAAAAGGGTGGGAGGGCGGGAAAACAAAGGCAACTTGGGAAGATGGAACAAACAACGTTGAGAAAACTTAGAATTGATCTTGCGGATGTTGAAAATGATTGGATCCACTTGAAGAGAAGCACACCGGTTGGAAAGAATTGACATGACAATCTCGATGATCAAAAGGATTAGTACTCCCATAGAAATATGAGAACACCGTTTAGAAAAGGTATGGAATCAACACTTGACATTAAAGCAACTCGAATACCACAAATAAAACAAAACAAAGGATTGGCTTGCAGAATAAGCCGGAACAATACATATGATAGAGATTTACCCAATCCCATATCAGGCATCTGTCGAAAAGATATTCTAGGAGCTACTTGAATTCCCACCTATAAACTCCCAAAACTTTCTAGTTATGCAATTTGGTGTTGGGGATACACGGGAAGCAATATATCTCACCCAAACTAACAATCCCTACATCCAGCTATATCCATCCGTCAACACATAACCAAGAAAACTCCAGAAATCGTGTACCTCAACCTTCGAAAAGCATCCGTTATACGAGCCATGACAATACTCCCAAACTCCCCAGTACTGGGTGGCGTCAAGGTTATCTCACCAACAACTGCATAAAAGAGATTTTCGATGTCGGTAAAACTCAGGTATTCCAGAACTGCAACGATAAAATTGTGACGACAACACCTCGGAGCTCAACTCCCCGGGACACTACCACAACCCCTAAATGTCAGGAGGCACCAAGAACAATGTTCTTGTCACAAGAATATCAGAACGATCCCAAGATACCCGCGTGATCCTAAAAAATGTGAAAAATTGAGGAGAGGAAAGATAAAACATCTACGTCGAGAGTCCTCACTAGAGCGACGAAGGGGGGCTGAGGAGTAAATAGAATCCTACTCTCTGATATATATAATCCTAAGACTCAAAATAGTTTTCTTCTGGACTCAACAACGACCAACAATCAAGGGGGCTCCTATGCTCGGAACCTGGCTCTGATACCAACTTGTCACGCCCAATATGCGACCCTATCCTAAAGGAACTCGAAGGTCCCACTAAGGATAGAAGCGCATATTGAAGATGCTTTTGCAAGGTGGATATCATTACATCGTACCATTACATAATAGTTGGGGATACATACAAGAGGCAAACAATGCCACATGAATACAACATCAGCATACATAAGATCAACATCCAACTACGGAGGAAACACAAACAGAAGCTCAAATGACATCCACCCTGCTAGCCCAGGCTGCCGACCTGGAACCTATCCCCTAATCGAAGAAGAAGCAGAAGAAGAACTCCAAAACAAGTAACATTGCTCTTGCGTCATGATCATCGCAATACATGTACCTGCAACTGTTGTTGTAGTAATCTGTGAGCCACGAGGACTCAGCAATCCCATTACCATGGGTATCAAGACTAGCAAAGCTTAATGGGTATGGAATGGATAAGTGGTGAGGTTGCAGCAGCGACTAAGCATATATGGTGGCTAACATACACAAATAAGAGCAAGAAGAGAAGCAACAAAACGGTCGTGAAGCTAGCAATGATCAAGAAGTGATCCTGAACTCCTACTTACGTCAAACATAACCCAAAAATCGTGTTCACTTCCCGGACTCCGCCGAAAAGAGACCATCACGGCTACACACGCGGTTGATGTGTTTTAGTTCGAATCTGGTGTCAAGTTCTCTACAACCAGATATTAACAAATTCCCATCTACCACATAACCGCGGGCATAGCTCTTGAAAGTTTATACCCTGCAGGGGTGTCCCAACTTAGCCCATCACAAGCTCTCACGATCAATGAAGGATATTCCTTCTCCCAGGAAGACCCGATCAGTCTCGGAATCCCGGTTTACAAGACATTTCGACAATGGTAAAACAAGACCAGCAAAGCCGCCCGATGTGTCGACAAATCCCGATAGGAGCTGCACATATCTCATTCTCAGGGCACACCGGATGAGACATCCTACGAGTAAAACCAGCCCTCAAGTTTCCCCGAGGTGGCCCCGCAGTCTACTCGGTTCGGACCAACACTCGAAGGAGCACTGGCCTGGGGGGGTTAAATAAAGATGACCCTCGGGCTCCGGAAACCCAAGGGAAAAAGTCTTAGGTAGGCAAATGGTAAAACCAAGGTTGGGCCTTGCTGGAGGAGTTTTATTCAAAGCAAACTGTCAAGGGGGTCCCATAAATCACCCAACCGCGTAAGGAACGCAAAATCAAGGAACATAACACCGGTATGACGGAAACTAGGGCGGCAAGAGTGGAACAAAACACCAGGCATAAAGCCGAGCCTTCCACCCTTTACCAAGTCTATAGGTGCATTAATTAAATAAGAGATATTGTGATATCCCAACATAATCTTGTCCCTCATGGAACAATCTTCAACTTCACCTGCAACTAACAATGCTATAAGAGGGGCTGAGCAAAGCGGTAACATAGCCAAGCAATGGTTTGCTAGAAAGGGTGAAAAAGGTTAGAGGCTGACATGGCAATTTGGGGGGCTTGAAGACCAAATGATAGGTAGCGCAGCATAGCGATAGAACAAAGCAACTAGCATAGCAATGATAGTAATGAGATCCAAGGTGACGTCATCTTGCCTGAAATCCCGCTAGGAAGTAGAACGAGTCCATGAAGTAGTCGAACCAACGTAGTCGAACGAATCCTCACAATCGCAATGTAATCGGAACTATCAAGGAGAAGCGCAACCGGAAAGAAGCAAACAACATGGTAAACAACCATCACATAAGCATGGCATGATGCACAAACAAGTATGATGCATGTCTAGTTTAATGAGGCATGGCAAAGTGTAACAAACAATACTACAAATTAAGTGGAGCTCAATATGCATCGAGTTGCATATTGACGGAACTTCACAACAATCATTTAGTTCACTCTTGTTTAGGTACTCATCAATATCAAATGTTGTTAAACATGGCAAGAGGTGAAGCAAAAGTAAACTAACTATTTAGGCAAGTTTATATGAGGCCGGAAACACAAACAACAATTCCGAAAAATCCTCATATGCAATTTATGAATTTGCTACTGTTTTGCCCTAAAACATATTTTATTGTTGTTAAATAGGAAAATAAAGTGCCCCATGTTAAACTAGGCATTTTTCCACCCCATTTACATATAAATTTTATTTAAAACCAAGCTACGGTTATTTAGTTATGAAATAAACCATTTTAACATGACATTTGTGCAAAATATTACAAACAACAATTTTAAACTTTTTTAACAGGGATGAAAGTTTCATATTGTTAAAGAACTTGAACAGCTAAGCAAGATGCATATATGACATGTTTTATTTGGATGCATGGATATTTAGTTGTATGCAATTCAAAATGATGGCATTCTTGTAAATATGCATGCTCTGGATATATGACAAAATCACAGAATGAAAAAAAAACATCAGCGGGCCGAATGCAACGCACTGTGCAAGGCCCAAGACAGATCTGACCCGGAATGGATGAGTGTGAGTGAGCAAAATAAAAGGAAACAGAGCAAAATGGGGGCCGGCTGGGACTTTGATCCCACGACCTCCTGCATAGAGGAGCAGAGCGCTGACCGGCTGGCCTGACCGAGTGTTTGTGGTACAAAAAGCTCCCTGGGTCTATTGAGCTACCTTACAGCAGGTCGAGCTTGGCCATGGCTGCACGGGGCAACCGGCATCGACTGCAGCGACCAAAGGCGGCGGCCTCTGCAGCAACAGAGAAGCGGCGGGGGTGCGGAAATAGGTGGAGGGTGTTGCTAGCCTGGTACGCGAACCACGGAGCAACGCCGGGGCATGCGTGTGCATGTGTGGAGGCACTGAGTGTAGGTGCTCGCATGCACAAAACTCAGAGATCAAGGCCATGGCGTACATGATTCAGTAGGCGGAAGCATTCGTGCGTGCGCTGGCGCTGGTGGGTGTGCGCGCGAGTGAGGTGGGCATGAGCAAGATCCCATCTCGGACATGGGGAGGACAATGACCGAAGCCGCACGGTGGTGTTCCGCGGCTGCTGCGCGTGCATGCTTCGGTCTTGCATGTGCGAGCGCGAACAGAGAGGATCGAGCGCGTGCGGGAGTGTGCAGGAGCAGGCGAGGTGAGATTCTGAAACTCGTCCATGGCTGATATGGAATCGGCAACTCGGGAAGACGACTATGACGACAGAATTGAACCGGAGAGAGAGATGGGGAGGAGCGGGGCCGCACCATGGGGGTGCTACTAGAGTCGAACGAGGTCGACGACAGTCGGAGGATGCGCTGGTCGCCGGTGTTCATGACATAGAGGAGGCAGAGGAAGAAGACGAAGGCGTGGACGTGGATGACGGTGTGGAGGCGATCAAGTCCAGCCACCCATCAGAATCGGTCGGGGACGAAGACGGGGTGCAGGAGGACATGTCGAAGACGAGCTTGAGGCCCTCCGGCCACTAGAACAACGACGGACGTCGATGGTTTATCTGTCTGCTCTCGGTGCTCTGATTTGAGGAAGAAGAAGCAGGGGAAGGGAAAGAGGTGGCGGCGGCGAGAGGGAAAGAGGGAAACCCTAGGTGGGCTCAGACGCCAAGAGGGGTTAAATAGGTGTGCGGGCGCGGCTGGCTCAGCCACCATGTCCATGTGCCTCGCTCTGCTATGCGAGTTACTGAGAGAGAGAGAGAGAGAAAGAGAAAGAGAACGATCAAGGTGGAAGAAAGGAGCGGACTGGTGAGGCTGGCAGGCGGGCCCGGCGAAGTGAAAACAGTGCCAGCGTGGGAATTTTACCAGGAGGAGAGAGGCCGCGAGGTGGTGAGTGGGCTAGGGACGTGCACTAGTGGGCTGGAGGATGATGCTCATGGAACCGGTGCTAGAGGGATGGAGTCCAGGTAAAACCCTTCTCCTGTTTCTTTCCAATCTCTGTTAATTTATAAATAAACAAATAGAAGAAGGGAAAAGACCAGGTTGTGTGGAGAAGAATAAGGAGGAAGTAAAAAATATTCCTGGGCTCCTGGATTTATGTACTATTTGATAAAAGTGATTTGGCAATTTTTAGAGATAAAAAAATAATTCGAGTTTGAATTAGATTCAAACTTGAGCCATTTTTGAAGCCAACCAAATAAACTTAAAATATCATGAATTTGGACAGAGAGGTTTAGGACATGGTCTAATATTTATAGGAAAATATTGGACATTTATGGAGGAGAAAATGTCACTTGCAACAATGAAAGAAAGAAGAAGGAAGGAGGAGAAGATGGTGCATTGATAGGTTGAGAGAGGAAACAAGTGGTAGGAATATCAACACATACATAGAGCAAGTAAAGTAACAGGATGAATCTCACAATCCACATGAACAAGTAAAAGAAAACAAGCACAACAACCATAAGGAGACGAATGCATGACGCAAATAATAATAATAAAACAAACATCACGAGCAAGCAAGCAATCATGAACATGATGGATGCAAATGCATATGGCAACATACATGAAGATGGAAAGCACAAAGTGAGAAAAACAAATAACATAGGCATGATGATGCAACAGTTTATTATGACAATCATGGCAACAACAAAATAAATGGAAGACAACTGGAGCATCAGTCTCGGGGCATGACAGATTCCCAGGGTTTGTTTGACATACACCAACTCATTAATAGGACCATTAAGAAAAGCACTCTTCACATCCATTTGTTGCAACTTGAAGTTATGATGAGAAGCATAAGCAATCAAAAAATAAATAGATTCAAGGCGAGCAACGGGAGCAAAGATTTCACTGTAGTCGATACCCTCGACTTCGGAGTAGCCTTGTGCCACCAAACGAGCCTTGTTGTGAACAATGATCTGATGAGCATCTTGCTTGTTCTTGAATATCCACTTGGTTCCAATGACATTATGATTCCCTGTTTGCCTTGGCACCAATCTCCACACCTGGTTGTGCTTGAAGTTGTTAAGTTCTTCATGCATGGCATTGAGCCAATCCGGATCCTCGAGCGCTTCATAGACCTTTTGGGGTTCGACACAACAAACAAACGCGTGATGTTCACAATAGTTTGCTAATTGTATACGAGTGCTTACCCCCTTTCTTAGGCTTCCAAGCACATTCTTCATGAGATGACCTTCGGTTGTGAGCTTGGATGCAATCTTAGCGGCACGACGCTCCAATTCCTACTTAGGCGTGAGAAGAGGAGCGGAAACTTGATCATCTTGAGCATCATATTGAGCTTGTTCTTGATCTTGAGCTTGCTCTTGATCATGAACTTGCTCAGAAGGGAGAACTCGACCTTGGGCATCAGTTGGTGGCTCACCAACATCTTGAGGTTGATCTTGCCCTTGATCTTGTTCACTTGGTTCAGGGCCTTCACTTTGTTCTTTGGAAGCGTGTGGGTCTTGGGTTGGTGATGGCTCCATTTGAGTGGAGCATTGTCCTTCTCCTTCGGCCACAATGGGTTCCTCAGTGGGTAGGATATGATCAAAACCCATTCTTCTTATGGCTTGGGGAGGAATTTCATCACCTACATCACAAGTACCACTTTTCTCCACTTGGGAGCCGTTATTCTCGTCAAACTCCATGTTACACGTCTCCTCAATGAGTCCCGTGGACTTGTTGAGGACATGGTAAGCATGAGAGATTGTAGCATAACCAACAAATATGCCCTCATGAGCTCTAGCCTCAAATTTAGACAAACGAACACCTTTCTTGAGAATGAAACACTTACAACCGAACACCAAGAAGTACTTGAGGTTGGGCTTGTTACCGGTGAGTATTTCATATGGAGTTTTGTTCAAGCCTTTGCGGAGATAGAGCCGATTGGATGCATGACACGCGGTGTTGATGGCTTCGGCCCAAAAGTTGTAAGGAGACTTGAACTCCGCCATCATGATCCTTGCCGCATCCATCAACATCCGGTTCTTCCTCTCCGCTACACCATTGTTGAGGGGTGTATGGTGCGGAATATTGATGCTTGAACCCCTCATCACTAAGAAACTCATCCAAAGTGTAGTTCTTGAACTCGGTGCCGTTGTCACTTCTTATTGTCAAGATCTTTACATCGTGTTGACCTTGAGATTTGATGACCCACAAGTATAGGGGATCTATCGTAGTCCTTTCGATAAGTAAGAGTGTCGAACCCAACAAGGAGCAGAAGGAAATGATAAGCGATTTTCAGCAAGGTATTCTCTACAAGTACTGAAATAAGTGGTAACAGATAGTTTTGTGATAAGATAAATTGTAACGAGCAACAAGTAACAAAAGTAAATAAAGTGCAGCAAGATGGCCCAATCCTTTTTGTAGCAAAGGACAAGCCTGGACAAACTCTTATAATAGGAAAAGCGCTCCCGAGGACACATGGGAATATCGTCAAGCTAGTTTTCATCACGCTCATATGATTCGCGTTCGGTACTTTGATAATTTGATATGTGGGTGGACCGGTGCTTGGGTGTTGTTCTTACTTGAACAAGCATCCCACTTATGATTAACCTCTATTGCAAGCATCCGCAACTACAACAAAAGTATTAAGGTAAACCTAACCATAGCATGAAACATATGGATCCAAATCAGCCCCTTATGAAGCAACGCATAAACTAGGGTTTAAGCTTCTGTCACTCTAGCAACCCATCATCTACTTATTACTTCCCAATGCCTTCCTCTAGGCCCAAATAATGGTGAAGTGTTATGTAGTTGACGTTCACATAACACCACTAGAGGCTTGACAACATACATCTTATGAAAATATCGAAAGAATACCAAATTCACATGACTACTAATAGCAAGACTTCTCCCTTGTCCTCAGGAACAAACGTAACTACTCACAAAGCATATTCATGTTCATAATCAGAGGAATATGCATAAAGGATCTGAACATATGATCTTCCACCAAATAAACCAACTAGCATCAACTACAAGGAGTAATCAACACTACTAGCAACCCACTAGCACTAATCCCGGACTTGGAGACAAGAATTGGATACAAGAGATGAACTAGGGTTTGGAGATGAGATGGTGTTGGTGAAGATGTTGATGGAGATTGCCCTCTCCCGATGAGAGGAGCGTTGGTGATGACGATGGTGATGATTTCCCCCTCCCGGAGGGAAGTGTTCCCGGCAAAACAGCTCTGCCAGAGCCCTAGATTGCTTCCGCCAAGGTTCGGCCTCTTGGCGGCGGAGTTTCGTCCCGAAAGGTTGCCTCCTATTTTTTTCTCATCGAAAGACTTCATATAGGAGAAGATGGGCATTGGAGAGCCACCAGGGGGCCCACGAGGTAGGGGGCGCGCCCCAGGGGGGCCCACCCTCGTGAGCAGGGTGTGGGCCCACTGGCCTTCATCTTTGGTGACGAATTTTCTTTATTTATTTTAAGATATTCCGTGGAGTTTCAGGACTTTTGGAGTTGCGCAGAATTGGTCTCCAATATTTGCTCCTTTTCCAACCCAGAATTCCAGCTGCCGGCATTCTCCCTCTTCATGTAAACCTTGTAAAATAAGAGAGAATAGCCATAAGTATTGTGACATAACGTGAAATAACAGCCCATAATGCAATAAATATTGATATAAAACCATGATGCAAAATGGACATGTCAACTCCCCCAAGCTTAGACCTCGCTTGTCCCCAAGCGAAAAGCCGATAACAATAAATATGTCCTCATGTTTAGAGGTAGAGGCGTTGATAAAAAATAAAATACGGACATAAAGGCATCATGATTATTTCCATAACAGCAACATATATAGATTTTGTCATATGATTACTTATGTTCAAGTGATGATCTTTTCACAGTGCAAAAGTATGAATTAGAAACCTTATTGAGCACCAACAAATTATAACCTCAGTCATTGAAGCAATTGCAATTTATCATAACATCAAAAAGAGTCTATGTCAGAGCTTAAAAGCAAGTCCACATACTCAACTATCACTTAGTCCTTCATAATTGCTAACACTCATGCAATACTTGTGGTTACGGAGTTTTAATCGGACACAGAGAAAGATAGGGGCTTATAGTTTTGCCCCACAACCTTTTACCTCAAGGGTAATGTCAACAATAATAATTCATGCTCCCCTACATCCAATTATATATATATATATATATATATATATATATATATCATGTTCTTTCCAACATGCTGAGCTTGCCAAAGGATAAAATGAAAAAGGAAAGGTGAAGATCACCGTGACTCTTGCATAAGGTAGAGGATAATAATAAAAGATAGGCCCTTCGCAGAGGGAAGCAGAGGTTGTCATGTGCGTTTAGGGTTGATGCACAAAATCTTAATGCAAAAGAACGTCACTTTATATTGCCCCTTGTATGTGGACCTTTATTATGCAGTCCGTCGCTTTTATTACGTCCACAACAAGTTCGTACAAAGTTTATTTTCTCCGCACTAATAAGTCATGCATATTTAGAGAGCAATTTTTATTGCTTGCACCGATGACAACTTACTTGAAGGATCTTACTCAATCCATAGGTAAATATGGTGGACTCTCATGGCAAAACTAGTTTAAGGGTATTTGGAAGCACAAGTAGAATTTCTACTTGGTGCTGGGAATTTGGCTAGCATGAGGGGGAAAGGAAAGCTCAACACGTTAGAGGATCCATGACAACATACTTTATCTCAGATGTAAGAAAACATGACTCATTATGTTGTCTTCCTTGTCCAAGCTCAACTCTTTAACATGTCATATTTTAATGAGTGCTCCCAATCATAAAAGATGTCAATGATAATATATCTATATGTGAAACCTGTCATTCCTTATTACTTCATATTAATTGCAACGATGACCAAAGCTATATTTGCCAGCTCCCAACAACCTTTAATCATCATACTCTTTCTATGTGAAGTCATGACTTTCAATAAGATCAATATGGACTCTTTGATTCTTTTTATTCTTTTTCTTCTTTCTATTTACCCAAGATCATGGCAAAATAATCAAGCCCTTTACTCAACACTAATCTTTATTATATAGCTCACGGACTCGATTACAAAGAAGGATCATAAAGCAAAACTCAAAATTAGATCATGCCATGACTTTATTCTACTAAATCAAGATACTACTAAAAGGATCGAACTAAAAAACGGTAAATATAGGAGTTATGATGATGATACAATACCAGGGCACCTCCCCCAAGCTTGGCAGTTGCCAAGGGGAGTGCCCATACCCATGTGATTATGTCTTCGGGGGTGGTGAAGTAGGAGTTGTTGATGATGGAGTTGTTGCATTTTTCTTCTCTAGCTTGCGTCTGAGGCTAAAATTTTACTCCCTCAGATCCTCATTCTCGAGCTCAAGTTTCATTATCTTTTTGCATAGTGTTGCGTTGATGTCCTGCGAAAAACGAGGTGGGGTAGATTGGACCTTAGGGAGGCTTCACTTCTTGAACTCCACATGCATATTACCAGGTTGAGGTAGTGGATCGTCCTCTTCATCGGAGCTTGTTTCTTCCTTCCTCTTTGGATCATAGTCTTCTTCTTCCTCCGTGGTCCAGCCGTAATGTTCCACATCCCCATATACTTTTGGGTTTGCAATATAATCAGCCATGTAGCTCTGTCCCTCCGAATCTTGGGACGACATCTTGTTCTAAATCTGCAATAGGAACAGCTCTCAACGAAAATAGAGGACATTTGCGTGATACGAGAGTCAAAACCTTCGGGAGTATATATAATGAATTTTTACCGACCTAAATACGCACCGTGCAAGAAAACGGAGTTCGGAGGGCACACGAGGAGATCACGAGGTAGGGGGCGCGCCCTCCACCCTCGTGGAGGCCTCGTGTCCTTCCTGGACTGCCACTTATTTTTCTATTTTTCTAAATATTCCAAAACGTAGAAATATTGCCTTAAAAATTGTTTTGGAGTCGGTTTACTTACCGTACCACATATCTATTCCTTTTCGGAGTCTAGAACGGTCTGGAAAGTGTCCCTTATGTATTCCTCCGGGGTTACAGTTTCAATAATATTGGTTTCAACATTTATAGGATTACCTGAGATATAGTGTTTGATCCTTTGACCGTTTACCACCTTCGGATTTGTGCCTTCGAAGTTGTTGATTTTTATGGCACCAGAACGATAGACCTCCTCGATAACGTAGGGACCTTCCCATTTAGAGAGAAGTTTTCCAGCAAAAAATCTTAAACGAGAGTTGTATAGCAATACATAATCACCTACATTAAACTCACGCTTTTGTATCCTTTTGTCATGCCATCTTTTAACTTTTTCTTTAAACAACTTGGCATTTTCATAAGCTTGGGTTCTCCATCCATCAAGTGAGCTAATATCAAATAACCTCTTCTCACCGGCAAGTTTGAAATCATAGTTAAGCTCTTTAATAGCCCAATATGCCTTATGTTCTAGTTCGAGAGGTAGGTGACATGCTTTTCCATAAACCATTTTATACGGAGACATACCCATAGGACTCTTATATGCAGTTCTATAGGCCTATAATGCGTCATTCAGTTTCTTGGACCAATTCTTTCTAGACCTACTGACAGTCTTTTGCAAAATTAATTTGAGCTCTCTATTGCTCAATTCTACTTGACCACTAGACTGCGGGTGATATGGAGATGCAATTCTATGATTAACGTCATATTTAGCGAGCATTTTACGGAAAGCACCATGAATAAAATGTGAACCACCATCAGTCATTAAATATCTAGGGACTCCAAACCTCGGAAAAATAACTTCCTTAAGCATTTTAATAGAAGTGTTATGATCAGCACTACTAGTTGGAATAGCTTCTACCCACTTAGTAACGTAATCAACAGCAACTAAAATATGTGTATATCCATTAGAGGCAGGAAAAGGTCCCATATAATCAAAGCCCCAAACATCAAATGGTTCAATAACAAGCGAATAATTCATAGGCATTTCTTGACGTCTACTAATATTACCAATTCTTTGACATTCATCGCAAGACAAAACAAACTTACGGGCATCCTTGAAAAGAGTAGGCCAATAAAAACCGGATTGCAATACCTTATGTGCAGTTCTATCTCCAGCGTGGTGTCCTCCATAAGCTTCGGAGTGACACTTGCGTAGGATCTGTTCCTATTCATGCTCGGGTACACAACGTCTAATAACACCATCTACTCCTTCTTTATAAAGATGTAGGTCATCCCAAAAGTAATGACTCAAATCATAGAAAAACTTTTTCTTTTGTTGGTATGTGAAGCTAGGTGGTATAAATTTAGCAACAATATAATTAGCATAATCAGCATACCATGGAGTGCTACGAGAAGTGCTTATGACATTTAATTATTCATCAGGAAAGCTATCATCAATAGGTAGTGGGTCATCAAGAACATTCTCTAACCTAGATAAGTTATCTGCAACGGGGTTCTCAGCCCCTTTTCTATCAACAATATGCAAATCAAATTCTTGCAACAAGAGAACCCATCTAATAAGTCTAGGTTGTGCATCTTTCTTTTCCATAAGATATTTAATAGCAGCATGATCAGTGTGAATAGTTACTTTAGAATCAACAATATAGGGTCTGAATTTATCACAAGCAAATACAACTGCTAAAAGTTCCTTTTCACTAGTAGCATAATTTCTTTGAGCATTGTCTAGAGTCTTACTAGCATAATGGATAACATTTAATTTCTTATCAACTCTTTGCCCTAGAACAACACCTACAGCGTAATCACTAGCATCACACATAACTTCAAAGGGTAAATTCCAATCAGGTGGCTGAATAACAAGTGCAGAGACTAATGCTTTCTTAAGTATTTCAAATGCTTCTACACAATCATCATCGAAGACAAATGGTACATCTTTTTGTAGTAGGTTAGTCAGAGGCCGAGAAATTTTTGAGAAGTCCTTAATGAACCTCCTATAAAATCCGGCATGACCAAGGAAACTTCTTATACCTTTAATGTCCTTGGGACATGGCATCTTTTCAATAGCATCAACCTTGGCTTTATCAACCTCAATACCTCTTTCAGAAAATTTGTGCCCCAAGACAATACCTTCATTAACCATAAAGTGGCACTTTTCCCAATTCAAGACAAGATTAGTTTCTTCACATCTCTGCAAAACTCGATCAAGATTGCTGAAGCAATCATAAAAAGAGGAACCATAGACGGAAAAATCGTCCATGAAAACCTCACAGTTTTTTTCGCAAAAGTCAGAGAATATAGCCATCATGCATATTTGAAAGGTAGCGGGTGCATTACATAAACCGAAAGGCATACGTCTATAAGCAAAAGTACCAAAAGGGCATGTAAAAGTAGTATTTGATTGATCTCTAGCCGACACAAGTATTTGAGAGAAACCAGAATAACCATCTAGAAAGCAATAATGTGTATGTTTGCATAATCTTTCTAGCATTTGATCAATAAAAGGTAAGGGGTAACGATCTTTCTTAGTAGCCTTATTTAATTTGCGAAAATCAATTACCATCCTATAACCTATGATAATTCTTTGCGGAATCAATTCATCTTTATCATTAGGGACAACAGTAATACCTCCCTTCTTAAGGACACAATGGACATGACTTACCCACTGACTATCAGCAACGGGATAAATTATACCTGCCTCCAGAAGCTTGAGTATTTCTTTTCTTACCACTTCTTTCATTTTAGGATTCAAACGTCGTTCAGGATCACGAACTAGTTTGGCATCCGCTTCCAAATTTATTTTATGTTGACACAGAGTGGGACTGATGCCCTTAAGATCATCAAGAGTATATCCAATAGCGGCACGGTGCTTCTTCAGAGTTGTCAATAATCTTTCTTCTTCATGCTCTGAAAGGTTAGCACTAATAATGACAGGATATATTTTCTTTTCATCAAGATAAGCATATTGAAGATTATCAGGCAACGGTTTAAGCTCAAACACGGGATCACCCTTGGGTGGAGGAGGATCCCCTAGGATTTCAACAGGCAAATTGTGTTGCAGAATAGGCTCCTGTTTAAAGAATACTTCATCTATTTCCCTTCTTTCATTCATGAACATATCATTTTCATGGTCTAGCAAATAGTGTTCTAAAGGATCACTAGGAGGTACGGCAATAGAAGCAAGATCAATGATTTCATCTTTACTAGGCAATTCTTCCTCACGATGTTGTTTACTAAATTTAGAGAAATTAAAATCATGAACCATATCATCCAAGCCAATAGTAACAACATTCTTTTCGCAGTCTATCTTAGCATTAACAGTATTCAAGAAGGGTCTACCAAATATAATGGGACAAAAGCTATCTTGTGGAGAACCAAGAACAATAAAATCAGCGGGATATTTGGTTTTTCCACACAAGACTTCAACATCTCTAACAATTCTCATTGCAGATATAGTATCTCTATTGGCAAGTTTAATTGTAACATCAATATCTTCTAACTCAACAGGTGCAATATCATGCATAATTTCTTTGTATAAGTCAATGGGTATTACACTAGAACTAGCACCCATATCACATAAGCCATGATAACAATGATCTCCTATTTTAACAGAAATAGCAGGCACACCTACCACAGGTCTATGTTTATCTCTAACACAAGGTTTAGCAATTCTAGCAGTTTCACCACGGAATTGAATAACATGCCCATCAATATTATCAGACAAGAAATCTTTAACAATAGCAATATTAGGTTCTACTTTGACTTGCTCAGGAGGTGTATAAGTTCTAATATTGCTTTTACGAACAACAGTTGAAGCTTTAGCATGATCCTTCATTCTAACGGGGAAAGGCGGTTTCTCAACATAAGAAGTGGGAACAATAGGATCATTATAAGTGACAGTCTTTTCTTCAACTTTAATAGGTGCAGCTACTTTTACTTCTATGGGAGGATGATATTTAAACCACTTCTCCTTGGGGAGATCAACATAGGTAGCAAAAGATTCACAGAAAGAAGCTACTATCTCAGAGTCAAGTCCATATTTAGTGCTAAACTTACGGAAAATATCAATATCCATAAAAGATTTAACACAATCAAACTTAGGTGTCATACCTGACTCCTTACCTGCGTCGAGGTCCCAATCTTCATAGTTGCGTTTAATTCTATCCAATAAATTCCATTTAAATTCAATAGTCTTCATCATAAAAGAGCCAGCACAAGAAGTATCGAGCATGGTGCGATTGTTATCAGAAAGCCGAGCATAAAAACTTTGCATAATTACTTATCTTGGGAGCTCATGATTGGGGCATGAATATAATATTGATTTAAGCCTCCCCCAAGCTTGAGCGATGCTTTCTCCTTTGCGAGGCCAAAAATTATATATATATAATTGCGATCACGATGAACAAGATGCATAGGGTAATACTTTTGATGAAATTCCAATTTCAATCTTTTATAATTCCATGATCTCATATCATCACATAGCCTATACCATGTCAATGCGTCTCCCTTCAAAGATAAAGGGAAGGCCTTCTTCTTAACAACATCACCGGGTATACCTGCAAGCTTAAATAGTCCACAAACTTCATCCACATAGAGTAGATGTTCATCAGGATGCTTTGTTCCATCTCCTGCAAAAGTGTTAGCTAGAAGTTTTTCCATCATACCCGAAGGAATTTCAAAAGGAGTTTCATTTTCAATAGGTTCAGTAGGTTCAGTAGGTTGATGAGAAACTCTTTGCTCTACTGGACGAGGTGAAGATACCCCGAACAAGCCCCTCAAAGAATTACTTTCCATAGTAACAAGTGACATAAAATTTCAGCACACTATATAAATTTTTCCTTACCAAATTCCACCTACCAAAGGCGCTTCACTCCCCGGCAACGGCCCAGAAAAGAGTCTTGATGACCCACAAGTATAGGGGATCTATCGTAGTCCTCTCGATAAGTAAGAGTGTCGAACCCAACGAGGAGCAGAAGGAAATGATAAGCGGTTTTCAGCAAGGTATTCTCTGCAAGTACTGAAATAAGTGGTAATAGATAGTTTTGTGATAAGATAAATTGTAACGAGCAACAAGTAACAAAAGTAAATAAAGTGCAGCAAGATGGCCCAATCCTTTTTGTAGCAAAGGACAAGCCTGGATAAACTCTTATAATAGGAAAAGCGCTCCCGAGGACACATGGGAATATCGTCAAGCTAGTTTTCATCACGCTCATATGATTTGCATTCGGTACTTTGATAATTTGATATGTGGGTGGACCGGTTCTTGGGTGCTGTTCTTACTTGAACAAGCATCCCACTTATGATTAACCTCTATTGCAAGCATCTGCAACTACAACAAAAGTATTAAGGTAAACCTAACCATAGGATGAAACATATGGATCCAAATCAGCCCCTTACGAAGCAAATCATAAACTAGGGTTTAAGCTTCTGTCACTCTAGCAACCCATCATCTACTTATTACTTCCCAATGCCTTCCTCTAGGCCCAAATAATGGTGAAGTGTTATGTAATCGACGTTCACATAACACCACTAGAGGCTAGACAACATACATCTTATCAAAATATTGAACGAATACCAAATTCACATGACTACTAATAGCAAGACTTCTCCCTTGTCCTCGGGAACAAATGTAACTGCTCACAAAGCATATTCATGTTCATAATCAGAGGGGTAATAATATGCATAAAGGATCTGAACATATGATCTTCCACCAAATAAACCAACTAGCATCAACTACAAGGAGTAATCAACACTACTAGCAACCCACTAGCACCAATCCCGGACTTGGAGACAAGAATTGGATACAAGAGATGAACTAGGGTTTGGAGATGAGATGGTTCTGGTGAAGATGTTGATGGAGATTGCCCTCTCCCGATGAGAGGAGCGTTGGTGATGACGATGGTGATGATTTCCCCCTCCCGGAGGGAAGTGTCCCCGGCAGAACAGCTCTGCCGGAGCCCTAGATTGGTTCCGCCAAGGTTCCGCCTCGTGGCGGCGGAGTTTCGTCCCGAAAGGTTGCCTCCTATTTTTTTCTCATCGAAAGACTTCATATAGGAGAAGATGGGCGTCGGAGAGCCACCAGGGGGCCCACGAGGTAGGGGGGCGCGCCCTAGGGGGGCACCCTCGTGAGCAGGGTGTGGGCCCACTGGCCTTCATCTTTGGCGAAGATTTTTCTTTATTTATTTTAAGATATTCCGTGGAGTTTTATGACTTTTGGAGTTGCGCAGAATTGGTCTCCAATATTTGCTCCTTTTCCAGCCCAAAATTCCAGCTGCCGGCATTCTCCCTCTTCATGTAAACCTTGTAAAATAAGAGAGAATAGCCATAAGTATTGTGACATAACGTGAAATAACATCCCATAATGCAATAAATATTGATATAAAAGCATGATGTAAAATGGACGTATCAAGCTTCATTTGCAAAGTCGATGACAGTTTGTTGAGTTTCACTCTTCCTCTTGAAGAAATATACCCTAGTGTACCTTGAGGAATCATCGACAATCACCAAGCAATACTTTATACCCCAAGACTATCAAAGTATGGAGGCCCAAAGAGATCCATGTGAAGGAGCTCCAAGGGTCTCTTCAAGTAGATGATAGTCGTGGGAGGGTGAGCTTTCTCATGTATCTTTTCTTCGATACAAGCACTGCAAGCACGAACTTTGGCAAAGCTAATGTTTGTTAGTCCACGGACATGGTCCCCCTTGAGAAGACTTTGCAAAGATATCATATTGACATGGGCTAAACGGCGATGCCAAAGCCACCCCACATCAACTTTAGCCATTAGGCATGTCACGGTCTTAGTGGGTCGCTCTGAAAAGTTAATCACATAAAGACCATTCTCAACATGCCCAACAAAGGCTACTTTAAGAGTCTTGCTCCACAAGAGGGCCACGGTATCAATATCAAAGAATGTGGCAAAACCCATGAGTGCAGGTTGATGAATGGAAAGTAAATTGTATGCAAGGGACTCAACAAGCATGACTTTCTCGATCGTGAGATCATGAGAAATGACAACCTTGCCAAGACCCAATACCTTAGAAGACGAGGCATCACCCCACTCGACATTGGTGGGCATAGATGGGATCTTGTGCACGTCCACCACCAAGTCCTTGCTTCTGGTCATATGATTTGTGGCTCCACTATCGAGCAACCATGATCCCCCACCAGAAGCAAACACCTACAAGAGATCAATGCTTGGTTTTAGGTACCCATGGTGTAATGGGTCCTTTGATGTTAGTAACAAGGGTCTTAGGAACCCAAATAGACAATTCAATGTACTCATAAGGAAAACCAACAAATTTAGCATAAACATGCCCATCACTCGCACGGCACAACACATAAGAAGGGTTAAAGTCGCCGCCTCTGTTGGAAGGGGTGGCATTGACCTTTTTGACATCACCATCCTTCACATTGTTCTTCTTCTCCTTAGAAACACCCTTTCCCTCCTTCACAAATGTTTGCTTGAGAGGAGGAGGTCGTTTGGTCTTGTCATTCTTCTTCTTGTTCTTGGACTTGGGTGCGAACCCAACTCCCTCCTTGGCCACAACTTCCTTTTGATTGCTCAAAAGTTCATTGATATTCTTCTCACCTTGTATGCAAGAGACAAGGCCTTTCTCAAGTTGCTCCTTCAACTTGGCATTCTCCTCCACAAGATGCACATGCTCACAACACGGGTTAGTAGCATTTGCATTATCAATTAAGACCATATGAGGATTCTCCTTGGTTAGCTTCACTTGGAGTTGATCATGAGACTCCTGGAGGCTAGCATGAGCACCCTTCAAGGCCTTGTGAGCCTTGTCAAGTATATGAAACTCCTCCTTGAGTCTAGCATGGTCAACCCCAAGTTTAGCCTTCTCGGAATCGAGCACACGAGATACTACAAGAGCATGATCAAGATATTTCTTTAATTTAGCATGGTCATCGTTGTGTGACTCCTCAAGAGTCAAACAATGAACACACTCTTCCTCAAGTGCATTAGAGAGATCTGATATCTCGTCGGCATAGTCAGGACTATGACCTTCCATCTTAGAGATGGTTTCTTCATGAGCCTCGATCATGTCATTGGCTTCACCAAGTTGTTCCAAGAGAGCAACGAAGTGCTTCTTGGATTTGCCCTTGAGCTTACTCATAAAAGACTCAAATTCATTTACTTCCTCATTAGACCCTCACTTTCATCAATGCAATCCATCAAGGAAGGATTAGTAATGATGGTAGTTTTGATGTTGGGGGTTACCTTGTTGGTGGGTTTGGCCATGAGGCACTTGGCGGTGATGTTCTCGTTGGGTGAATCGAAGAGAGACACCCGTGGAGTTGTGGCAATGGCAACGGAGGCCATGGCCATGGCTTCACTATCTTCATCATCATCATCCTCATTGTATTCTTCTTGTGCCACCAACCCTTTGGTCGGAGTCTTTTTGGTGAAGCTGTTCTTGTTAGGGAAGGACTTAGCTTTGTCTTTTCGGATGAACTTGCCACCATTGTCTCCCCGCTTCTCGTAAGGGAACTCCACAACAAAATGGCTCACATTGCCACAATTGTAACATGTTCTCACACGTTGGTTTCCCTTGAAGCCACTTGAGTTGTTCTTGTTGAAATTGGGCCTTGAGTTCTTCTTGCTCCAAAATTGCCTTGAAGCAAGAGCCATGTGCTCATGATAATCATATTTCGTATCTTCCGGGTTGCTCTCCTCATCTTCCTCTTCATCCTCTTCTTCTACACTAGCCTTGGCCTTCCAGGCAAGGTTGGGCTTCTTTGCTATTTGAGAATGCAACACCGCATTGTCGACGGTCTTGTCCAAGATCCTCATTGCCACAAACTCATCCAACACTTCACTTGAGGACAAGGTGTGGGAGTCCGACCTTTGACGGATGATGGAGGACATGGCCTTGTGGTAAGGCATCATGGCCTTGAGGAATTTGCGCTTGATCCAATTATCATCTGTATCCTTGCTCCCAAGATCTCGGAGAGAGACCGCGATAGTGGTTAATCTCCGGTAAAGCTCACGAGGTTCTTCATCTTCATTCATTGCAAACCCATCGGCTTCATCTTGCACCACTTCATAGTTGGAGCGTTGAATGCTTGCGCTTCCCTTGTAAAGAGAAACAACATGGTGCCATGCTTCCTTGGCCACGGTGAACGGTCGGAGATGTGCAATGTCTTCGGATGGAATTGCGTCTTGAATGATGAAGAGGGCATTCTCATTGAATTTATGATCCATGGCTTCTCTCGGGGTAAAGTTGCTTGGGTCATGCGGATAGAAACCTTGCTCAATAATTCTCCAAATATTAGTATTAACATGGTTTAAATGACATTTAAAGCGATAGACCCAAGAGTCAAAATCCTCATTTTTCACAATCTTAGGAGGAGAACCCACATGATTTAAATGAGTGGAGGGAACCGGTCCTCCATAAGTAAGAGGTGGTTCAACATGGACATAGATGCCGTTTCCACTTTTACCACTAGACAAAGGAACTTTATCACTAGAAGCTTCCCCCTTATCGGAGTTGGCATCCGCCACCTTGTTAGTGGGAGCGACCACTTCCAAAGGTGCGGTGGATAATTTAAGACCATCAAGGAACTCTTTGAACATGCCTTTGACCTCGGTCGTCATGGAGGTTTTCAATGTGTCCAAAGCCACATTGAATTCCTCACATGAGACCGGGGATCCCCAATCGGCTGTAGACAAAGAAGGATTCACACCGGGGTGCTCCTCCTCACTGTCTATGGTGTCAACCATACTCTTAGGATGGTAAAGCTCTTAATAAAGAGACGAGGCTCTGATACCAATTGAAAGGATCGATGTAGTTGACTAGAGGGGGGTGAATAGGCAACTAACAATTTTTAGCTTTTCTTTACCAAATTAAACTTTGCATCAAAGTAGGTTGTCTAGATATGCTACTAGGTGAGCAACCTATATGATGCGACAACAATAAGCACACAAGCAAGCAAGGGAAATAACACAATATAGCTTGCACAAGTAAAGGTGAGAGATAACCAAAAGCGGAACCGATGGAGACGAGGATGTGTTACCGAAGTTCCTTCCTTTTGAGGGGAAGTATGTCTCCATTGGAGGGGTGTGGGGGCACAATGCTCCCCAAGAAGCCACTAGGGCCACCGCATTCTCCTCACGCCCTCACGCAATGCGAGATGCCGTGATTCCACTATTGGTGCACTTGGAGTCGGCGACCGAACCTTTACAAACAAGTTGGGGCAATCTCCACGACTGAATTGGAGGCTCCCAACGACACCACGAAGCTTCACCACAATGGACTATGGCTCTGCGGTGACCTCAACCGTCTAGGGTGCTCAAACACCCAAGAGTAACAAGTTCCGCAAGGGATTAGTGGGGGGAATCAAATTTCTCTTGGTGGAAGTATAGATCGAGGTCTTCTTAACCAATCCCTAGAGAATCAACAAGTTTGATTGGCTAGGCAGAGAGATCGGGCGAAAATGGAGCTTAGAGCATCAATGGAGCTTGGGGGAAGAGGTATGTCAACTTTGGAGAAGAAGACCTCCTTTTATAAGGGGGGAACCAATCCAACCGCTACCCCCCAATCAGCCCCGCAACGGGTGGTACTACCGCTGTGGGCAGCGGTACTGCTACGCAGACTGGGAAGGCTAGAGGCGGAGCAGGAACTGGACCCAGGGCGGTACTAGCCGCAGTGGTAGGGGAGGTACTACCGCTTGCGAGCAGTACTACCGCCTCTACTGCCGCTGCCAGTGCCGCAAAACCCGACACGAGAGGCAACACCCTCAAGTCGAGGCGGTAGGAGACCAGAACCGCATCGGTACTATGGCTGAGAGCCCCCAGGCAGTACTACAGCTGCGTAGCGGTACTGTCGCCTATGGCTCTTGGGCGGTACTACCGCTGGGACAAAAAAATAGGAAGCAAGGATGAAACTCCATCGATGAGGGAAGGCTCTGTGGGTGCAAAGAGGATGTGTACGTGTTGATTCCATCCTAGCCTAACCAATGCGGACCCCCTCTTGATTGTACGGTGACTCCTACGAAACAAGTCCACCAAAACTGAAACGAAATAGCTACACCGTCTTCACTTAAAACTCCGAGAGGAAGGAATCGTCTCGTGCCAAAGGATGAATATCTGAAATACTCAATGCACACGATTAGTCCACAAAAGCGTTGTCATCAATCACCAAAACTACATAGAGAGAGACATGCCTTAACAACGGTAACAGGATGACTTGGAGTTGTATCCCGATCTTTACAACTAGAACTGGATGCTGAGATGTGGATTGGATATGATGGCTCCGGGATTGCTTTCTCGCAGGGAGTCGATAAAGGATCTCTGGGCGTTAATACTACAACATGCTTGCTTAATAATATGCTATTATGTACTCTTCTAAATGCTGCAAGATGCTTGAAGATGCTAGTCTTCGATAGGTTAGGCTTTCCCCTTTATTCTGGCATTCTGTAGTATAGTCCACATATACAGCCATTTCCCTTTGATACGAGTGCATGTGTAGTGTAGATCCTTGCTTGCGAGTACTTTGGATGAGTACTCACGGTTGCTTTGCTACCTTCCCCCCCCCTACTTTCTTCTTTCCGGTTGTTGCTATCATATGATGGATCCCAGGAGCCAGATGCCACTACCGATGACTACTACTACCCCGGCAGAGCCTGCTACTACGTGGAGGCCGCTGACGTCCAGGAGTAGTTTGGAGGCTCCCAGGCAGGAGACCTTGCCTTTTCGATCATTGATGTTTGTGCTAGCCTTCTTAAGACATATCTTGCTTAACTTTATGTCTGTAGTCAGATATTGTTGCTTCCGCTGACTCGTTTGTATTCGAGCCCTCGAAGCCGCTGGCTTGTAATATAAAACTTGTATTATTTTAATTTGTGTTTAGAGTTGTGTTGTAATATCTTCCCGTGAGTCTCTGATCTTGATCGTACACGTTTGCGTGTATGATTAGCGTACGATTGAACTGGGGGTGTCATAATCGGGAAGCTCGGAGAGGTCCAGGAGCAAGGCCATGGTCGTCGACAGCGGCCGCCGGAGCAGGCACTCAGGGTAGAGGTTCTAGGGGACGCGAGGATACCCGAGGATGCGCCAGGAGATTCGAGGGGTCATTTCGGAGCTTTAGAACCCGAGGGAATCCGCCGGTGTCCAAGACTGGAGGAGATCGGGCAGCGGCGACACGACAACGGAGCCGGGGAAGACTAGAAAGGATCCGTCGCTACGCGCGTGTTGGTCCAACTATTCCATGGGAAGATTAAGCAGAGAGAGGTGGAGCTCGCGAACATGATTTCGAGGCTCGGGTTGTTGTTGGTCGTGCGTGCGAAAGTTAATCCTGACGAGGCGACAACGACATGATTGAGCGCTTTTGGCGTTTTCTGTCGGGGAGGGGGAGGGGGGGGGGGGAGAGAAAGAAGATAGATGGAGAGCAAATTTGACGAACTAGATAGAAGAGGTGCAAATTTGAGCACATGGAAATTTTAGAGGTATATAAATACCAACAGTGTGTTCTACTTATAGGAGAAAAAATTGTAAATGTTCCAGTAAAATAAGGAATTCGAGGAGGCTCTTTGCAAAAAGTCGCCAATCGACCGTGCGCATGCATAGGTCACCCGTCGTGCATACCGCCCTCCCCATCTGGAAAACGATCCGACGGCTGAGAAACGGAAACCACGCCAGGGCCCACCCGCCAGTCTCCCAAACAACCTCAACATAAGTCCGCAGGCTCCTCCACTAAAACCCTAACAAACCCCTCACCCCTCGTCGCCGACCCCCCCCCCCCCCCCCCCCCCCCGCGCCGCCAAATACCCATCGCCATGCGGCCCCCTAGAGGCGGCGGAGGTTTCCGCGGACGCGGCGGCGACCGAGGTGGCCGCTTCGGTGGAGGCGGCGGCGGCAGGGGCCGCTTCGGTGGAGGCGGCGGCGGGTTCCGCGACGAGGGCCCTCCAGCCGAGGTCGTCGGTGCGTGGTTTCTTTCAAGTCCTAACTGTCCGAGCCCTCTTCTTTTCGAGGCCCCGGTGAGTTTGACGTCTCTTGTTTTTTGTTTGTTTATTATGCAGAGGTGTCGACGTTCCTGCACGCCTGCGAGGGGGACGCGGTAACGAAGCTGACGAACGAGAAAGTGCCCTACTTCAACGCGCCTATATACCTCCAGAACAAGACCCAGATCGGCAAAGTCGACGAGATCTTCGGCCCCATCAACGAATCAGTAAGAGCTTCCTTCCCCTCATCATCAATATAGTGCCCGCAAAGTTTTGACCAACTGGTCCATCTGTTGTTAGGTAGGATTTTTTGCTCGGTTGGAGATAGCAGTTTACCACTTCAAATTTAGAGTCTTGAATCTCAAGGCATGTGAGAACTGAGTTTGATTCTCCATTTAGTACAGTTGAAAATGTTTGTTTTGGCTGTGTGGCAATGCTGTAGCGTGTTTAATAATTAGGTGCAACTTTTAAGATGACTGAATGCCTTGCCTGATTGTTTTTTACCTCTGTTGTTATATTGCTCTAAATTTTAGGTCTGCTCATGCTGCATATCTTATTAGTTTGTGTTGTCTGTAGTATCATGCTGCATGTCTTGTAACCTTTGTATTGTCTGTAGTATTTCTCGGTCAAGATGTTCGAGGGAGTCATTGCAACATCTTACAATGAAGGTGACAAGTTCTTCATTGATCCCATGAAGCTGCTGCCCCTTTCACGCTTCCTGCCGCAGCCAAAGTAATGATCTGTTTACTTGTCATATTTTTTGCATTATTTACTCTTCAGTCTTGAATATGGAACTTAGCAACATGTCTTTTCATGGCTAACTCTTATTCAGTTTGTAGTGTATTGATAAGTTTGATGACTACGTTCTTCAAACTTGAAACCAGCAGTGTCAAAACTCTTGCAGACAGTCTCTGTGAAAGAGGTTATAGGATTTTCCTAAGTCAAAACTTTGTTAAGTTTGACCAAGTCTATAAAAAAATATCAGCAGCATTCCTAGCATTAGTATGAAACGAAGGGAGTACCATTAGTGTACATGTGGAAAATGCATATGAGAAACCAAATAAAGTGTTCAGCATTCGTCTAGTTACAGCTTGATAACTTGTTAGTTGTTTGATAGTCTTTTGCTTTGCTTGTTGTATGCAGGGGCTCTACTCCAAGAGGTGGTTGTCGCGGTGGAAGAGGTGCTGGTCGCGGTGGATTTGGTGGCCGTGGTGGATTCCGTGGAAGAGGTGCACCAAGGGGTCGTGGACCTCCCAGGGGTGGAGGGCGTGGTTTCAGAGGACGAGGCAGATTCTAGGATGTAGTTTTAAGTTGGCTGTTTGTTGAAACACGATGTTCTACAGTATCCGTTCAGCTGGAAACATTATGCTAAGTCAGCTGTGAGCGCTCTTTCTGTGGAAGTTGAATTCTCTGAGGAACAAAGTCTTTGTATCTCTTCCTAAGTCATGCATTGATTGTTAAACGCCGCTTTTCTGTTATTGTGACATAAACTAGTTCAATTGAACCTGGTAACACTGTTCAATTCAGCTACCAGTGATTGTGCAGATGATAACAGTCAACCAAATGAATTTTTTTAGGCATATTTAGCGAACTACATGGCCTTCGGATCAAGAAACCAAAGCATACAGCTGACCAGTTATTATAAGATATATATAGATTCTATACATGCGCAAAAATACACTAAAAAGGCTTCCTCTTATCTGGAAATATTATACTACTACACATGGTTTTCGAGTCGCGACTCATGCGAGTCGCTCTGGGGCAGCGACTCGGAAGAAGTCGAGCCTGCGTTGTGACTAGTCGCGACTTAGAGTCGCGAGTCGACACTAAGCTGAGTCGACCATATTTTTGTGACTCATAGACTAGTCGAGCGACTCAAAATCCATGCTACTACATTCAGAGCTCTTTCTGGTACAAGCGCGGATGGCTACAAAACTCCAACTCGGTGTTGCTTGTTCTTGAGGTATGTTTTTGATAGAACCCTTTTCCCATACATGTGGCTTTGCATTGCAGCAGCGTGTGGCCTAATAGCCTCGACAAAGGTGGTATGTAGCGGACCCTGCATGATTAAACATACTTGATAAGAATTTACGCTTTTTAGCTGGGGGTGCATCAACGTTTTTTACCTTGCAATGTTCAAGTGCTGTTTGAATAACAAAATTGCCGTACTGATCCACCATAATATGCTGCAACTGGGGATCGTTGATAAGTTCTTGGATGATTTTGTCACGCATGTGCTGGGGCGCTCGCTTCAGACAGTTTTCCACCACATGGCTACCACATTTCTGAATTGACAGATACCCAAAGTGACCCTCCAGCTCATCAACTATTTTCGATGCCGCCCATTCAATGCCGTGGTTGAGAATTGACTGAATAACGTAGTTCCTGCAAGGCATGGTCACGTTATCTATCTCTTCAGACTAGTCCCTCCATCGCAGAACTCAAGCTTTACAAGCCTTGACCAAGCTTATCGAGAAAATTATCTATATCTACAATACCAAATATACACCACATGAATCTAAAATTTATGGTGAATCTAATGCTACTGATTTGGTATCCTAGATGTTGATAACATTTTTTATAAGATTGGCCAAATTTTACAAAACCTAACACTCACTATATTTCAGGACAGAGGGAGTACTAGTTAAGGATAAGAGCCATACCCAAATCGATCATCGGCAAGGGTTAGAGCACTGGATATAATATTGCTTAACAAGTTGAACTTCTGTTCATCATCTGAATGTTCGATGCATTTTTGAATGCTACAACAGCCTTGTTGATGTGTTGCTAGTCCAAGATAGTGCAATGTAGCAGCATCAAGAAGGAACTACAGCAATTATAAAGCATTCACAAGTTAGAGTAGAACATAGATGATAATAAGTTATATAGATAAAAAAATCAATTCCTGATGCAAAGTGCGTGGATATTTAACTATGTCAAGCAAAATAGATTATTGCAAAGAGCCTAAGAAAGGACTGATGAGTAAAAATTAGAAACTTGTGTGCCAGTAAGCAATATTCTACACACATTCTTTAACACTAGCAATCTTTTTTTTTTGCGGGTTTAACACAAACAACTTGAATGCATATAATGTGTAAAAGGTACAGAAATTTCCATAATTAAATCGGATGATTAGCAGGAACATACCGCTTTGGACTCCGGTAACAGTTTCTGCAGGCATCGGTTTGCAACATGACTGCCATTAGGATCTAGCATCAAATGCATTGCTCCAGGACTCAGTGCAAACACAACCTTAGAAACTTGATCCGGATTATTTACAGTTTCAATTATCTTTTGCACTGCACGAGTCCTGAACATTTTTTTC
Organism: Triticum aestivum; assembly: GCF_018294505.1. Classification (NCBI taxonomy): domain Eukaryota; kingdom Viridiplantae; phylum Streptophyta; class Magnoliopsida; order Poales; family Poaceae; genus Triticum; species Triticum aestivum. The sequence continues at coordinate 204,049,668 of NC_057804.1, read as the reverse complement.
CAAAAAGATATGAAATAGAAGCAATAACTATATAAGAATAAAGCAAATGATCAGATTTTTGCTCATACCCATGCATGTTGCAAGAAACTGCAATAAGATCTCCAGGCGTTTTGGTAACTTCACATATTATGCGCATCCGTTGATCATCACTGCACCCTTCAAGCAGCTTCTGCACTAAATAGTTGCCAAATGGATCGACCATAAGTTGACCAATATGATCAATTATTTCAGCAAAGACTCTTTCGACATCCTCTTGACTGCCTTGAGCAAATACTTTTTGCAGAAAGCGGCAGCCATTCTGATCCTTAGCCAACATATAGATTCGCCCAGCAACTTCGTCAACTGAATTATAATTCAGCTCACGTGGTTTCATGACCAAGGGCAGAAGCTGGGAGTTTGGTGTGTCGGGGTGCAAGGAATAATTACTATGAATATCAAGATGGTTATGGGCACTACTAGTTCTTCCATCCCTACCAATGCAACCATCTACAGGAGTACTCTTGGTACTTACTGAATTTACCCCATCAGCCCTCATCCGCAGCTTTTCTGGATAACTTACAGTGCTGATATTATCTGAAATCTGATGGCGTGAGAAACCATTAGACAAAGAGTAAAACTTGTCAACTTGCTGACGGAAGTTACTACTGCCACATGGACTGTCAGCAGACAGTGTGCAATGAAAACTGTTCGGCTGGGTATTTCTCTTCTGAAAGGCAGCACCATTAGAGTAAGGATCCTCAATTCCCATTCCCTGTCGATGAATATTAGGTGTTTCAATATGTGATGTGCCGTTTGCAGAAGTGCAAGCTGCAGCCTGTTGATGTCTCCTACTTCGACAAACATCTGACCCAGCAACCTGTTGCAACTGTGGGTAAACATAATGTGGTTGCAGCATCGCGCATCTTGGTGTTTCTGTACCATGCTGCCACATGATGTTTGAATCAAATGGCTGGCCGTAAGGTGCATACAGCTGAGACTGTACATCCAGATAAAACTGCTGCTCGATGGGTGAAGTTGACAGAGCTGATTGGTGGTAAGGAGCACTGGAAAAACTACCCAGGTCGTGCATCACTGAGCCCCTTGGGAAATTCTCGAAGAGCGGTGGAAATCTGTAAGCTTGTTCTTGTTGTCCAACAGTTAGTTCGTCTCGTTTCTGATTAACGTGTTCAGCACAGAACGTCAAATCATCTTGAACAATTGCAGGCACAAGCGACGGGTTCAATGTAACATCTGGAGGCGTAATCTCTGAGTGATAATTTGCAGGGCCAGATGGATAGTACCCATTTACTGGCACAAAATCTCTGGTACTTGTGAGAGAATCAGCTGTATAATTCTTTAAGCTCATGTCCCCAAAAGCAGATGCTAACTGCTCGTCGGGTAGACCATCACTAGGAAACTCCACAACACTCTTATTGCTTCCAATCATCGCAGAATCATACATTGTGAACGGTGGAGAAGGCAATGGCCTTCTCATCTTAGCCCCCCCTGCCTGTGAAGTACTACCACTCATGTAGTGGATCATCATGTCACCAACATTGCCCAATTCAGCACCAGGAATCCTGTCAACAAAAGCTCCAAACTTGGAACAATCCTGAATACTCTGCGATTCCCCCATGCCAGGAACAGGATGATCTATGACACACGGCTCAAATCACACAATGCAGGTAGCGGCAATGGTCCTGCAACACCAGGAGTTTCATGTTACAGTCGGAGGTCATAAAATCTCTGCAGGACATACATAAAGAAAAGGCAAAACCACATGTGAACATAAAAAAAAGGCTTTACACAAAGACAGCAGGCGTTCAAGAAACCACAAGAAGATTTGGACGGGCACAGAAGAATTTGTTAAATTAGACATAAATCTGGCAATCGAACAGAAGGAATAGTGCGGAGATATGATCCTCACAGCACCACAAAGACGGCATCAAACAATGCACATGGATACCTAAATCAGAACTAAGCAGGGAAAGAAATCAAACCAGCCCATAATTCCATCATCTGATGGTCCAAATCCGTGAGCGGATTATGCAAATATCCTAAATAATGTCATCAACTGCAGGGGAGTCGGGGATCAAGAGTCCACCCATCGCTCAATCATCTCAAAATCCAAGGCCGATTAAGATGGCAAAACCCCAGAAAAACCCCCGATCACCACGGAAACAGGGCGCAATCCCCACCAAGAAGACGAACCAAAGGAAACCCGCCTCGAGTAATCCAACCTTGGGGATAACGAACCGAAGAAATCGATCGAAACAACGAGAGTAAGCCGATCTATCTAAACCGATGGACGATTCCCCAACACGGGCAAGCAAAATTAGCAGTGAAGAGAGAGAAAGCACTATCGGGACGGGAGCAACCTTAGAGAAGGGGATTGCGATGGAGAATCCCAGGAATCGTGGAGAGATTAGGGTGAAACAACCTGCCGCGAAGGATCGGCCGGGGGAAGTCGGAGATATGTGGAGATTTTATTGGGAGGCTTGCGGGGGAAGGAGATGAAAAGAGGGGCGTTTCTGCTGGTGCATTTCCTTGGACTCTCTGCTCTCCCACACAACTCCATCTGCCTTTCTCTCTCCCAAAACAAGACTTTCTGGGTATAGAGAGAGAAGCTGTGGGCCCATACTCCGTCCATCCATCCATGCCTGGATTTTATGGAAACCAAGATTGGGTGTGTACATTAGACGGCTCATTAATGAATAATTTTACATGCACTTCATATGCAAAATTACACTTCTATTCGTTACTGAAGAACATTTTGAGTGGTGTTGGGCCTCCGGTGAGGAGTAATACCCTACGTCCTGCTTGCTACTGTTATTCACGGTGGGTATACCTCGTGCGATAGTGCTACCGAGAGTCTATTCTACGAGAGTAGGTGGGAATGAGAGTCTCTGCCTCCACCTTATATACACGATGGGGGCTAAGGGTTTTACAAAGAGGGAGATGCGGTCTAGGGCCCCGCCAGCTTGGCTTCGGGTTCAAGATGATCTTTTGGCGCCTGTCTATTCCTCGCGGCTCCTTCTCGTCGCCAGACGCGTGGTGGGCCTTCTGGGCCTTGGGCGTGCCTGCTGTCGGGCTCCCTGTAGACAACCACCCCCGGTGTACCACACAATCGGTAGCCCTCGAGCATGTCGGGGGCCGTATATCTCTGGCGGGCTCCGCTTGGTCTTCAAGACGTACCTCCGGGAGCTTGGCTTTTCGAATATTTCGTTCCGGCCTGACTCCTACGAGGGCTTTAAGGGAGCTGCCGGCGCGGGCTCCGAGAAGAATATCATATGAAAACCAGCATTCCGTAGAAACCGGTGAAAACCACGCAAAAGCGATGTTTTGAAGTTTTAAAAAATCTCAAAAAATAAGGGATGTTAAGTGGGTGATATTCTATTGCCATGCAAAATTTCAAGTTTAAACAAACTACGAGATGTGAGCTATGAAAAAAAAATCAACATCGAATAGTGCCAAACAGTAACGTCATTATTCATTACTGAATTTATCTTGTTCATAGCTCACATTCCGTAATGTATTTAACTTGAAATTTCACATGAAAATAAAACATCATCCTCTTAACTTCCCACATTTTTTAGATTTTTTGAAACTTTCAAACATGGTTTTCACAAAGTTTTCCTTAAATGATGGTTTGCGTACGATATTCTCCCGCGGGCTCTGACACAGATCGGGGGGCTCAGGATGTCGGAACTATGCGGCTTAAGCCTTATCGACGGGCCTCCTGGAGAATGAAGCATCACATGCCCGCCCCTCTCAAATAAATCAGGTTTTTGAAAACTGTATGAGGGCTCCCGCTAGTTGCGCTCTATCATAATGATAATGCCTGAATCCATGCGCCCACATCTCGCAAAGTGGGAAACCGTAGGAGACGTGGGGCACATGTCGCCCATCAGGACCGCTCTTTCAGTAGTTAAAATGAAGAGTAGTATGAGCTTGAGTCTTTCTTTACTTTTATTCTCTTGCATAGACCACAACAACAATAATAAAAGGTTCATATGCTAATCTCATGGGGAGTAATGACTTCACATAAAAGAAGTATAGTTGGTAAAATGTAAGTTAACAAACATAACATTGGCCATTGATGCAATTCATGAAAGAATAATAAATGAAGGGAAATTTTACATATAAATTATACTATCTTGTACATATTTTATGATTATGAACCCCCATTAATTATTTCCAACCAAGTAGTTAATGTTGGACAAGGAAGACAATGTAATGGGTTATTGTGACGCCCCCGTTTATATTCGCATACTAACCATACACGCATCATGCGCGATCACGAATGGGGACTCACGTCAATATCACAACACAACTCTACGACACAAATTAAACATAAAACATTATATTACAAGCCAGGGCATGAGGGCCCATAATACATCAGTCATCAAAGCAAATAATATCTGAGTACACACATAGTTAGACAAGTTTTGCCTTAAGAAGGCTGAGTAAAACACCGACACTAGATCGAAAGGCGAGGCCTCCTACTTGGGACCTCCGAACTACTCCCGGTCATCGGTCTCCAAGTAGTAGGCACCGTCGGGGAAACCTGCATCCGTGGTGCTACCAGCTATTGCAGCAACCGGATCAAATGAAAAAGGGAGCAAAGCAACCGTGAGTACTCATCTGAAGTACTCTCAAGACTTACATTAGATCTACACTAGATATGCATCAGCATAAAAGGAATGGGGTTTGGACTATACTGCAAAAATGTCATAATAGGGGGGGGGGAGCAACTCATCCTATCGAAGACTACATCTTCTTGCAGCCATCATCTTGCAGTAGTATAAGAGAGGAGTACAGGATCGAAAGTATGTCTAGAGGGGAGGTGATTAGACTACTTGACCAAATAAAAATCCGTCCTTCTCCCAATTTTAGTGGGCAGATTTTAGCAATTATGACAAGTCAAGTAACACTCTACACATGCAAGTCAAAGAGTATAGTAGTGGAATGTAGAACATTGCACATGTAAGTAAAGGGAAGGGTTCGGAGAAAGAAGCGCAATAGGGACACATAGATTTTTGGCGTGGTTCTGATAGGTGGTGTTATCGTACGTCCACGTTGATGGAGACTTCAACCCACAAAGGCTAACAGCTGCGTGAGTCCATAGAGGGCTCCACCCATGAAGGGTCTACGAAAAAGCAACCTCTTGTCTATCCCACCACGGTCGTCGCCCACAAAGGACTTACCTCACCCGGGTAGATCTTCATGAAGTAGGCGATCTCCTTGCCCTTACAAACTTCTTGGTTCAACTCCACATCATGTCAGAGGCTCCCAAGTGACACCTAATCAATCTAGGAGACACCACTCTCCAAAAGGTAATAGGGGTGTGTTGATGATGAACTCCTTGCTCTTGTGCTTCAAATGATAGTCTCCCCAACACTCAAATCTCTCTCTCTCTCTCTCATAGATTTGGCTATGGTGGAAGAAGGATTTGAGTGGAAAGTGACTTGGGGAAGGCTAAAAATAAGGGTTCAAATGGGTAGGAATGGAATCCCTTGATCTCAACACATGAGTAGGTGGTTTTCTCTCAGAAAATGAATGGTGGAAGTGTAGGCACGTTCTGAGGGCTCTCCTCCATGAGGAAGAAGGGGTGGAGGGGTATATATAGCCTCCACACAAAATCCAACCATTACACACTTTTGACCCATCTCTGTGGCACCGATTTAGGAAACTCGGTGGCATCGATCTGTGTAAAAATATGAACATTAGGAATCTTGATGGACCAACAGGAACAACTCGGAGGTACCAATGTGAAAGGGCTTAGGGAAAACCTCATCTCGGTGACACCGATTGCATCATCTGTGTGGGACCGAAGTAAAGCAATGAGGCAACAGAGAGTTGCGTGTTGCACCTTGCCATGTTATCATATGCATTTCATCCGCATGTTTTTCAAAACTTGCATCCGTTCATAGTGGCCGCTCCTCTCCCGTCCTCTCCATTGTCTGTTCTGAGTCCAACCACACTCGCACGCGCCCGCGACACCTCTGATATTAGTTTATAAGTGGGATAAAAATGTTCTCAGAATGGGTTGAGAGTTGGCGTGCGGTCTTGTTTTATTGTAGGTAGACCGCTTGCCAAATTTTATCGCATTTGGATTCTGTTTGATACCCCAACGGATAACTATAGCGGCAATATAGTTGGTCAAAACGACGGACATTTTTGGTATCCGAAAACCTATGCCAGGCCGCTTGTGACGCCCCCGATTCGATCATACACTAATCATACACGCAAATGTGTATGATCAAGATCAGGGACTCACGAGAAGATATCACAACACAAATCTAGACACAAATAAAATAATACAAGCTTTATATTACAAGCCAGGGGCCTCGAGGGCTCGAATACAAATGCTTGATACACAAGAGAGTCAGAGGAAGCAACAATATCTGAGTACAGACATAAGTTAAACAAGGATGCCTTAAGAAGGCTAGTACAAAAGCAACATGATCAAAGACGCAAGGCCTCCTGCTTGGGACCTCCTATCTACTCCTGGTCGTCGGTGGTCTCCACGTAGTAGCATCCGTCAGCGGTGGCATTTGGCTCTAGGGATCCACCATCTGGTTGCAACAACCAGAAAGAAGAAAGAAGGGGGAAAGGGGTTACCAAAGCAACCGTGAGTATCCATCCGAAGTACTTGCAAGCATCAGATCTATGCTAAGTATGCATTCGTATCAAATGAAAGGTACGTATCTATAGACTGAACTACAGAATGCCAGAATAGAGGGGAAGGCCTAGCCTATCGATGACCAGCATCTTCAAGTAGCTCCAAGCATCTTGCAGCATTTAGAAGAGTAGATAATAATAGTTTATATTTAACAAACATGTTGTAGAATTAAAGCCAAGAGATCCTTCCTCGACTCCCTGCGAGAAAGCAATCCCGGAGCCACATATCCATCACATATATCAAGTATTCCTTTCTAGTTATATTAGATCAGGATACAAGTCTGAACGTCCGCTGCAGTGGACAAGGCTATTAATAGGTAATCTTCCCTGCAGGGGTGCACCACCTTTTCCAACACGCTTGATTACTCTGGCCGGACACACTTTTCTAAGTCAATGCCCGGCCTCGGAATATCAACATGTCACAACCCTACCTAGGCTCAGCAGAGAGGTCCCCGACGGTCTACATCCTAAGCACTCTGGGGTCTTGGGACCATCGCCCGTTGCACTCCGGGTCGTTGCGAGCAGGGTGGATACCAGCACCGCCTCGGATGGCCAACATGATCCGACCGTGCCGCAATACTGAACTGGACGTCTGACAAAGCTTCGGCTGATACCACGATGCCGAGGCCCATAACTATTCCTGCATGGTGGTTAGTGCGTAAAGGCCAGAGGCCAACTCAGAACAAATATCCAAATCATTAGTGCGTTGGGAGCTTGCGAAGACGAGCAGATACTCACGATCGACGTGACCCCTTCGCCCCGTCTCCTGGACTTATGGCAAGGGCCTAGAATGCCCGACCGTGCCACATAATTATCTCGCGGGTGCTCTCCGGGCCCGTCCGACTTTCACATCAACTCGTGGGTACCCCTCAGGGCTGACCCGACTTCAACAATGGCCTCAAGTAAAGTCCAGGTAACCGTGTGTCATAACATCAAGGGGGAATCCGAGGAACCACCCTCGAGGGAATCCACTTGATGTATCGTCAAGTTGAACTTAGGAGGAATCACCCTCGAGGTTCACACTTGAGGTGTTGCACGACAGAGTCGTATCAGGACTGGTGAGAGGAATCACCCTCGATGACCACAACCGAATAGCTACACTACAGAGTCATCAACAGGAGTGCTTTACGAGGTATCACCCTCGACACTCGATAGTAGCTCTATAGAGTCAAGCAACAAAAGGGGTGCGGTGTGATGTGAGGTGTTGGGTTTGGTCGTCGATCACATTGATCTAGTCGTCGATGATGAAGCAGGGGCAACAAGGACAAGATGGGGGTCACTGGCGGATCACCAACCAACCTATACAAAGCACTTTAGGATAAGCAGGTAGGTAAAAATAGCAGGTTATGCATCAAAACAGGAGCAGTCAATTACAGTAGCAAAATATAATGCGAGCAAGAGAGATAATGGAATAGGCGATATTGAGATGATCAAAGGGGGCTTTCCTGGAAGCTCCACTGAAAGGGAATGTCGGATTTAGGGATCCGGCAACCCTTGAGAGGTTCGAACTCTAGGGTGCGTGCAGAGATCTTAACCTGCCCAGCCTGCCTACTCGCGATCCTCCTAGCCTAGCGCGTCGAGGTCAAAGGGACATAAAGACACAGAGATTTATACTGGTTCGGCCTATCGTTGTGGTGTAATACCCTAATCCAGTGTGGTGTGGTGGATTGCCTCGAGGGGATATGGATGAACTAGTACAGTGGATGAACAAGCCTCAGGAGGTGAGGTGTTCTTGAGCTGGTGTAGTGTTCTACTTGTTCTGGTTTAGGTCCCCTTCTATGGTGGTGGCTATGTCCTATATATAGTGGCCTTGGTCCTCTTCCCAAATATGAGCGGGAAGGGATCCCACAACGGCGGGATTTGAAAGGGGACAAGTAGTACAGTCTATCCTGACAAAAGTAGTCTTCGCTTGCGAAAAGCCTTTGGTCGTGATGCTGCGGTGGGCTCGATGATGACCTCCGTCCTGCCGTCCTGGCAGTCTTGGTCTTGTTTCACCAGAATGGAAACCTTTGGCTGATTCCTCGGGACTCCGCGCCTGTGGCTTGCCCCCTTGCACCAAAGAGGAAACCTGCGCTCTGCACCCACCTGGCGCCCGCCTAGCTCCCGCCTGGCCTTGGTCGTCATGGCTCACGTTAGCTGAGCCTCATGAGATAACTTGCATAGAACTCTCCGCCCCTCAGGAGCCCTCCTGAGGGGGCCACCTCCTTCGGGGGTCTTGGCATCGTCCGCCTCGCGAGGCTTCACTACAAAAAAATACACTTCTGTGATGATACACGTTTGTCACAGTAGGTCGCGTTTTTTGTCATGCATGTACATCCATGACAAATTTATGATAGAATCAAGATAGTCATACATGTGCTGTCGTAGAAGTGTTCCATGACATTACCAAAATTATCATCACGGAAGTGTCCACTTCCATGACGATAAATCGCGCGTCACAGAAGTGCTTTTGTCAAGGGTGACCGACATGTGGCATCCACCGTAACAGAACGCCGTTAAGCTATCGGGTCGGGTTTTGGATCCGATAACCCGTTAACAGCCCCGACCAATGGGGATTTTCCACGTGTAAAATCATCATTGGCTGGAGGAAACACATGTCGGCTCACCGTTGGGACAAATGTCATCCACTCATTGGATGGAAGACGCCTATGATACGTCGACATGTGGCACGGCCCAACAGAGGCCCATTCCTGTGAAAAGGCCGGCCCAGTAAAAACAGCAGGCCAGCCCATATAAGGCCTACTTGTGTCAGGTCCATTTAAGCCCACGGCCCATACGAGATGAGCCAATTCGGCCCGTCAACGGCCCGTTAAAGATTTGACACCATTGCAGCCCATCGTCAGTTCGAGCCCGTTAACAGCCCGCTATATATCTGGGCTCAATATCGACCCGATGAGATTTCGGCCTGTTAACGGCCTGTTTAATGGATGGGCCAATTTTCAGGATGTACATCTTTTGGCCTTTTAGTGACACATTTAAATGTTGGGCTAGTTTCCGGCCCGATGTGTCTTTTAGCCTGTTGACGGCCCATAAATCTGATGGGCCATTTGTTGTCGGACCTAAGTTTCGGCCTTTTAGTGGCCCATTTAAGTGTTGGGCCAATTTTCTGGCCCGGTGTCACTTTTAGCCTGTTGACGGCCCATAAATCAGTTGGGCCATTTGTAGTCGGACCTGAGTTTTGGCCTTTTAGCGACCCATTTAAGTGTTGGGCCAATTCCCGGCCCTGTGTGCCTTTCGGCCTATTAACGGACCATAAATGAGTTGGGCTATTTGTAGTCGGACCTTAGTTTTGTCCTTTTAATGGCCCATGCCCTTCATGGTCCAATACCAGCCCGGTTTCTCTTTCGGCCTGCTAAAGGCTCACAACACAGTTGGGCCATTTACAATACGACCTGACTTTCGGCCTCTTAGCGGCCCATGGTCTTCATGGTCCAGTACAAGCCTGCTGTCTCTTTCGGCCTGCTAAAGGCCTACAGTATAGTTGGGCCATATGTAGCCCAAACTTAGTAACGACCTATGAAATAAACTGGGGCCACCTGTTGCCCGCTTCGATGTCGGCGTGTTAATGACCCGGGAGGTAAGATGGCCGACCATTAACTTTCGGCCTAGTAACGGCCCATTAACTTAATGGGCCCACTAAAGTTCGTACATGTCTTTAGGCCAAATTAGGTAATTTGAGCCCATTACGACAAGCAATTATGCACATGACCAAAACCGATCACGCAAAGGTACGACATACAGGGAATAATGTTGCACATCCAGCATATATTACAGGAAATTACATCCACTAGGTAATCAAAGATTGATGCCAGTGCAAATAAATGAGCAGAACCTAACCATCTACAACGTCACAATCTGCAACCTCAGCATAGATGACGCCCATAAGCATGTGGGCAAGTTCTTTCTACTTTGCTACCCTGTCTCTGAAAACATTGATCAGTTGTTGTGTCGCACGACTCTGCACCTCTGATTCATCCACCATTTCCATCATTGCTTGAGCCATTAATTGGTTCACAAACATACATTTATTCCATTGCATTCGAGACAGAGGATACTGAATAGATTTAGATGGCGATTTTGGCAGGCTTGTATTATTGATAGTGGAGAGTGTCTCGACCACTGTATCATAACATAAATTAGGACGGGAACCAAACAGATTAATCATGAGTTATTGCCATATTACCTGACATAGATTTACTGGAAAGAAACAATGGGGTTGCCTTGCTGTTTTCAGAGTTTGTCTTCTTATCTTCAGCAGCCTGCACAAAATTAACACACTAGCGTTGCTATCATTGGCCAAGTCAGATAATAGGAAAGCAACATTGACACAACGAACGTTTGGGCAAGTAGCCTACACCAAATTAACACAATATGGCACAACTGTCATCAGCCAGGTGAGGTAGTATGAAAGCAACATTGACACAATGAATGAATGGGCAACTAGAGAAGCACTACAATTCAGTAATGTGCGTGATATGAGATAGTACATTCATGCAGCTTAGTATGCAAAACTACCAGGCAGTTTTCCTTACAAAAATCAACATTGACGCCTTTAACATTTTGCTACAACTAATTTTAGATCAGATAAAGGTTAGATTCACGCCGATTAACAAAATACATGTTGATGTAAAAATATAGTGATATACAACAGGTACTTGCATCAGCATTGGAGTACAGAGAATTCCCGCAAGATATTTTCCTCGAATACGATCCCAATGGAGGAAGTCTTCTATCGTTTAACCTTATTTTCTAAAAGAGAGATGGGTAAGAAACATGTAGAAAATATGATCAGAATGCTATAAAATTTCATGATGCGAGGATACGCACACGCTTCTTAGAATGGAGTTGACATTCTTTTGCTGGACTGGAGCGGACTAGTTCTTTGGCCACCGGAATCTGCTTATTATCAGTGGGAGTTGGGTTTCTCTGTGCTGGAGCAGTATCTATGAAAAATGGAGTTGGTTTATTATCTCCTGGCATTTGGATCTTTTGCAAAGACCTGGTTTCTAACCCTTCAGATTCTAACAGAGCCGTCTTCCCCTTGCATGCCTTATATAGAAGAATGGTGATTCAGTTATAAAACATGCTACAGCAGAGATGGAATAGGTACTGAAGAATAGAAAGGCATGACATATTGACATGTATTCCCTCCATCCGGAATAAATGGATGGGTCTAGGCATATTTCAGTTCTAGATACATCCAGTTTTATCCATTTCTGCGATATTTAATATGGACGGAGGGAGTATGATGTAAGAGCTAGGGATACGACAGGACAACACAGTAAAAAACACTGAAAAACCCACTGCAGAACCAAAGTATTCAAACCCATTGATATGAGATAACACACTCATGCAGCTCAGGATGCAAAACTACCAGGCAGTTTTCCTTACAAAAATCAACATTGTGGCCTTTAATCATACATTTTGCTACAACTAAATTTAGATCAGATAAAGGTTGGATTCACGCCGATTAACAAAATACATGCTGATGTAAAAATATAGTGATATACAACAGGTACTTACATCTACATTGGAGCACAGAGAATTCCCGCAAGAATCTTTCCTCATAAATGATACCATTGCAGAAATTCTTCTATCTGTTAAGCTTATTTTCTAAAAGAGAGATTGGTAAGAAACATGTAGAAAATATGATCAACATGCTATAAATTTCATGATGGAAGGATACACACACGCTTCTTAGAATTGAGTTGACATATTTTTGCTGGACTGGAGCGGACTAGTTCTTTGGCCACTAGAATCTGCTTATTGTTAGTAGGAGTTAGGTTTCTCTGTGCTGGAGCAGTATCTATAAAAACTGGAGTTGGTTTATTATCTCCTGGCGTTTGGATATTTTGCAAAGGCCTTGTTTGTAACCCTTCAGATTCTAACATAGTCGTCTTCCCCTTGCATGCCTTGTATAGAAGAATGGTGCTTTAACTATAAAACATGCAACATCAGAGAGATGGAATAGGTACTGAAGAATAGAAATGCATGACATATTGACATGTATTCCCTCCATCCGGAAAAAAATGGATGGGTCTAGGCGTATTTCAGTTCTAGATACATCCTTTTTTATCCATTTCGGCAACATGTAATCCGGACGGAGGGAGTATGGTGTAAGAGCTAGGGATACGACAGGACAACACAGCAAAAGAAAAACTAGTTGAATGTAAAACTATATGCTAGCGGAATACATACAGAAATAACTAAGGCAACATACACGTGTATGATTGGGAAAATAAGATGGCATTGCAATAGAGCACTAGAACAACACTTCAATGTAAAAAAACATGGTATGGCAGACAGATGAAGTACGTACTGATGAATAACAATGCATAAGATATTCAGAAGCATGATGTCCAAATTAAGCAGATGGCATTGCGATAGAGTAGAATGACAGTACTTGAATTTGAAAACATGTTATCATGAATGGAATAGGTACTGAAAAACATGAAGGCATGACAAATTTACATGCATGATCAGCATGCTAAGCACATGGCATTGCAACAGAGTAGATACACTCCAGGACATTATATGCATGTTGTACCCATATCATAGGCCAAGTTAGAGCAATGACCTTGTGGGGTGAAGAGGATTCATCATCTTTCTGCAGGTCTTCTGAAGAACTGCCTTTACATGTTCCATCATATTGGGTATCATTGACATCAAGTTTATTGGCCTTTACATTGCTCCGTGAGGTTCTTGTGGATATATCAGTGTGTGAAATTATATCTGACATGCATGGAAGACAACTAGTAGTTAGATTTATGTAAATGAGTGCCTGTAGGAGATGATATAAATAGTAGGACTGGGGTTAACTAGCAGCAACAGGTCTCATAAACTAAAGGGAGAACCCAGATGAAAGCTACAGAATATGTATTGTTTGTACTCAAGATTAACTAGATGGCACACAAAAGTATTAAAGAACAACATATGTAATACTAGAAGTGGTATAATACTATAATCACCAGCCTGTGGGATAGCATTGGCTAATGGATGATAACTATGGAACAACGTTACCTAAAGAACAAGTATCTTAGCTGAAGTATGGAACATCGTGAACTCCTGAACAAGACCAGTAAGAGATCAGCATGAATATACAGTGAAATGTGATGATCTATTTTCCGTGCTTAGATGAATAACAAAGCCATAAATGTTGCACACAAGTAAGATGAGGGTACAACCTATCTGGCTGCCATCCATAGGAGTGAGCATCATGTGCTGACTTGTCGATGGCCCTGCAGTTGTTGTGGCTGTCCATGTCGGGCACGCGCATTCGATGCAGGGAACTGTTGAGTGGGGACTGTAGCTCCCTTCTGGTGTTTGCTTCCCTTGTTGGAGCAGCTGCGGTGAGTCAGAAGACGGTGTGTCTGAAGATGCAGATAACGCATAATGTTAAGAACGACATATCTCTTTGATCCGAAGAAATACGCTAAGAGATCAACAGCAAGGTACGAGAGTGGTCACACGTCTGTTGGCTGAAGACTAAATTGGGGTCACATGATTTTATTTTATTTTGGTACTGTCCGATCTACGCCGGATGGCTTGATGGTCGTCTGGTGCCTCCCGGCTGACACTGTTCGGAATCTTCCCCGAAGAGCCAGCGACCAGCGGCAGAGCAGCCTGCCTCCACCGTCTGTGGCCCCGGCCAAAACCCCGCTCCCCGCCCCACCGCACTGCTGTGGTTGCGCCAACATCGGGCCAATCCACAAAGACTCCCCGTCATCCAGATCCGGCGGCGGCAGTACCTTCAACCCACGCAACTCTAAAAGATAGCCATCTAAGCACTGCTTCAGCGGTGAACTTGCGGCCCCGCACCCTTACATTAGACACCAGCCAACTGACAGCCTAGGAGCTCCGTCGCCTCGAGGGGTGCTGCTTCCCATTGGGAATCGATTGGCCCAGAATAAAAATTCAGACAACTGACGCCTAAATAAAGTGATTTCAGATGAGGGTGCGACCTATCTGGCGGCATGGTGAAGTAGGCAGGTCCAGCTGCCGAGTCGGTGAGGCCGGCGCGGTTGCGGTGGTGACCGACGGCAGGGAAAGAGCGATGTCGCCATGGTCGACGGCTATGCAGAAGAAGCGCCAGGACTCTGGACGGATCCGAAGTTGGAGCCGCTCCGGCACTATGAACAACGGCGGGGGTGAATCGGCTCCGGTACGGTTCACGCGGCCGTCGTCGAGGCAGCACCAGTAGCACGGAGTAAGAGGCACACGGCCCAGTGCACGACGGCAATTGGACAGCGTTTCCGGCATTAGGGAGGAGGGCGGCTGTGAAATTGGTGCGGTGGGGGGCGCCATGAAGGTGGG